>NC_143522.1:24506216-25111573 GCF_031878675.1 Megascapheus bottae
GCTGCTCAACTCGGAAGAGGATGGCGCGAGTGGGCGCAGGGGCGCACTGAGGGCTCCCCCGAGGGGCGTCCAGCCAGGCCCGATCGTCGAGGCCGTGCGGTCAGGTAGCCGTGGCTCCAGACGCGCGGGGATTGCGCCAAGCCAGGGCCGCCAGCGCCACCACCGTGCCGGCGTCGCCTCCCCGCCGCGGAGTCATGGTGCGCGCGGCGCGCACGCCCCGCGCGGGACTCTGAGCTCGGAGCGCGCCGTGCGCCCCCTCCGGCTCCCCCCCTCGGGATTCCCCGGCCCACCCCGCTCCCGGGCCATGAAGCTTTGGCCGCCGGCTCTTCGCTTCTGAGCTGCGCATCGTCCGCTTCAGCTCCAGCGACGTTGGCCCACAGACTGACAGCACTCTGGGGGCCTCCGAAGCTCGCGATCTTCTTCCAGGGACGGTACCCGGGCGCCCCGAGATGGCGCTCCAGGGGACCCTCCGGCCGCGCAAAGTTCGCAGGAGGCGACAGATGCTGCCACAGCAAGTTGGCTTCCTGTGCGCGGTGCTGGCCGTGGCGTGCTGTGCGTCCGGCCTCTTCAGCAGCTTGGGTAGGCGTCCGTGTGGGTCCCCATCCTCCCGGGAGGTTGGAGGGCTTGGGCTGGGAAGCCTCGGGACAGCTCCCGCTCCTTCCTAGCCAGGCTGAGATCAGCCTGTTTCCTCCCTGCCGGGCAGGCAGCTCGCGTCCAGGGAAGGGCTGCTCCATGCCCGGCGCCCCAGGGACTCAGGACGCGGCTCCTGCAGGTGTGTGCGTTACTAAGACGGAAGCCTGCACCGCCTCTGTCCCCGGGGAGTGAGTGTGTGTGTGTGTGCGCGCGCGCGCGTGCACAAGATTTTTAGTGGTCTGCTTTCCTATTCTGCAAAGGGACAAGGCTGGGATGCTGCGTCCCTGGAACTCCAGGCTGGAAACTGCCACCGGCTCTGGGCTCTTTGCCCTGATCCAATGGGGTTCTGACGTTTCTTGTGTCTTCCACCAAACCGTCAACGGGTTTAGGCAGTCGGGTTCCCACAGGAGATTGCTACCACGTTTCACCCCAGCATATCTTCTCTCACCACCCCTTAATCCCGGGGGAAGGAGAGAGCTGGTTTGTGGAGCGGCCATGCGCACTCTCTACCAAAGAGTGACAGCGCCTTTGTGGGGGAGGTCCCCTAGAGTATGCATATTTTAGGAAGTGTCAGGAAAGAGAAGAAAATCTTACAAAAATACTTTTGGGGGGAGGTGGGAGGGGAAGGGAGTAGAATTTGAGTCCCAGTGTAACTTTACTCAGAGGACTTCAAGCTGGGACTGTGAATCTACAAACAGAATGGTACCCGGCAGAGGACACTCTAGTAGGGCTGTCAGGAAGGCCATTAGCGTGCAAAAATCCAAGTAGAACTTGATTAAACCTTTCAAAGTACCACTGCCTCTCAAAACCCCAAACTTTGTGATTTGGGAATCCAGGGTTTTAAAAAGTGTCTTATTTCAGAAGAAACCAGAAAGTTTAATTTGAACATCTCAGTACCTGATGCTTTGCCATAGGGTACATGGGTCCATGGGCGCATCCAAGGTGTAAGGCCAATTACATGCCAGAAATTCCTAGTGGCTCTGGAGACGGGCGGTATTATTGCCGCCCTCTGAAACAGTGCACTTTGCACATGCATTGAGATGAGCGGTAAATGAATCTTTTAAAGGTCTGAAAGCCAGATTCAGTTTTATTTGCGGGATCAGGAATTACCTTCAGGAGTTTAAGTGGGTGTCCACTCCCTTTTCTCGTACTCAATTTGACTCCTGGCCCCTCACCGTGTGCATCGCCTGGGAGTGAGTGAGTGTAGACCCCAAGTCTCACTCAGACAGTATCAGAATCTGCATTTTATTTTTTGTTAAACAAGAGCATCCGGTGATGTGTGTGCACACTTAAGTGTGAGGCACGCTTGGCCCTTGGATACTCACTGCCTTCACCTGCTTGCTAACTTCTGTGGGCTCCATTTGTGGTTCCTCCAGGGGCAGAGGCCATGTGAGTGTATTTACTAAAAGAGAACTTAAGAGCTACCTAACTACTCCTTTCCTAGCACCTGTGAGGCCTGGCTCCCCCCTCCCCCCCCCCCCCCGCGCCATATTATCCCAGACGGAATCATACATGTGAATAGAAACAACATGCTATTCAGGGCACAGGTGACATCAAACTTGCAGTCATTGTATCCCTCCCACAGGTGGCTCGGCTGTTGCTGTTGTGTTACTTCCACATGTGTACTTAAGATGGCCTTGAGAGTACAGATTATCATACTGACCTAATGGTATCTGTGACTGATGTTTCAATCCAGGTCACAAAACTGCTTCTGCTAGCAAGCGTGTTTTACCAGACACATGGCGGAATAGAAAGTTGATGGCACCAATGAACGGGACTCAGATGACTAAGAACTGCACGGATCCTGGTAAGTAGATGCCTCCCCCCCACCCCTGACTTTGAGGCCTTTTGCCAGCTGGCCTAGACCTAGAGATGGGGCTTCTGTGGACTGCTCCAGCCAGCATGGTAAAAGTTGGTTTTCTGAGTAAGCAAGAGGTGCTGTAGGGTGTAGGGAAAGGTGGCCTGTAACATCCGCCCTGTGCTGCTAGGCAACCTAGGTGCTTTTGTTATCTGCGACTAAGAAGGTCGAGCTCCGGAGTTTCAAATTGGATTTCCTGTGGTCATGACTGACGGAGGACGTGCCCCTCTCTTGATGCTGGTTGTCTTTCTGTCTTCTTTGGCTCGCTCGTGCCTCTGGTGGACCACCAGGGGCAGCCCAGGGGACAGTTGTGGTGGGTATGGCTGTGGGCTGACCCAGTAGGGTTGAGGAACATTGGGCTGATGGAAGGGGAAGATATTCTGAGGTCTTAGGGATCTTCCTCTGTGGGCCACCTGGCCTCTGGAGGTGGGTTTTGTGTGCCCTACGATGCAGCTCTGATGGTCTTCAGATTCTCTGGGGGTCACAGCGAGGCAGAACCCCAGGAATGACAGCTGGCCTGTTCTCTTGCCAGCCAATGTTGCTTGCATGAGTGAAGAAGATTCTCAGAAGAATCTTCTGGGCATTTAGTTGGGCACAAACTCTTGGGGGGGGGGTGGTCTGAGGAGGATCCCATGGGAGTGTAGGCCAACGGTCTAAGGGAAGTGGGAGACTTTATTGTGTCCAGTTTTTCCACCAACTTGCCGGGCAAATCCCATCATCTTTTCAAAGTCTCTGTTGTTTTACCTGTGAGATGGGTAGAATAACATTTGCCTATTCTCAGGTTGCTGGGAAAAGGCTGGTAAGGCTCTGTGTATGTAAGATGAAAGGGCACCCCAGGACTTAGGGGGAAGGAGTTGGATGTTGTCATTTTGTGTTCTGTTTTATGTCATTTTATATTCTCCAAGGTGAGGTAGAGTCCTGATTTACTGAATAGGAAAGATCTAGAAAGGAGACACAGATTGCTCCAAGTCACAAAGCTAAGTGTTGAAGTTGAGTTTGGAACCTAGACCCTTCCATATATTTATGAAGTCTGAGGCTTCCCACTAAGATGCTGTTCCGATTTCTGTATTGCCCCAGAGGTCTCTGAGAAGTAAGCTGGGGACAGAGCAGGAGATGAACACCTGTACAGTGGGGTTGGATTCCTTTTGAGCCTGTCCATTCTGGAGTGCTTCCATTCATCCTGCTGAGCCAGGAGGGGTGGCACCCATGCCGTCACAGCTGTGCCCTCATCTTGGCTCTCCACAGAGGTGGATGTTTAGGCTACCCTGACTCAAGCTAAGGGGTGTTTACAATGGCAAACTTGTATAAAGCCTGGGATCACTTACGTTGGGGTCCATCCATCCTGCCACTCCAGGGACCTGAAACAAATCAGTACCATCCACATGGGAAATTGCTCATGGAACAGTCTGGAGACAGAATGGGGTGAGGGCACATGGACATTGGGCTGGATTCTGATTCACCAATATCCTCATCTTAGACTGGCTCTTGGTTCTGTCACATGTATTCTGAGCGTATTGGCTGGGATAGGACCTAATTTTGAATGCCACCATTTTGAAGGCACCATTGAGATCTCTTTATCTTCCGTGTACTGAGTTATTATTTGCGCCCTTATCCAGCCCATCATCCAGTACCCTGCTCTAGATGGAGAGCTTTCCTGTGTTCTTTCATGATTTTCCTTTCATTTTTTCCATTAGACTTATTCTGTTTGCCTTTTTAGTTGTTTAAAGCTGCTAATCCTTGGACTGGAAATGTGGCCTAGTGGTAGCGTGCTTGCCTAGCATGTATGAAGCCCTGGGTTTGATTCCTCAGTACCATATAAACAGAAAAAGCCAGAAAAAAAAGTGCGGCCTATCCTTGTTGGCAAGAAGATTTAACCTTGCCTGCCTAAAGAGAGGGAAATGGCTGGTATCTCTAGGAATAATTCACATTTGTATTAACGTTTGTGTTAGGCTTCATGTTGAACATTTCCAGAATAGTTCGTGGCATATAGAAAGGCCTCCATAAATATTACTCCAAATGGTAGACTGAAAGTACAGGTTGATGCGTTATATGTTCTAGTCCTTACAATGTTATTTGCAGGGAAGGCACTGCAGTGTTCAGAAGTTTAGTTGCTTCTAAAAGCTTCTTAGCCAGCAAGAACGTCCCTGGCTTGTCTGACTCCAGATGCCATGATGGCCAGTCCACCAGCCACCAACCCCTAGGACTGACTCTCTTTCTTTCTTTCCTTCCTTCCTTCCTTCCTTCCTTCTTTCTTTTTCTTTCTTTCTTTCTTTCCTTCCCTCCCTCCCTCCCTCCGTCCTTTCCTTCCTCCTTTCCTCTCTCCCTCCCTTCCTTCCCTGGCTCCTTCCTTTCTTGCTTGCTTTCTCATTTTCTCACATCTTCTTTGCTCTCTCCCTTCCTTCCCCCCTTCTTTCCTTCCTTTCATCTTCACTTTCTCCCCATGCCATCTTTCCCTCCCTTTCTCCCCTCGGCCTCCTGCTTTTCTCCCCCTCCTTTCCCCTTCTCTTCCCTCTCCTCCTTCTTTCCTTTCCTCCTTTCCTTTGATGTAGGGAAGCTAAAAATGTTTGATTCACTTTTAACCAATGCCATCTATGGAAGATTTTAACATTTCCCCTGGAGATTTGAAAGCATGACTTGAGCCCCTAGGTTTTAGGTTTTTTTTTTTTCTTTTCAAGGTCTGAACAAAACAAGCAATAAGTCTGTGTGTGTGAAACCTATGAAATGGGAATGAGTGGGGAGGACTTTGAGGCCCTCGGGAACTACCTTAGCTATGACTCCTGCAACAAAATTCTTAAACATAGTTTTAAGGCTGGGGAATCCCAGACGCAGGTGCTGGTAGATCTGGTGTCTGGTGAAGGCTATTTTCCTGGCTTTCTGCTGGTAGAAGCTGCTTCTGCTGGTAGGTTGTAGAGCTTGAACTCAGCAGCTGGGTACTGTCCTGAGCTTTTTCACTCAAGGCTAGTGCTCTACCACTTTAAACCCTAGTGCCACGTACAGTGTTCAGGTGGTTAATTGGAGGTCTCACGGACTTTCCTGCCCAGGCTGACTTTGAACCACAGTCCTCAGATCTCAGCCTCCTGAGTAGCTAGGATTACAAGGGTGAGCCCCCAGTGCCCAGCTACTTCCTCTTTTTACGAGGGCATTAATCCACCATGGGAATCTCATCTTCTTGTTCTCATTCAACCTGACATTCTTCCCACCTCCTCACCCAAGACCCACCTTCAAATATGACATTGGGAGTTCACGCTGGAATTTAGGAGGCACAGACCTTCCATCCATGCTAGGGACCAATGTAGATGCAGGCATGTAGGTGGTACACCTGGTACGCTGGAAGACAACGGAGAGTGGAGCCTGGTGCTTCCCAACCCTGGCTTCAGATGACAGGGATGGGGGGATGTGAAGAATGCAGATGTGGAGCCCCAGCCCTGTGTTTGTGAAACCACAAACAGTGAGGGTGCATTCTGCCCACCACTCAGGAAACCATGGCCTTTCAGGCCAGGTCTCCCTTGGAGGCATTCCTTCTAGCATTGTTACAGTGTTTGCTCACATTAGAATATTAAAGTGTCACTATTAGGCTGAGAGTGTGGCCTAGTGGTAGAGGGCTTGCCTAGCATGCACAAAGCCCTGGTTTAGTTCCTTGGTACTACATGCACAGGAAAAGCTGGACATGGTGCTGTGGCTCAACTGGCAGAGCACTAGTCTTGAGGAAAAAGTATTGAAGGACAGTGCCCAGACTCTGAGTTCAAGCCCCAGGACTGCACACAAAAAAAGAAAATGTGTTGCTGTTGTTGTTATTGGCCATGAGGATTGGCTTGGAAGCCAAGATCTCTTCCTGAGATCTTTTGCTCAAGGCTAGTGCTCTACCACTGAGCCATAGCTCCTCTTCCAGTTTTTGAGTCTTACTTTTCTGTCCAGGCTTGCTTTGAACCTCAATCCTCAGAGCTCAGCCTCCTGAGTAGGTAGGATTACAGTACTAGGATTTGAATTCAGGGTCATGTCCTGATCTCTTTTTGCTTTAGCTATTTCTCAAATAGGTTGTTGCTTGTATGTCTAGACCAAACTGGACCATGATTCTCTGATTTATTCTTCCCCATATAGATGGAATGCTACCATGTGGAGGCTTTTTTTTTGGGGGGGGGTGGTCAGTCATGGACCTTGAACTCTGGACCTGGGCACTGTCCCTAAGCCCTACCCATTTAGCCACAGTACCACTTCTGATTTTCTAGTGGTTAATTGGAGATAAGAATCTCATGGACTTTAGCCTGGGCTGGCTTTGAACTGCGCTCCTCAGATTTCAGCCTCCTGAGTAGCTAGGATTTCAGGTGTGAACCACTGCACCCAGCCCATGTTCAGCTTTTTTTATGGATTGATATGTGCATTGGTACCTGGCTTAAAAGCATTGCTTTAAAAAAAAATCACCATGTGTTTCAGTTCTCCCATCTATACCACAGGGCACCCGGCAATTATTCTACCCTCCTCACAGACTTGCTAGAAGGCCATGAGGTAACAAACATCAGCTCTGAAAACAGTATTTGGTACCTCATACTCACACACAGCCCCTACCAAGCTTCTTCATTTTTTTCTCTGATCTACTTACTCCAGTGATGGTACAGAACCTGTGTACAGGAGATATTGAAAAACAATCTTGCCAGTTGATTTCTTTTTAATCTTACCAAACTTTTATTCTTGATCCCTTCTAGAAACAAACATTTCTTTTTGGTTTAATTTCTTTTTTGTCTTGGGAGGATTTGGCATGCTGATGGGCGCCATACTTTGTAAAACTTGCTTCTCCATAGTTGCTGCAAAGCTGAAAGAAGAGCAGTTCCACTCCTCTCCCCTCATCTGGACTGAGGGCCAGACACTTGATCAAGCTGATCCAGCCAACATGGATACATACATTCTTATTAACCAAAGGCCAGTGCTGACTTAATGTGTTAGATCCTGGGGGGTTGAGAGACCTGTGTCCACCCTTTCCTGGTCTTTACAGGATAGTTTACTGTGCTGAAAAATCTCCTGTCATACCAGGTGGTAAAATTGCATTCTATCTGGACAGGTGTTCCTTCACATTTGGGGTTGTTCAACTGGTATGCACATGGCTTTCCCTGCTCTTACACTGTCTCCCCCCACACCACCCACATCTGAGAGTGAGTAAGTGATTCATCCTCCAGTATGTCCTTGAGTTTACAAAGAAGACCAAGAGGCGAGGAGTGTGTTTCTATTGCAGAAGTTTGCCTTTCAAACTTGGTTGTTTCGTTTTGTTTTATCATATTTGATTTCTTCTGCCTAGATCCAGCTTCAGATTCGCCAGTGGCTGTCTGTGTGCAGAGGAAGGCTGGGAGGAGCAGGCCGGTGGAGGGGCGGAGTCTCATGCAGGTGGCTCACACCCTAGGGGAGACAGATACAGGCTTTAGGTGGAGGGTGCCTTATGGTCCCCTATGGTTCTGTTCCACCCTTGCATTTATTCAGTACCAGGTGGAGGTAACAGCAGTTAGGAAGGGGAGGGCGGTGGAGTGGGTGGAGTCAGGACCCAGAAGAGAGGAACCCGTGCTGAAGCTGGGCTAGAAGATGTCATCTTGCAGGTCCCCCACCCTCACCCACCCAGCAGCCGGTCTCTGTAGGCGTCCTGTGCAGGGAGCAGAGGATCAGGAGAAACCAGGAAGAAGAGGAGGAGAAGGAGGAGGGGACAAGAGGTGCAAAAAAGTACATTGGGACAAGTAGGTGGAGAGGTGTTGTAGTATGGGTGGCAAGACGATGCATCTGGATGCCGAACAAACATTTGTCAGAGTGCTGCATTCAGCGGCCTGGAGAGACAAGTCACACATCCCAAAGTTGGAAAGTTGTTGTTACATAAAGGCAAATCCAGCATTAGAAAAGCAAGAACTGAACTTAATATTGTAAGCAGGAAGATCCAAGTAACCTGTTCCATAGAGCAGGGCCAGAAATTCCAGCCTGGGGAGGGGCTGGCTGGGCGGGCAGTCTCCAGGGCGCTAGTTGAGGCAGGTGGCTGGCAGAGCAGGTAGCCTGGAGGTAAGAACTGTTTCATGGCCAGTGATTACAGAGGAGGCTTGAGGAAGGCTGCCACAGGGCATCCGTGTGCTGCTCTTTATTGAGGATGGCCTGATCGGACCGAGCAGGGCCCATGGAGCCTCAGGTCTGGATTGTAGTCTCAGTGGTGCCAAGATCCTACCAGCTGGCATTTGGGGGTTTTCTCTTCTTGTCAGCTGCCCTATCTCTTAACAAAAGGAGGTTGTTCTGAGTGGGCAGGAGGATCTCCCGTGGCTAGAAAAAGCTTTAGTCTGTCTGTCTGTCTTTGAGACACTCTCATGGCCATGGTGAAGTCAGCCATATAGCTCTGAAGCTCAGTCCTCATGTCATGTAACCTTGAACATGCTACACAGTCTATCTAAGCTTCAGGGTTGGTCTTTTGTAAAAGGAAGGGTCAGTGGTTGCATCCCCACCTCCCCAGGCTGCTACAAGACTTAAGCCACATGGTGGCTAGGATTTAAGCCGTATCTGGTGCATGGCAGTGCCTATGTTATCGTCATCATGGCACACTTGAAGCGCCCTGTGTGCTGCGCACAGTTCTCTGGCTTCTCTGTGTATCTACTTACTGGATTCTCATTGTCAACCTTTATGGGAGTGCTGTTACTCTTCCTCATTCTGTAGATGAGGAAAAAGACTCAGAGAGATTAAATAACTAGTCCAAGGTTGTTGAGCCAGGATGTGTGTGTGTGTGTGTGTGTGTGTGTGTGTGTGTGTGTGTGTGTAAATGATTTTCTTTTGTAGAATAATTTCAGGTTTACTAAAAAAAATGAGCAAGAAATAGTTTCCCCTATGCCCTGCCCAGTGTTCCTACTTTGCTTTAGTGTGGTAAATTTAGTACAACTGATGGAGAATATTACTAACCAAAGTCTACAGTTAACATTAACACCTACTGTGTTGTATATCCTGTTTTGTTGTTGTTGTTGTTGTTGTTGTTTTTAAGTGTATGGGGGTTTGAACTAAGGGCCTGGCATTCACTAGGTTTTCTCATTCAGGGATGGCCCTTTATCACTTGAGCCATGCCTCTGCCCAGCTTTATGGTGATTAATTAGAGATAGAATCTCACAGACTTTCCTACCCAGGCTGTCTTTGAACTATGATCCTCTAGATCAGAGCCTCCTGACCAGTTAGGATTAGAGGAGGGAGCCACAGCTGCCTAGCTCAAGGGGTTGGGGGGTGTGTGGGGGGGGGGTGAGAGGCTTGTGTCCACTATACCTCCTTATTTACAATAGTTGTGCTGCTCTGAAAACCCCTGTAGAACCAGATTGTGAAATTCTGGGTGATTTGAATGGTGAGCCTATAATATCCTGATCCATAATTATTAATGAATGGAATGGAAAAAGTAGTTTAGAGGTAAGAACTCCAGTGGCACTCTTCAGCTGATTCCAGCAAACATCAAACATTGGCATGGGCCTACTTTTTGTTATGCTTCTAATACTGATTGTTTGCAATCAAAAATGGTCCCTTTCTCTTTCTGCTTTCTCTTCCCTCCTCCTCTTCTCTCTCCTCATCTCCCTTTCTTTCTTCTTCTGTCTCTCCATCTCTCTCTGCCATCTGCTAGCAATCTCTCCTTACTGGGCCATTGCTACCCCCGACTTGCAGAGTCTCTTCTGACAACACACGGGCCTTTGGTGTGCTCCCACTCGGCTTCCTCTTGAACTCTGAGGAGCGTTCCTCTCCAAGTTAAAAATGGAAATCATTAAGTATTGCCATGTGCAGTCTCGGGTGGGGAGATCCAGCCATTCAACTCAACAGAGGAGTCAGATGCTTGAGAAAGGATTCTTGTATTTAACATTGTCCCTGACTGAAGAGGCCATCAGAGCATAGCATTTCCTTCAAAAGGAAGAAAAATACCGTGCTGGAATCATTTCTGTTTCTCCTGAGGAAGCAGTGGATGCCCCCTTGGGAGAAGAGCAGGAGGTCACTGTGTAGCCCAGGAGAGAAGGAGAGCTCTGTCTAGTGGCCTTCCCGTTTGCAGATGGGAAGCGTGACCAATCAACATCTGGTCCTGTGCCTCCCTTTGCTGTTTCAATGCAGACGATAGCTCCAGCCTGGTACTCGTAGTAATTGACCAAGAAATTCAATGCAACTTGCAGTTCTTAAGTGTCTGCATGTCCTGGACTGGCTCTGAGTTACAAGGGACCCGGTCCCTGTTTCCAGGGAGCATGAAATGGGAATTGGGGGTGTAGAGGTGAGGCAGACAGGGCTCAAAGAACAAAGTTGCCTGTGGCCAATAGCATGGTGGGAGGTGTTAGGAAGGGGTCAGGTGGTCAGGGGGGAGAAGGCCCTCCTCTTGGTGATGACCTCCGAGCCTGGGTTGAAGGTTGTCGGTAGCAGGGAAGGACAGCTCTGCAGAGGGCAACATGTGTTTGAAATCACAGCATCATCACAGCGATACCTGGTACCTGGAGGAATGCTTGCTAACAACTGCTGGGCCTTGCTTATTGGCTGTCCAAGGGGAAAGAGAAAACAAACACACTTGGTGTCCTGGCACAACAGTGAGTAATTAGACTTCGGGGATTTATCAAGAAGCCAGTGTGCAGCTAGGGCTGGAACTGAATCAGATTACACTGATTTGAAGTTTTTTTTAAGTAGAAGGGGTGGGGCAGGGGTGGGCCAGGTAGCTGGACAGGGTGGCTGGGAAAGGCAGGTACAAGCCACTGGCTCAGAATCAAGTTGCAAACTGGCTCTGTGGGGCCACACTAAGCCTCAGGTAGGGCCGCCATCCACCTAGTTCACAGAGTGGGCTTGCTTCACTGATGGCTCCTATTCTTTCCTCTGAGCTCTCTGAGCAAAAGCACTGTATCTCCTTCGCTCTGGCTTCAAGGCAAGGCTAGGGTCAGATCTTAATCCAGCTTCTAGCCCTCATACTACACATCTTCGCTCACAGAGCTTCTGCCTTCCTGTTGTCCTGCTTAGCCTGTGGGGGCCTTGGGCTGGATAGAGACACCCAACCAGGAGGAACTGTGGGCTCGCCTGGACTCCAGTTTCTAATCTTGCCTCTGTTCGTTCTTACTTGTTCTGCCTCCTGGAAATAGTTACCTTCTATCCTTAGAAAGGGTGAGCTTTGTTTTTGTTTTCTACTCATGGATCCAAGCTGTGTGGGGGACCGTGCTGGGGGGGCGGTGCCCAGATATAGGCCAGGATGGTGGTATGGAACCTTCTTTACATAGTCGTGAGGGTAGAATGTGTTTATCTATGCAGTGTGCTCAAAGAGCAAGCACTGATGGAATCACCCCTGGCAGATAACTTGCTCAAACTGTAATTCTATGGGATAAACATTTCGGAAACTATCCTTTGATGGAGGGATGGAGCAGGAATTATGTAAAGACAGTTCTGTTTTATTTTGAGAGAAATGAAGAAAGAATACTCAAGCTTGAGTTTACAAATTGCTCCTATTACTTTGAACATCAGAAACTGTTGGAGCTCACCAGCTCTGACCATGCAGGGGTGGCAGTGTAAATCTGTTACATTCTGTTAGTAATGTGAGACCTGGCAGATGATATCTGGGGTTCAGACACCCCAAGGGTCTGTCTGAGCCTTGGTTTTCTATCTGAGAAATGGACAAAATGCCAAGGTAGAAGACATACTCAGTATAAACATGATTTTATACACAAATATATGCACGTATTTTTATACAAGTGTATACACTCGTATAAACATGATTTCTGTGGTTTGCATGATTCAAGGTCATCCCGTCTCATGACAAAACATTGGGATTTGTGAACCTTTTCTTTTGTGATATGGTGCACATTGCTTCTTAAAATGTTTTTATTGTTATTCTAAAGGTGATAGACAGAGGAGTTACAGTTACATAAGTCAGGTAATGAGTACATTCCTTTTTGGACACCGTCACCCCTTTCCTTGCTCTGCCCTAGTTTTTCTCTCCCAATCACCACCCATAAGTGGTAAAGTTCATTTTCCACACAGTATCCAGTGAATACCACTGCTGCATTTGTTCACTGTTTGTCCTTCATTTCTGTGCTCCCCTTTACCCCCCCCCCAAAGACAGAGAAATAAACAAACAAGACAAAGAGAAAAGAAAATGAAAACAACAACAAAAGAAAGCAACTCATTTCCATTTCCTGGCATTCACGTGGATAAATATTATCTTATATGGCCCGAGGCACAGAGGCATTGTGCCTTTGAGTTCCTCCAGGAAGAGTCTTCTCCTTTGGTCTTACAGTGTGTGAAGGCCTGGAGTCCTGTATAATTTATCATGTCCTGGTGCATTCTAGATCTAGCTTGTGCATGTGAGAGAAAACGTGCACCGTTAATCTCTGAGTGTGGCTTACCTGATGATGGCGAACCTTTAGGAATAGGCCTGAGTGGAAGTTCTGTGCCACGGACACAGAACTGTCTGGAAGGCGATCCGTCAGGTCATCCTCATCAAACTAGTGCTCCTGACTCCAATGGAGTTCAACTGTGTCCTACCGCAGATAAGGGATTTGACTCCAGTATACAAGCCAAGTTCCACAGGAGCCGATTGATCTGGCTCTGTAGCCGAGATGCATGCTTGTATAGAATATAAAATTACCCTAATTAGGACACCTGGGGGCAGTTTCTCAGACCCAAGTAGGAAGCTACCCCGTGGGTTTACTGTGTGGCTGTTGCATATGTACATGCTGATGGAGCAGCCTCGGGAATGTGAGCACTGACGCAGGTGTGGGTCCTGTCCTAGTGTGGAGGATAGAAACGTATGAAACTACTGGTGTTGTTCTGTTTGTTGGTCCTAGGACTTGGGTGCTGTCCCTGTGCTTTTTTGCTTACGGCTAGCACTCTTGAAGCAAAGCTCCACTGCCAGCATTTTAGGTGGCTCATTGGAGATAAGAGTTTCACAGACTTTCCTGCCTAGGCTAACTTCAGTCCTCAGTCCTCAGATCTCAGCTTCCTGTGTAGGTAGGATTACAGGTGTGAGCCATCAGTACCTGTAATCCCAAAACTACCTGTAACATAAGGGGGAGTACAAAGTCCTGTCACCTTTCTGGAACGTACAGAGGAGGGAGTTCAGTGTTTAATGTCAAGATCATAGAGGGGGGAGCATTGAAGATGGGGAGGGAGGGAGTTTTGAAGGAGTTGTCACACCTCATCACAATTGCGTTTTGCATACATGGTCTCACTGATCCACTGTTCTTCCAGGGCAGTGGAGATGATGTCCATGTCTTTATTTTTTAATCAAAGCTTTAAGCAAGACACAGCGAAGCTAAATAACCTGTCCAAAGTCTCCTAGCTTAGTATGGGCAGAGCAGGGATTTGAACTTGGGTATCCAAGCTACAAAGCCTGTGTTCTTTGAGGAAAGAAAATGAAGCATCTCCCTGTGAGGGGATAGTAGGTGCTGGAAAGGCTTAGGCATAGGTGTATAGACAGGTCTGGTTGGGGTCATTGCATAATGTTTATGGAGAACCAGAGTTCCAGACACTCTGGGATCTTTGTGCTTTACCCGGAGGCAGTGAGAGTCATTGATGAGGTCTGAGCAGCTGTGTGTTTTAGAAGGAGCCATGTGGAAGACACCTTAAATTGAGATAGGTGAGTATTCTTAGCATTATGTTTAATACTTGTTTTAGGGCAAAAGAAAGCAAAGGCTAGTCAATTAGGAGCTGCCATGAGGGATTTAGGTGAACTGTGGCGGGGGGGGCTGGGAGAGGGGTGATAGTCTTATAGAGAGTGTTAGAAAAGAGACCAAGGGGTAGAATTAAAGGTGGAAGGCAGGAGTTGTCAGCTCTGAGCACAGATGACATCATGGCCCATAACACTCTCCTTTCCTGAGATGGAGCACGGAAAACACTCCGTTTTCTTTCCCTCCACTTGATTCCTCCATGAGACCCTAAGTCAAGAAGATCTTTCTCCCAAGCACAGTGGCTGGTTTTATTCTGTATGCCTCATCCCAAAGTATGCATTCAACAAACTCTCATGGCCCATCCCAAGTCAGGATACTAAGGAGCCACCGGGATGAAATCCCTGTCCTCAGTGCCCTGTAGCCTGGAATGACACCTGTAAGTGACTTCTGTGGATGGGAGGCTTCACTAAGTCTGCTGGGTCTGAGCTTTTCTCTGACACAGTGCATGTCTGCTGGATAGATGGGTGGGGTGAGATAGCTGATGGCAAATACAGTTGTGAAGAATTGGGGTGCTAAAACAAGTCCAGGCTTGGGTTTGCATCCCTGGTTTTCATGTAGGGGCCAGTGTTGACCACGTGCTACTCTAGGAGCTGGGTCTTTGGCTGGCTCATGTGAGTCTTCAAGAACTGGAGAGTTGGTGCCACCTCTGGATGCCTGGAGAGCAGGTAGGTGGGAAGATGCAACGGGAGTGGCAAGGCTCATCCTCGACAAGCACAGTAGAGCTGGGCACCATGTTTGTAACACTAGCTGCTCATGAGCTGAGATCTGAGCATTGGAATTTGAAGCTAGCCAGGGCAGGAAAGTCCATGAAACTCTTATCTCCAATCAGCAGAAAAAGGGGGAAGTGGAGATGTGGCTCAAGTGGCAGCCTTGAGTGAAAAAACGAAGGGGTAATGCCCAGGTCCTAAGTTCAAGCCCAGTATGGGTACACACACACACACACACACACTCACACACACACACACACACACACACACTGAAGAGGGCTATGGGTCACTCCAACCCTGGATTGGATGTACAGAATCCAGCCTATTATACTTTTCCTACCAGGCCAGCTTAATCCTGGCAGGATTGAGTGGTGGCTGCGGTGCAGAGCCATCCTGGAGGCATTTAAATGAACGAGGTAGGAGGATCTAGGAGCATTGTACATTACATGGGGAAGGAAAGACCTTGACATGGGGTTCTTGCTGCCCAGTCTCAGAGTCCTACTCTCATGATTCCTCCCTGCTCTCCCTTTCTGATGAATCTGGAGGGTAATAGGAAAGCCAAGTGCTCTTCTGGAAAAGGATCCCCCCTCCCACACTCCCATCCCCCATCCTCCATCCTGATACTCAGGCACTAGGTAAAATGCTGCAGCCAGGCCTCCGTGTCTTACCCTGTTGGCAGGTCCACACGGGAGGTGAGGTCTTTCTGGTATGGTACTGAAACACCTTATCATTATTTCCTCATGAAAGGGGCTGGCCATCCCGGAAAGGGCAGGGATAGCAGGCTGAACTGGACTCTTGGGTAATGGGTGATATACTGATTTATAGGATGTAGAGGACAACCAGAAAATGCGATGGGCGTAACCCACCCTTTATCTGAGAGAAACTCACTTCCAGAAAGATATAGATGCTCCCCTGGAGAGCCACAGGTAAAGGCGATTAGTGAAGTAAGTCGAATGATTCATAAGCAAGCTTAGAGGGGCTAAGAGCTCTGGCTTATTAGCCAAGTCCTACAAGAGGAGCTGTGGGAAAGGGACCTGCCGTGGTCCTGTGGGGAGTCCCTTGGCTGCATGGATTTGCCCCCAGGGACTCACTGAGCCAGGGAAAGGCATAACCCAGAGGCCACTTTCTTCTGCTAGAGTGCTTCTGCAACACAGCCCCAGCTTCTCAACTCATTTCCCCAGGAACAGCAGGAAGTGCTATCACCTGGCACATTTCAATTAGACAGGGCAGTGTGCTGGACGACTTAAGAGAGGATGCTGGGCTGGCAGCAGAAGGGACTGGCTGTAACATCGGCTGTATCTTTTCACTCTTCAATATCTGGGTAATTCTTCTGGGGTCCTCAGAGGGACCGGGCCCTTGAGAGAATGTCTTTGAACTCCCTTTGATCATTTAAACCTTGCTTATGTTTTCCTTAGATGGCAAAAGTCCCAGTATGGTGGGATGTGACAAAATAGCTAAATGCAGGCTTTGGGTGACCCACATGTGTTAGGAGGAAGAAAAAGAAGGTGGGAGCAGTGGACCCCTCATTTACAGACCACAGATGCTAGGAAGATGCTGCTGCTTCAGCTCACAGAGAATGCTTGGAATCAGATCACACCAGAAGAGAGCCTGAGGGATTACAGAGGATCCCTCCAAGCAGTGCTTTGTCATTATTGTACACATGGTCACTTGGCTCCTTGTTAAAATGCAGGTGTAGGGCATCTGAGGTGGGGCCTGAGGGTATGCACTTCCAATCAGCCCCTAAGCACTGACACCCACTGTCAGTGTAGGTGACACCACTGTCACCTACTTCAAGTTCAACCACAGCAGCAGAGTCTGCCTTGCCTGGCTTGATGTCCCAGTTCTGCCAGGGAACTATGTGACCTTGAATAAGTTACTAGGCCTCCTTGAGCCTTAGTTTCTCCACCAATGAAATGGGTTACCAGGACTTGACTTAGCAAGAGTCTTGGAGGAGTTACAAGAGACCTGTGTGCTGGCTCCTGAATGCTGTGACCTATGTAGAGTAAAAGTGAAGCGATCAAGGCTTGTGTCCTTGGAGCTTAGCCCCAGGTTACCAGGCTTCTGATAAGAGCACTGGTCCAGAATATGATCTTACTTTCTCCCTACCCTCTCTCAAAACAGCTTCATGATCTAATGGCTCCAAGGACAACCACACATGTGGCCTCTCTTGGTGGCAGATTGAGCGACAACAGTATATTCAGGTTTTTGTGAATTTCTATGCTCACGAAACCTTTAGGATTTTTCTTTTATGGTGGTACCATAAATAACATAAAAATGACCATTTTAACATGTGTGTATGTGTGTGTGCATGCAGTGTTACTGGGGCTTGAACTCAGTGCCCCATGTCCTCACTTGAGAGATCTTGAGCTCCCCAGCTCGCCTTGTTAACAGTAGAGAGACACTGAAGTCCTCAACCCTGGCTGTGCACTTGAATCCGTCAGCAAACTTAACAAAAGTACCCATGAGCAGGTTCTACCCATGAGCAATTAAATCAGAATGGCAGAGATGATTTTTATCCCCTGGAGGATGTGAGAGATGCCAGCTGAGAGCTCTGCTGAGCTCCACATGCCACAGCCGTCCAGTCAGGTGCATCCGGGGACTCTGGACTCCTAGGATGTCCCATGCTGTAGCCGTTCTGAGTTTCCCAGATCAACCCCTGGCCCTGGGGTTTCTGCTGGACACGCCAGGATATAGGGAGCTAAGAGTGGGAAATTCACCGCCTAGGGCCAAGTCTCTGTTGTCCTCTCTGCTAGGGAGACCATGCACGTTTTGATGTTTAAGTGAGAACTTGTCACAGTAAGCACATCAGCACCCTTGGGGGCAGGTCACTAAGAAGCCAGAGGGAGCAAGGTGCAGTTTAGTGCCAAATTGGGGCCTGCCTTTCCGGAGTGTACAGAGCTGATTGGAGATTAGAAGGAGCAAGTTTGTGTGCGCGTGAATGTGTATGCTTGTATGCACACATGTGTGTGCTTGTGCGAGTGCTAAGGTTTGAATTCAGGGTCTTATGCTTTCACTGGGATTTTTTACTCGAGGCTGGTGCTCTGTCATTTGAACCACATCTGGCTTTTTGCTGGTTAATTGGAGATATAAGAATCGCTCCGATTTGTCTATCCAGGCTGATTTTGAACTATGATATTTAGATCTCAGCTCCTGAGTAGCTACAATTACAGACCATGAGCCACCCGTACCCAACAAAAAATTGCCAAAGTTTTTGTCGTAAGCCAGTACTATGGCTTAGACTTAGGCCTCATTCTTACTCAGCTTTTTCACTTACTCTAGTGTTCTACCACTTAAGCCATGCCTCCACTGCATGCCTGATTTTGAGGCTTTTGTTTTTAGGCAGGACTATTCGTAGGTGATTTCAATATATTTTATCAAGGACTATCACTATTGTTTCTTCCCATCACTGAAAGATTGGCGGTGGTGTCTCTGGGCTTGGCCCTCCCCTGACATTGACATGGTATGATCTTGGGAAGCATTAGTTAGTGGTCTGTCAGCCCTGTCTCCTGTCTTGATGGCCTGATCTCACTTAGATCTGATGGGTAATAATACAGAAGAATGATTTCAGGCATTATTATTTTGAAAGCATAGTATGGGCCTTGGAAAACAAACCAAGAGTCTTGGTTTTTTTTTCTTCCAAATTAAATATTCAGACTCTAGAATACTCTCTTTCTAGAAGTGTATGGTCCTAGGGTCTATTATAAGGAATCCATTTACCCTGGAGCAGAAAGCCCCGGAGGGATCTGGTTCCTGGGCCTGGGAGTATTTGCAGGCATGAGCAGGCATCCTCTGGAAATGGGGCCCACGTTAACCCTTTAAACCCCAGTAACCAGCCCCCAGCCTGGCTGTAAAGCCTGGGGATGGGAAGACCCCCTTCCACTCTGCACGCCTGCCCACTGTGCCATGGCGATGGCTGGTTCTCACTGCAGAGTGGAACAAACATGATTCAAACTGATTGACAGAAATAACCTCCCTGAACTAGTTATTCCATTGCGATACATACTACCCAGGGAGGTGATTCAACAATAATAAAGATAATGATTTTAATTCTTTTTTAAAATTATGAAATAATTTATTAATAGCAAAAAGGAATTTATCAATAGCCAATCATAACTGGACAGAACTACCCTAGGCATTAGAAATGCAGAAATGGCCCTGAGTAGCAAATGAGTTTTTAAAAAAATTTTTGTCAGCATAATGTATAGAGGGGTTACGGTTACATTTGTCAGGTAGTGGTACATTACTTCTTGAACATTGGTACCTCTTCTTGTATTTTTTGTCCCCCTTTTCTATCCCCAACCCCATCTCAATCATCTTGTTTCCCCCCTTCCCTTTCCTATTTCAAATAAACAAATAAACATATATACTATACACCAGGTAACAAAGTCAGATACAGTAACCACATGAGATTAACCATAAAGGGAAAAAAAAGAGAAAAGAAATAACTGCACATAGTACATTCGGAACAACAATCACAAAGTTAAACCTCTTGGTTCCACATCCTAGAGTTCATTTCACTTAGCCTCATCCCCTATGTACATAACTTTTGAGCTATTGTGATCTTCTGCTAGGAGAATCCTAGATGTGTACTAATTATTACAAATGAGGAAAAGCATGGAACCTATGTTCCTTTGAGTCTGGCTTACTTCACTTAATACGATTTTTCAAGTCTTTCCTTTTCTTTACAAGGGGGGCGATGTCATTCTTTCTGATGGCAGCATAGAATTTTACTGTGTATAAGTACCACATCTTCTTGTTCCATTCATCTACTGAGGGGCATCTGGGTTGGTTCCATATTTTAGCTATAGTAAATAATGCTGCAATGAACATCGTTGTGCTATTATTTTAATTCTTGACCATCTTTAAAATACTTCTAGCCAGGATTGGAACTCGGAGGTGGAATTAGCCTAGCATGTATGAGACCCAGGGTTCTTCTTCACACTGCAGAAAATGTTCAGTTTCACCTACTATGTATGTATGTATGTGTTAGACCCTCCGTATTCATCTTCTTGTAAGCATTCCACTGAATTGGGTACAGTAGTCCACCATGAGGAGTCAGCCAGCGAGTAGGAATATTTGACATTCTGGAATCCAGGATTATGTGTAGGCAGTTTAGGGGCGGATCCTGCTGTTGAAAACCACTCCTGGCTCTGTTTCTTTCCCTTTCTTCTAGGTAACTACCTGTATAGCTACCTATAACTCTGCAGTTCCAATTCTTCTCCTTCCATGTCTTAAGAGAGCCACATGGCAGCTGGGCCTCTTGAAACAAAATGGTGGGCCCCATTCCCGACTGTGCTTGCTGTAGTTTGGTTACAGATTACCAGCTGATCCTTTCTTTATCCCCATCTGCAATCAGATCCAGAGGTTGACTTTTAGATGTAGGCTGTGACATGAACTCTTACCCAGATGTTTCTTTTCAGGAGGAGCTGGCAGTGGGGAGATGTGTGTAGACTTACCAAACACTTCCCCTCATCTCTGTAGGATTGAATCCTAGTTACCTTCAGGATCAGCTAATCCTTAAGCGGGGTTGTCCCATCCAGCTTCTCTTGTCTGCTGATCCCCCTTTCTGTTCCCCCCACCCCACCCTCCACTCAGTTCCACGTTCATTTGTCTTTTCCACCTCTGGGGTTGATGTCTGCTCAGGCAGCTGCTTCCTTGTTTGCTTACTCATTCATTTATTTATCCAAGAAATGCCAGCACTTCTGATGTGAGAGGCACCTTGCCACCTGTAGATGAATGCAGCAAGGCTCCCTAAGGACCGTACTGGGTGAGAGGGAAGAGGAGACATGAATCTTAAGTCCATGAATCTTCCTGAGCAAGGTAACTGACATGTATAACTGCTAAAGACAAATGGAGATCCGTTTCTCTCCTCTATAAACTCCTTCACTCTCAAAGTAAATCTGCTAAATGTTGACTGTGTGCGGAGGGACCCCAGTATAAGAAGCTAGGCGCCATGTGCAGAAATCCTGTTATAATCAGATGGGAAAGGTGTTGTAGGGATAGAGAGAGGTGCCAATCTGCACCCATGGGACACAGCTGGTAAAGAGATGGAACTAGGGTGGGTTTGAGAATCAAATCTGTTACGTTTGTTGGGGTTAGTCCTGTTGGGGGCCATGAGCTGGGATAGAGTGAATGAAGACTGTGCAGCTGTGGGAGAGGTGACAGAGGACTGTGGAGACTTAACACTCTGGTTCCTACTCAAGGGAACAGGAAGTGTGAAGGCCCTGACCGGGCATGCGCATAGCTGTTCCTGGCATGGAACATGGCTGGTATACCTGCAGCAGAGCAAACCCACTGAAATAGCTCCTTTTCTTTCTAAGGAAATCTGCTTCCATTCCAGGTTTGATAGTGAGTGCAGTGTTCTAGAAGTAGTATAGCAGCCATGGTAGCTCCTACCTGTAATCCTAGCACAGAGGAACTCAAGTTCAAGGCCACCCTGGGCTACCTAGATGCTCTTCTCTAAAGTCAAAGTCAGTGCAGGGATTTGAACCTCTGTTATTGGGGGATGCGTGCATTGCCTTTGTAGCTTCAGCTTTTCCATCTGTAAATGGGGCTGGTTTCCCCAGCTCTCCAGACAGTTGTTGTAGCCCAGGAAGCTGAGTCAGCTCTGTCTCAGCCACAGTGAATCACTAAGGTTCTGGGAGAGGGTGATAGGAGAGGTTGGAAATCTCTCCCATATAATGGCTTCTGAGGTCCCAAGGGAGGAATGCGCCACTTCTGAGGCCGTCTCTCGAGCTGTAATTGCCCGGTGGGACTGGGCACCGGTGATCATCTCACTAGTGAAAGTGGAATGGAATCCTAACGACCTCAGCCACTGTCTTGAGCTTGGGCTGTGGTTTTTCCACACTGGCTATTCCCTAGTCACCCGGGAACCCCACTGCTGACACCGCACCTCAGCCAAATTGTAGTCCCTGCTTGCAGGTTGATTTGCAGTGTTGGTAATGGTGAAGTTCCTCCATGGTTAGAACATATGGTTAGGAACCACCTGTTGGGGTCTGGTGGGAAGGTGTGGCCTCCTTTCCTCCAGAATAATCTGTGCCCCTGTAGTGTGGGGCTGGAGAAATGATCCCAAAGTCAAGAGTCCCCTGGGCCACTCTTACATCGTAGTATCGCTTATCCATGGCAGCTGGACATGGCTCTATTTTTAATCCTTGAAGAGAATCATAAAAGTGAGAAGTCTTCTTATTGGCTGTCTGTTCCTAATGAGCAAGCGAAGCCCAGGCTCTTTGGTGCTTCAGATGTCCATTTTCTATTTCCTTTTCATGAAGAATTAGTGACAGTTTCAGTCCTAAAGGGAATTACTGTGACACATTTTTTATCCCATTCCACTCCCCATACTGGGCTTTTTATAGATTTTGTGGCTGTTAGAACACACTAAACCTTTCCAGAGCCAAAGGTATTTTTATTTTGAGTTTAAATTTATATACAGTTGTAGGAAATAATACACATCCCCTTTTTATGTTGACTTTTTCCTCTGATGACGTTGCATTGAAACATAATGTCACAGCCAAGATGTTGATATTGTCAAGATTTGCAACATCATCCCATGAACCCCTCAGAGGCCTGCTATGGTAGCTCATGCCTAGAATCCAGCTGTACCAGAGGTGCAGCTATACCAGAGGTACAGCTATACCAGAGGGAGAGATAAGATTGTGGATCAAGGGTAGCCCCAGCAAAATTAATGACACCCTACTTATAAAACAAAATAGAAAGCAAAAGATGTAGGGGTATGGATCAACAGAGAGCCTGACTAGAAATCCCCAGGCCTCAAGGGCAGCGCCCCCAGTACCAGAATAGGAAAAAAAAAAAAGATAAACACCTTGACTCTGGCAGTTTAAAATATAAGCCTTTACTGAATTTGAGGGTAATCTAGTATAGTGACCCTCCAGCAGAGTGGCTCAATTAGTTTAACAACTTGCTTTTTCAAGTATCAATGCTCTAGCTAAGAGGCTTCTTTGTAATAGCAAAATCTCTTCTCTTTCAATTATGGATCATAGAGCTTTTCAATTGAATGTTTTCTTAAGTGGCAGTTCTGGAGCTTTGAGGATTGTCACCTCACCAGTCTCTCAGGACAAAGGACGAAAGGAGGATCATAGGGGCTGGGAGTTTGGCCTAGTGGTTAAAGTGCTTGCCTAGCATGCACAAAGACCTAGGTTCGATTCCTCGGTACCACATACATAGAAAAAAGCCGTAAGTGGTGCTGAGGCTCAAGTGGTAGAGTTCTAGCCTTGAGAAAGTCCAAGGACAGTGCTCAGGCCCTGAGTTCAAGCCCAGGACCGGCAAAAAATAGGAGGATCATAGGCTGAGGTCAGCCTAGGCCAAAATGTGTGAGACCTTCACCATCGCTACCATACCCAGAAGAACTTGATCTTCACCTGTGCTAGTTTGTGCTCTGGAAGCTGTCACTGGGTCGCTGGCATTATTTTGTAAGCAGAATCCTGTGTGGTTTGCCTGTTTGCAGGTGTTGGATTTTGGATTGTTTTGTGAGTGCACCTGAGCCTTTGCTCAGGTCACCTGACACTCCTCAGCATGTGTGGGGATTCACAGTCAGAGCTGCTCACTCATGCTGGCACGCTGACCTGCCAGCCAGTTTGTATTTCTTGCTGGATCAGTGAGCTTGGTAGCTTCATAATCACCTAGAGGTAGCACTGGTAGCTGTGTGTGTGTGTGTGTGTGTGTGTCTGTGTGTCTGTGTGTCTGTGTGTGTCTGTGTGTGTGTGTGTGTCTGTCTGTCTGTCTGTGTCGGTGTCTGTGTCTGTGTGTCTGTGTGGTGATTAATTTGGTGGTGGCCTTTGTCTGGCCTGGCTTCAATACACGATCCTTAGATCTCAGCCTTCTGAGTAGGTAGAATTATAGGCCTGAACCACTGGCACTTGGTTGGCAGCTTTTTAAGTCACCTTTTGGGGTTGTTTAGGAGAGAGGACTAGTAGTAGTGTTTCATTGCATTGCACTTCCCTGATTTATTTTAAAATGTTTTAAAATATGATTTTTCCTACCCCAATCAGAATGGCCAATATTCTGAATTCAGACAACAACAAATGCTGGCGAGGATGTGGAGAAAGAGGAACCCTACTGTACTGCTGGTGGGGTTAAAACTAAAAAGCAGTCTAGAAATTCCTCAAAAAACTAAACATAGACCTTCCCTACAACCCAGCCATACCACTAACGTAGCCTAGTGGTAGAGTGCTGTTCTAGCATGCTCAAAGCCCTGGGTTCATTTCCTCAATACCACATACACAGAAAAAGCTGGAAGTAGCAGTGGCTCAAGTGGCAGAGCCCTAGCCATGAGCAAAATGTGTCCATGGACAGTGCCCAGGCCCTGAGTTCAAGCCTCAGGACTGGCAAAAAAGAAAAAAAAAAGATAAGCTAAGGTCAAAGAGACAAATGGGGCGTGGTCTCTCTGATATGCAGGTGTCTGATTTAAAATATGATAAGGCAAGACAAAGTAAACAAGACTCATGAAGCCCATATTCAGTGACGCTAAAAGACAACAGTCCTAGGAGAAAAGCACCGAATTGTAATACCCAGGCACTTCTTCATATGTACATCAAATAATATACAGAATAAAAAGAAACCTAAAGATGAGGAATCTTTATCTGCCTTATCGTTTTTAGATGACTCTGTATTTTTTACCTCATATATGGTGTATACACAGCCCACCTGAAGGAGGCTGGGAGGAGGGCACAGACTCAGTGGAAAGTGGGTGGCAGTGCACCAGTGGACACTGATGACCCAGAACTAAGTAGCACAGGGGTGGTGGTGGGAGGGAGGGAGGGAGAGAGAAAGAAGGAGCGGCTGATACTAAGTCGAAGGAAAGAAATGTACATCTCACCACATCTGGAAGAAATTGTTTTACTGTTAATGTTCAAAGAGTCAAACTTTTTTTCCTATGTAAAACTTGAGGTTTTTGTATTTCTCATCATTTATAAGTTTTGTAGACTGGAATGATGATGCTTATTATTGTGAAAGTTATAATGTGTTTGTGACCTTAGCCAAGTATAACTATACCACAGTGTTATGAAATATATGTGGTTACTTAATCTCAATAAAGAAATCTTTGGAGGGAAAAAATAAGAGCCTAACCATATCCCATCTCACTAAAATGTCCTTGGCCAGAGATTGTCACATAGCCCACTGGAGAGTGATATGTATAAATGAACTGAACAAAAAAAATAACTAGCAAACTCCTGTAAACTCCTGTAAATAACTAGCAAACACCTGTAATCCTGGCTACTCAGAAGGCAGAGATCTGAGGATCATGGGCAGAAAACTCTGCAAGACTCTTCTCTCCAATAAACCACTAAGAAAAAGCTGGAAGTGGCTCTGTGGCTCAAGTGGTAGAGTGCTAGACTTGAGCACAAAGAGGCCTAGGAATAGCACCCAGGCCCTGAGTTCTACAAAAATCGATGATACAAAGCTAAGATTACATAAGTGCAAGATTCTTATATATAAAGGGATGCTGTGGCTCAAGAGTCCCTATAGGATTCCATATTACAGAATCCACTACACACATCTGATAAAATGGTCTCATGTACTGAGACTACCACAGTGTCCATAATAAGAACCTGTTCAGAATAGATCCTTTTGTGATCAGAACCATCTCAAAACACTTCCGTTCCCATATGCTTGAAATCCTTGAGAGACTCATAATTATTCCTATGTCAAAATTATATTAACTGTCTCCTGTATACCAAGTCTAGAAGCTTTCTACAATGTATAGTCTTTTCTGAGTTTGTCCTACTTTATTGCATATTTGAACAGGAAATAGGGAAGGAGCTGGGACATGCCAGGATGGCTTACTGTGTCTGGTGAAGAAGAATGGGATAGCCTTGGATGTACTGGATCAGCTTAGCAAATTTATTTATCACATTGTGGTCTCTTCTCATGAGTTGTGAACATTTGTAACACCCTCTGGAACTCCTCTTAGCACAGAACAGAACTCCTCTCTTTACTACCCAGGTTTTTTGTTTTTTTAAAACACATGCTTTCATTTTTCTCCCCATTGCTTTGCACAGAATACATGCTAGGGATTGTAAGTTTAAAGTATGTTACCTTTCTGACAGATGACTTTTTTTGGCTGATATTCAGAGCAATTAGAGAGCATAAATTATGCATCTTGAGTTCCTCAGAATAACTGAAGATTGTTACTTGATTTAATTTTGCTTCCATTGAAAGCTTGTGAGACATGCAAAAAATGATTTTTCCATTGATACATCACAAATGTATACATTGGGTGATGCAGTGTCACTATTCAGTGTACCTGCTCCACATCGTGGAATGCTTAAGGCGGGAAGACCTCCCCCCCCCCACCCCACGCCATCTCTCTTCTCTTGTCTGGCTTCTCAGAAGATCAGGTACCTTTACAGGCATCACAGGCCCATGGCTAAGGACTGTGTGTAGATTTTCTTTATAGATTTTAGTTGATCTTCTAGGCCTGCTGACTGACTGATTTGTAGAAGTGGTTTTTTTTTTCTTTCTTTTTTCATTATGAAGTCTGTTTTTTTGTTTCCCTACAAATTCCTTTGCACCTGTAGCTGGCCTTTTTTTTTTCTCTGAAGGGCATCTTTAGATTAGAAGATAAGTTTAATTTTAATATAGTCAAATGTATGCAGCCTTTCTAATGCAGTCAGTAATCCTTGCCCTTGTGAAAGGTTGATTTCCCTGCTGGTCTGGAAGCTGTTCGCTGACTTTTTTTTCTTTCTAAAACTCTAGTTTTGCACTTCACAAGCCAAGTCTGTAGTTTAATGGGTATTTCTGTGGATGTTAGCTTTCTTTTTCTGGTCATCCATCCACTATTACCATAAATGTAGGGTGACCTTTGTAAAAGTCTAAATCATGTTGCTTGCACCTTCTATACCAACACTGCCTGGGGGAGCTTTTCCTGTCTCCGTGTAGAAACCAAGCCCTCCATATTAGTCTCCTTTCTGTATTGAAAGCACAGATCACTCTAAATTAGTTCCAGTGTCTTTC
Organism: Megascapheus bottae; assembly: GCF_031878675.1. NCBI lineage: Eukaryota > Metazoa > Chordata > Mammalia > Rodentia > Geomyidae > Megascapheus > Megascapheus bottae. The sequence goes on from NC_143522.1 coordinate 24,533,045, forward strand.
TCTCCCCTGGTAGAATAGCAACTTTCTGAAAGCAGAGACTGTCTTCTCCATGCTACATATGTGATGTCTTTGGACCAGCAGACACCAGGGTACTTACTATACAATGACTGCATAAGTAAATCAAAATTGAGTACAATAAAGGATTGCTGTGAAAACAGACAATGTACCTGAGGATTTCTGTATCAGATATTTATACAATGTGAACATATACCAGGCATTATGTTAAATTGCTTCCAGGTCAGGACTGGTGGCTTATACCAGTAATCTGAATTGCTTAGGAGGCAGAGATCAGGGGATAGAAGCTCAAAGCCAACCAGGCAGGAGTTTTGCAAAATTCCATCTCAACCAATAGCTGAACGCAGTGGCATGTACCTGTCACCCCAACTATATGAGGGAAGTATAAACAGAAGGATCATAGTCCAGACTTGTCTGTGCAAAGAGAGAACCTATCCCTAAAATAACTAAAGCAAAAAAAGGCAGAAGGCATGGCTTAAGTGGTAGAGCATCTGCCAAGGAAACATAAGGCCCCCAGTTCAAATCCTAATATAAGAATTGAACGAATTTAACTCAGAGAAGCTTCTTATTACCCCATTTTGCAGATAAGGACAATGAGGAAGGAAGAACTGAAACAAATGAAATGGCCTGCTTGGACTCAGAAAAGCTAGACTTTGTGTGCAGGCAGGGTAGGGTGGTGGCGAGAACATGGCTGGGCAAAAGCAGGAGACAGAGCAATGTCTGTTTGGGAATTTGCCCCCTCATGTCCCTGGTGAGCCCAGGGATTCATAGCAGTGTGTCCAGGGTGCATGGTCTCTCTCACCCCCAAAGGTGAGGGGAAGGCTGAGCATCCGTGGGCTTTGCAGAGACCCAGCCCACATGGTACCAGAGCCCTGCAGTGGGGTCTCCAGGCCACGGAGCCCAGCATCTCCAGATCTCCAGTGATCTCCAGCTGCCCCGGACATTGCTAGCAACAGCCCATTCATTGCCTAGCGATCTGTGGAACTGATGTTTAGAAATAAATTTATGATGATACATTGTTTGTTCTACTTAGAAATTAGTGGGGGAAGTGCTGGGAGTTTGGCCTAGTGGTTGATTGCTGGCCTAACATGTACGAATACCCAGGTTCGATTCCTCGGTACTACATACATAGGAAAAAGCCCGAAGGGGTTCTGAGGCTCAAGTGGTAGAGCTCTAGCCTTGAGAAAGTCCAAGGACAGGGCTCAGGCCCTAAACTCAAGCCCAGCCAGGACTGGCAAAACAAAAAAGAAAGAAAGAAAGAAATTAAGGGGGAAAAGACATCTAAACACCACTACTGTTGACTAAAGTTTGGGCAATTTTCTGTAATAGATTAGTATTTTTAAACAAAAATGATTACAACAAATAGTTTTCTATCATTATTTGTCTTCCCTTTAGAACTAGACTCATAAATAAACTTTGTTTTATCATCTCTGTAAAGATGATTTTTCTAACCACAAAGTAAACTATATACTTAAGCTGTTAGATTTTGCAGTTGTTTCTTTTGGTATTATAAATAAATAGTGCTAAGATCAATGTCTTAAGTAAAAAAAAAGTTTTTAAGGCTTACAGGAAACTGAAGTACACTAATTGATGATAATAAAAATTATTTTCAGGGCCAGGAGTATGGCCTAGTGGTAGAGTGCTTGCCTAGCATGCACGAAGACCCGGGTTTGATTCCTTAGTACCACATACATAGAAAAAGCTGGAAATGGTGCTGTGGCTCAAGTGGTAGAGTACCAGCCTTGAGAAAGCCAAAGAACAGTGCTCAGACCCTGAGTTCAAGCCCCAAGCCTGGAAAAAAAATGTTTTCAAATGTGTCTTCAGGGTACATCCTGCATATGGAATTACTGTACTAGGACAGAATCCATGCATTTTTAAGGGCCTATCTGTAAAATCTCTCTCTAAAAGGTCATACCAGTTTGTCATCTGCAGGATATATAACCCTCTCATTTCCAATCATTTTGTGTGTATGTGTGTGTGTGTGTGTGCACGCTTGCACACGTGTACACATATGCATGTGTGAGCATGTTCTACTACTGGGGCTTGAATGTAAAGCCTTATGCTCTTACTTGCTTTTTTTGCTCAAGGCTAATAATCTGCTACTTGAGTGACATCTCCAGCCAAGCTTTTGGCTGGTTACTTGAAGAGTCTCTCAGCTTTGTCTGCCCTGGCTGGCTTTGAACACCTGTCCTGAAATCTTAACCTCCTAAGTAGCTCTGATTACAGATATCAGCTACCAACAGTATCTGGTGATGTTTTAATTTTTTTTTCAAGTCCTGGGGCTTGAACTCAGGGCGTGGGCTCTGCCCTTGAGCTTTCTCAAGGCCAGCACTCAACCACTTGAGCATCAGTTCCGGCTCTTTCTGTGTATGTGGTACAAAGGAATCAAACCCAGGGCTTTGTGCATGCTAGGTAAGCACTCTACCTCTAGGCCACACCCCCAGCTCTGGAGATGTTCTTAAGTAGGAAATTCCATTGTAAGATGGATAATTGGTGGTATGAATTTTTCATATCCTTATCATGAAGCCTATCTTCCATGTAAAAAAGCAAGGCCATGAACTATTTTCCCTCATTTCAAGTTTTGTAGCTTTTTTTTTTTTCTGGATTCCGCTGGTCTCTCTTACTCTTCACCTCTCTGGGGATTTTGTGCTTATCCAAGCACACGTGCCGTTTTGTCTAACAGACTAAGGAAAGACTGGCTGGAGAGTGGTGCATGGTGCTCGCTGCTCGCTGGCATCAGGGTGTGACTGGGAGCAGAGGTGTTAAAACTGGGTCATGGGCATGGCTATGTACTCTTCAGGCCTTGCCCGGGCACACCTGAGACCCCTGAAGGGTTTAAATGTGTTTTTTTCCTCCTGTCCACAGTTGATTGGCTGAGGAACCTGCGTTCTTTTCCCCTGATCAGTTGCATTTTAATAGCATCTTGCAAAACTGAAACTTCCAAAGCCCAGTGCAGGGATTTGAAGCATTTTCATTGTCTGGTGAAGAGATTTTGAACAGAGCTGTCTGCCCAGTACTGCAGTAATCAAGCTTTGTATCTCTGTGCAGCCTTCTGTTGCCCACACATGTCCATATTACCTCTCTTCCCTTGAGTGAGCAACAATCTCTGTGGATTCCTGGTCCACAGGTGAGGAAGTGGCTTTTTTTTTTTTGCCAGTGCTGGGGCTTGAACTCGGGGCCTGAGCACTGTCCTTCAGCTTTCCTCGAGGCTAGTGCTCTACCACTTGAGCCACTGCACCACTTCTGGCTTTTTTTTCTATGTATGTGGTACCGAGGAGTCAAATCCAGGTCTTCGGGCATGCTAGCCAAGCACTCCACCACTAGGCCAAACTCCGGGCCCCAGAAAGTGGCTTTTTTGAAGGAGTTAAGTGCTCACATCCTAGGCCATCCATCACTGCCTTCCAAAACCTGACTGATTACACATTGGCCCAAGACATTTCAAACGTACTGAGATTTGAACTTGGGCCCTCACACCTGCCAGGCAAGCACTCTTACCAAGTTGAGCCACATTTTTCCACCCCCCCTTTTTTTTTCCTGTCCTGGGGCTTGAACTCAGGGCTTGAGCACTGTCCTTGGGCTTTCTTAAGGCTACAGCTCTACCACTTGAACCATAGCACCACTTCCAGCTTTTTTCTATCTATGTAGTAGTGAGGAATTGAACCTGGGTCTTCGTGCAAGCTAGTCAAGCACTCTACCACGAGGCCAAACTCCCAGCCCTCCCCCCACTCCGCCCCTGCTCCCCTCCCCAGAGCCTAGCTTCAGACCACCATCTTCTTACTTCTGCCTCTCATGTAGCTGGGATTCCAGGCATACCCCATCACTCCCAGTTTCTCCCAGAGTTTCTACAGCACAAAATCTTTTTCATGTTTCACCCAGCTACAGAGGAGAAGATAATCTGTGTACAAATGTAGTTGGAACGAGGTACTTGAGCCTTTTAAATGCACATTGGAAATGACAGGTAACATTTTAATTTTCAAAGAAAAGATGATACGGCAAGCTTGCGAGCCTAAGAAGCGTTGGAGTCTGTAGCTGTGGGGATGAACACAGACAGAGGCGCTCCTGGCCCAGCATGCCCCTGGCTCACAGTTCCTATAGAAGTTTCCTTATAGTTGTTGGCAGGTTTCCTGCATGTGTCTCTACGCAGGGCTGTTGACCGATTATGTAATCCAATGTTGTTTTTGCTGAAGATAGCATTTGAAAGTGTAAAAATGTTCCCTGGACTAGCTAAAAAAAATCTAGAGCTGCACATCCTCTCCCTGGGACATGTCATGAGGGCTGGGGAGGGAGGAGGAGAACCTAGCTGAGTTCTTTTATTTTAAACCTATACAATCTCAGCTCTATGAGTTTGTGATTACCATCGAAGACTCTTTGCAGAGAAATGTAAGTCAATGGTGGTTGAAGTCCAAAGGGAGAGAATGGAGGGAGAAAGATGTTTCCAGAACAGGCTAGAGCTAGATATGCTGTGTGACACAGTCAAATCATTGCCAGATGCAATGATAAGCTAGAATGGCATGGACAGCTGTATGGTGTTACAGTCTCATGTGTGAAGGTCAGTGAGAGAAATAATAGACCTCAGCCCATGATGGCGTCAATATGAAGAATGAAGTGGGGAAAGTGATGGCCTCTCAAGTGGGGGTGTTAGGGCAGGACCAGTGGCAGGTGTTGCTGTGGGGGTCAGTGGGCCACCTGTGGTCTGGCTGAGGTCTTCATGGCCCCAGCCCTAGAGGGTCTAGTGTGCAGCTGGTGGAGCAGCAGAGTTGTGAATTGGCTGTAGAGTCTAGAACAATGCCACAGGACAACCCTTTGGGAAATTCCCTACCTGGGGGTTCAGAGGAGGACCACGGATCAGTTCATGGCTTCCAGCTGCTCTGGAAGTCTTGGTTGAAGTGATGAATGCTACGGATGGCTTGGGTCACAAGGAGGCCATAGCAGGCCTTCTTCCTGGAACCTCTCCTTCCTTGCGTGAGCTAGAATCTGCACCTCAGGCCTCAGCCTCCTTGTGTAGCCCCAGGCTAGGCCAGCACTGGTGTCTGACCTGGGTCACTGCCATTTAGGTCTCACTGGCTCCTCTCTGTTCCCCCACGTCACTGGAGAGAGGGTGTCTGAGCTTCCTCTCTAAGGAGCTGAGTGGTGGCTCTGGGAGCCTCCTCAGACAGGCCAGTTCCTGATGGCTTCTGTGCTCTCGGATCTCCCTCTGTCCCCCTGCCACCCCAGGTGGCCTCTGAGAGTGGGACAGGACCCCTCTGAAGGAACTCTTACATCATGGAGCCAGTGCAGGGCCTCGCTGCGGGCAAGAATGATCTGGGGTCAGGGTTGGGATGCGGGTGGCTCAGGAGTTGCCAGGGAGATGGGCTGAACTTTCTGATCCCCAGCCCTGGGGTAGTGGCAGCCTGGCAGTGTTGATGCAGACTCCCCAGCTGAGTCTGCAGAGCCGTCTGTCCTGTGCCCACCCTCCCATGCTGGATCCACATTCTTTTGCTGACGGCATGCACAGATGCAGTAGCTCTGTCAGCAAACATTGAGTTCCCACTGTATGCCAGACACCGTGCTAGGAGGCCACAGACAGGTGCTGAATTCTCTTAGGTAGTGTCACGAGTGGGACTTAGAGGGTCCCAGTGGATAATAAAAACTGACGAAGAGGAAGAAAGGTGCAAAAACCAAGGCCAGGACTCCCCTGCCTTCTGCTTCCCTGTGGGATGGGTGCTGTGCTGTGAGTGAGGCCACCGTTCCTCAACTGGTCAACCCCAGCCTTGACATCTATGGCCAGCCTTTCCCATGGCACCCTCTAAGCAACACTGCAAGGATCTGAAGATGGAGCAGGCAGCTCAGGACTGAGCAGAGTTGGGGAGCAGTGGGGTGTGGATCCGTGTGCAGGCTGGGCACCCGCAATCACCCTGTGAACCTGTCCCCCAGGGGGCATTGCAGGCCAGGCTATGTGTCACCAGGACATCACCAGTGGCTGTGACTGGTCACCATCCCACCTGCCTCAGAAATACACCGCATAGCACACAGTTTCATGTCATAGCACGTGTCCTGAAAACCTTTCTTCCCACTCACCCTTAGCTAATGTTCTAGAACTTTCCATGGCCCTCTGCCAACAGCAGTATGGCATCTGTGCTGCCATTGTCCCCCCCCCCCCCCCCCGTGTGGTATTCCAGCCACGCTCACCCCTGGATGCTCCCTGACTTGTCACCTCAGCCGTGTCCGGGTCCCTGTCTTATATCATGGCACATCCGTCCTTCAGTGCTTCCTCCATATCAGCAATCCCCTGACCCCCTCCCCTACCAGCTCACACACTTCCTCTGTTTTCCCTCTGCTGCTCTCATGATGTAATTAGATTATAATTATTAGCGTGGCCCATAATTAGCTTAGCATAATTAGCTGTCTTTCCCCACAGGCTGTAAGAATCTCGGCTCACACCCTGCTAGAGGTGGGGATTGTCCCAGGCCTTAGGGCCTGGGTCCTTGGGAAGGGCTCTGCTGAGCTGCAGGGACAGAGCTGGGAAGATCAAGAGGCCATGGGAAGGGGACCACCAGGGGAGGGGGCGGGGAGGAGGCTGTATCCTTAAGAACAATAGAAAGGCCCAGGCAGACAGGCACAAATGGTTACCGTTAAACATGCTGGGGAAAGCAAACAGGTGTACAGTCAGCAGCAGCTGTGCAGGGTGGGGGAGGAGATGGGGCCCCTGGCTATGGCAGGAGGGAGTAACTCTGGAGCACAAGTCCCCCACCTGTGGAAACAGCCTTTCCTTATTGAGATTCCCCACTGTGGCAGCAGGTAGAAGGAAGGAAGGGAGTCTCCTGTGCCAAGATGCCAAACCCCCCTCCCCAAGTTCCGTGGCTGCCTTCCCCCTGCCCCCATCTCCCTTCTAGGATTATGCAAGTCCACTCAGCTCCCATTTGCTTGCTATTTTGGTTCACATGGCCTGGCATGTGCTAAGATGGAAAGTTTGAGTTCACCTGAACCCCACCTTGATAAGCTGCCAGTATATTGGTGTACAAGGCCTGTGGGGGCCTGAAGGTCACCTTCATGACCTTCATTTGGGTGCAGAGCTGTCAGACTGAGTTTTTAGCTCCTAGTTTTGAGCTCGCAGAGGACCATGTGGCAGTTGAGATACTGAGAAGTTAGGCTGGCCAAGGGTAGCCGGAAGGCCTGCCCTTTCTAATAGTGCTTCCATGCCCGCAGTGTTCACCTTCCCTGGGGTCCCTGTTCCATGGATCAGGCCTCTGGGAGGATGGCAAGATGGCCTTATTGATATGGCAAGACCTCTATGGTAGGCAGATGGTCCTGAGGGGAAATCCAGCTTGTGAGCAGTGGCTTCAAGTCCAGCTCTGTGAGCAGAGGAATTTACCAGCCAGATGCTTCAGGAGTCCTGGGGCTAGGGGCACAAAGTCCCAGTAGCCTTGTCTAGCCAGGATGGTTGCAGGAGCTCAGTAACCTTGTGTCCTCCAGCAGAGGAAAACATATGACTGGCCTATGCACACCACTGTGATGAGGAGTGGGCTTCCTTTGCCTTGAAGTAACACCTCTGCTTTGAAGAGACTCCTCTCCTCTGAGCTTCGATATAAAAGACTGGAGCCCGAACAGCCTTGGAATGTGTTCACAAATGGATTCAACAACAGAATCTCTGCTGGCATGGCCCGGCCCCTCTGTGAGCTAGATAATGACCACAGTGGTAATTCTTGCTCTATATTTTTCTGTAACAGTTCATTGTCTTTTTGGAGGTTTAAACCAGCTCTGGAGTAGAAAAGCAAAGGGGCATTTTTCTTCTTCTTTCTTTTGCAATTCAATACCTGCAGGACTTATGTAGTTTTCTCAAGGCCACACCGTAAGCAGGCAGCCAGGACTAGGGTAGTGAGTGGATGGGAAATGAGAGCAGAAGCCAACCCAGGCAGATGGACTTTCACATTGCCCAGTTAGTAGGCTGCAGGACTGGGCTTCACACACAGAGTCTCAGCCATGCACAGACACCACCTACCCTCCACACCCCGGTACGCGCGGGCTCACACACACACACACACACACACACACACACACACACACACACACTGCCTACAAAGTGGTGGAATCAAGTTTTGTGATAGAGAGGTTGAATGCCAAATATTCACTTTAGCTGCCCTGCCTGAGACACAAAATTGAATGAAGAGTTAGAAGAGGGCTGGGGGGAGCTCTCTAGAGGAGAAACAGCTAGATAAAGAAATAACCAGTCCCTCTAGGCCGTGGTCAGCTTGATCCAGAGCAGCTTGGCATGCTATGACCCCCAGCCCCTGTCACATGCAGGGCCTGGGGACTTGGGGCACTTTGTGGGGACAGAGATTGGGAGGGGGTCTACAGAGGAAGTGCCCTGCCCTGGGGTGCAGGGTGGAGGAGGAAAAGGATGGCACCAGCAGCCTGTGAGTGCCAGGCAGAAGGGACATTTCTGTGGAGGAGAAACTCAGGAAAATGGAGTCACATGGAGTCATCTGAGTAAATTCTTGCATATATTAGACACAATTCTCATAGAAATAGACTGTGGAAGGCTTGTTTCACTCAATGGTAAGGACACCAGTGGGCTAAAAGACATAGGGACAGGCATATCTACTTATGGAGAAGGGGCTGGAAAGATATCCCCAGGTTAGATACAAAACCTGCTAACGTCCTATAGGGTAGCAAAGTCCTAATCTTTGGGGGGCTATCTTTCATCCCTCCAGACAGAAATGACAAGCGGTTGAGCTGTTTCTAACAAGCTAACATCTGTCTCTATGGTGAAGAGAATGTTATCACCCCAAAGTGGATCAGCCCTTTACAATGGGCCTGTTAGATAAGGACCAGAAGGAGTGATGGGAAGATGGACTCCATCTGCCTCATTGTGGAGCTTTGGAGAATTCTTTTTCCTGGAGTGACGTCTTGGGAAGATGGATATCCTCTAGTAAATGGTTATATAAGTATTAAACACCACGGAGTCATTTGTTAAAGGTAGTAGATTGAAGTGTATCTTGACATCTACCTCTTCTCAGAGTCCCATTAAAGAAATAGCAAACTGATTAATAAAGAAAAAAAGAGAGAAGAAAACTTCTAGGAATACAGGAAAGCAAAACTACCAAGAATTTTTAGAACTAGAAAGTAAAAATTTGAGCAGGAACTGGATTGTCCTGAGAATGAACTCCAGGTGGGCTGAATACTGGACAGTGGATACCACGGTCAGACTCTATGTGGCAAAAACTAGAGAAAAACAACGTGGAAGGAAGAAAGATGATCTCATTCTGGGTTGTGGAGGTTCTGGTGCCGGCTCACTCAGCCAGTTCCACTCCAGTGCCTGAGGTGAGGCCGGGCATCTTGGTGGGGCGATGTGTTGGAATGAGCTGCTCACCCCTTGGGGGCCAGGAAGCAGAGCTGCTCCTGTACTCGCCAGCTTCCTCCTCCCCTCTTTGCTCCTTCCTGCCCCCACCCTATTGGGTGATATCACCTATATGACAGGGTTTTTTTTCCCTTAGTGTCTCTGGAAACCACCCTCTCAGACACCCGAGTGTGTTATACTCATCCCCTAGGTGCTCTTCAGTCCAATCAAAGTGAGAATCAAGATTACCAGTCCATTTGGTGAAGGTTAAGGCTTCCCCTCCCTTTCTCTGAGTCAGAATGAACAGAATACTTCCTACCAGTTGTGGCAGAGAATAGGAGCTTACTCTGGAGATGGGGGAGCTGTAAGCCTGTGGATAAAGAAATTAAGAGGAAGTGATATTTGAATATAGAGACCCTCAGTCCCCTTCTTCTCCCCCTTCTCACAGTCAGCTGATGGCCAGTTTGTGACACACTCAGAAGGAGCCCAGAAAGTTCCCTGGGTAGTCTGTCCAGTTGGCCTGAGAGCAGGATTGTAAATCCTTGCCTCCAGGTGTGCACTGCAAACCTCCTAATTACCCTGCAACAGGCCTCCAGTCTCCAGCGTCATGCGATGCCAGAGCACCCAGGTAGAGCTCTTTGTGCCTCATTCTCAAGTCCCAAACTCACCAGACAGATGAGAAAAAGAAAACCAAAACCCAAAATCAAAAATTCCTGCACTTTCTAAGTTCAAGACAAGGGCAAGGAAAGCAACTTGGAGCTCGGAGGGGGTGGTATCCAGGATGTGAGTGAACTGTGTGTCTTCTCTAAGGACTGTTGTCCCCAGGATGCTTAATAAGTGTAGAAGTAATCTCGAGGATTGGGTCAGAGGTAGGGGCTAGCCCATGTGGTGCTTAGTACCTTGAAGATTTCAAAGGCATCAACAACGAGATAGATTTCTAAAACCAAAGAGGTGATGGAGACATTTCCCCACCGTCCCCCAGGACACACACACACACACACACACACACACACACACACACACACACACACACATAGTGGATGGCGCTAGAAATGGGAAAAATACATATCTAGAAAACCCATTTGGGAATAATGGAAAAATGTGAGTCTGAGCTGTCCTTGAGATAAAGTTGTATCAAGATTAAAATCTTAGCAGTCATGGCAGTGTTGAGTTTGCTGTTGATTTTGCCCAGAGTTTCTCAGCCCAGGCTGGATTCTACCTGCCATGCCCAAGAGCACAGTCTTCTCTGAGTCTGGCCTGAGGCTTCCCCTGGAGGAGGGAGATTTGCCCATTTGCTCTTGGTTGAGACCAAGGCATTGATTTGGAGAAGAAAATTCTTGTTCCAAAGAAACAGGCAGTCGACAGATGCCAGTGGTTTACACCTGTAATCCTGGCTATTCAGGAGGCTGAGATCTGAGGATTGTAGTTTCAAACTAGCCCATAAAGTCTGCGAGACTCTTATCTCCAGTTAACCACCAGAAAACCAGAAGTGGCATTGTGGCTCAAAGTGGTAGAGTACCAGCCTTGAGCACAAAAGCTCAAGGACGGCACCCAGGCTCTGAGTTCAAACTGCATGACTGGCCAAAAAAAAAAATGTAGTAAAGTTGAACTCCATAATGTCACCGATCAACTTCCAAATGGCTTATCAAACAAATGTATGATGTAGAGAAAGTATGGCAAATATAAATTTGCAACACACACACACACACACACACACACACACACATATATCTATATGTGCCAATCTGGATATGTAGTCCCTGAGTGTCACAAACACAATGACTATTTCTTAAGGTGTGAGAAATCTCCAAATAAGTTGATAAAAAATTGCCAAAGGAAGCCCATAGAGTCTAAGTACCATCCAAGTGGTGATTAAACCAAGACCAAGGTAAAATGGAGAAAGACTTCCAGACTGCAGAACAACCAGGTGTGAGGACCTGGGGCTCTGAGGTTCGGCTGCATTTTAACCAGGGCCCTTGAGGACAGTCTTGCTTCTGTGGTTTCTCTTTATGAGAGGATGCAATGGCATTTGCTATTTGACTCTCACACAAATGGAAAAGGTGACGATGTTGTGATTGTGAGGTGGCTCTCCAGTGCTTGGGCGGTATCAGTGCTGCTTTCTGAATGAGATTTACATTCATTTTCTCATTTTCCTCATTCCATTTGGAAATTATTATCGAAACATCATTATGTAAACAATATGTGCTTTTATTAAAACAAAACCAGAAAGGTAAGCAAATTAAAAGACGAGATCAAAAGATCCAACATCATAAAACATTGAATAAAGAAAAGACAAAAGAATGGAGAGGAAATAATTTTTTAAAACAATAAAATATCTAGGCATTGGTGACTCATTCATGCCTGTAATCTTAACTACTCAAGAAACTGAGATCTGTGAATCACAGTTCAAAGCCAACCCAGACAGGAGACTGTGAGACTCTTGTCTCCAATTAACCACCAGAAAGCCAGGTGTGGAGCTGTGGCTTAAAAGATAGTGCACTGATTTTGAGAATAAAAGCACTGGGACAGCTCTCAAGTCCTGAGTTCAAGCCCCAGGGCCAGCACAAATACATAATAATAATAATAATAATAATAATAATAATAATTAATTGAGAACATTTAGGATTGAATTTCCAAATGACTAGCCCATGAAGTCCCCAGCAAAACTTGGGCCTCCCTAAAGTAAAGGGTGAAATTGTCCTCCGTGTTTACAAAAGCACCGACGGGTGAATCTAGAAGAGACAAGCGCCAGACTTAGCTCCGTCTTAGCACAGCACAGGGCAAGCGTTAGCAATCCAGAGGTGAATGAGGAAGAGGAGGCCTGTGGCTCCTGCGATCTCCCCCACTCATTGACAGATGCTTCTCTCCTCATACATCAGTTCCTTCTTCATACATAAGCGTCACTTATAATAATCCTTCATGTTCATTTCGGTTAATGGTGCAGGGCTTGACCTCAGGGCTTTGCACTTGCTAAACAGGTACTCTACCACTAAACTGTGCCTTCGACTTCAATGTCTTTTTGTGTAAAAGACATTTTAAGTACCATAGCCATGATTTTTGCATCCCATCCTGGGAAACGTCCTCATTATTCAAACAGACTGGGGCCTCTACTGCCTCCTTAGAAAGGGAAGCCACAGCCATGTGCAGGAAGAAGCCCAGACGGCCATTTGTGTTGGTTCTTTTGGGTATTGAAGTGTAGTTTGGAATCTTTTGGACCTTAGGAGTCGTTGGTCAAACAAGTTTCAATTCCTTAAGTCAGGTTTTGAGCCTATGTAACTTTTTAAAAAATCTCTCCTTTCCTGGGCCAGGCAGAAGCCACATTATCACTCTCTGCCCCAAACTGGAGCTCAGCAGAGGAGGACAAGCTGCGGTGGTGGTTGGGGGACCTCTGCTGTGGAGAACCTCCAAAAACCTGCCTCCTTCAGGTAGTGGAGGTGGTGCGGTTCCTAAATTGACCAGAAGGTGGAGCCCTAGAAGAGGAGAGCAATGTCCTAGGCCATGAGACCAGATCAAGATCAAATTCAAGGTCATCTTCAATGCCACGTCACATTATATAACCAAGGACGCATGAACAGTTGGCCCCTAGAGAGGCAGCATGCAGTCAGCACTGATCCCTACAAATGAATGGTTTTCTACTCAGGTCAACCTTGGGCCCAGTGCTTTACCCTCAATTTGTAGTTGACTTCAGGTTTAAGGAAGGGTCTGGGTTTTGCCTTATTAGCCTCATCTCAGCACATCCAGTTCTGGCTTCATTTTTAAATTATGTTTGCATTGTAGCCTGAACCTCAGGTTCAATTTGTACTCAGTATATTGAACTTAAAAAAAAAATAGGACATTTTGGGGCTGGGAGCATAGCCTAGTGGTAGAGTGCTCACCTAGTATGCATGAAGCCCTGGGTTCAATTCCTTGGTACCACATACACAGAAAAAGCTGGAAGTAGTGCTGAGGCTGTAGTGGTAGAGTGCTAGCCTTGAGCAAAAATGTGTCTAAGCCAAGAGGATCCAGAAGGAGGGAGGTAGGAAGAGAGGAGGAGAGAAGGAAGGAAGGAAGGAAGGAAGGAAGGAAGGAAGGAAGGAAGGAAGGAAAGAAGGAAGGAAGGAAAGAAAGAAAGAAGGAAGGAAGTTTTTTATTTTAATGAAAGAAGGAGAATGATGACAGTGACGGATGAAGTGGTGTCTTTATGAAACATGGAAGGAAATGGAGGAGGGAAATAGAGTCTTAGGTGAAGAAGGGAGGCCAGCAGTGGTGAGCATGGTTTTATGGGAATGAATAATGCTGCTCTTATTCAATAGGCAGAGGTGACTGGGAGTAGATCTTAGATCTGGGATATTCATTCACTGATCTGGTCCCGAGATCTCCATCTGTACAAAGTGTGGCTATGGGGCCCACAGGATCCCAACTCTCCTGGTATTGTCAACATTCTCAGTGGTTCCATCGCTCACATCCTTCCTGCCAGGCAGCAGGGGAGCCGCTGGGATTAAAGGAGAGAAGAGCTCAGGTAGACCCATGTGGCACGGAGGAGTGACAGAAGTCACCTGTCCTCATCTCTCCTTGGAGTCTCCTCCTTCCTGTGTCTTCCCATCCCAGACCTAGCGGTGAAGATGCTCCAAAGAAAGGTCAACTTCCAGGATGCTGGCAGGCCTGGGTTCCATATATACACATATATGCTTGTATATTATAATAGGACACATATACACAATATATATGTACACATATACAGGCATATATATTATATGGGTATATATGTTATGTAGGTTATAACATGTACATATTATATATTACATGTAGGTATGCAGTTTGTTATAAGCATATATACAGTATACACAGAATCCGTGTATATTGTATATCCATAGAATTATACATAACATATTATATATTATATATAAATATACATTTATATGCATGTATATATTCAGAGTCAGGTTTTCTGTTGTCTTACAGCTTCCAGCTCTGCCTTAGGTTGAGTAGAGCCACTCTTGGAGCCTCAGTGTTCTCATCTGTTCCACAAGGGAACAGTTCTCCCTGCCCCACAGATAGATATTGGTTTCCAGTATATAAGGTACTTGGCACTGTACTGTTGGGGTGTGAACTGTTATTTGGGGTACTCCAAGGATCAGGTGAAGCTCTTGCAGGTAAGTGTCTTGCTTAGTCATTCGCTGCCTCTAAGGTGGTGGAGGCTGAAGCAGCAGGTTGTTGTCACTTGTCACGGTGGGGACTGGAGCCCAGGCAGATGCCGACCCACTTGGCCCCATTTGGAAATGAAGGAGGGGATGTGTCTTCTAAAACCAAACTGGAGAATCAGGTGTGTGTGGGGGGGGGCGGGGAGAAGAGCAGGGGACTTCCCTCCTGGCTGGGACGCCCACAAGACCCGTCTTGGGCATTCTTTCCTCCAGTGGCAGACACGGGAAGTGCCATCTAGGCAGTGGAGGTTCTGGGTTGGCTCAAGAGCACCTGGGGTGAGTCGGAAGACTCTTTAGGTCTTTGCTCAGAAATAGAGAGGCCATTGGCTGCAACCTCTCAGCTTTGGTCCCCCCACTTTCTTCCTCCACTGGCCCTGCCAGCCCATGTGAATACGGTAGTGAGCCAGCTCCAAGTCTTGACCCTCTGCCTTACATGTAGCCTCAGTCATCTTGTTAATGAACAGAAATGTTCCTGTCACCTTCACATGTAAAGACACCAGGTGAGAGTGTGCCATGTGCCTGTCCCCTCCCCCATACTGTGCCCCTTAGGCTCTCTAACACACCCCTGGAGGGGTGCCTAGCCCCTGGAGGGCACCAAGCACAGTAACGTTCAGATGTGGGATTGAAAGCTGGTACAGGTGAAAGATAAAACTTCTAGGTGCTTAAGAAACATTGAATTTGCTGTTCTCTTTCCTGAAACAGATACCCTTCCTCTCTTTCCCCTGATGTACACCTACATGGCACACGGACAGCTCCCCTCCCAGAACATTGCTTGCTGGTACACCTGGCAGAATACACCTCTTCTCTGCCACCATTGTACCTGACCACCCTTCCCCACAGGCCCAGCTGGAGCATGGTCCTGCCTGTCCTCCTGGCAAAACTCAGAATTTTCCAAGGGCAAAGAGAGCTTGTGTCAACACTCTGTGTGGCTGCCTTACTCAAGCAAGATGTCTGACACAAAATAGGCCTAATGCTTTCCGGTGGATAGATGGGTGGATGGATGGACTGATAGATAGATGCATTGATGGATTGATGGCCTGATGGGTGCGTGGGTGGAATGATTGATGAATAGATGGATAGATGAGAGGATGGGTAGATGATTGAAATGGTAGATGAATAAATGAGTGGGTGGATGAATGGATAAATGCATAGATGGGTAGATGAGTGGATGGATGAGGTGATACATAGATTGATAGATGAACTGATAGATGAATAGATGGATGGATGGATGGATGGGTATGGGGAGTAGATGAGTGGATGGATGGATGAATTGATAAATGAATTGGTGGGTGAATGAAGGGGTAGATAGATGAGTAGATGGACAGGTAGGTTAGTAGACTAATGGACTAATTGTAAATTGATGGATAGATGGATGGATGGATGGATTGGTAGATGAGTAGAAGAGTGGATTAATGAATGAATGGGTGGGTGGATGGATGAGTAGATGAGTGGATCGATAGGTAGATGAGTGGATAGATAGGTAGGTAATGAATGAATGAGTAAATGGATAGACAGGCAAACAGCTGGGTAAGTGGACTGCTGGACTGATATATAAATTGAAGGAGGGGTAATGATGCAGAAGAGGAGAGGCTTACCAATCGTTTATCTTTGTCAGCCTTGTCATCAGCCCCACCCCCTCCCTGAACCCCTGCCATGCATGTGGGACCTGTAGATACAGCTGCCCTTCTTTTTGGCTCCCAGGGTCCAGAATTTCTTTGTCCTTCATTGTCAGTGTGACCCTGAGTCATGCCTGGCAGGAAAGCCAGTCATGAGCAGAAGACAGGACAGCTCTGGAACGTGAGCACGAATCTGTATGGAACAAGCTATTTAATGACTCTGGAATGACTCAGATGAGGTAGGAGCTGGGTAAACACGGAGTGAATGAATTTTTGATCACTGCTCTGGCATTGTGAGCTTTTCTGTGTCACATGGTAGGTTTTTCCCCCCTAACTGAAGCATGAAATGTATTCTCTCCGCTGTTCCTCAGAAGAGCCTGGTGGAAGGGCCTTGCGAGTGAAGTAGCTAGAAACTAGCAGTACCAAAAGGGAAGTGACAGGTTTCTTGGCAGAGGTTTTAGTCTCCCATCTCTAGTTAAAATGGGTTGAATCCCAGGGATGTATTTATCAGGACTGAGGGGAGAGGGCTGCGTGCAGCATAAATCACACTTGTGAGGCGATGTTTGTCAGGGAGAGTTAATGGAAGGGGGATTTCAGGGTCCATTTAACCTTTAGAAACATTGTCATCCCGTGAGGGTGGTTGCTCTCTGTCTAGTGGTAGCCTATAATCCTGGATATACAGGAGCCTGACATCTGAGGATTGAGGTTTGACGTCAGCCTTGGGCAGGAGTCTTGCCTTCAATTAAACAGCCAAAAGCCATGGCTCAAGTGGTAGAGCACCAGGCTTGAATGTGGAAAAAGCAAAGGACACAGCGCAGGTCCTGGGTTCAAGCCCCAGCACAAGCACCTAAATAAATAAATAAATGGTGAATTGGATAAGAGATTCGAGATGAGCCACCATGTAGGTGGCAATAAATTAAGTAGAAGGACTGAAAGACAGGGCTTGGGGCTCAAGCAAAGGGCAGTAAACTGAGCCCAAGAGGTCAGTTTTGGATGGCTTCATGGAGGTGGCCTTGCCCCTTGCGCTATGGGGCCTAGTCTGCTCCCAGGACTCCCAGATTCTCCAGGTGGCTTTGGCATCTCCCTTTCCTATTCCCAGTAGGTCCTGCCTACAGAGGTGATCCTATAGAAGGGGAGACTGAGACCTGGAGATGATGACATGATCCACATCACTGGGCTCCTGTACCAAGCAGGAGCCTTCCCCAAGTCTCCCCAGAACCCTAACTGTGGCCTCCTCCCTACCACTCCCTTCCCCCCCCCAAGTCTCAGGGCACCTCTGCCTCATTAGCAGCTTATTTCCTGTGTCTTCCCTGGGCTCCTAAAGTTTGCTCAAATCTCCTGTCCCCATAGGGTCATGCCTCCCTGCCTGCCCAAACTCCCAAGCTTCCTCTTCTAGTTATTTTCCTCCCATCTCCCTCAGCTTCAGAGTTGGTGCCTCTTTGCTTGTTGGTCTGATGCTAGCCCTCCCTTCAGGATACCTCCCTTCACAAAACCCCCATCATGTCTCCCTGGCTACCTGCCACCCCGAGACCTGTCGCCCGACCTGGATCTCCCCAGGCACTGGGCATTATCACCTGCACTGGCCCTGATGCTTTCCCTGTCTCTTCCAGCCAGGGATGAGGCTTCCCACTCAGTCACAAAGAGACAGCATCCATGTTATCACTCTGGACCTGTCTCCCACCCCCTACAAGTGTTCCTAGGCAGAGAGGACTCATCTGCTGTCAGTAGGACTCAGTGCCCAGCCCTGCCTCTGTTTCCAACTCTTCCCCTCCCTCTGGCTTGTTTCCCTCAGTTAATATTTCATGCAAAACAATTTCTGCAATGATTCCTTCACAGTCCTAAATGTGAAATCAGAACAGTCACCCAGTGGCCATGCTCTGTGTCCTGCCCCCATCCCCCCAGCCTCCCCTAAGATTGTCTCTTGGCACTTAGCCACCCAGCAACTTTTAACCAGAGTGGCACTGGAAAAAGGTTGCAGCCAAGCAAAGCAAGTCCCCTTATTGCAGTGTCTTTGCCCAATAGCAATGCCTCCTATGTAATCCTCGAGTGTGTGGACATGGCTGGTAAGCACCTTCCACCTGTCAGTCAGTGACCCAGGCTCCTGCTCTGTTGTGGCTCAGTCTCCTTCTGGGCTCTCCCTCAGGTTGTTAGGCCAGGAAAGATGTCTGTTGTCTGACTTTCCTGGATTACTCATGTCCTGGCACTGGTGAGAGCCAGCCAGTGTCCACACAGAGTGAAGGGGTCTAGAAGATGTGACTGACTTGAGAGAGCCAGTGAGCTGCAGAGGGTGTTGAAGGGCAGCTGGCTGAGTCTGCCACCATGGGGATGGAGAGTGGAGTGGAGAATGGAAGACACACTCATCATTCCCACCAAACCTCCCCAAACCCAAGCTTTCCATCCAGCTGCATCTGTAGAGTGGGTGTCCCATCCCAGCCTCATGGTGCTCCAGCAGCTGGGGTCTCAAGGGTAGCTGGGACCACCCTGGATGTCGGCTTCCTCTAGAGTCTGTCCTGATGCATACCCCATTGTGGAGAGATCCTCAGGCCTATTCACCACTCTCCACCTTTTTGGCCTCAAACACCTAAACTCATATATAGAACATGGCAATTGCAGTTAATGGTCGTGATATCTCTGGAGAACTTGGCACCCCATAGCTCTTCTGCAGGGAGACCTGGCTGCTCTCCCTTTCTTTGCCAGTAGAATGTAGTGACAGAGGTGTTCTTAGCATTGGAGAACATATCACAAGAAGCCCTGCCACTCTTGCCTGTGTCTTGTGGAACTGTCCCACGCTCAGGGAAGCCCAGGTAGTGTGTGGGCTGCACTCAGCAGCCCCTGCTGGGCTCCCAGGGTCCACTGCCAACTGTCTGTGTGCCCAGCCAAGCCTTCAGATGACAGCATTCCCAACGCCATGGGACTGCAGCAGCATGAGACCACGTGAGGACAGTGCTGACCCTAGCTCTGTGTTCTAGCCACCTGTTCTGTCCCCAGAGTGCAGGCCACAGAAAGCCACGCAGCAGGCTTTCCTCTCCATGGCCCCTTGCTGATTATACTGTCCTTGCCTTACAGTGCCTTGGACTCAGAGGTCAGGAGCTAGATAATGAAGATGTCCTGGGCTGAGAAGCATGCTGGGTGGTTCATAACCTATTGGAATGGGATGAGAGCAGATACTTTGCTTTCTCTTCTTTGGGGCCCTGGATTTTGCCAGTGAGGATTTATCCAAGGGGCCCATGGATATGTTATCAGGCGTGGAGCCCTGATGGCTACATTCTGAGGCTGTTTTGATTGTAACACCTGGGTTTATATACTGGGGCCAGGGCTCCTGGTCCCTGACCCGTGTGGTTGGCCTGGTTTCTAATTGTGCTCCTCTGTCAGAGTTCATGGCTATTGCATAGTCAGTATCTCTTTCTAGAATTTGTCAGGGCCTTGAATTGAATGGGAGACAAGCACCCACCCAGATGCCTTGCTGCAATCTAGATCTTGATGTTTCCCCTATGAAACTTGGGAGGGTCCTCTGGGAGATGAGAGGACTGGCTCCTTATACACACAGGGAGCCAGTGTGTCCCTCTGTCCCGTATGGATAGACAGGGGCATCATGAAGAACAAGCAAGCCCTCATTGGACTCAGCTTTGCTTCCTTGATCTCAGAACCGTGAGCAGTACGTTGGTTGTTTGTAAGTTCCCCGGCATATGGCATTTTGTTACTTTAGCCTGAACAGATGAAAGCCTTCTTGATGCTGGGGCAGCAGTGTCCCCAGGTGACTGGAAGGAAGTTAGGAAGGGCAGGAAGGGGACACCATCACCTGGTTCATCATGAGTGAAACCCAAGCCAACACTGGGCAGAACAGTGGCTGCCTTGAAGTTAAAGTTTGTCACTGCCTCACTGGTTCCTGTGTCCTGCATCATGGAGGGCACAGGGGTGGGGACTGCCACCTGGAAGGTGCCACAGAGGTGGCACGGGGTCTGGTTTCACCAGGAAGACAAGCTCTTAATGGAAACGGTGTTGTGATCTCCGACCCTACCATCTGTGGAGCTCTCTTGGTTTGTGCTTGTCATTGTCTCTCTTTATAAATGAGAAGGTTGTTTCTGGCTTGGGGAAAATGGCATCCATTCATGTTTTTAAAAACACAAAAGAAGACACACGTGCCCCCACCAGCAGTTATAGTAATCCAAAAAGGAAATTGGGGCCATTGTACTATGATTGTTTTTACTTAATTCTGCATCAGATCTAATTCCAAACAGCCATAAATGATCAGGTGGTATTATTTCCATATGCTGATTTTTTTTTTGCCAGTTGTGGGGCTTGAACTCGGGGCCTGGGCACTGTCCTCAAACACTTTTTGCTCAAGGTTGGAGCTTTGCCATTTGAACCACAGCACCGCTTCCAGCTTTTTCTATGTATGTGGTATCAAGGAATTGAACCCAGTTCTTTGTGCATGCGAGGTGAGCACTACCACTAGGCTACACTCCCAGCCTGCTGATGCTTCTTGTAAGAACTTTTACGCTAGGACAAACCGTAAATACCATCACAATATACCCACCATACAGAATGGTAGCAATGCTGCTTTTCTGCTGCCATGTTCCACTGTTACTGGGTACGGAGCAGGGGAGCATGAGTCATGCTCTATAGGTCCAGGCTCTTCTTAGCCAGGCACAGCTCCCAGCTTCCCACAGCCCAAACAAGTAAAAGATCCCAGGAAAGAGATAGTGAGACTGTAGGCCCTGGATGCCAGAGAAGAATGTCACTGTCAGTGTCCCCGGGGAGAGAGGGGCACATAGAATACACAGAGGATGCAGTCAGTGGAAAGAAATCTGTGGCGGGGAATGGATACAGAGCTTTGAACTTGACTCTGGGTAGGTTTGCATATTGCCCCCATAACCTCTTTAGAAGTGGTAAAACACGTAACTGGACTTTTGCAGCCAGCTGGTTCTTCTGCCTGCCCAGGCTGGGGTTGAATGCCTTGGGCTATGAAGTCATCTTGGCATGTACCTGCATGTGCAGAAGCTGAGTCCTCCAACCCCACTGCAGGAACCCTGCTGTGTTACAGGTCTCTGTAAATCAGTGACTCTCAGAGCCTTGTGGGATCCCCTGATAGACTGTGGCTGATCAAAAAAGAAAATAAGAATAATAACCTTGATAACACTTGTGAGCAAATGACATGCAGCTTGCTTCAAAAGCTTCAATTGCAGGAATAATTAAGGGTTGTTTGCTACCTGAGCAAGCCATTAAGGGTTGCTTTTCTAAGACATTTGTAAACTAAAATTAGCATAGTTCTGGTATGGGGGCTCTTGGGAAGGGCCCCCATTTATGATATTGCCCAGGTCTATCTGCCCACTTGAAGAGACGTCTGGAGGTAGGTGGGGCACACTTTTTTTTTTCAATTGCTCTTGTTTTTCACTTATAAGCAAATCATGGTTAAATTAGCTTTATTGCCAGTTACTGATGGGGTTTTTTTCTTGTTGCCTTTGCTTGGGGTGAAATTTACATATGTTGGTTTGTCATTTGCTAGAAATGAGACTGAGTCTTACATATATTTTCATTTGGATAAATCACATTCCCACCTGCCCCTATCAAGTCCTTTGTCCCCTGGAAAATGGAACTGCTGGGTGAGGCTGGGTGACCCTGGGGGCTTGTGTTTTTCCTTCATGGATCACCGTTTAAAGAGGTACATTTTTAACTGGTATAGGACTCTGTACCCCCCACAAAAGATGAGGGGGTCAGAATCTACACAAAAATAGCCATGTAGGATGTGATTTTGTGTATCATCCTGCAATGGGTTCAAAAATGCATCCACAGGACAAGAATATATTGTAATATTGCATAGAAATGTCATGGAGTCCCGCCCTTGGTATAACTAATATCTACTAATAAAAATTATGCACCCACAGCAGTTCACTGTACTACTGTGATTGAATAGCTTTCACACACAGTAGACACGATTTAAAAGTCTGTTTTTTCATGTACCTCTTCTTTCCTGTGACTGACCCATATTCTGAATCTGTGTGCATGTGTGTGTGTGTGTGTGTGTGTTATATTACTGGGATTTGAACTCAGGACCTAGGGGCTGTCTCTTAGTTTTTCTGTCAAGGCTGGTACTCTGCCACCTGAGCCACATCTCCCCCTTCTGGCTTTTCACTGGTTTGTTGGAGATAAGAATTTCATAGACTATCCTGCTGGGCTGGCTCTGAGGCATGATCCTTAGATCTCAGTCTCCCATGTAGCTAGGAGGCTTTCAGGTGTGAGCCACCCATGCCTGGATGGCTTTCTGCAGCTCACTGTCACCCCCATAGTTTGCCAGGCCCCCTTCCTGAGATTTGCTATAGCAAACAGCTTCAGAACCCTTGTCTCTACTGGACGCTGCTACCCAGAGACTCTAGTCTAGCCAGGCATTGGATTTCTGCCTTTGAGTGTTTTATTTGATTCAGGGAAAAAACCACAAGGTACAAAGTTTTGTGTGTGTGTGTGTGTGTGTGTGTGTGTGTGTGTGTGTGTGTGTGTTTTCTGCTTTATCTCTGGGTTTTTGACTGCTTATCCAATCTTGGTATAAAGGAGCGCTGGGCAAAATGGAGAGAGCACCTCCCTTCGCCATGGTAATTCACACATTTGGTTCTCAGCTGCTCTGACGGTGAAGGGTGGTGTGAAATCTATCACAGTGGATAACCCAAGATTTGCATTTGGAACACAGAGGTGTCTGTTCTCAGACTCCCACACAACACGAGCTGCCTTCTGTGCCCAGCGCCTGCTGCTCTTGCCTGGCTCCTGGCCCGGCAGGCAGCATGGGGAGGAGGCCCTGAGTCACCAGGAGGAGCAGCCATCTGTGACCAATTGAACGATCACGGCCTGGAGTTATTTGGGTTTCTGGCTTTGGCTTGAAAATGAATCTGTAATAAGCCAGGCACAGCTTCCTTAGCTCTCAGCCCAGTGCTCTTTCCCCTGCTGGAAAGGAGCTAAGAGCTTTGTGCTGAAAAGAGTGACCAGAACTCCCAGAGGTGAGGTGGCTGATGAAAGTACTTTTCTTCTTCTTTTTTTTCTTTTCCTTTTTTTTTTTTTTTTTTTTTGTGTGTGTGTGTGTGTGTGGTGCTGGAGATCAAACCTAGGGCTTTATAGATGCTAAACCTGTACTCTGTCACTGAGCTCTACCCCAAGTTCCCAAGGGATATTGATTGATTGATTGATTGATTTTTGAGCTGGGATCTTGCTGTGTTGCCCAGGCTGGCTTTGAACTCCTGGGCTCCTATGACACTCCTTTATCATCAGCTTGCAGAATTGCTGGCCAGTATTATGTTTTGGAAAGGATGAAGTCTGTTTCTGAAAGTTTTGATGGAAACATTGCCGTGTTTAATAAGGGAAAGAAAGAACCCACTGAGTGCAGAGGCTGTTCCTATCTAGACAACATCTCCCATCCTAAATATAGAAGCAAATGATGTAGTGATATTTAGGGTTCATGGAATATGTGGGGTCTGCTCCAGATCAGGTGAGCAGGTACCCAACTTGACTCCACACAGCGTTCTCATTGAGAACAAGCCACAAAACCAAAATGAAGCTTTGTCTGCCAACTTTTAAGCAGCCATGTTATTCCCTGTCCAGCCCAGAACTTGCTAGGCCAGGGGGGTGGGTGGCGAGGGGCCAGAGGCTCTTTGGGCATCACACTGGGGCTCACACAGTCCTTGTTTTCATTGTTGAGGTAGTCCTGGAGTAGAAATGTACTACAGACAAGCAGAACCAGTACCTCAGTGTATTTCTAGAGGCTGGGATTTATTTGATTGCCTTTGGGGTCACGGAGGCTGAGCCAGTTCTACAGGCTGAAGAGCCAAGAACCCAGCCGCGGCTCAGTCTGGGATGGGTGGTCCTTCATAGAGTCGTCCAGATGAGGATGTAGGCCCCAGAGCCTTCCACAGGCCAGAGGTACAAGTCCCTGAGGCCTCATGTAGAAGAACCTGGAGGTGCCCATACAAGAGCAGTGGAAACCAGAAATGACATAGAGGAGAGAGCCACTCCTACCCCTCCTGTCCATCCCTGTTCCATGGGGCCCAGCCCACTGGGAGAGTGACCAACCCCACAGAGGCCCCTGACCCACAATCTGTCTTCTTGGAAATCATGCACCAGAGGTGTGCTGGAGATCCCTCACTGTGGCCAAGATGCCATCCAGCCAGGCATGAGGCACACATGGTGATGTACCACAGGCCAGCATCAGAGGGGATGGATGGAGCTCTGGGGGGCTTCTGAGGACTGGCCTAGCACAACGTCCAGGGGCCAAGAAGAGGTGAGGCTGGTACCTGAGCTCAACTGAAAGAGTGGGCCCCTGAGAACCTTTCCGGGGGTATGTATTGGTGACGGGGTGGGGGGGCTGATACGAAGGTTGGGTGGGAAGGAATTTGAATAGAACATAAGGTGGATCAGTGATCAGTTGTAGAATGCTTTACTATCATGGGTTCGATCCTCAGCAACTGATTTCATGGATATCTTTCTCCTGAAGTCTTTCAGGTTCTAAGCAAAGGCCTGTTAACCTCAGCCCTTTGCTTGCCTGGGCTCTACCATCCTGTGTCTCTTTACCACTAGTCTCCCTGGTGCCCTGTTACCTGGGCAGGGAGATGGAGAAAAGTGCCTGTGTGTCTGCACAGTCCCTTTACCCTATACCATGAAAAGTGCCTACAGACATGGCCTAGCGTGGTTGCTCCCCCGTGGGGCAGGCAGTGTTTTGTTGTCACTACGTGCCACCTTCAAGGCCAGGGAGCTGTGGATACAAGTCTCTGACTAGGAGAAGATGATCCTGCATGCTGCTTTGTGTGGAGGGGGGAGGGGAGTTCCTAGCAAGATTTAGGATCTTAATTAACCATCTTAACAGCTGAGTCCTGTGGAGGCTCGTTAGACGACATTTAAATGCCAGCATGCTCCGGCTGCATGGGAGGGAGCCCTGCTAAGTTATTCAGGCCTCCATTAATCTTAGCATGTGCTGTCAGTGGGATGTAGAATTCTCTGGATCCAGGTTTTCCAGAAAAGAACATGTTGTTAATTTCATGTACACTGAGTTCAACATGTCACTCCAGGGGGTCTAAATCACTGTCCACTTGCTCAGGTTGCATAGTGTCACCCTCACTTCTAGCGGATGTGGGGGATGAGGTTTCCGGTCTGGCCTCATGGCAAACAGGGCAGGGATGCCACTCCCAAGCCCGGAGTTCTGCTTCTCCAACAAGTCTATCTAAAAGGAAGAAGGAAAAGAGAGTGGAGTTTTCATGAAATTTGGGTAGGAAAAAACTTCCTGTACTTTCCATATGTCTGGCATTACCTCAGGAAGAAAGAAATGAATATTTCATGGTACCCACTTTAAAATTAAACAGTGCCCGTGCTTTGATTTAAAACTGTGCCTCCTCACTGGTCAGATGTGGGAGCATCTTTCGTTTCTGTCATCCAGTTGGTGATTTATGGAGCTGAAACCTGGCTGGCTTGGCAATATAACCAGCATGAGTTGAGGGGTGTTTTGTTTTGTTCTCTTCTTTCTCTTTTTATCACATATACAATTAAGACAATTGTGATGGAACTTATTCATTGCAAGGAGATGGAAGTTGAAAATAGCTTGAAGATGGCTTGCAAGAAGAGAAACTTGCTGGGTGCTGGTAGCTCACACCAATAATCCTAGCTACTCAGGAGCCTGAGATCTAGGCATTATGGTTCAAAGCTAACTAGGAAGCAAAGTTCAACTTTGGCACCACTCCCCCCCCTCCAAATTCAGTAGGAACGCTTCTCCACAAGATGATAGATATGTCAGCTCATTTGGTTTCCACCCAGCCAGAAGGAAATTCCAGCACTGGGTCTCCTGTTTTTCTTGTCTTTCCTCCTTTAATTTCTGATGTGTTTGCTATAACTTTGCGAATGCAACTTGGAGCTTTTGTCAAGAGGCTTCTCAATGGCTACCAAATGGAAAGCACAGATTGTGTTACAAGTCCAGTCAGAGGCCAACATGTATGGCTGTGCAGGTTGGGCGTTGCACTCCCCGAGAGGAGAATGTTCGGCTTATACACCTGCTTGGCTTGTCTCTCTGTTATACACCAGCAGATGGGAGCAGGAGGTCTTGAGAAAAAGTTTTTATGATTCTAGGGATCCTTGCATTAGTAGAGCCTAAGTATAGAGACAAAAATTAATTACAGTGCATAATGATGGTGGCTATGGTATAGCTGCCTTCTGGGCACAGAGGAATGTATGAGAAGATAGCACACTAATGCCTCAAGAGTCATGGAGGGCTTTGAAAGATTATTGTTTCTCAACAGAGTTGCACAATAGCAAAAGGCTGTTACTTGCCTGAGTTCAAACCCTGACTGTGTTTTGTACTGTGTGGTGTTGTGCAAGTTACTTAACCTCTCTGTGGTCTATCCAAGCTTCTGCTAGTTCTGAAATCCCCAGTTGTATGTCTAGCCAGCAGGGCAAGAAGTTGTATAGAAAGGGGTGGAAATGTCCCTATGACTCAGGACAATTTAGTCCTGCCCATATAGACTAATGCATTCCCTGCCCTCCCACAAAAATCTACTCTCTATGAACATTAATACTAGTAAAGGCACAGGAGTTATGAAGCAAGCACCTTGCAACACAGCAGGGCCCACTGGCCATTAGCGAGGAGGGGTTACATAAAGCGGTATGCACTTGAGTCGTCATGTCTGAGCACTTTTCTGCTTGCTGTCTGGGGTTCTGGGAGACCACTTATTAGCTTGCTCTTATTTCAAGGCTCAAGGGCAAAGCCAGACAGTATTGGTATTTGCAGGACAAGTAAGTCCTGAGTGAATGCAAGATGTAGGGTTTGTTCCCTTGACCCTAGCAGGCAGGGGCTGTGTGCCAGTAGTCTTTAGGTGAGCCATCGGAGCTGAGATGGTGACAGCTCCTCACTATGCAGGGTCATTAATCTGCCGGGTGAGCTTGCCCCTGTCCATGTCTATGCAGCTGGTAACAGCTGTGGAGAGAGCCCCACCTCTTCCCTTTTCCCTGGTTGGGTCCTCAGGCTGACATTACAGCCTGTACCCAGGCTTCCAGACTGTCCTAGAGCCTGCATGAGACACATCTGAACATAGAATTCCTTTGTGGGTGAGTGACAGCAAGCACTTAGGGGGAGCCCTCCTCCCGACCTGTGACTCAGGGCCCCAGGCTCCTCTGTCTCAGCACTCTGACATCTCAGACAGGTGGCCTCCAGGGCCACATGGAAGCAGGAGGAAAGAGAAGACACATGGGTTTCTGAAGCAGTTAGGGAGCAAAGTGGCACACATGGCCTTTGTGAAGATCTGGCTCCGGGAGGAAGGGGCAGCTGATGGATAGCAGCAGCTCTGCATGGTGCCAGGGGTGGGGGTGTTGCATGCGGAGACACTCCTTTCTGCCACAACTCAGTGACCAGTGTTTCCCCACCAGACACGAGTGGAGACTGCTGACTGGCTGGAGGCTGCTGAGAAACAGAAATCTCAGATGAGTATCCTCCTTCTCGCTACAGTGAGGATTAGCCTCAAGTCCAATTCTGGAGAAGGTTTCTTTCAACTTCTTTTTCCTTTCATACCTTTCAAAGGATCTAAAATTCTGTGCCAACCCGCCCTGGGCACTGCTTGCTTCCTTACCCCTTTTGTGGAGGCTGCAGTCCTATTTTAGGTAAAGTAGAGCTAATGGAGCTAATTTTTACTAACATGCAAATGACCGGTAGCTTTTTTATTCTGGGAATGGTGTTTCATATTTGTTTATTTGTTTTTGTGCCAGTCTGGGGCTTGTACTCAGGACTTGGGTGCTATCCTTGAGTGTTTTGTTTTTATTTTTGTTTTTTTTTTTCCTCAAGGCTAATTAATACTCTACCACTAGAGCCATAGCTCTATTTCTGGCTTTTTGGTGGTTAATTGCAGAAAAAGAGTCTCATGGACTTTCCCTTCCCAGCTGGCTTCAAAACACAATCCCCCTGAATGGTGAGGATTACAGGTGAAAGCCACCAACATCCAGCTCTGAGATGTATTTTAAAAAGAAAACATTTGAACAAGCTTTGTTCTGAGATTGCCAGTCTTCATTCAGTGACACTGAAAAAAGTTGAGTCCACGGGAAATGCATTTTGAAAGTCAATACTATCAGCGGTGTTGAGAGAGTGCTATCTTCATTTCCAGAGCACAAGGGTCAGACAGAAGAGATGACATACTGACTGTTGCAGATCCACACTTGGACACATGATTGTGTGAGTTTGGATAAGTTACTTAATCACTCTGTGCCCCTTAACTCAGCTGTTACAGAAAATGTCTGCAGTATTATGGCTGAGTACACCACCAGGTTGATATAGGTAGAAGTCACATTGCCTGCAGAGAAAGGGCAGGTAAATCGAAGACCTATTTTTAGGAGCTGTTTGTTTGTTGCCAATACCGGAGTTTGAATTCAAGGTCTGGGTGCTGACCTTGAGGTGTTTTTGTGCTCAAGGTTAGTGTTCTGCCACTTGAACCACAGCTCCACTCCTAGCTTTTTTTCCATAATTGGAGATGAGTCTTTCAGACTTACCTGCCCAGGCCATCTTTAGATCTCAGCCTCCTGAGTAGCAATTACAGGTGTGAGCTACCCACCAGTGCTTGGCGCTGTTTGTGCTTTTAGCAGAGTTAAGTCTGAACATCCTAGCTGCAGCAGCAGACCCTCAGGGAACAGCTGTGTGTAAACACACAGATATGAACATGTTCATCAGACTGGGGATGCATTTTAGGGGGGGGTCATGGGGCTTGAGCTTGGCCTGGGTGCTGTCCCTGAGCTCTTCAGCTCAAGGCTACTACCCTATGCTTGAGTCACGCCCTACTTCCCATTTTCTAGAGGTTAATTGGAGATAAGAGTCACAGGTCCTTTTGTGCCCGGGCTGGCTTTGAACCTTGATCCTCAGATCTCAGCCTCCTGAGTAGCTAGGATTACAGGAGTGAGCCACCCTGCCCAGCGTGTTTTTATTTTACTTTACCTTCTTTCTCGGTCAGGTGTGTTTCTCTTGTGAATGGAGACAGAAGTGATTGGTTTATAGTGAACGGAAATGCTGAATTATCTTGGGGTGTGTGTGTGTGTGTGTGTGGTTTCTCATCCACAAGGGGGATGAGTCAGAATGGAAGGATAAGAAGATGACTGAATTGCCCTGGGATTGGGATCTATTATTGTATTTGTTGTGGATAAATAAAGGCTTCTGGGTTTGTTTGTATGAGGAAGCAACCTGGCCTGCTTCTTTGTCAACTGGGTTCTTCTAGAAGAGCAGGCAGGGCCATGGCCCATGCTGGAAACTTTCCTGGAACTCTCAGATTTCCCAGGCTTCCCCTGCGGACCCCGTGGGGGCTGCTGCTTGGGAATGGTGGCAGGGAAGAGGGGCCCATAGTGGAGGAGCCCCTGAAGAACCATGCCAGCTGCTTAAAGGCTGGATGGCCACCAGAAGTGACATCACCGTTCTGAGCCTCAGTTTCCTGAGTGAAGGTGATGGGCCTTCTTTGCCACTGACCTCCCCTTTCCTTCCCTCCCCTCCCCTCCTGCCTCCTCCTTCTGTTCCTTCCCCACCCCTAGCCTGTTCTCCTTACCACTTTCATTTAGTCTTTGCCTTTTAGTTACTTTTTTCAATAGGATCTTATACCTTTGCACAAGCCATCCTAGACCCATCTTTGGCCTCCTGCGTTACATAGCTGGGATGAGATGACAGGTGTGTCTTACAATTCCCATGCCATTGGTTTGGGTGGGTCTCATGAACTTTGCACCTGGGCTTGCCTGGAATGGCAAATTCCTAATCTCTGCCTCCTGAGTAGCTAGAATTATAGACAGGAGCCGTAGCACTCAGCCCCGGCAATTCATTTTCTAAAGGTATCTTTTTCATGTGAAAGCTTCCTGCTCTGGGAGTACCAGACCTAAGAAGGAGAAGATGGAGATCAGGGCATGTGGTTTAGGAGCAGGTGGAACAAGATGCCATCCTTAGGAGACTTTTTTCTTATTACAGTCACCTCTTCTCCCTGGCAGAAAACTGGTACCATGTGCTCCATGCTTGTCAAAAGGAAAGAAAGAATCTGAGCCAGGAGTGCCTTTCGCTCCCAGGGTAGGCATGCCGGTTGCAGAGGCTGCATGTGCTGGAGTGAAGCATCAGGAGAGGCATCTACTGTTGTGCACAGTTCATGAACAAGAGCTGCAGACACGAGCTGCTGACAGAAAGGGGATGTACATTGACTTTGTGAGGTTTTCTGGAAGGGAGGGAAAGGAGAGAGTCCCGGGATCCTTTTCATGCCCCTGTTGTAGGTATCTCAGTCACCGGAAACAGAAGCCACATTTTGAGAAGTCGAATCAGGAGTCTTTATTGTGACCAGGTGGACTCTGGTCATAAAGACCTCTAGCACCTTGAATATACTTCACACTTTCAGAAAACTGAGCCAAGAGAGCAGGAGAGGAAAAAAGAACAGAAATGCAATACCAACAGATCAGATCAATTCCAAGGGAGAGCTGAAGTGGGACCAAAGGAGAGCCAGGAAGGAGACAGGAGACCCAGGACCATGAGGAAGAGCGTGATGGCACCTGAGCTGGGCTCTGCCAAAATAGGGTCAGATCAGATCAGGGGGCAGGGTCACAGGGAGCTTGAGAGCCCAACACTGGCAGGTCCAGTCACCTATTGTCCAAGTCTCCCTGTCCCCCTTGCCTCTAGGGTTTCAGGCACACTCATCAGCTAGAAGGTGGGACTTCCCTGCCTCCACCATGATGGTATCTGTTAGATCCACTCTCCCCATTTCACCCCTAATAGCTGATGGTATCTACACTGGTCCATAAGTTAAATGGATGAGGGAGAGAAGGGGGGTCTTAGTCACAGGGGGTGGAGTGAATCGGGTGTCAGGATAAAGGTTTCCCCATCACACATTTGCTCTCAGCAGGATGTGCAACCTCGCCACAGGCCTCCAAGCTGTAGGGCCATCTGACTATGAACTGGAACTGTGAGCCAAGCCTGTCCTCTTTCCAAGTCGCTTCTTTCAAGTATTCCACTATAATGTCAGAAAGCTGAAAGGGTGGCACATTATACATAACATTTCATCTCATCCTCATCACCAGCCTGGGAACTATTATCAATGCCTGCTTGTGGATGGGTGACAAGGGCTCAGAAAAGCAAAGTCTTTGGTCATAGTCACACAATCAGACCGAAATGGGGGCCATCCAGTTCTCATTAGCTCTCGACCATCCATCAAGCTGCGTAGTGGGGGGGATCTTGGCTCCCAATTCATGACTTTATATGCAGAGTGCACATCTTGTCCCTCTAGCTAGCTGGATGTACTCTGCAGAGGTAGACAGTCCGGGGAGATGCCGACTATCACCATGGCCCTTTGTGAACACAGAAAAATCTGCCCACCTAGTGGAAGATTCGTGTTAATTACGGAAATAAGCACACAGCACACCAATGAACACAAAGCCAGGGATGCTTTTGTTTTTACAGAGTTTGCTATAGCAAGGGAATCAGCCAGTATCACCTGCACTGTGCAGATTGTCAAAGTCAGGGAGTGAGGAAGCTTTGTAGTGCATAAAGGGGGCTCAGGTGTGTCCCGATGGGAAATGGCTGACCTGGGGAAGCAAAAGTGGGGGACAGAAAGCAAAGCATTTTCTGACATTGGCATGGGGAATGTTCATTTCCCAGGGCTCCCGAAGCAAAGAACCACAAGCAAGGTTGACTTAAAACAACAAAAGTATATTCTCGCTGGGTGCCAGTGGCTCACACCTGTAATCCTAACTAGTCAGGAGTCTGAGATCTGAGGATCATGGCAGCCTGGGCACAAAAGTCTGTGAGACTCTTATCTTCAGTTAACCACCAGAAAACCGGAAGTGATGCTGTGGCTCCAGGGGTAAAATGGTAGCCTTGAGCTGAAGAGCTCAGGGACAACGACCAGGCCCAGAGTGCAAGCCCCACACCAACAACAGCAACAACAAAAAAAAATGTATTCTCTCCTAGTCCAGGAATCTCAGGAGGCCTTGGGATGCACAGATTATGGATTTGGTTCTCCTGCAGGCCCTAAGGAGTCTCTCCTTTTCTCTCTCTCTGCCTCTGTCTCTGCCTCTGTCTCTGTCTCTGTCTCTGTCTCTCTCTGTCTCTCTGTCTCTGTCTCTGTCTCTGTCTCTCTCTCTCTCTCTCTCTCTCTGTGGCTCTGTCTCTCTCTATCTCTCTGTGTGTGTCTCTGTCTCTGTGTGTCTCTGTGTGTCTCTGCTCTCTCTGTCTCTCTCTGTCTCTGCCTCTGTCTCTCTCTGTCTCTGTCTCTCTCTCTCTGCTCTCTCTGTCTCTCTCTGTTTCTGCCTCTGTCTCTCTCTCTCTCTGCTCTCTCTGTCTCTGCCTCTGTCTCTCTCTGTTTCTGTCTCTGTCTCTGTCTCTCTCTCTCTCTCTTTCTCTCTCTCTGTCTCTCTGTCTCTGTCTCTCTCTCTCTCTCTCTCTCTCTCTCTCTCTCTCTCTCTCTCTCTCTTTGTGGGTCATGGGGTTTGAACTCTGGGGTCTGGGAACTGTCATTGAGCTTTTCAGCTCAAGGCTACTGTCCTACCCCTGAGCCTCAGCCCCACTTCCCATTTTCTAGTGATTAACTGGAGATAAGAGTCTCATACTCTTTAGTGCCCCAGCTGGCTTTGAACCATAATTCTCAGATCTCAGCCTCCTGAGTAGCTAGGATTACAGGCATGAGCCACCCGACCTGGCCTCTCTCTTAATGGCTAGTTTGGCTTATAGATGTACTCTTAATCTCTTCCTCTGGCATCCATGGCCTGTTCTATGTGTCTTCTTATAAAGATACTCAAATTTAGTACATTGTCATTTTAACTTTAGTTACTGAAACTCAGTTTAGTATCTGCAATGACCCAGTGGTCTGTTGCATTAAGGACTAAATTGTGTCCTCAGCCAAGTTCATTTCTTGAAGCCCTTGGGCCTGTTGGGATGCAGTTAGGCTCCGTGTGGTAATCAGGACGGGGCCCTTGCCAAAGAGCACTGCTGCCCCTGCAGGGGGTGGGAGAGATAGCAGGCGTGCATGCACAGAGAAGAGGCTCGAGTGTGCCCACCTAGCAAGCTAGGAAGGGCAGTCCTCCCGAGTCCAGCCTTGACACATTGTTAGTCAGCTTTCCAACACTGGACCAAAGCACGTGCAATTCTCAGCTCATCAAGGGAAAAGGCTGGTTGTGGAGGCTCTAATCCACATTCAGTTGACCCCACACAGCACATCATGGTCAAGAGTGCAGAACCACTCCTCTTGTGGCTAGAAAGCAAACCAGAAAATGAGGGGAGCGGGGGAAGGGGCTGATGCCCCACAAACCCCTTCCAGAGCATGTCCCCAGCTTAGGACCTCTCACATGCACCATCTCTTAAACCACTTCTCCATCACAACCCCCGGAGCACATCTCGAATACATGACCCTCAAGATCCGAGCAATAGCAGTTGGTCTTGCCTTGGGAGTGGAAGCCAGGGTGGGGACTGCACACGGTAGATGGAGTCCTGCCATTCTGGCCCGACAGTGGCAGAGGCTGTGGTCTGATTTCCTGTGCTGGCTGTTACCAAGTCTGTGGATCAGAGTTCTTTTGTCCTGCCTGAGCTTAGCATGGTTTATATGTGATCCTGGCATCCTGTGTCTGAGTGGCTGGGATGTGGAGTGGCTAGCCTGGCAGGACATCAGGGTTCTCTCCTTTGAGATGGGGTATAGAGTTCTTAGCAGGATGGGGCAAAGGTGTAGAGCTTGGGGGCAGGGAGGGAGTGGTGTTGGTGGGGTGTCCCTGTCAGGCTGATAAGCCCATTCTCCCTTCTGGTGGAGAATCATGGTGGGGGACTGGGGGCCAGGGAAGGGGTTCATCCAATTGTAAAATTCCATGATTACAGTTCCTGTGAGAAACAATTATATGGCAGAGGTTTCCAGTCTTTTTTTTTTCAGTGTATAATCTCTTTAACTGAGAGAAAACTAGGAGTTAGACTCCTTTTTATGCTGGTTACGCCAACAATTTAATTATATTTACTCTTATTTGGGACGGGAGGGTAATGGAATGAAACCATGACATGCCAACTGTTGCACATGAAAGGTATAAGATTCTTAGCAAAGTTATTTTAAACCAAAGAATTCAAGGAAAATCTGATTTTTTTTTTTCTTTCGGTTCCTGGCGCTTGGGTGGTTTCTAAAACACATACCTTATGTAAGTCGCAATGATCGAAACCCAATGCTATTTAAATGACTCCCCAGCGTGCAGTCTCCTTTTTGGAATGAACGGCAGGGCTTAGAATGCAAGGTTATTTTTAACCTTGCATAGAAAGTGGAATGACATGTTTGTGGGCAATTTCTCCCTAAAAAATAATAATAATTCAGTTTTCAGTTTACATTTCCTAAAGAGAATGGATTAATTGAAAGGTTCAGCGCAGAGCAGCATCCACAGAAAGCACAGCCCTGTCAGCAGCTTTACGGTTGGTGGAGCCTCCGTGGGCAGCAGCTAGAAAGCTGTTTGGGAAGAGCTGGTACCAAGGACACAGCACCAGGCTGGCTGAGCCCCCAGGCCTTCTGGGCAGAGCACCTGTCAAGTCATTCTCAAGTCTGCATCTCAAGGAGCTGGAAATCCAAATGTTCATCTACTTGCCAGGTCTTTCTTGAACACCAGCTTAGCACCAGGTTACACTAAGACTTGGCAGCTTAGGCCTAGCCAGAGTGGCTAGAGCAGAGAACACTGTGGGCTGAGAAAGTCCAGAGAGGTTGAAAGGATCAGATCTCGAGAAGGATCTCAGAGGCCTGGGCAAAGAAGACCTTCTGTCTGCTGGGTGGAAGTAGAAGGAGCAGACTGTGCATGGACTTGAGTGGGTAGGGGAGGGCAGGTTCAGAGGTCAGTGGAATGACCAGAAGGACTTGCCATGAAGGGTGGAGGTGGTGGGTAGGTAGATTCCAGAACTGCTTTAGAAGTGAAATGCCAGACCTCTATGGAGGTGAGAGAAGCAGGTGTATCAGTCACTGTTCAGTATGAGACAAAGAAGCCATTCCAGGGGTTTCATATGAAAGGAACTTAATCCAGGGAATTAGGGGCTTATTAAATTGAAGGAAAGGGCTAAAGGGGAGGTGATTGGGTTGTGAGGAGTTGGCCTTTGCCTCTGGAATCAGCGCCTTTATTAAAGAGGCTCCAGCTGAGTGCTAGTAACTCATGCTTGTAATCCTACCTACTCCGGAGGCTGAGATCTGAGGATCACGGTTTGAAGCCAGTACTGGCAGTAAAGTTTGTGTGACTCTTATCTGCAATTTACCACCCTAAAACAGGAAGTGGAGCTGTGGGTCAAAGTGGTACAGCATTAACCAAAAAAGCAAAAAAGCTCAGAGATAGTACCGAGGTCCCAAGTTCAAGCCCCATGACCTGCATGGCTGTCATCAGCATGGGTGGACAGAGGGAAGGTGCCTTCTGTGGTCACAGTCAGGCCTTCATCTTTGCCCTCTCCACAGAATTGTGTGATGGCGAGGCCCCTCTGAGGTTTAAAGGCAAGAACCTGAAAAGTAAATGGCTGCCTTCCCTCCTGTCTTCTCCCTGTGCCTTTCCATTCTCAGGCTGGGGAGGATGCTGGGATCATCCTTGCTTCCCTGAGCTCTGCTCACCTGCCAATAAATCTCTCCTCCCTACACACACACAACCCCCGGATTTCTGCAGCTTAAAAGCTTAGGCATGACCTCAAACGCCATGTGTGCCCTGCTGATCTGCCTTCCCACTCCCCATCCCGCCATCCCTGGCAGGGATTTGAGCAGTGGGAACAGGCTCAGCCCTCTCAACAGGCAAGCATCATGACCTTGAACATGGTTCAGCCCTCTCAGACAGGCAAGCATCATGACCTTGAACGTGGCTCAGCCCTGTCAGACAGGCAAGCATCATGACCTTGAACGTGGCTCAGCCCTCTCAGACAGGCAAGCATCATGACCTTGAACGTGGCTCAGCCCTCTCAGACAAACATGATGACACTGAACATGGCTTAGGATTCCATGGGAGGGAAAAGACGGCTTTCTCAGGGACCTGGGTTGAGGCTCTCATGAGGCCAGGGCTGTCGGTCACCCTGTGGCTCTTTGCCCTCTTCCTTCCTTTCTTCATCAAGCTGGTACTGTTTGCTCTCCTGCTTTCTCAAAATAAGACTAGACATGCCCTGGAGCTGAGGGAACAGAAAGGCCCAAGAAGCAACCCAACTCAAGTCTGATTCTGAAAGAAGTCACCAGCTCTTAAAACACTGGTTTTGGAGGTGTGTGTTGGTTATGATCCCATCATCTTGTGGAGTCCTCACAACCATCAGAGTCTGCTATCAACTGTTCCTGGGAGGAGTGTCAGTCCTGGTGCTGCTAGATTCCCAAGGTCACCTCCTGACACCTAAGTTCATCTGTTCCTGAAATCAGTTTCTGGAGGGTTGAGAGTCCACACCAGTCCATGCCACCAGTAACCTCTTGTCTGCCACAGCCCTTGCTAGCCATGCTACAGCAGGCCACCCACAGCGATGTGACAGCATCACTGTACAGGGCATGTGACTGGGCCAGACAAGTGTCTAGTGGGAGAGCCTGGACTCCAGGATGGCTGCAGGTCCAGCCCTCATGCGTGCAGCAGGTATCCTGAGCTGGTCTCTGCCCTCTCTGAGCCTCAGCAGGAAACAGGAACAAATGTTACTGTGTCAGTGCTGTGTCCCCAGGTTCAGGATGTGCTGGGGACTCAAGTGATGCCAAGAATGATGGCCATAACAGCTGGGCACTCTGCTGCTCACTTGCTGTCTTTGCTGGAAAAATAACCACAGTGCCATCTCCTTAGTTGCCTTCCAGCAGGCACTGGTGTGTAGAGCAACACAGAAGTGAAGGAAAAGTCTGTTTCTCCCAAGAACAGACCCATTGATAACTAACCTACTCCCTGTGGGAGACCAGACAGATTGGCTTTGGTAGCAGAAAGCCAGTCTGACTCTAGTCTAATTCTCAAAGAAGTCACCAGCTCTTAAAACACAGGTTTCAGAGAACCAGCAACTGTCTGGAATTCTCATGCAGAAATGTGTATTGATCCACACTGAAACATCCCAGATGGCTCCATTTCTCCCACAAACATGATCCTGGCCACAAGAATGTCGACCCTTAATAATTCTCCATCTCTGAGCAGACAGACCTTGAGGCAGATCCATGCCCCTGAACCAGCAGCAGAAATTCTATTACAGAAGTTTAATTACCTAGAGGGTGGGAGAGAAGAAGGGAAGAAATACGAGGAGGGAGGAAGGGGCAGGAGGCTTTATTCTTATCTATCACTTCTTGTTTCAAGGTGGGATCATTTTCTAGGTGCTTAGGGGAGCTGCTGTTTTCTGCTCATTGTTGGGAGAATTTGGTGTTAAAACTCCATGTTAGGCCAGGAGTTTGGCCTAGTGGTTAGAGTGCTTGCCTCGCATGCATGAAGACCTGGGTTCAATTCCTCAGTACCACATACATAGAAAAAATGCCGGAAGTGGTGCTGAGGCTCAAGTGGTAGAGCTCTAGCCTTGACAAAACCCAAGGACAGGGCTCAGGCCCTGAGCCCAAGCCCAGGACTGGCAAAAAACAAAAAACAAACAACAAAAAAAACTCCATGTTAAAATTTCCACATAAGAGCTGGATCTGGGAGTTTGGCCTAGCAGTAGAGTGCTTACCTAGCATGCACGAAGACCCAGGTTCGATTCCTCGGTACTACATACATAGAAAAAGCTAGAACTGGTGCTGTGGCTCAAGTGGCAGAGTGCTAGCCTTGAGGAAAAAGCCCAAGGACAGTACTCAGGCCCTGGGTTCAAACTCCAGAACTGGCAAAAAAAAAATAATAATAATTCCACATAGCAGCTGGGTTCTGGTGGCTCTCGCCTGTAATCCTCACTATTCAGGAGGCTGAGATCTGAGGATCATGGTTCAAAGCCAACCTGGGCATGAAAGTCCATGAGACTCTAATCTCCAATTAACCACCAGAAAACTGGAAGTGACTGTGCTATGGCTCAAGGGGTAGAGCACTAGCCTTGAGCTGAAGAGCTCAGGGACAGTGCCCAGGCCAGGCCAAGTTTAAGCCCCACAACTAACCCAAAAAAAAAATCCATATAAGGGAAAGAAGTGTGTGTTCAGAGCATAGAGGAGGGATTTCTGGGCGGGACACTGGCATCTGGTCCCTGAGGGGTCAGGGGGTTAGGTAATCGGAGATTAGGATAAGGTAATATGGTGATCACAGTTCATCTTTGTCTGTTGTTGCTTCAGTTGGTTGGTGAGGTCTGTTAAGGACCTACTGTCTGCCAAGCTTGGCCTAGACACAGGATGGTATGGTGAATTAGGTAGTATGGATTGGATCTTTGCCTTCCAGAAACTTCTGGTTTGGGAAAAAAAAAACAAATATGTATCCATTAGTCACCTCAAATGGCAGGGGAGGTGAGAAGGGACCTCTCCCCAATGCCCGGAATACCCTGAGATACATTTGTTGAGAGTTGTGTGAGGCCACAGGGATGACACTTAAACCCTGCACTTTTGGATCCCAAGGTTTTTTTTTTGAGTGGTCACGTGTCTCATATGCCCACTATATGCAATGGAGTGAAACTGCTGGGCCAGATGGTAACTCTGGGGTATTCTCTGAAGAACGTCCAAAACTGTCCCTTTTCACTTTCCTACAAGCAATCTTCAAAGGTCCAGAATCTCCATATCTTTGCCAGTGCTTATTGTTGTCTATCTTTTGGATTATAGCCATCATAGTGGCTGTAAAATATATCGTACTAGGGTTGGCTGGGTGGTGTGTTTCAAAACATAAGACCTAGCTAAAACCCAATACTCCAGGGGGCTGGAATGCCTATGCACAATCCAGCATCCAGCATTCTCTTCTAAGAGCACTCATCTGCCGTGGACTCAGAAACAACTGGCCTTTTCTGTTGCTCACCAGTCCAAAGCCAGTGGGCTGAGCAACCTCCTGGGTGGATTCTCAGGGCTCAGGGAGAATGGATTCCAGGGCTCAGGGCCATGGATCTCTAACTTCAGTCCTCTCCTCTTGTCTTGCAGCGATTCACGAGTTCCCCACAGACCTGTTCTCCAATAAGGAGCGGCAACACGGAGCTGTCCTGCTGCATATCCTTGGTGTGAGTGCTTCAGGGGTGAGGTCCCCTCAGCTAGCCATGGCCTAGCTGAGATAGCAGCAGGGCCTTGTATCCAATCCAGGAGGAGAACAGACATCAGGCCCTTAGCCCACCAAGAAGTCTGTTAGGTGAACTGGCCCATGCCACACACCTAGTGGTCCTGGAGCCAACAGGAGAACCCAGTTCTGTGTCTCATCATCTGATTTTATAGATGAAGAAATGACACATGCCAGCTTGTACACTGGAAATAGAGGTCAAGGGTCATCCTAAATGCTAGTCACATGGTTCCTGGGACTCCTCCTGCTCTGGCCACCCTCATCTGTCATCCCTTTGCCTTTCCACCAGCACTGGGGATGTTATTTAACGTCCCAACCTCTTACCCTGTCAGGGTGGGTCCTGAAGCTGTCTAAGGACTCAGCCACTAGTGATCTCATTAGCAGACAGAAGGCCCTGCTTCAAAAATCCCAGGGACTTTGGGATCCATATGACAGGATCCTAGGGCCAGAGAGAGAGTGTGTTCTCCTACCATGTATTGTGGAAAAAGAGGAAGTCTGAGCCTGGGTGGCCTGGAGTCTCATCCCCTCTGCTCCTCAGTATGTCGTTTCCACTCCCCAAGCCTCAGTTTCCTCATCAATCAGTGAAGAGATGGAGATCACAAGTGTCTATGCTGTTGGGTTTTCTGGTTTGCCTGTCCCCCAGCCTCAGCCTAGCAAGCTGATTCAGGGTCTGAGGTACCCTGAGAAGAGGCCCGCGTGGTCCTCGCTGACTGTCTCATTTCCCTCCCAGGCTTTGTACATGTTCTACGCCTTGGCCATTGTGTGTGACGACTTCTTTGTCCCATCCCTGGAGAAGATTTGTGAGGTATGTGTGAGGGACTGGGGACTTTGGTATCGCGTGGGGTGGCACAGGAGTGACCAGGTCAAGATGACCACAGTGAGATGTAAACACAGATAACAGACTGCCCGGCCACTGCCTCACTCCAGAGCCACCAAGCGCTATGACGGATTGTGCTCCAAGCTTGGTAGAAGCGGTGCCCAGTATGAAGTCATTACTGAGATGGCCCAGCTCCTTGGCAGCCCACGGGCGCGTGTACTAGACCTGGCTTAGCACATGCACAGGTGCAGTGAGGCTCCATGTGCAGGTGTGCGCCTGAGTGGGCACATTTCACTTCACCCATTGGTGGGGTCACAGGGATGGACCTGCATCCCCTAAAGTGCTCACCTTGGGGTGGGGGAGGGTGAAGGATCCTGAGCTCTGGTGCTAGGGATCCCCTCTCTCTAGTTATCTTGCTAAGTTTTTTTCCCCTAACTTTCCCTTCTTCTTTTTCCCAGTACACAACTGCCACCCCCCCCCACACACAACCCCATTCTACCTCTTCTCCCTGCCTTGCTCTTGGGAAGGAAAGGACTTTTTCTTACAGCACATAACCTGTGTGACCCAAAGTCCTCCCCACCTTTCATCCGGTGAAGCCATCTGGCTGTTTGAGGCCATATTGTCATGGGTAGCTAGAGACAGGGGTACCCCAATAATTTTACCCACTTCCAAAGCACTGTCTGGGGGGTTAATGTTACTGTACAGTGGGGAGTCATGCTCAAAGAGTGACCCGACTCCTCCTTTTCCCCTTCCACCCCTGAGGCCCCTGAGATAAAGTCACTAGACTGTTAGGACTCCACCTGCCCCCCATGAGATGGGAGTTAGCGGACAGTGGCTACTGCAAGTGGTCTGTGGCTCTTTCTGCCACCTGGTGGTGACCCTAGGAAATAGCCAGCTCCTTGCCTTACTAGTTGCAGAGACAGACACCTTATATAAACAGCTTAAAGGAGCAAAGGGTGTGTGTGTGTGTGTGTGTGTGTGTGTGTGTGTGTGTGTGTGTGTGTACGCGTGCGTACGCACGCACACCCCTGCGCCAACTACTAGGGCATGAACTCAGAGCCTCCCACTCTTGTTTGGCTTTTTTTGTTGCAAGCTGGCACTCACAATTGTGCCACTGCTCCTTTTTTGGAAATGAGTCTCATGGATTTGTCTGCCCATGATGTTTTCAAACCTCAAGCCTTTTATATCAGCCACCTGAGTAGCTAGGATCGCAGGTGTGGGCCACCAGTGCCTCATTTAAAAGGAGCAAAACTTAATTTTATCTGACGATGTCAGAGGTTTTAGCATCAGCTGCTGGCTCCATCGTTTTCAGGCTGCTGGTGAGGCAGCGCATCATGGAGGAAGGATGTGATCCTTCATGACAGATACCTGGAAACCGTGAGAGAGGGGGGCCAGGAAGGGGCAGGGGACTAGATATGACCCCCAAAAACATGCCCCAAGTGACTTCTTCCAGCTGCCTCACCTCCAAAATATCTGTCTCCTCTCAATAATGCCTTCACATTTATGAATCCACCAATGGGTGAATCCACTGATTACGTTCCAATGCTCGTAATCCAGTCACCACTCAGTGACAGTCCTTTACCAGCTGGACTTTTGGGGAGGGGGGACATTTCCCATCCAAACTGCAATAGATAGTGATTACACATCCCAGACCCGGACTGGGCTAAGAACTTGTGGAAGCCACAGCTTCAGGGCTGGCTCCTTCCCTTTGGGGTGAGAGGAACCCATGAGGTGTAACTGACAGATCACATCCAGTGGAGATGCCAAGACCCCTGTGGGGACACTCATATCTCTTAGGGGGAGAGGTAAGCAAGGGGTATGGCCTTGGCAGTAGAGGTTAAGACCCATGTAAGGAGCTTAGTGAGAGCCATCAGAGGACAAGGGTCAGGGAGAGACCAGGTAAGGAGACCAGGAGTTTCACTGGCATGGTCAGGTGAGAAGGAGATCAGGAACATCGCTACTGGGGAGAAGTCTGGGTTGGCTTCATGGAAGCGGTAGCCCTGGTTCTTCAAAATTATTTCAGTAAGCAGAGAGGGAGAGGAAAGACAAGAGGCAGGACAGGAGGTAGCAGAGTCTGGGTGGGTAGCTGAGCTCCTGCCTTGGGAATCAGCATAGTGTCTCTCCGTCTAGTCAAGCCCAGTGCTCTGACACTCAATGGCTCCTTTCTATAGCCATCCAGCCTGTAGGAAGAGGGAGCGAGCAAGTCCAGGCTTCCAGGGTGCAACCGCACATTCTAGATCAGGGAGTGGGCCTCGCTGGGTCCGCTGGGCCTGGCAAGAGTTCTCAGCCTCTTCCCTGCGCTCAGTCCCAGAGATGAATCCGCTTGTCAGGCCCACCATGGAGAAGGCATTGCTAAGGGTAGGACCCAGGTGGGTAGCGGGCTTGAATCCCCTTACATCCTGGTAGCCTACAGGCCCTGGAGATGATCCCTAGGCTGGTAGACCCTCACTGGGCAGCACTGCCTAACCCAGCATGGTTGTGGACCCCACATGACAAATACCAGGGGACTGCCAGCATCTTATCCATCCTCTGACCTGACTTGCTGTGGTTCAAAGAGGGCATGGCTGGCTCAGTGTGGGTGCAGAGTGCCCAAAGACTTCATCAGGGCTTGTTCTGGAAAATGAGCAGAATGGTCGTGAAGAGGGAGAAGGGGTTGTGGGCCCAGTGCTGGGGTTCGGGAGGCGAGGCTGCAGGGTGGAGGAATTCGACTCAGCAGCATTGTAGCTCCTCTGAGCTCTCTGACAGCCAGAGCCCTGGTGCCCCGTCCATTATGCTCATGTCACACCTGAGCAACTATGGTCCCTTCTGTTCTAGAAACTCCATCTGAGTGAAGATGTGGCTGGAGCCACCTTCATGGCTGCAGGAAGCTCGACGCCAGAGCTGTTTGCCTCTGTGATTGGTAAGGAATGGCCAGCTGCTGGGATGAGAGATGAAATGTAGAGAGAGCCTGGGCTGGATGCCCATCACGGGGTTAGGGGTGGCATTTGTTAGCTTGGAGCCTCCATTTTCACATCTGTAAATCCAGAGGCGGCGGGACCACAAGTAGACTACAGATGTCTTAGGATATGGCGTGCTAATCAGCTTCTTTTAGAGGTGATAAAAAGTTTAGACCGTGGTTTAGGGTATCCAATTCTGTGGGTATACTAACTCATTGAATCCTAGTCTTTAAAGGGGGTGAATGACACCTCAATAAAGATATTCCAAAAACTTGGAGTAGCCAAGCACGGGTGGCTCACACCTGCAATCCTAGCTACTCAGGAGGCTGAGATCTGAGGACTGAGGTTCAAATCCAGCTCAAGGCAGATAAGTCTATGAGACTCTTAATCTCCGGCTGACCACTAAAAACCAGAGGTAGAACTGTGGCTCAAGTGATAGAGCATTAACTATCCTTGAGCAAAAAAGTCAAGCAGCAGCAAGAGGCCCTAAGTTCAGCCCAGTACTAGTACAAATATTAAACAGAAGAGTATTGG
Organism: Megascapheus bottae; assembly: GCF_031878675.1. NCBI lineage: Eukaryota > Metazoa > Chordata > Mammalia > Rodentia > Geomyidae > Megascapheus > Megascapheus bottae. Next base: position 24,576,550 of record NC_143522.1, read on the forward strand.
AGAGGTACCCCAGGGCTCCTGCACTGTCTGGTGCTGTATTTGCTACTGAGAGAAAGTGCTTCTCTCAGCACGGGGGACATGGGAGGGGCAGGCCTGGCCAGCAGCTGGGCCCCACGGTGGAATCTTCCTTCAAGGCGTGTTCATCACACACGGAGACGTCGGTGTGGGGACCATCGTGGGCTCTGCTGTATTCAACATCCTGTGTATCATCGGAGTGTGTGGACTGTTTGCTGGCCAGGTCAGTGGCCTGCCTGGCTGTGGGGTAGAGGACGAGCTTCTCTAAGAGGACTGGGGTGGAGGTTGGCTCCCCTGCCTTTGAGCCCATTGTCCCCTAAGTAATATAACACACTCGTTCCTTCTCCTGAAACAGTCTGGGGGCCCGAGGGGCCTTCGCCAGGCCATATATGGGACAGTAACAACCTTGTTTTGCAAGTTTCTTCGTCAGTTGTAGGGCCTGAAGTCGGGGCCTGGGTGCTGTCCTTGAACTCTTTTGCTCAAGGCTAGTGCCTTTTTACCACTTTCAGCCATAGTGCCACTTCTAGCAATAACTTTGAAAGAAGGGTTTGTTATTGCTAGCCTAGAACTCTCTGGGGCCTGGCTTTGTCCACCCCCACAGACTGAAGCCAGCTTGAGGCTTGGTACCCACAGACTCCCAGAGGATGCTAGACTTTACATCAGAGAGGCAGGCTGTGAGGCAGGCTAATGGGCACAGCCCTGCCTTGCTTGGGGAGACAGAGGTGGGCAGCAAATCACACTCAAAGGAACCAGGGGTGCCCTGGTCTCCGTGTTGACAGCTGGCCCTAGTGTGAACCATGCCCAGCCACTATCTGGAGATAAGGCTGGTTTTACCACCTCCTCAGGGATTAAAAGTTCCATTTCTTCCCCAAATGTAACAGAGGGCCAGGGGTGGGCAAGAAGGAGCCCTGAGGGCTCCCTGTACCTAGGAGGAGTTGGGCATCTGGGCCCCAGCCAGTGGCTGCTGACATCCTGTACTGGGCAGGTGGTGCGTCTGACGTGGTGGGCCGTGTGCAGAGACTCCGTGTACTACACACTCTCAGTCGTCGTGCTCATTGCGGTGAGTTAGCATTCCCACTGGGGCCATCACCCCTCCCCACAACCCACCCCACCCCTGTACTCCACTGTACCTCCCCTTCCCACACACTCATACCCAGCCTTCTCATTATATTTGGGGAATGGGGATATCTCCATGGTAACAAGGCTTAGCAAAGCCAAGGCCCATGCCATGAGGTCCATCTGGGAAAGTTCATGCATTTGTTTCTTGGAGGCCACTCAGGTCCCCACCAAAGCTCATTGTACCCCCTGCCCAGAGGGACTCGTCTGTGTAGGTTCTGTACGCTTGGGCAGTGTTTGTTCTTCATTTGGAATAAACAGGTTCCCATTTCTCTCTCTTTTGCTTTCTAGTTCATATACGATGAAGAAATCGTGTGGTAAGTGGTTAAAGTTAAGGTTATTTTCCAGCATCCTTGTTTATTGGGTTCCCTGAGTCTTCTGAGATTTATTTTTTACAACCATAAGCTGATTAACTTGGGGAAGTTAAAAGGATGTCATTCTGAGCAATCTTGTCTTTTTCCTTTCAAAATGCTGGGGAAAAATTTGTTTTCCTCAATATTCACACCCTGCTAGATAAGACAGAAAACTAAATTAATGACAGCTTGTGGGGATTTTGTGCCAAGACAAGGACTCCAGTACCAGATGTGTTCCTGGGATGGGGTGTGACAGAGGTGGCCTGTCAAGGTGGTGAGAGATGGCAGTCCACAGAGTGCCACATGACATCTGAGCCCTCCCTCACACCTTGGTCACGGAGAAACATCATATAAACTAAGGCTCTGACCATGAAAAGCAAACGTTTTATTTCCAACATCATTGTGTCTATTTCTATGAATATTTTCTTTTTTTATTTTGTTTAAGTAATGATACAGAGGAGTTTCAACTCCAAAGCCAGATTATGAGTATAGTCATCTTAGCCAGTGTCACCCCTCTTGTCATTCTCCCCCATCTTTCCCCTGCCATCCCTACCCACAATTTATGTAGTTCCATTTCCACATAACCTACATTGAATACAGGGACTGCATTTGCTCATTTTTCCCCCCTTTTGATGTCCTCCCCATATTGCCCTCCTTCCTCTACCCCCCCCAAAAAAACATGTTTCATCTTCCTGGTATTTATTTTGTTAAACAGTTTGTTAGTTGCTCAGAGGAGTTATACCATTGGACTCTCCCTTGACTACACTATCCTTTAGTCAGTTTGTTTACACACACACACACACACACACACACACACACACACACACACACACGCTTATAACTGTAGAAAGGCAAATGTTTCAGAAATTTTGGAAGAAAGTACAGAGACTTACCTTTCTGCCATGAATGAAGATTGTGAAAGCATAAAGTTTGAGAGGAATGAGACCAGGCTATGCCCTTGGCTTGAGTGCTTACATTCATAGGCCATGGAAACTTCTTGCTTATCAACACAACACAGAGCCTGCCTCTCGTGGGTCACTGTCTTTGAAAGGTCCTCCAATGGCATGGCCGAGGGTTTCAGCTATCTGCCATGTGCCCAGATGCCCTGGCTTTGACCCCATCTTGGCTTCTAGCTTTCTCTGCTACCCTGGCGGCCATAGATGCTCACTGAATGTCCCTCTCTGGCTGAGGGTGGGTGAGCACCATGTTAAGAAAGTGCTCCCAAATGCCCACAGCCCTTGCCTGGCATGCACAGGCCTCTGGTACCCATCGGTGAAATGAACAAGTGAAAGCTCGGGTGGCTTCTTAGGGACTGTGGTCAGAGGTATAAAAGAAAAAAGAGCAGTGATAGTATGTTCTAGAATCTTGGGGCGGCAGGGTGGGGGTTATGGGTGCATGTGCCAGTATCAGGATTTGAATTTATGGCCTCTTACTCTACCATGTCCTCTCCTACTCAGCTGGTGCGCTACCACTTGAACCACACCTCCACTTCCAGATTTTTTTTTTGCTAGATAATTGGAAATAAAAGTCTCACAGATATCTCTACATGGGCTGGCTTCAAACCAGGATCCTCAGATCTGAGCCTCCTGAGTAGCTAGGATTACAGGTGTGAGCCACCAGCACTTGGCTATTTGAGAATCTTGAGTGAGGCTAGGTTCATTTAAATGTGGCAGCCCTGGTCTCTTTAGGTCGCTGGGGGTTTGGGGGACTTCACCTGAGTTCTGCCAACCCCTGTAGCTGAAAGTGGGCGCACTTAGTGGTCAAGAGGACTCAGTGATAGGACAGCTCTGGCTGGGACATCTCACCCTCAGCTGAGGATGGGAGAGAAGAGGAATCCCAGACCCCCCCCCCCCGCCCCAGCCCCGCTGCCCTGCGCCCCATCCCAGTCTGCTGTGTCGGGATTTTGCAAACCATAACCACAATTCTCCTTTGTCTTCGAGGTGGGAAGGCCTGGTGCTCATCATCTTGTATGTGTTTTATATTCTGATCATGAAGTAAGTGCCCCCTCTCTCCTCCTTCCACTCGCCCCTCCCACCTTGCTAGGGAAGGGAGAGCCTCCCTTGGTAGAGAACGTGCTGGGCAAAGCCCAAGGTGGGGGATGGATGTTCAGGCACTGCTTTGGGGTGCAGTTCACACTGACGACCAGTAGAGTCTTGCTAAGTGTCTGGGCAGCTCTCCCTGCAGCACCACTCCTGTGATTTTCTTTTCCTTTCTTTTTTTTGGGGGGGGGGCAGGGGGGTGAGAAAGGCGGGGGGGGGGTGAGAAAGGTGAGGCAGCCTAATTTCTGCCCTAAGCTTTAGAAAGTGCCATTTAGGGCCACTGCATGATGCCATTGTCCCATTCACCAGCCTGAGTGTGCACTGGCTCTGGGCCCTACAACTGTGGCCCCTGGGAAACTGACAGGGCTGGACTCCACAAACAGTGCTCCTCAGCCACTTAGAGAAAGAAAATTCTGGTACTAGCATTGTCACATAGCAGGCAGTCACTAGGGTACAAAGGTTGCATGGTTCTATATAGAAGTATCTAGAAGATCCACGTTCATGTAGAGAGGAACTGGGGTCTAGAGTAGTGGGGAGATATTGCTTAAGGACTACAGAGCTCTTGGTTTTAAAAAATCCTGGAAATATTGGTGATAGTTACATAGCAATGTGCATATAATTAATGCCACCCAAGCGTGACTTAAAAATGAGAAACAAGTACAGTGACAAATTATGTGGTAGATATGTCCCACCAAATAAACAAATGAATAAATAAACCCAAATGCTATGAGCAAAATGGATTCTGTGCTCCCCTCACACATTTATGCCTCCTGAAAAAGGGGGATCAACTGTCCAGCTGCAAGAGCATTGTTCTTGAGTGATCTCTCAGACTTCTTTTCCAAGAAGAAGCCAGTGCCAGGGCCTCAGAGAGGGCTATGCTGGCTGAGAATGTGGGTACGGGGAAACCAGGCAGCCCAGGGGAGCAAGAGTCACCCCCCCCCAGGACAGAAGGGACAGACCCCCTGTACCCCCTTGTGCCTGTTCCATGGTCTTGACCGAATCATTTTTATGAGGACACACTTGTAGCATTCAGTCAGCTCCCCAGGAGCATCTGTCACAGCCCGCACACGCCAACGCTGCCTGGCACACCCAGTGCCACGCTGATTGCACTAGAACAGGTGGGACACAAGGCCTTGACCAGTGGGATCGCCCTCCGCTGCTCTGACTGCCTGCCTCGCCTGACTTCCAGGTACAATATGAAGATGCAAATGTTTTTCACAACCAAACAAAAGAGCATTGCAAATGGCAACCCGGTGAACAACGAATTGGAGGATGGTAATGATTTCTATGGCGGTAGCTATGATGACCCATCCATGCCGTTGCTGGGGCAAGGTAAGGCTGAGCAGACAGGACTGGTAGGACATTTTCAGAGAAGCCATGGCCCTTCTCTTACACACACACACACACACACACACACACACACACACACACACACACTAATACCATTTCCCTTTTACCTTGGATCATATATATACGTGCATACCCACATGCCCTAAATGAGGAGGAGAAATCAATGTTTGAGATACTGCTCAGATGTTTGCTTAAATTCAGGAAGGGTAGAGGGAAGATATACTATGAAAGAATAAAGCAAAACATATCTGGGAATTTCCCCCATACCTTTTTGTGTATATGTGCATATATTGATAGTAGGGCTTGAGCTCAGGGTCTGGGCTCTGTCCCTTAGGGTCACACCTCCACTTCTGGCTTTTTGGCTATAATTGGTGAGAAGAGCTTCACAGACTTTTTTCTGTCCAGATTGGTTTTGAAGCATGATCCTCAGATCTCAGCCCCTCTGAAGAGAGGGGGTTACAGGTGAACACCATTGGTGCCTGGCTTTCCCGTGCTTCTGGAGGCAGGGAAGACCTGTTTGGCTCTTTGGAAATGCCACTTCCTGCAAGAAGCCCAAAGCTTAGGGTGGCAGAGCCTTGGATCTCTCTGCCCTGGAGAAGCCTGTTCCAGAAACAGCTCTTGTTTGCCTAGAAGAACACAGGGCCAGGAAAGGCAGTCTCGGGCCAGTCCCAGACACCCCTGGAGGGGGTGCACCTACAGTAGTCACCTCAGCGCAACTTGTGGGGACCTGGAACCTTGTCTGGGCCTCTGGGGCCAGCCTCTGTTTACCCCGGTCCAGTTCTTTGAATTGTCAAGCTACTTTCTTAGACACATACTTGAGTTTTAATAACAGGGCCTGTTGCCAGGTCACATAGCAGCTGTGGGGCAGCCGCTAGGGAGGAGTCCATGCTGCCTCAGACTGGTGGTAAGGCCTGAACAGGTCACATGTGAGGGTAAGGAAAGACAGGGTTACATCCCATTTGTGAGCCAGGTGCCCCAGCCCTGCTCACCTGAGGGGTTTTGCTATGGTCCTGGGCAAGTCATGTCCTTCTTCAGGTGACTTTAACTTATTAGTCATATAAGGGGACCAGAATCTGTGTCTAGAACATGCAGGTGGTCTGTACACACACACACACACACACACACACACACACACACACACATACACATACACACACACGTGTAGCCACTATCAGTGTTTGCTCCCAGGTGAACTTCGCAAGGTGTGTTCTGTCCCATCTCAACCCTCCAGTGAAACTAAGGAGACCAGAGATTCAAGATTTGTCTTGAATCTCACCCAGCCACCACCCTGAAAAGAATCTAAGGACTGCAGGCTGGTGGCTTTCCTCAGGAGATGTAGCTCATGATAGAGCACCTGCCCGGCAGACACAGAACCCTGGGTTCCATCCCCACCCTGCAAAAAAATAAGAAGGGAAGAAACAACTCTTCCTGAACTCTTTTAGTAGCAGTTTGTGTTCCCCATATAAACCCAACAGCCTTTAAAACTAAACCTCTAGTAGCTCATACCTATCATCCTAGCTACTGGGAAGACTGAGGTCTGAGGATCAAGGTTCAAAGCCAGCCTAGGTAGGAAAGCCTGTAAGACTCTTATCTCCAATTAACCACCAGAAAATTTGGAAGTTGGGCTGTGGGCTCAAAGTGGTAGAGTGCTAGCCTTGAGCAAAAAGCTCAGGGACAGTGTTCAGTCTCTGTGTTCAAGCTCTATGACCCACAAAAGATAGAATAAGGCAGGTGCCAGTGGCTCACACCTGTAATCCTAACTACACAAGAGACTGAGATCTAAGGATTGTGGTTCAAATCTAGCCTGGGCACAAAAGACCATGAGACTCATATCCAATTAACCACCAAAAAATCATAAGTGGCACTTAGTTCAAGGGGTAGGGCGGTAGCTTTGAGCTGAAGAGCTCAGGGCCAGCACCCAGGTCCAGAGTTCAAGCCCCATGACCAAATAAATAACCTCTCCTCTTGAGACGAAATGGGAAGAAAACCCCTTCTTATACCTAAAGGGTCTTTGAGAACAGATAGCTGAGCTCACTGAATCCATCTCCTGGCTGGTTTTAAGTGGTGTCGCTCACAGCCTGACTGCCAGGGCCACTTAGACATCATTGTAGCAAGCCAGTCTAGCTCCCCGTGGGGGCTGTTCCACACCACCCACGGCCCAGGGACCACTCAGATTTAGAGTGGGAAGGGAAATGTGACACAGCCTGTCATTGCATTGCCTTCTGGGCAGCCACTCTTGGCTTGGACATACCACCTTGTGCTATGGCATCAAGACAAGTGGCCCTGGTGTGGAACCTGGCGTGTCATGTCCCTCCTCTGAGCCCAGCTGCAACCCGCACAGTGACTGTGTCTGGGCTGGCTCTCCAGATTGGAGCCTGGAATCTACAGTGCTTTGCTGGTATCCTGTCCCTCGCAGAAATCACCCCCTGCCCCAGCACCGAGGCTCCCTATGGAAGGAGCTCACTACTAACACCCTCCTCAAATAACCCTCTGGCGTCCTGGCCACCATTAGACTCCAGGCTGACCATCTCTGGCCATCTCTGTTGACCTCTGTCTCCTAATTCTCTTCTAAATTGTATGTAATCTGCTCTCATCCAAGCAATAACATGATCTTCTAAACAATAAACCACGAGCCCAGCCCCGCGGTGCATACCTTGCTGGAGGTGAGGTGCATGGTGCTTTCTGGCCGTTTTCTAACCTTCACACCTCCTGTCTGCTGAGCCTTGCTGGCTGGGGGGCTGGGGGCAGGCGTTGGCAGAGGGAGGGAGTGCCTGTTGTGCTTTATGTGTTGTTGTGCCCTTAACTCTTACATGGGTTGCTGTCTGGTCCTAGCCCTTGTTAACCTAATACTGGCAAAAGATGTCACAGGCTATGACAACCAGCGCAGAGGGATGGGGCTGCCTGCGTCTGTGGGCTGTGTTTATGAATGGTGTCATTATTAGACTTTTCTGGAGACCTGGAGTTCAATGCCAAAGTCTCCCAGGATACATACTGAGCATGTGCATGAAGTAAGTGTGGAAGAGACCCAGAACAGCCAGCTTTGTCTACGCTTGTGAGGGGAGGAAGAGAGAGACAGAGACGGAGGCAGGCAGGCAGGCAGGCATGTCCCCTGTTAGCATCAGTGTTTATCACACTGGTGGCTCACCACACCCCTTGGAAAAAACAGGCCTCCTCCTGGGTCTCCAGCACCTCCCCTAGGGCCTGGGTGGGTAGGGCACAATACAATTGCCTTGTGCACAATACAATTGGAGGGAGTGTCCTGGCCATGTTCAGGGGATCTTCCACACCAACCACAGGGCCTTGGAGGAAGTTGAGACTCTGTACTGTCTGCTGCTTTGTCGTGTTTTTCAGAGCTGGGTAGTTTTATAGACTGTGAAGTTTCCTCTGAGCAACTGGAAAAGGAGAGTGGGGAAGAGACCCCTGTCCTAGTTCTGGTCCAAGGCACAAGGCTCCCTCTGTGGCGGGATGCCTTGGTCAGGCTCAGCTGAACTCCAATGCCTTTGCAGTCAGTCCAAGCCAAGCCACCCATTGACAGAGGGCCGAATAGGGCTCACCTGCCTGGGGAGAGTGCTGTAATAAAGCACATGCTGAGCTCCGCATCACCTGCTAGCATCTCAGAGCTAGTGAGCCATTTGACTGACTGGAGAAGCTGGAGGCAGACCTCCAGGCGGCTGCCATAACCACAGCCCCAGGATGTTAGCAGGAGCAGGGCCCACAGAGAGATGAGCACTAATCCCGGCTCTGTGCTCCATAGTGAAGGAGAAGCCGCAATACGGCAAGCCGCCGGTAGTGATGGTGGATGAGGTCCTGAGTGCCAGCCCTCCCAAGTTCAGCTTCCCCGAAGCCGGCTTACGCATCATGATCACCAACAAGTTTGGACCCAGAACCCGGCTACGGATGGCCAGCAGGATCATAATTAATGAGGTAAGTTTGTGAACACTGGGGAGTGAGAGAAAACTAAAAGATGAACGTACATCTATTTCTGTATGGACAGACAGACCAACCTTCAAAGAAAACTCAGGACAAACTCCTCCTCTTCTTTCTGGACTTAACATTTTGTGTTCCACATCTCTTCTCCCAAATGGGAAAGAAACAAAGGTATCATTTTTCATAAAAAATGGATATTTTTTATAGCCAGTATTGTAAAGCAACGGAGTGAACGGATGACTTTGTCGGTCTTAGTTTTACACTGGGAACCTTGGGATTATTAGTAGTCAACACACCACTGGATGCAAGAATTATGTTAAAAGTGCTTAAAAGTTCATTGTTTTGAACATCTATATTTCATTGTATACATAACTTCTGTGTAACTTGCGTCAAGAACTATGCAGCCATGCTGGGCACGGTGGCTCACACCTGTAATCCTAGCTACACAGGAGGCTGAGATCTGAGGATTGCAGTTCAAAGCCAGCCCGGGCACTAAGGAGGCACTAAAGTCTATGAGACTCCTATCTCCAATTAACCACCAGAAAACCAGAAGTAGTGCTGTGGCTCAAGGGGCAGGGCTATAGTCTTGAGCTGATGAAGAGCTCAGAGACAGTGCCCAGGCCCAGAGTTCAAGCCCCATGACCCACGAAAGAAAGAAAAAGAAAGAAAGAAAGAAAAAAGAAAAGAGGCAGCCATTCGCCAGTGGCTCACGCATGTAATCTTAGCTACTCAGGAGGCTGACATCTGAGGACTATGGTTCAAAGCCAGTCCAAGCAGAAAAGTAGGTGAGACTCTTATCTCCAATTAATCACCCAAAAGCCAGAAATGGAAGCTGTGGATCAAGTGGTAGAGCGTCAGCTTCAAGTAAGAGTGCTAAGAACAGTGCCCAGACGCTGAATTCCAGCCCTTGTACCAGCACATGTGCACACAGGACAGAAAAAGAATCGCATTGCCAAGCTTTAAATCATTTTGGATCACACCAGCAAAACACTGTGTCAATGACATTTTTTGGAATTCTGTCCATCTTTCCTAAACATAACTGTACTGGGTACTGGGTGGCTATTAACCGATTCTAGAGGTTGATAAGATGAAGATTGACTGTAGCTCTTTCATGACATACTCATCAGGAAAATAAAGGTTTGGAGGTTGAAAGGAAGTAGTTGGTGGCACTAGGATTTGAACTTGGGAGCGACTGTTTCCTTGTCAGGGGTTAGCCATGGTACTAGCCCTTTTTGTCTTAACTCTTTTTCAGATAGGGTCTCATGTTTTTGACCAGGTCCAGCCTAAGATCACCATCCTTCTACCATTCTCCCAGCCTAGACTTAACTGAGTTAGGAATCCCTAGCCCACATTGGCAGAAAGGCAGAATGTTAGGTCAGGGATCAGTAGATATTTAGTAGTGGTAGTATCTGATCAACTCATTGAGATGACTCCCAGGCTGGGGTAGAACAGGCTGCCTCTGTCACTGACCACACCAGGTGACAAGCGGGTTGGGCTGAGGACAGCCTTGGAGAACATGCTCTTGACATGAAGAAAGCCTTGGAGAGGCAACTCCAATGACCAGCAACCCAGGAAGGTGCTGAGTAGCATGTGTCACTGGCGACAATGACAAATCATGATTTGATGTAGCACACACCCACTAGATGGAATGGTGAAAGTGGAAAGGTCTGGGCCAGGAATGTGGCTTAATTGGTAGAGTGCTTGCCTAGCATCTATGAAGCCCTGGGTTCAATTCCCTGGTACCACATACATAGAAAAACCAGAAGTGGTACTGTAGCTCAAGTGGTAGAGCTGTAGCCTTGAGAAAGCCCAGGGACAGTGCCCAGGCCCTGAGTTCAAGCCTCAGGACTGGCAAAAAAGAAAAAAGAAAAGCAAGTGGAACAGTCTGACAATACTAGGAGTTGGCAAGGATGAGAAGCAACATAGGGCTGTTGATCTAGAAACCTGTGAGGGCTGGGTGGGTGTCTAGCCACCTTCTCTCACCTGCCTTGCTGTCTGTCTGATGTGGGGTTTGCACAGAGGCAGAGACTGATAAACGCCGCCAATGGGCTGAGCAGCAAGCCACTTCAAAACGGGAGGCCCGAGAACATCGAGAATGGCAACGTCCCTGTGGAAAATGCCGAGAACGCTCAGCAGGACCAGGGCCAGCAGCCACCACCACAGCCGCCTCCCCCAGAGCCCGAGCCCGTGGAGACCATCTTCCTGTCCCCCTTCTCCATGCCTGGTGAGTTTAGGGGACTCTGGCTCTCAAACCAGGCTTCCAAGAGCTCCATCTAGACCAAGCCAAGGTCTTCATGGATGGAGGCTCGTGGACGCCTGGTACGCGTGACTAACACTGGGTCATCAAGGGGCTGTGCTGATAAACACACCATGGGTGTGCTGGGTAAGAGCTGTTTGGGATGCAGGCACTGCTGCACGCGGCTGCACCCTGAAGACAGAGGGAAGTTGTAATGCAGGGCAGTTGATGTTCCCTTTGCAGTCGAGTAAAGCAACCTGGGATAGCGTATTTACAGACATTGTCAGACTCCTCACTTGTGTTCCTCTGAGCATTGCCTACTTGCTGGGATGGAATATTCCAAAGCTATGTGAATCCTCCATACATACACAAATACATCTGTACATATTTCCTCCCATAAATAAGCCAGATCAGACCGCACCTTTGCTCCAAGCCTTCTAATGTCCTCCTATCTCACCTGGAATCTAGTCTGTAGGCCCAGTGTCATCTGACTGTTATATCCATCCTGGGGCTTGAAAAGCCTTGGGCCCTGTCCTGAGCTTCTTTTGTTCAAGGCTAGTGCTCTACCACTTGAACCACAACTCCATTTAAGCTTTTTTGTGGTTAATTGGGAAATCTCATAGACTTTCATGCCCAGGCTGGCTTTGAACCTCAATCCTTAAATCTCAGCCTATGGAGTAGCTAGTAATACAGGCATGAACCACTCTTAAATCCTCTCCTGTAGTCACACTAGCCTCCTTGCTGTTTTCCTTAGCAAATCAGATGGCCTCCTGCTTCAGGACCTGTGCACCATCCTTTCCTAGAATGTGCTTTATCCTCCATCCTTGCTCCCTTAGCTTTGTACTGATGCTCTGGCCTCTAAGAACATGGCATGGGCCTGTAGACTGGGCACTGAGCCGCTGTATCTCCAGATGCAGCTCCCGTGAGGGTCCAAGGCTTTCCTGGGGTTTCTGGGTTGTAGCATCTCAGGGGCATGTGTGCCACCCTCCTCACACGTCCACATGGCATGGGGACTTATTCCAAAATTCACTGCCTGCCTCAGAACCTGGCCTAGAGTGGGAATCTTAGTTTTACCAGCTCTCTGACTGGGTTAGAAATTCTAATACCAAGTCACCACCTCCTAGACTTCATCACATCCAGAGCACACCCAGAAAATGGAATGTTTCCCCTGACCACGGCCTCCGAGCAGCTTCCCACTGCCCATACTACGGCCACGCGTCTTGGCGTCTCTGCTGCCCCTGAGGTGTCGATGCAGATCAGCACCCTGCCAGGGCTCAGTGCTCTCAGTCAGCTAACGCTGTCTTTGGCTGGGAATCAGCGTTGGGCTGTGCAGGACCCTTAGTGTCACAGTCCTCCAAACCATACTGAGATACACGCTTGCACTCAGACAATGGGAAAGCAGTGTGTTTACCCAGGGAATGGTTCCAGGGCTCAAGGTTCTAAGAGGCCTGAAGGCAAGCCTTGGGTTTGACCTTGGGTGCCCTCTACAGCCTCAGGTCATCCCAATCACCAACCCAGGTTCTCTTCTGGGTCTACGTGAGGCAGAGGAAAGGGACTCAGAGCCACAGATGGAGCAGGAGGACCGGGCTGCCACTTGGGGATCTGTGTGCTTTCACGGGTGCCATGAGGTGGTACACATGGCCCCATTTCGTTGGCCTGATGGGGACCCCAGCGACCCTCCCCAAGCCACTCTGATTCCTGTCCCGTTACCATCAACAACCAGGGGCTGCAGGAAAATCAGGGCAAGGTCAGCTAGCACGGGGAAGGGATTTCAAGTGATTTCAAGTGAGCTTTGAGAGGCAAGAGTAGGTGGGAGGCCCCAGGACCCGGACCCACATGTTTGTCCTGGGGTCTGGTGTTCCTCAGAGACATGCAGAGGTGGAGGGGGTGTCTCTTGGTGAGTTACCTGCATATGTGGTACCGGGGCTGGAGTCCACAGAGTCTGGCCTTCTTTTGCAAATGGCTTCTGCCCTGGGAGCTTGGCCTGCCCACTCTCTTTCTTACCTCCAGCCTAATCCCTTGGGCCATACCCCTCATTAAGCCTAGAGCAAAGTGTTTCTTCTGTTTCCTCTCAAGGCTGCCTCCCTTCCTCCCAGCAGGCCTGGCATCGTATGTCCAGGGAAAACTCACTTTGTATCCCATTGATGTTTTGAGGTTGCCCTTGGAAACCACCAGTGCCTCCCTACTCCTCCTTCCATCTCCATGTGCAGAGGGGGTGGAAGTGAGCCCACTGAGCTAGGCTGGGCAGGGCTGACCTCCTCACAGCTCCCCTCAAGTTCTGGCCTAGGGCCTAAGGGTGGCTCTGGGCTGCTCTGGAGGACTGCATGAGATGCATTTCTTGTCCCTCAGTCTCCTGGAAGGACAGAGGCAGGAGACTAGGGAGAGAAGAAGCTGATCCTGGAGCAGCTGGGAGTCGGCACAGAATCAGGAAATCAAGAGGTAAACGTAGACCAGACCAATGGTGGCTCCTCTGTGTCGAGGGAGAAGGTAGGGCTGAACCCTAGAAGCCCTAAGTATGAAACTAGCTTCTATTTCTCAGTAGCACCATGATCCTAGGTCAGCTGCTGTCCACCCCCTGCCCATACACACCCTTCGTTCCCCATCCACATCTTTGTAATAGGGGTACTGGGACCGGCCAGCTGGGCTTGGACTGAATAGTAAATGTGGTAATACAGCCAAGGTCTCTGGGCTCCACACACAGTAGGTGCTCAAAGAATGTTCCTGTGTGCTACGATGTGTCTTAACCACACTGTCCCCAGCCCCTGTTTGGATCACAAGCGATGTTCTAGAAAGGTGCCCGAGTTCCTGGAATCCTGGGACTGTCAGTCATTCTAACAGTCAAAAGGAGACAGCCAGCCTGAACTAGGCACGTGCAGTGTGCCAGGCACACTTCAAGTACTTAACAGACAAAGGACCTCTCAGTCAGTAAATATCTGGACACCAGGGTTTTTCCTGGCTCTGGGGATCCAGACAAGAGAAGCCAGAGGTGGTCCCTGGCCTCTAGGAGTTTCCTGGCTCGCAGGACAAAGGCAAGCAGTTAACTCCACAGAGGAGGCAGCGGCTCCAGCCTGTGCATCCTGCCTGCCTGCCTGCACAAGGGAGATCACTGAGGCAGGGCCAGGAACTCACTACTTTTGAGTTGGAGACTCCTGGCCTGATGCTGGAATTAGGGAAAAGGAGTTTGTCTGTCATCAACACAATCGCAGCCCAAACCTGCCCTGAAAAGGTCCCCTAGGTGACCCCGAACCCCAGTCTGCTGGGGAAAGCCCTGATGCCAGTGTGGCTGGCTGGTAGGCTGTGGGAGGAGGGGTTCTGTAAGGCTATCCCCTGGCTCGTTTCTCCCCCACAGTAAGGAAATGGCATTGTGCTGACCAGAAAGCTGGCCTTCCTGCCCACCATTACAGCAGCCAACAGCAGCCAACAGCAGCTGGAACCTGCTGTACACCAAGCACAGAGCACAACAAAGTGATCATTTGCTTGCAACATTTTTATTAGTGTATATTCGTTATACAAAAGACTTTCCTAATGTATTTCAACCAAATCCATTCCCTCTGAATGACTCCCCTCATTCCCTTTCTTCTGCATATTGAAACAACTCTAACAAGTTTTATTGTTCTATTTTAATATATATCCATATGTGTATATATAATATATATGTGAATATGTCTATATACATATATGTGGATATGTATATATGTACACACACACATAAAAGAAACTTGGGCTCTGCTCATCCTGTTCTCTCCATACTCTCTCCTTTTGCATCTTTCTTCCCCAATGCTGGTACTTACTCTCAAACAGAACCTGTTTTATATTCCTTGACTTTAAAATAGGTGCCACATGGTACAGAGAATGCATGATATTTATCCTTCTCAATCTGGCCTACTTTATTAACATAATTATTTCTAGTTCCATCCATTTTCTTGCAAATGTCATTTTATTCTTCTTTGTGACTGTATAGTACTCCATAGTGATGATGATGATGATGATGATGATGATGATGATGATGATGATGATGATGATGTACACCTCACTTTCTTTCAACAGTCATCCGCTGTAGTTGAGGCTGCTGAGAAACACCAGTACAGCAGCCGCCTGAAGTCAGTGAAAAGCCCACTGCTTAGTAAAGAAAGACTACAGGTTTCCCCTGAGATCAGAAACGAGGCAAAAGCTGTTCATACCACTGTGATCCAGAATTGTGCTGCAGGTTCTGATTAAAGCAAGTAAAGAAAAGTAAAAGACATGATTGGAAGAGAAGATAAAACTTCCTGCATTCACTGAAAACGTGATCTTAAATACATAGAAAACACATACACACACATGCCCCCCCCACACACACCAATAAAAACTAATAAATAGCAGGTACTGGTAGCTACTCAGGAGGCTGAGATCAGAGGATTGTAGTTCAAAGCCAGCCAAGGCAGGAAAGACCATGAGTCTCTATCTCCAATAAACCACGAAAAAGCTGGAAGTAGAACTGTGACCACTTTGGAAAATATCCCTCAGAGTGAAACAGTTACCAGGTGACTCAACAGTTCCACTCCCCATTATATACCCAAGAGAAATGAAATCATATGCCCTATATTAATACTTACATTCAGATGTTCATAGCGCTATGCATAACAGCCAAAAAGCTAGAACAACCTACTTATCCATTAAGTAATGGATGGATAAGCAAATTATGACACTCAGGGTTAGGATATGGTGCTCGGTGGTAGAGTGATTGCCTGGTATGTGCAAGGCCCTAGGTTCCATCCCCAGCACTGAAAAGAAAATTAAGGTAAAATATAGCCATAAGAGGGCAGAGTTAGCCAGGCATGGTGGCTCATGCCTTTAATCCTAGCTACTCAGGAAGCTACAATCTGAGGATCAAGGTTCACAGCCAGCCCAGGCACAAAAGGACCTGAGACTCTTATCTCCAATTACCCTCTAGAAAACAGGAAGTGGGGCTTGGCTCAAGGGTAGGGCGCCCTGGCAGAATGCTCAGGACAGTCAAATCTGTGGACAAGAAACCAGTGGGACTTGAAAGAAAGAGGAATGGCAGCCAAGTGCTAGGTAACTATTGGAGACAGTTGTGATATTTACATAGGGTTTTTTTTTCATTGTATTTTATTGTTGGGGTAATGTATAGAGGGTTACAGTTATATTTGTCAGGTAGTGGGTACATTCCTTCTTGAACATTGATACCCCTTATGTTTTTCTCTCACTTTTCCTCCCCCCACCCCTTTGCAATATCTTATTTTCCCCTTCCCATCCCTATTTCAAATAAACAAATAAAAGTATATACAGTATACAAGGTAACAAAGTCAGATTCAGTAACAACATTAGATAAACCATAAGGGGAAAAAAAGAGAAAAGAAATAATTTCACATGGTGCAGGGGCTGGGAGTTTGGCCTAGTGGTAAAGTGCTTGCCTAGCATGCACAAAGACACTGGTGCGATTCCTCAGTACCATATACATAGAAAAAGCTGGTAGTGGTTCTGTGCCTCAAGTGGTAGAGCTCTAGCCTTGAGAAAGCCCAAGGACAGTGGTCAGGCCCTGAGTTCAAGCCAGGACTGGCAAAAAAAAAAAAGAAAAGTAAGAAAGAACAACAATTGCAATGATAAACCTTTTCTTTCCATATCCTTGAGTTCATTTCACTTAGTCTCATCCTGTATGGCCATATGTACAAAGTTCCATAGCTTTTGAACGTGCAAAAAGCTACCTAATTGTTCACTGTCTAAGGGTGGGTGCTGTGATTTGGTCATCATATCGCAATTATTTTTCACATGGAGTTCAGGCATTGTGGTTCTGAGTTTAGTCTGACAACTAGCCTGAGCAGCCCTTGGGAACTTGATGGAGATGCAAATTCTTGAGCTGGTCAGTGGCCAGTGCCTGTAGTCCCAGCTACTCCAGAGGCTGGGATGAGAGGAGCTGAGGAGTTTGAAATCAGGCTAGGCTACATAGCAAGACTCTCCTGTCTTTTAAGACTATGAAAGTCATCTGATCCCCAATCCAGATCTTCCAGACCATGAGCTCTAGGGGATCCTGATTTACACAGAGTTTGAGAAGCACAGGTCTATGAGCTTTGTTCTCTGGGTAGAGTGAAATGCTTTTAGCTCCAGGATTCAGCCAATGACGCCAACATCCCCTGTACCACAAGTTCAACAGCCTGTTCCTTAGAGTGTCTAATTAGTTAACCACCCAAATGAATCTGAGATTTTATCCACAATTACATCTGTTCTTTCCCCTCCAGCATGATGAACCATCTGTTTAGTTTGTCTTGAGGACTTTTGTCATTGGAATGTTCTACTCCATGAGAGACATCTGAGAGCTTGGCAAAAGAGTACTGGCAGTCCCTCTCCCCTCTTGCAGCGAGTGAGGTGCTGGACAGGGACTGGGAGAGATGGCCTTGGGGTGCGTGTCTACTGGATTGGACATGGTCTCATTATTTCCCTGACCTCTGCAACTTTATCATATTGATGCACAAGACACGAGTATGGTGGGCTCTTGTTCTCTGGTAGTATCAAAATGATACCAGGAATGAGGAGCACAATTTTAAAGCGTTTATTTAGTAAAGACCACTGAATAGAATAAGCTGTGGGACCTGGACTGTAGTTTTATATTGTCTTTCTCCTCTCTGCTTTCTTTCCTCCCTTCAAGCAATCTGTCAACTTATGATTGGTTTGTTTGAAGCAGGCTAGACCGTCTCCTGGGTAGTGCTCCCAGAAAGGTGGCCTGAGACATGGCAAGATCCAAGGCCCTGCCCAGGGTGGCCATTGGTGGGGGAGGGAGCAAGCTAGCTGAACTGATTTGCTCATGTCCTTCAGTATCATATTTGAACTAGCTTGGGCATCTAGGATTAGAAAAATTCCCCAGTTCAGGTGTTCTAAGCTTCATGTTTTCTATGTCATAAGAAGTCCTGATGTTCAAGGCTATCCTCAAGGTGACACTTCTGGAATTCATCTTCAAGGATGTCATGTGGCTGCTTCAGATCTAGTGTGTCTCTGTTCGTACAAAAGTAAGGAGGGACAAGGAGCAGGAGACACGGGCCTGATTTTGCCTGAAAGTTCCTCTACTTTCATCCCTGTCCATGGCTGACTTACCAGCAAGGAGTCCCAGGAAGCTGAGATTTTAGATGTAGACTTATTGTCTCAAGACTTATTGTTCACCCAGTGGCCCAGAGCTCACTGAAATACTCACTTTTTGTTGTTGATGATGGTAGTGGTGATGGTCATGTGGCTCAAACTCAGAGCCTGAGCCCTGTTTCTGAACTCTTTTTGCTCAGGGATAGCACTGTACCACATTGAGCTTTTCTGGTGGTTAATTGGAGAGCACCTTCCTGCTCTGGCTGGCTTCGAACCACGATCCTCAAATCTCAGCCTCCCGAGTAGCCGGGATTACAAACACAAGCCACTGGCACCCAGCTTAAAATATTCCCTTCTAAGGCTGACTGTGTACTCTGCTTTGCCCCGCTGTATCCACAGTCAAGGCTCTCATACTTCCCAGCCCTGTGCTTCTGACCAGCACCAGTATCCCAATGTGGGCTATGTGGGGTGCTGTGACCCCAGCTTCCAGAGATCTAAAATGTAAACAGGGCTTCTTCTGTTGATGGGTCACTTCTGTGTCTGGATATCTTCCTAGGCTTGATTAAACCAACATTACAGCACATTAAAAGTAGGTTTGGCAAGACATATGCATTTGAAAACAACCTCAAAACCTGAGCTCCCCTTGGAGGACGTAAAAGAAAAAAGTCTAGAATCTTTGTAGGACTCAGAACTCTGTTCTGAGCCCCTAGTGGATGCAAGTCCTGTGCACGTAGACTCCCTTTCTCCTATTTTGGATGAGAAGGCCAAAGTCCAGCCTCACAGTGAGGTTTGCTCAGGAGAGTAAGTTCTGGGGCCAGAGGTTGCATTGTGACACTGCTCAAACAAACAAAGTGAGATGCTCTGAGTAAAGTAGGCAGATGAAAAGACCCCCCCCATATGCACACAGACACACAGACACACACACACACGCACACTTAGTTACCTCTGTCTTCATAACTCTTTTGTTTGGCACTGTTTGATTACATGTAAGAAGCAGCAACCAAATTTGGCTTGGGGGGGGGGGGGGACGTACAGGGGTGTGTGTGTATGTATGTGTGTATGTGTGTGGCAGGCCTTCTGCCACTTGAGCCACACCTCCAGCCCCTTTTACGTTAGATTCCAGCGGGATCTTGCCTGTGCTCCTCCTGCTGTACTTCCTTGGTGCTCAGCCATGGGTGGAAATGGAGTCTGGGGAACTTGTATGCTGGCTGGCCTCCAATCACCGTCCTCCGATCTCCACTTTACAAATATCTAGGGTTATAGGCTGAGTCACAGTACCCAGCCAGAACTATTTCTTAAAAGCACTCCACGTGTGCATCAGAGCCAACTGGAACCATGACACCATCTCATCTCTGTCCCTCCTTCATCTCTTGACCCACTGACCACTCCCTATACCTGCATACCCCCGATTTCACAATCCCAGCTACACACACATACACACACACACACACACACACACACACAGACTCAAGCCTCTGGAACAGATGCCAGTGAACTGTCTGGTTAGAACTCTCCAGGGCCTTCCACAGACAGAATACCCCCCTGCCAAAGGTGTCCAGGAATTCTTGTCTAGGCCGAATTCTACACATCACTCTACAGTTGGCCCCAAGAGGACCTGGGACAGTGTTTCCAGCCTCTTCCCAACCCCTGTCCTCTGTCAGACATGATTCATTTTCTCTCAGTTTTCCAAGTCAATAATGTTTCCTGCTGATGTTTGATCGCTTGGCAGCAGTTTGGGAAATGTCTGACTTCATGCACATGATATTGTAGGAATGCTTCGTTGGGAATAAGTTCTCAAATGCTGTCATCTCCAGTATGGGTGGTTATTTTACATGTGTTTCTATTTCAAGATGATCTCTTCCTGATCTGTCCTCACATTCTGGAAGGCTTGTAGCTGCCGCCCCTCCCCATGCATTTAATTAGTGTTGAGTTCTGCAGCACCTCACGCAGGGATCCTGCTGAGGCTTTTGCTGTTCCATAGTTCTGGAAGAATCCACAGGTCCCTGTCCATGAGATACTAACCATCTACCATCAAAACTCCCACAAAGCCAGGTACGAGGCACTCATCCCTGTAATCCTAGCCACTCAGGAGAATGAGATCTGAAGATCAAGGTTCAAAGCTACCCAAGGCCGGGAGGTCCTGGAGACTCTTATCTCTAGTTAACCAGCAAAAATCCAGAAGTGAAAGTGTGGCTCAAGTGTAAAACACCAGCATGGAATGAAAAAGCTAAACAAGAGCCCAAGGCCCTGAGTTTAAGCTCAGTACCAACACACACACACACACACACACACACACACACACACACACAATGTGTTTTATTGAATAATAATATTAACATTCATTATATGTAATCCCAACATTTTCTGTTTCTTTCTAAGAAAATGATGCTTGCCTCCACTAACTTGGTTTCCAGTTCCTCTGTGGGGCTTCCAGCAGGAAGCATTGAACTGTTTCTTAGGAAACCATGGCTGGCCCCATGCTGACTGCCTGGGCAGGGCCAACTTGGTGGTAGATAACTGAGCCCGATGCAAAACTCCAACCAGGCCAGAAGACAAATACCTAGTGTAAGACCTGTGTCTCTAAGTTAAGATGCCCATTGGCATCTGTAACTGGCTGCAAAAGGGCTCCTGTCATCAGTGTGTCCAGGAGCACAATCCCCCAGAGGGAATTCCTCCATCTGGAGAGTTTAAGGTGAAGGTTACCAATGTCACGGCCTCCCTGTCCAGCTCGCATGAGGCAGGATGTGGGTGGGCAAGAGTAGAGCCTAGGGCCGGGAGTTTGGCCTAGTGGTTAAAGTGCTTGCTTAGCATGCATGAAGACCTGGGTTCGATTCCTTGGTACCACATACATACAAAAAAAGCCGGAAGTGGTGCTGAGGCTCAAGTGGTAGAGCTCTAGCCTTGAGAAAGTCCAAGGACAGTGCTCAGGCCCTGAGCTCAAGCCCAGGACTGGCAAAAAAAAAAAAAAGAGTAGAGCCTGGAATTTGGGACAAACCAATCAAGCAGGAACCATTTCTGCCTATTGTGTGGGGCTCCGGGGGTACATAGAGGTTCATATTAGAAAAACATCTGGCTGGCAGGTCGTTTTCCACAGGCAGTGTCTGGATGGGCAGGCACCTGGGTCAACTTGCAGGACTCACTCCGCCCATTATTATTGTCATGCTGGCTGCCTCTGTTTTCATTCTTTAGGTAGATAAAAAGCACGGAGGTAGGAAGTTAAAGCAACTAGTACCCATCTTCATTTCAAACAAGCAGATAGAGTGGCACTGTAACTCAAGGAGTGGGGCATTGAACTGATGAGCTCAGGGACCGCTCCCAGGCCCAGAGTTCAAGTCCCACAATTGACAAAAAAAAAAAAAATAGTATAGTATTTAGCCAGGAGTGTAGTCTAGTGCTCGCCTAGCATGCTCAAAGCCCTGGGTTCGACTCCTTGGTACCACATATACAGAACAGACTGGAAATGGTGCTGTGGCTCAAGTGGCAGAGCGCTGGCCTTGAGCATAAAGTGTCCAAGGACTATGTCCAGGCCCTGAGTTCAAGCCCCAGGACTGGCAAGACAAAAAAAAATCCAGAATTGATATGCCATAAAGTTCATCCTTTTGAATAGGATAATTCAGCATTTTCTTACTTCATTCACAAAGCTGTGAAACCCATTACTAATATATAATTCCAGAAAATTTTTGTCATCTCAAAGAGAAATCACCTGCCTAGAAACAACATTCCCCATTTTCCTTTTCCCACCCCCTTACTCCCCACAGAAGCCACTACTATAGCTCTCTGCCCATGGATTTTCCTAATCTGGATACTTTACGTAAACAGAATCAAACACTGCACAGTCTTTGTATCTGCCTTTCTTCTTTCCATAATGAAGTGGTAAAGGGTTTTCCTAAGCTTTTGTTTACAAAGATTATCTCCTTGGGGAATGTGAATATATTTGCCATATGAAGGAGACAGCCATACACCACAGCTTGCACAGGTGTCACATATGCATGGTAATTTAATTTTTTATCTTTGGGGTAAGAATACAGCATTAACAAAATTCAAAGCTTCTCCTACAAGATAGGGAGCAGTGCCTGTGATCTCAGCCTTATTTGCAAATGTATATGTATGCCTCATATAGATAGATAGATAGATAGATAGATAGATAGATAGATAGATAGATAGATATAATTAAGAAAAATAGGTATTGAAGGTTCAGGTTCAATGCATTTTGAACATTTTTACATGTGCAAACCATACTTTTGTTGTTGTTGTTGTTAGTGGGGCTTGAACTCAGGGGCTGGTGCTGTCCCTGAGCTCTTCAGCTCAAGGCTACCACTCTTCCACTTGAGGAGCCACAGTACCACTTCCAATTTTCTGGTGGTTAATTGGAGATGACAGTCTCACAGATTTTTGTGCCAGGGCTGGCACTGAACTACTATCCTCAGATCTCTGCCTTTGGTGTAGCTAAGGTTACAGGCGTGAGCTATTGGTGCTGGGCCAAACCATACATTTAAAAAATATATCTGTAAATATTGTGCAACATTTACATAAAGTTCACATACACTACACATAGTTATATATACTCCTCACAAATGTACAGGGAATTAAATGTGACAGAATCACTTAATAGTTTTTTTAACCATAGTTATAAGGTTAATCACTTTAAAAACATACAATACCTCTATGAACTCTGATTCAGTGAAAGCTCAACTGAAGTAGTCAAAAGTTTGGTAACCAGTAATTATCTTGATTAAGTAAAATCTTTCCTTTAAGCCAATCTTGTTTGGTTTTTCAAACATTGCTAAGATCAGAACAATATTCATACATTTTAGTTTTATAGCAGCATATTACTTTTTCTTTTTCTTTACTTTTCTTTCTTTTTTTTTTTTTTGCCAGTCCTGGGACTTGAATTCAAGGCCCGAGCAATGTCCTTGGGCTTTCTCAAGACTATCACTCTACCACTTGAGCCACAGCACCACTTCTGGCCTTTTCTGTGTATGTGGTACCAAGGAATTGAACCCAGGGCTTCATGCATGCTAGGCAAGCTGTCTAACACTAGGCCATGCTCCTGGCCCCTACAAATATTTTTAATTCAAACAAAATTGTTCATTTTTCCCAGTAGAATTAAACCCTCTAAAAGTCTTACATTCAATGCAGATCCGAGTGGGGGGGAGTCAATCTCTATCTTAAAAGTTTATGAAAACACATTTGTTATAGGGCCTCATAATATAAAAGAATATCTAAAGTAGGGCTGGAAATATGGCATATAGTACTGCATAAACAGAAAAGTAGTGCTGTGGCTCAAGTGGTAGAGTGCTAGCTTTGAGCAAAAGAAGCTCAGGAACAGTGTCCAAGCTCTGAGTTCAAGCCCTGAAACTGGCAAAAAAAAAAAAAAATCGTCCTAAACAAGGTGAGTGGCTTCTCACTAGGTGAGTGGCTGAAATTTGAGGATCACAGTTCAAAGACAGTCTGGGCAGGAAAATCCATGAGACACTTATCTCCAATTAACTATCAAAAAGCCAGAAGGGGCACTGTGGCTCAAGTAGTAGAGCACTAGCATTGAACAAAAGAAGCTCAGGGACAGTGCCCAGACCCCGAGTGCAAGCTCTAGGACCAGTCACACGCAGACTGAAGCACACATAAAAAGGAGCTCAAGAAAGTACAAAACTTCACAAGTACATTACTTCATTATATATAGGAACTTCAGGAGCAGATTAAGTTGTACCCACTGTACTTTTAGGATGCATTTTGTTCCAGTCTTATCTTGATGCCTAAAGCAAGAGTCAGTTGCAGGGAATCATCATAGACACAGAACAACAGATACACAGTGACACAGAAAAAAATAAAAGGCTATTTCAGGGTGCACTCTTAGACAATCATTCTTTTGTTTTGTTTCTAGCATTCTCTCTAGGGGACAAGGTACACTGGGCAGTTCTCATTTTGAAGCAAATTGCAATCACTTTTCTGTATCTTTGACATTCAGTCCTTATCAGATATGACTTGAAAATGATTTGTCTTCTGTACAAGCTTTTTTTTTTTTCACTTTTTGTTAGCATCCAATAAGCCACTAAGGTCTTTAACTTGAACAAAATCTATTTTTTTGTTTTGGTGGGGTTTTTTTTGTGGGGGGAGAGTCAGTTGTGGGGCTTGAACTCTGGGCCTGGGCACTGTCCCTGAGCTCTTCAGCTGAAGACTACCACCCTACCCCTTGAGCCACAGTGCCACTTCTAGTTTTTTGGTGTTCATTGGAAATAAGAGTGTCAAGGACTTTAGTGCCCAGGCTGGTTTTGAGCCTCTATCCTCAGATCTCAGCCTCCTGAGCAGCTAGGTTTACGGAAATGAGCCACTGCCTGGCTGGTTTTTATTTTTGTACTGGTCCTGGGGATTGAACTCAGGGCCTGGTACCTGAGCTTTTCAGCTCAATGTTATCCAATTCCAGCTTTTGGGGGGTGGAAGAGGGGGAAGGGTTAATTGTTGATGAGAGCCTCACTGACTTTGCTGCCCAAGCTGGCTTTGAACTGTGATCCTTGATCTCAGCCTCTTGAGTAGCTAGGATTACAGACAACAGACATGACTGATATTCTACTCATTTTCATTTTGCTTCGTTTTGTTTCATCATAAAAGAGTATTGGATTTTATCCAATGCTTTTTCTGCCTCCCTGAAGATAAATTGCTTTGTTCATTATTGTTAACAAAGTCTGTATCACTGATTGAATGTCATGTTGAACCAAACTTGTGTTCCTAGGGTAAGTCTTGGTTTACAATATGTTTCATATGTTACTGGATTATGTTTGTGGATACATAGTAAGAATTTTGCATCTCTACATATAAACAAAGTTGTTCTTTAGTTTTCTTATTTCTTGATGTATCTTTTGGGCTTTGATATCAGAGTAATTCTGGCTTCACAGAATTCATTGCAACATGCTTCTTATTAATCCTTCTTTTTTTCCCCCCGAGGGAAGGGGGTAGAGTTAGTTCTTAAAATATTTGATGGAAATCACCATGAAGCCATTTTATTCTGGCTTTAATTTAAAGCAATCTTTAAAAAATTACTATGATAAGGGGGCCGGGAGTTTGGCCTAGCATGCACGAAGACCTGGGTTTGATTCCTTGGTACCCCACATACATAGCAAAAAGCCGAAAGTGGTGCTGAGGCTCAAGTGGTAGAGTGCTAGCCTTGAGAAAGTCCAAGGACAGTGCTCAAGCCCTGAGCTCAAGCCCAGGACTGGCAAAAAAAAAAAATCACTATAATAAGCCAGGTGCCAATGGCTCATGCCTGTAATCCTGGCTACTCAAGAGGCTGAAATCTGAAGATGGTGGTTCAAAGCCAGCCCAGGCAGAGAAGTCTGTGAGACTACTATCTCCACTAAACTACCAAAAAAGCTGGAAATGAAGCTGTGGTGGCTCAAATGGCCTAATGTTGGCCTTGAGCACAAAAAAAATCAGGGATAGCACTTAGGCCAAGTTCAAGCTCCAGAACTAGCACACACAAAATAATTACTATTATAATCTCTTATTATAGCTCTACTTTGATTTTCTATATCTTTTTGAGCCAACTTTGGTAGTTTGTTTTTATAAGACTTGGTCTAGGGGCCGGGAGTTTGGCCTAGTGGTTAAAGTGCTTGCCTAGCATGCACGAAGACCCGGGTTCGATTCCTCAGTACCACATACATAGAAAAAAGCCAGAAGTGGTGCTGAGGCTCAAGTGGTAGAGCTCTAGCCTTGAGAAGGTCCAAGGACAGTGCTCAGGCCCTGAGCTCCAGGCCAGGACTGGCAAAAAAAAAAAAAAAAAAAAAAAAAAGACTTGGTCTATTTACCTCACTTGTTGGCATATATTTGTTGCTAGCAGTCACTAATTATTCTTTGTATTTCTATAAGATATGTAGCAACATCCTCTTTCATTCCTGATTCTAGTCATGTGAGTCTTTGCTTTTCTTTAATTTTTTTTAAATCTTTGATATATTTTCTTAGCTAAAGGTTTATTAATTTGGTCATTCTTTTCAGTTTTACTAAATTCATTTTTTTAATTATCTATTTTCATTTAGTTTCACTCTGATGTTGAAGATCTCTTTTCTTGTACTTTCTTGGATTTATTTTGTATTTCCTTTTTATTTATTTATTTATTTATTTATTTATTTTTGTTAGTCATGTGATTTGAAATCTGGGCCTGGGCATTGTCCCTGAGCTCTTCAGCTCAAAGCTACTGCCCTACCTCTGGAGGCACAGTGCCACTTCTTGTTTTCTAGTGATTAATTGGAGATAAGAGTCTATAGACTTTAGTGCCTGGGCTGGCTTTGAACCACGATCCTCAGAGCTTAGTCTCCTGAATAGCTAGGATTACAAGCATGAGCTCCCTTTTCTTTTATTAAGAAAGAGTAGGGGCTGGGATGCAGCTCGGTAGCAAAATACTTGTTTAGCAAGTACAATGTCCCAGGTACCCAAGAAGAAAAAGAAAAAAGAAAAAGAAGATAAGGTAGGTCATTGACAAATATTTCTCCCTTTTTCCATATTGGAGACTGCCTCATGGTGTGTGCTTATTTATTTATTTTGCTAGCACTAGAGTTTAAAACAGGTCTTATGCTGATGTAGCTGGCTTAGCTGGCACCCTACCACTTGTGCCCCACCACCAACCTGGCCTTTTGCTGGTTATTTTGGAGATTGAGCCTTATAGACTTTAAATTGTGCTTCTCCAAATCCTTTCTTCTGAGTGGCTAGAACTGTGAGTGTAAACCACTAGTGCCCAGCTGGCTCGGGTGCTTTTTCCTTCTTGAACCCACTCTATTCCTTATATTTATGATTTAAAAATTCCCACTAGGCACTGTTGGTCTTGCATGCCCTAAGTTTTGGTATTTTTAGTCTAGTTTTTATTCCTCTCAAAGTATTTTCTAAGTTCCCTTGTGATTTCTTCTCCAACCTGCTGGTTATTTCCAAGTATGTTATGTAACTTCCACACATTTGTAAGTCTCCTACTTTTCCTTCTGCTGTTGATTTCTAATTCCATTCCAATGTTGTCGGAAAGCCCACTTCGCGTCGCCTCAGGTCTGGAGAGTACTTAGTATACACCTGTATTTCAAGATACATGTATCACTGCTCCACTGCTGCCCTCTTCTTCTTGTATCCCCAGTTTGCAGCTTTGTTTTGCTTTGTCACAACCACAGTCTATGTAGCTCTTGTCTTTTCTTCTTTTTCCTATTATTTTTCCTTCTGATCATGGGTGACATTTCAGTTGAACCATCTTTGAAATTAAATGTTTTATGTCTACTAAAATATCCTGTTGCTCTAACACGAGTGGCTTATGCCTAGAATCCTAGCTACTAGGGAGGCTGAAATTTGAAGATCAAGGTTGGAAACCAGTCCATGAGCCTCTTATCTCCAATTAACCACCAAAAAGCCAGAGTAGAGATATGCCTCAAGTGGTAGTGCAGTAACCTTATGCAAAAAAAAAAAAAAAAAACCCTCAGGGGACAGTGCCAAAGGGACAGTGCCAGAGAGGGCTTAAACTTTATTTTCTTTTGCCAGTCCTGGGGCTTGAACTCAGGTCCTGAGAACTGGCCTTGGGTTTTTTTCTCAAGGATAGTGCTCTACCACTTGAGCCACAGCACCACTTCCAGCTTTTTCTGTGTAGATGGTACCGAGGAATTGAACCTGAGTTTTCATGCATGCTAGGCAAGCACTCTACCACTAGGCCAAACTCATGGCCTCATGGGCCTGAACTTTTAAACTAAAGCTACTGGACCAGCATACTAAAAAAAAAAAAAAAAAAAAAAAAAAAAAAACAACTATAGTGAAGTAGTTTAGTGTAAGTTTATTATACTTATTGTCTTTCCCAATTTCAGAATTTTTCTTTTTTGTTGGTGGCTGGGCCTGAACTCAGGGCCTAGGTACTATCCCTGAGCTCGTTTGTTCAAGGCTAGTACTCTACCACTTATAGCCACAGCTCCATTTCTGGTTTTCTGCTTGTTAATTGGAGATAAGATTATCATAGACTTTGCTGCCCAGGCTGGTTTTGAGCCATGTTCAACAGGTCTCAGCCTCCTAAAGCTAGGATTATGGGCATGGGCCACCAGTGTTCAGCCATCCCCCCCCCCTTTTTTTTTTCCTGGTCATGGGACTTGAACTCTGGGTCTGGGTGCTATCCCTCAAGGCTACCTCCCTAATCCTTGAGGCACAGAGCCACTTCTGGTTTTCTAGTGGTTAATTGGAGATAAGAGTCTCACAGACTTTAATGCCAGGGCTGGCTTTGAACCTTAGTCCTCAGATCACAGCCTACTAAGTAGCTAGGATTACAGGTGTGAGCCCCCATGCCTGACTCCATCCCTAACTTTTAAAATCATTTTCATTTCTTTATTAATATTTTCTGATGGGAGTTCATTTTCCTACCTTCCTTGAGCTTTATAGATATTTTAATAGCTTTGTGTTTGTTATAATTTCTGTTGACTCATATATTTTTCCTGTAATGAAAAGCCCTTCATTGTGCATGTCTCATAAACCTTTGCTGTTGTTACTGAAACCTGGGGTTTGGGGAGGGAGTGATACTGACTTGAACTCAAGTCCACTTGCTTGCTTGCTAAACAGGTACTAGACCACTTCAGCCCAGAACCAACTTGAAATCACTTTTATCCCGCATATTACCTTCTAAGTGGCTGGAATAATAATGCATCGCAGTTGGCAGAATGATTGAGCAGAGTCTCACTAACATTTTGCCCAGGCTGGTCTTGAACTGTGATCTTTCTGATGGCTACTTCATACTATGTAACAAAATGAATCCCAGGAAGCTGAAGCATGTTTTGTTGTGGGGGTGGGGGGAGGGCCACATGGACTGGGGCATAGGAGTAGAGGAAGGAATGTTGAGCGGACATCGTCATTCTATTCAGGGTATATTATGTAAAAGTTGAACTACATAACTGGAGGGCAGGAATGGAAGGGGGAGATGCGGGAGAAAGGTGAAAAGGGTGAGATTGATCAAGATGCATTGTATTCACCATCTGACTTAAGGCATTGAAGCCGCTTTGTAAAACTACTTTAAAAAAAAATAAAATCTGAAGCTGGGTACAGTGGCTCACACCTGTAATCCAAGCTACTCAGGAGGCTGAGATCTGAGGATCCAGTTTCAAAGCCAGCCCAGGCTCTAAAACTTTTGTCTGTGAGATTCTTTATCCCCAATTAATCACCAGAAAACTGGAAGTGGCACTGTGGCTCAAGGGGTAGGGCAGTAGTCTTGAGCTGAGAGCTCAGGGACAACACCCAGAGTACAAGTCCCACGACTGACAAAAATTTTTAATTCATTAATTAAATCTGCTGGTATGGCTTAAGTGGTTGAGCACCAGCCAAATAAGCATGCCAGGCAAGCACGATGCCCTGAATCCAGAGCCAGGTACCAGCAAAAAAAGAAAAAGAGGACTATAGTGACTCAGTCAGCAAACATGCACTAGCACTGAAATACTGCGTTGTCTCGAGGCATCCAGGGTGAGGTTACAGAGATGAATGGTGTGAGTCTTTTGCTTCTGAAGAAAAAAAAACTCCAACAGATAGATGAGCAGGTCAGTAATGGGTTTGTTTTTTTTTTCTCTCCTCTTCCCTTCTTGTCACATCTCGTGCCCTGCAGAGTCGAAAGGGGACAAAGCCAAGTGGGTATTCACCTGGCCGCTCATCTTCCTCCTTTGCGTCACCATCCCCAACTGCAGCAAGCCCCGCTGGGAGAAGTTCTTCATGGTCACCTTCATCACGGCCACACTGTGGATCGCCGTCTTCTCCTATCTCATGGTGTGGCTGGTGAGTGTGGGCGGCGTGGGCGGCCCTTGTGTGGCTGAGGACATGGCTGTCCCAGCCATGGCTGGCTTCAACCTAGAGGGTCAGTACCTGGCAGTCCGAGACAGGTGGAATCACGTGACAGTCACACGACTGTGATGAGATTCCCCAGGGGAGTGTGTGAAGGAAGGAAACTGGACTCAGTGGAAGATGATGGTTATAGAGGACGCTCCATGCCTCCTGCTGGATCTCCTGCCTCCTTCCTGTCTGCCTTCCACTGGCCTAAGCACTTTATACAAATATGTTTCTCTCTTCATAATTTATAGGGAGCAAAGAGACTGAGTGAGAATTTGCCCCAGATTACACATGAGTCTCTAACGCTCACAATGGAATTAGAACCCGGGTCTGGGTTCCTGAGTCTCTCCTTCAGCCCCAGTCCACACCTGCCGCTCTGTGGTCCTCTGGGGCTCTTTGGTACTACTGGACAGTAAGTTAGCAACCAAAGAGGCCTTGAAATGGCTCGTCTGGCCATGGGAGACAGTTAACTGGACTCAGGGGGGCCGTGCTATGCAGACATCCTACCCTTTGCTCTGGGGATCCCCAGAAGGGGTCCCCTTCTCTTCTTTCTCCTCATTAGTCAGTTGTATGAGCACAGGACATTATGAACGTAAGACACCTGGTAAACAGGTATTCAAGGGTTCAATAAATATACTCTTCTGCAGTGTTTCGGTACAAACAAAGGAACCACCTAACTACACAATAATGAGGGGAACTGGCTCAAACTGAAGTCTACTTCTCTGAGCCCAGGTGCCAGTGACTCACTCCTATAATCCTAGCTACACAGGAGGCTGAGATCTGAGGATCACCATTTGAAGCCCACTCAGACAGGGAAGGCCATGAGACGTTTACCTCCAATGAACCACAGAAAGCTGGAAGTGGAGCCGTGGTTTAAGTGGTAGAGCTCTAGCCTTGAGCAACAAAGCTAAAGAGCAGATCCTCACCCCTGAATTTCAAGCCCTAGCAGCAGCATAAAACAAAACTTTTTAAATAAATATTTAAAAAAAAAAGACTTTTTGTTGACTACAGTGAAATCCCGTTCAAGTTAAAAGCACACAAGGGGGACTGGGAGTTTGGCCTAGTGGTTAAAGTGCTTGCCTAGCATGCATGAAGACCCAGGTTCGATTCCTCAGTACCACATACATAGAAAAAAGCCGAAAGTGGTACTGAGGCTCAAGTGGTAGAGCTCTGGCCTTGAGAAAGTCCAAGGACATTGCTCAGGTCCTGAGCTCAAGCCCAGGACTGGCAAAAAAAAAAAAGCACACAAGGAAAGACTTCCCAGGGCTTTCCATGGGTGCTCACCCCCCCCAACTCTTCCTCAGGTGACGGTTATTGGCTACACGCTCGGGATCCCTGACGTCATCATGGGCATCACCTTCCTGGCAGCTGGCACGAGTGTTCCTGACTGCATGGCCAGCTTAATTGTGGCGAGACAAGGTATGCCTGGTGGCAGGGCCCCAAGACTGCCAGCTTCCCCCAGAAGGCCCTCTCACCCACACGTCTCCATTCCAGGAAGACAACCCAGGCACCAAGTGAACAACTGAGTAAGATAAATGACATAAGGTTTTTTGGTTTTTTGTGTGTTTTTTTTTTCTTTTTTTTTTTTTTTTTTTTGCCAGTCCTGGGCTTGAGCTCAGGGCCTGAGCACTGTCCTTGGACTTTCTCAAGGCTAGAGCTCTACCACTTGAGCCTCAGCACCACTTCCGGCTTTTTTTTTTTCTATGTATGTGGTACCGAGGAATCGAACCCGGGTCTTCATGCATGCTAGGCAAGCACTTTAACCACTAGGCCAAATTCCCGGCCCCGTGACATAAGGTTTTAATCGCAGAACAAACGACCCGCAAAGTCTGGCCTTTATTTTCTGCTTCCTTCCTGCCAGTGAGCTAGCATGGCAGAACGGACTTCACAGGTCTTCCTGAGTTTGAAAGTCCAGGAAAGACCAGGTACAATGGCCCAGTATAATCCTAGATGCATGAAGGCTGAGATCAGGAGGATCGCAGTTCAAGGCCAGCCTGAGAAAAATATTGATATGACTCCTCTCAACCAATAGCTAGATATAGTGGTGCATACCTGCCACTCCACTTATATAAAAGGCTGAGTTCAGGAAGGTTTATGGTTCCAGGTCATGATTTTTTTTTTTTTGCATAGGCCAGCCTGGGCAAAAAAGCTCACAAAATTCTATCTCACAGAAGAATCTGGGTACAGTGGCACATGCCTGTTGTCTCAGCTATAGTGGGAAGCATAAAATAGGAGAATCACTGTCCAGGTACAGGCCCAAGAAAAGAGTGAAAACCTATCTCACAATAAACAGTACAAAAACAAACAAACAGTGATATGGAGCATTCCCTAGCAAGTAGAGTTCAAACTCTAGTACTACACACACACACACACACACACACACACACACACACACACACACACACACACACGTCCAGGGGCAAAGCAGGCAACATCATGGGAAACTATCTCCAAAAATGGGAAGAGAACATTGTGGAGAAAAGTGAGCTTTTGAAAGAAGGACAAAAGGGGTGGTTTCTCTAAGATTGGAAGAAAGGCTGAGCTGCTGGCTGGTCCCCGAGGGGATGGAAGTGTGGGAGGGAGTTGGGTGGAGGTCAATGCCTACTGGAAATAGTCATTGTACATTCCTGTGTTGGCCAGAGATAGGGAGCCTAGAAAGCCAGAATCTCGGAGATCAGGTTCCTCATAGGACTAAGATACCCACACTCTGATGATACCCACTGTATCTCCCCTCCCAGTTCTGGGGCTTGAACTCTGGTCCTGGGCACTTGTCACTGAGCTCTTTTTGCTCAAGGCTAGTGCTCTACCACTTGAGCTATATTGCTACTTCCAACTTTTTCTGTGATTAATTGGAGGTAAGAGTCTCACAGACTTTCCTGTCCCTGCTAGTTTTGAACCTTGATCCTCAGATCTCAGCCTCCAGAGGAACTAGGATTATAGATGTGAGCTACTGGCACCTAACTTATGCAAGTCTCTTTATACAAGTTTGCTTTCTAACTTGTAATCCGCTTGAAGTCCCTCAGCTTGTGAAATAGCATTACACTGGATAGCTGGGAAGGAAAGGACCCCAGTTTCTCTGAGATGCTTCTGGCCTGTTTGGAGAAAGTTCTTCCTTAGAAACCACTAGGCCAGGCGTGGTGGCTCACATCTGTAATCCTAACTACTCAGGAGGTTGAGAGCTGAGGATCAAGGTTCAAAGCCATCCCAGGCTCTAAAGAACATGAGATTCTTATCTCCAGTTAATGCTAGAAAACTGGAAGTGGCCTGGGGCTCAAGGGATAGGGAGGTAGCCTTGAGCTGAAGAGCTCAGAGACAGCGCCCAGGCCCAGATTTTAAGCCCCATGACCAACAAAAGATGAAAGAAAGAAAGAAAGAAAGAAAGAAAGAAAGAAAGAAAGAAAGAAAGAAAGAAAGAAGAAAAGAAAAGAAAGAAAAGAACCCACCAAAATGTGAGATTTGCTGTCCTAATTTCCCAGGCAAGGTCATAAGTGCTGTTCTCTAGGCACAAGTACATGTGTGTCATGGCTGATGTAAAGGATGTCAGGTGTCCTGAGTGGGACCATTCAAAAATTGTGTGCTCTTGAGCCTCTGTCACATGAGAATAGTGTCTCTTGAAAACTTCAGTGTCATTGGTTGTATCAAACAAGGCAGAGCCATGGTGGGTCTTCAGTGGAATCCTGCAAGAGAAATAATGGAAGAAAGGCCTGTATTTATTTGTCAGGGCTGACATGACCACAGGCTAGAAGGCTTAGACAACTGAGACTTATCCTGTCAGAGGCCTGAAGGTCAGAAGGCCAAGGTCACGTATGGGCTGGGGGTTCCCTCTGAACTGAGAGGGTGAGACTTTCCCAGGCCTTGTCCCAACTTCTCTGTCATCGTCATCTCCATGTGGCATCCCCATGTGCTGTCTCTGTCCACGCCTCTCCTTTCACAAGGGCATCTGTCAAGTTGGACTCAGCCTAACTCACATTGCCCTCTTCCTGACTCGGGCCTCACCAAAGGTATTGCCTCCAAATAAGGTTACCAGCCCCCCGCAAAGTACTAGGAATCCAACCTATAACGGATCCTTCCAACTCCATGCAAGGCAGTCTTAGAATGCCAGGCACTGGTGACTCACACCTGTAATCCTGGCTAAGATCTAGGTTAGAAGCCAGATTGGGCAGTGAGTCTCTTATCTCCAAAAAGGTAGAAATGGAGCTATGACTCAGGTGGTAGAGTGCTAGCCTTGAACTAAAAAGCTGAACGACAATGGCTAGGCCCTAAATTTAAGACCCAGGACTTACACACACACACACACACACACACACACACACACACACACACACACACACACACACAGAGCTAGTCAGAAATGTTGAACCCAGGGACCAGGAGTGTGACCTAGTGGTAGAGTGCTTGCCTAGCATGCATGAAGCCCTAGTTTCAATTCTCCAGTCCCACATGCACAGAAAAGGCAAGGCCCAAGCCAGGCACTGGTGGCTCATGCCTATAATCCAGGCTGAGATCTGGTTCAAAGTCAGCCTGAATAGGAACGATTGTGAGACTCTTATCTCCAATTAACCACCAGAAAACCAGAGGCGGAGCTGTGGCTCAAAGTAAGAGAACACTAGCTTTGAACAGGAAAGCTCTAAGACAATACCCAGGCCTAGAGTTCAAGCCCCATGACTGACCACCACACACACACCAAAAAAATGTGTGGGGCCCATAAAGGAGGCATCCTTTTGTAGGAAATGGCACCAACTGAACCAGAATGAGAAATCCTGTTTCATGTGACCTGCTCTTAATGGAAGAAATGTGTTGCTTGTCCCCACAGGCCTGGGAGACATGGCGGTCTCTAACACCATAGGGAGCAACGTGTTTGATATCCTGGTGGGGCTCGGCATTCCGTGGGGCCTGCAGACCATGGTTATTAATTATGGGTCCACGGTAAGTTCCTCATGCCTTCTAAGACAGGAGATGGGGGTCTTAAAGAAGAAAATGGCATTCATTCAGTTCCAGCCCAGGTCTTTAGGAGATGTGCCATCCTTTCTCCTTAGCACCTACTTTCCAGTTTCTAGAAGAGTCTGGGCCGGGGGGGGGGAGGGGGGGAATGAAGGAAGGAACCAGTGGTAGCCATGTGCTTGTACCTGTCTTTTACCTTTTATCTCAGCTGACCAGTACCTGTCTCCCAGCACCCATGCTGTGCTTTTAGAATAAATTGGCCAAGCAGTCAAGGGGTTTAAAGCACTTAGGTTTGTTTTTCAGGTGAAGATCAACAGTCGGGGTCTGGTCTACTCTGTGGTGCTGCTGCTGGGCTCTGTGGCTCTCACCGTGAGTTTTTACAATTCCAAAATAGAAGTCTTATGAACCTCTGTGTGTGGGGTGTGTGTGTGTGTGTGTGTGTGTGTGTGTGTGTACTGGGACTTGGACTTGAACTCAGGGCCTAATATGCTTGGTTTGGCTTTTTTACTAAGGCAGGCACTCTTCTACTTGAGCCATACCTCCACTTCCAGCTTTTTGGATGGCTAATTGGAAATAAAAGTCTCACAGGCTTTTCAACCCAGGCTGGCTTCTAACCACAATCCTCAGATCTCAGCCTCTTGAGTAGCTAGGATTATAGGCATGAGTCACTAGCACTGGGATACAAATAGTTTATGTCATCTGAGTCTGCCTCAAAAGTACTCTTGCTTGCCAAGGACACGTGTGCATTCAGATTCACCAGTCTCAGTATTTGCCAACAGCACCAGCAGCCAGCACTACATTTCCAGAGAAAAATGCCACAGCAGATAGAACTGTGCTTCTGGCTTCTTGCTGCCACATCTTTCTAGAGACAATGGGAGAGAGATCCTGTTTCACCACATGCTGACAGGCCAGGACCACTCAGTAATAGCCAGGACCTCCCTGTTCCTCAGCTAGGTCTGCGCTACTTCCTTCCTTCCTCACAGCCACTGAGGGATTGATAGTATTCCCATTGGCATAGGAAATGGGGTTCAGGAGTTCTGAAGGAAATGGAAGCTTGTAAACTCTGAGAGGAAATGGAGGCTCTGGCATTGTGAGAGGAAATGGAAGCTGAGAGTTCGTCCTAAAACTTGCTCATAGTTACTGGGTTGGGAAGTAATAAAGCTAGGATTTGAACCCAAATTGATTTGTCATTATAAAGCTCTGTGTTGTGTGATGGTACCTGGGCTCCTGTCCTTGGAAACCTTGACTCAGGGAGAAGTAGAAGGCAATAGAAGAAGTAGAAGTAGGTCCTTCCCCCAAAATACAGACAGACAGACAGACACAAACAAAAAGACAGACAGAGAGAAGCAGGCAAGCGGGCAGGTGGATAGGCACAGACACATAGTGAGAGACAGAAGCAAGAGAGACATATACACACAGAGATGGAGACAGAAAGGCACAGACACATGGTAAGAGACTGAGAGAAAGGAAAGATACACACACACACACACACACACACACACACACAAAAGGAAAGGTACACACACACACATACACACACACACACACACACACACACACACACACACACACACACAAGCTTGGCTGCCCCAAGCAGCCATGGGCAAAAGGAAAGACTCATTTGTCTGTAGTTGGCACTCCTGGGTAGAGGCCTTGGCCAGTAAGACCTGTGCACCCTGAGGAGGCAGCCTGGTACCTTGTGGAGATCTGCCATGAGGGTGACCACTGTTTATCTTGGAGTCTCCCTATTGCTGGAAAAATCTAAACCCTGCAGAGCTGATTCCACTCAAACCGAGGATAAGCCTGGCAGTGTCCATTCGAACTTTCCTGCATCCTGCAGAAGGTTCTGGAATGTATCAACTTAGGTGTCTGCTTTCTTCAAAACGCCTTTGTGTCCCTTGTCTCTCCACTGTCCATTCCCAGGTCCTCGGCATCCACCTTAACAAGTGGCGTCTGGACCGGAAGCTAGGCATCTACGTGCTGGTTCTCTATGCCATCTTCCTGTGCTTCTCCATCATGATAGAATTTAACGTCTTTACCTTCGTCAACTTGCCCATGTGCCGAGAAGACGACTAACGCTGAGCTGCTGTCCCAGGAGCTGTTGAGGCCTCCCCTGTGACACCAGCATCCTCTCCCTGTCCTTGCCCACCACAGGTCTCTCCTGCCTCCACAGCCTCCGTCTGTTCTCTCATGAGCTGGTAGGAAGGGCCAGCATGGTCGTTGTCTGACCACAGGCCGGGCTGCTGGGTGCCCGCCTTCTCCTTGGGGTCCTGCCCCTGCTGAGCAGGGCTCTCCATTCCTTGGGCAGCTCCCTGGACCCCTGGCCTGCCAGCCCCGGAAGTGTGTTGAGGTATCTCACCCCTCCTGCACGCTTTAGTCAAAAGGATTTCACATGCAGATTGTCTTTCTGTGGAAAAGGGGTGATCTGCACAGGTCTCCAGGGGCAGGTACAAAATTGGGGTGTTATTTGTAAGTGTCACCTCTGGGCCAGAGACTGAGATCCTTTCATGGGCAGCTCGTGCCACCCAGAGTCTCTGACTCTGCTGGAAGCCCCCACAACCTGGAGAAGACACCTGTGGGGGGAGTTGAGAGAATGACAGCAGACATTCCACCCTTTTTATTTTTCTGGAAACATTGGAAGAATGGAAACATGTCTTCACAACAGAAGAGAGACTACTTTTATCCTTTTTATTGATGCATTCAGAGAATGAGCACTGAAATATGAAAAATAAAATAACATAGAGACCATCATACTTGAACAAAATATCATTCTACACAAAAGGATCATGAAAGGGGACCAAAAAAAAAAAAAGGTAACCCTGGTCAAGAATGAATTCTGTGTGCAAGCGTCATTGTGCACTGGCCCTAAGACTTTTGCTTTGGGATACAGGAAAGGTCAAAAAACATGGGGGAAATAGGTGCTACTCATAGCCCCAGGTTGGGGGCGGGGGGAGATGTGGCTTCTACGCTCTGTGATTCAAGGCACTGCTGACTCGGGTGTGCGGTGGCTTTGCTGATACTCTAGTTTCAAAACTGCCCATTAAGAGTTCACCAATTTCAGAAGTGCTGGTTCATGACAAGAAGAGTGATTGCCTTCCTCGCTCTCTGGTTTGCTGGAGCCAAGTGTGTGAAACACAAGGTCTTAGAAGTTTTAGAGCTAGGTTTCTTGGACCTTTAGGTTGGTTCATATGAAAAGTTGGGCATGAGACTGATTTAAAAAGTAGAGAAAAGATGAATCCATGTTTAACTGCTTCATAGCTCTGAAATGGGTATTTCATAGATTGATGAACACAAACCATGCCTGATATATAATATATATATATATATAGAGAGAGAGAGAGAGCACATTTATTCTATATAGAGTGGGTCTTCTTTATTTTTTTAATGTTTCTATTGCAAAAGTCTTATCAGATATGATGCACTTTTAATATTGATAATATTTTGCACAGTGGAAGGTATGAGGATGACCCAGAAGGATACAGGAAGAAAGGTTCATAGTGATTCTCTAGAGATCATTTTAAACTTGGTGATGAGTCTAAATCCAGTAGCTATCCCCACTGGAGACAGAAAGCTCATGAGTCATGTTGGAATTTGTGACTGTTTTCTTTAAGGCCTCAGAGATTTCAAAGGAGGAAGTGTTTCAGCTTATGTCCCTTAAATTCCTTTAAGTATGAATTCCTGTGGGACCTCACTCCCAGTACCACACTTCTGCTGGGGTCCACTTCAGTATTAGTAGATAGACAAGGCAAGGCTTCATTTTTGCTTTCTCTTCCTACATATTGGGCTGGGTGATGTTCAAATCGAAACAAAAATGATTTTCCTAAGAAATCCCAGCAGAAAGGGTGAAGACCTCTAGGTTATTCGTACAAACCATAACAAAGGGCTTGCAGAACTGTTCTGTGTCCTACTAGCTTAGTTCATCTGGCACACACACACACACACACACACACACACACACACACACACACACACACAGAGTCTCACAAAACTTACCCAGACTCCAAGTGTTTCTATTTCTGTTTTGATTTTTTCAAATTTCCCTGTGAGACATCCATAGGGATTTAAGGGGTAATTTAGTCTTGGAGCAGTAGAGCCCTTCTAGTTCAGTAGCTAGTAAGTGGCACATTTGGGACCAAGCAACAGCCAGTGTCTTGCCCAGCTCAGCCAGGACACATGACTGGCTATGACTTTGCCCTTCATGTTAGCTTTTATTGCTTGGGACGGAACCTCTTCAAATATTTAATTGATGTCCTTTCTCTCTTAGTGTCCACCTTTATCCATGTCCCTATTTTTTTCCTGAGGGGGAAAAAAGATATATAAGCCAGGCACTGGTGGCTCACGCCTGTAATCCTAGCTACTCAGGAGGTTGAGATCTGAGGATCACGGTTCACAGCCAGCCTGTCCATGAGACTCTTATCTTCAGTTAACCACTAGAAAACCAAAAGTGGCACTGTGGCTCAAGGGGTAGGGCAGTAGCC
The DNA here is from genome assembly GCF_031878675.1 of Megascapheus bottae. NCBI lineage: Eukaryota > Metazoa > Chordata > Mammalia > Rodentia > Geomyidae > Megascapheus > Megascapheus bottae. The sequence goes on from NC_143522.1 coordinate 24,615,878, forward strand.
TTGAGCTGAAGAGATCAGGACCAGTGCCTAGGCCTAGAATTCAAGTCCCATAACCAACAACAATATCAAAAAGATATAGATAGATAGATAGATAGATAGATAGATAGATAGATAGATAGATAGATAGATAGAACAGGCACAGGACAGCTATCTGCCGGGACAGAAATTCCTGGCTGATGTCCAGTGCACGTTTTTCATAGAACATATCCTCATTACCTCTTCTTCCTCCACAGATTCCACTTCATGCTGTAAGGCATACTGCAGTTAGAGACTTAACAAACTTCATTTTCAATATGGAGTAGACTCCTCTTGTATAGTTCTCTTTGGACTTTAATGTGCCAATGAACTTCCTAAATGGCTCTCTGAAGTTACGCTAGGCAAGCATGCATACCCTAGGTACAAGTTCTCAGTTTTTCACAGATTATTTTTCCCTCCATCACCAGTTTAAAGAATGACTTGATAATATAAGCCTTTTTTCTTTTCTTTCTTTTTTTTTTAATTGAGTGAATGCTTTCATCCCTATTCAGGGTAACTTTTATTTACCCCCAAAGCTAATTGCTATGGGGTGATTACTTCTGCTATGGAAATAGACAGTTAAAAAAATATATTTAACTCTAATCACTGGGGACAGAAAAGAAAGGAGGAGCCTTTGTGTTCTGCTAGATGGTGTCTGTAGAAGGCAGAAACACACCATCCCTGACCGTTCCTGGTTTGTGACTTGACTTTGCCAGCCTGAGCACTGGGCTGAGCAGTGGGTCCCTGGAGGAAGGTCCAGGGTGAGCTGTGGTCAGAGACTGTGACTAGGATGTCCTGGGCCCTCCCTGCCGCGTCCTGTCCTTCCCAACCCCATCCTTCCTGCCACTCTTCCTCTGTGGTCAGCTGATAAGGTTTGGGTCCCTGCATCTCTACTTGACAGCCCTGGTGTGTTTCCCCTGGTCCCCTACCTGTAAGAGCTGTTTTTTTGCTTTTGTATGGTCTTAAGCTCCAACCTCCTGGCTGGGTTCAGCCCTGTGGGGGGGGGGTGGCCTTGCACAAGCAGTGCTGTTTTTGCTGCCTAGGGCTCTCCCCTGGGGCTCCCAGGCTCTCCTCTGGGGCTCCCAGGCTCTCGTGGTCCAGGTTTGCTTTTCTCTAGTTAGGGCAGCAGTGCATGCTCAGAGCATAAGACCCTCAGCAGGAGGGAACTCAGGACTCCTAGAATGGGCACCCTCTTGCCCACACCTGTCTTTCCTCTTGGCCTTTCTTCCTCCCCCCTTTAAGATGGGTATGAACCAGCCAAGAATGACAGAGAATCAGGTCATTCTTCCTGGGAAAAGCAAGGGGGAAGGGGCAGCCCAGCGGCTGAGGTTACCTTTTCCTCACCCCATCCCCATCCTGGCACAGACATGAGATGGGCTAAGGGCTTGAGGCCCATGGTCAGTGGGGCTCCTGCTTCCCCTAGCAGGGTTCTCCCATGGGAGCCAGCAGCAGGCAAACAGAGATCCTCCCTACCTCAACCCCACCACACATGGGCTAGCTGTGCTATAGAGGATTCTGTGTTCTCTCTCCCACCTGCCTTTTCCTCCCTGTAGGTCTTGTTCCTCCCTGGCTGCAAAAGAGGGCTGTGTTGTAGCTGCTGTGTATGTGACAGGTTTGCAACAAATGCTTGTTGCATGAGCAACAAAGAACTTATTAACAACTAATGATCAGATTGTGCCAGTCAGCCCCTTTAAATATGTAGCAGGCTTCTCTTGTATCCTTCAGACACAATGTCCATGGAGGAGTCCTCTGGAGGCAGCTAGCATAGGGGAAAGCAGAGCTTCAGATATTATGTTATCCATAGAAACTTCTAGAAATTTCCAGAAATGTCCTCTAGTTAGCTGTTGGGTAGCAGGAAGTCCGTCACCCCACCTATTCTAGGTCAAATGCACTGCTTCCCTGGCCCTGACCCTGTCTCTCCAAAGAGAATTCCTCTCCAGGGATGACCTTAACTCTGGGTTTTGTGGTCTGTAGCTCTGGGCCATCTCAAAGCATGGAGAATACACATCTCAAAAGTGTGCTTTTGGGGTAGATCTCCTCTGGAAGTTACCTACGGTAACAGGAGAGCAGGCCTTCCTCTGTCCTGGCCTACAAGGCACAGGGCATGGCAGTTTGGGGCTTTCATTGAACCACAGTCCGGCCAGCCTGGCTTGTGTAGGGTCTTCACTTTGCAGCAGAGAACAAGCTGTGTCCCTAAGGGCATGCTGCAGATTTAAAATGGTGTTGACTTGAAAAGTAAACTAAACTGGGATGCTAGTTTTGTGCTTCATCCAGAGGTTGGGAAACTCAAGTTGGACACAGGGCTGCCCAGCTCAGACAAATGGGTGCTGGTATACAACCAGGACAAGGGTCACATTTCCCTCATTCTGCCACTCACATGGGGCAAAAAGCTTTAATTACGTAAGTTGGGGGGTTACCTTGCCAATGTTTAAAAATCAAGGTATCAGTAGCTCACACCAGTAATCTTCACTACTTAGGAAGCTGAGATCTGAGGATTGAGGTCCAAAGCCAGCCAAGTAGGAAAGTCTTGAGACTCTTATCTCCAATCAACCACCAAAAAGCCACAAGTTGAGGTGTGACTCAAGTGGTAGAACACTAGCTTGGGTAAAAAGAAAATAATAATAAGAGACAGTTCCCAGGCCCTGAGTTCAAGTCCTAGTATCTAGTATCTGCCTACACACACACACACACACACACACACACACACACACACACACACACACACAGCTCAACTTTTCAGACAACGGCCACATTCCATTCACCTTGGCTAAATCCTCTAGAGGCACATGGCATGAATACAAGCACTGCCTTGGGTCTGTTTCCCCTCTCTGAGGGTCTTTATTCCAGTGCTGTCAGTGTCCAGCTTTCCAAGCTATGTATCTCCTCCCATGTCTGGGCAGAGACTGCAAACAGGCTGTCTTCTAGTCTCAATGGATGGCACAGCACTAGGGCTCTGGGAAGAACCTTGGAGTTGAAAACGCCCTGTCTCTGTGAAGGTCAAGACCTTGGCTCTGTGGCTTTTCCATCTGTTACATTTACATGGCTGGAGACTGGCTACTCTTTATTAAAACCCCATGACAGAGGCCAGCATAACTCACACCTATTCCCTGCTACTGCCAGAATCCGAACAGTCACTCTTTATGCACCATGTTGACTTGGACATATCCATTTTACAAGGCCAATAAAATCCTAGAGAGACCTGCAACTTTTGGTTTTTAGATGCCAGTTTGGTGTGCCCTGCCTCTGTGTATAAAGGGAAGGCCGCAGAGCCCCTTTGTCTGCCATTCTAGAATTCCCAGCAGGAAAGTTCCCTGGGTCATTCTAGAGCAGACATACAGTTCTTTTTCAAATGAGGTTTTCCTCTTCTTAAAAATGGCTGGATGTGAGCAAGACAGCTCTGGTTTTTTGTTCTTACTTTGTTTTCTGGGTTTTTTGTTATTGTTTGGGGGGGGCAGTCCCGGGGACTGATAGGCATGGGCACTATCCTTGGGCTTTCCTCAAGGCTTGTGCTCTACCACTTGAGTCACAGCACCACTTTCAGCTTTTCTATGTATATGGTACCGAGGAATCGAACCTGGGGCTTTGTGCATGCTAGGCAAGCACTCTAACCAAAAGGCAAAACTCCTAGCCTTCTGTTAGTTGTTTTTTTTTTTAACTAAAATATTCTAGGAGTTTTTAGGCTCCAGTTGCTTATGTCTATCATACTAGCTAGTCAAGAGGCTGAGATCCAAGGATCATGGTTCAAAGCTAACTTGGGCAGGAAAGTCTGTGAGATCCTTCCCCCCACTGAACCACCCAAAAAGCCCAAAGTAGAGCTGTGGCTCAAGTGGTAGAGCATTAACCTTGAGGGTAAAAAACCTCATGGACAGCGCCCAGGCCCTGAGTTCAAGCACCAGCACTGCCACAAAACATATATTCATATTCTAGCAGGCTATCTCTGACCACAGGCCTCCTCTTTCATCCCTGACCCTCTGGACTGTAGCTGTGATGACCACATTCTGGTTTCTTGTGTGTGACTTGCCCAGAAGACAGAGCAGTAGCAGAGCTGCTGTGGCTGGACCTTGCTAGTCTGTGAGGCTACATCCCCAGTGTAGAGCACTCACTCCATGATGGGGTCCTCTCTGCCTGTGTCTTCCATTCACCAACAAGTCCTTGCTGGGATCCAAACACAGAAAGCTTTGATTACCTAGCAAAGAAAGAAGCCAGTCAGCCCAATGACTACCAAGGCAAGGGGCCAAGTGTGGAGAGGCCACAGATGCATCCAGAATGCCCCATGGTTTGCCAAGGTATTTGGACCATCCTTGGCATAACCTTGACTTACCAACTAGCATTTACATGTGGGATCAGAGGAATATTGTGTCCTGAAAAAACCTCTTGATAAACAACCCAAACCAAGAACTTCTGAGGCTTTCTATTCATCACCAGAGGCCCCACAGATGTTTCTAGCATGCTGGGCTGCATACTACCATATTTATTCATTCTTTCTAACAGGCAGAGCAGGAGCAGTGGGTTGGGAAAATTGTAAATAATAAATATATTTATGCCGCTATTTATTTTTTCAATAATTGTGACCTCTTGCACTGTGAATGCTCTGTGATATGAGATTCTTAGTTTCATAAAACTGTCATTAAAATCTGAATGAATCGTTATTATTGGTTCCTAAACACTGGCATGAGTTTACTTTTATTGTGAAGATAAAAAAAAAAATCTAGAGTAAATCTGAACTAAACCTTCATAAGAAATCTAGTGGTCAGTATTGTAACACAATATATCAAGAATCTGTACTCTGTCAATAAAATTAATAAGCACAAGTTGACTTTATGTAGAGCCTCCATTCACATTTCCATAGACTCATACTTGTATTTTTTTTAAAGAATTACACTGGAATAACAGCCATTGAAACCATTTCTATTTGCATATTGAAAAAAATAAACTTGAGAAGATGAGAGGTTGTAGCTTTTAATTATAGTGCTTGGAAATGAATAAAGCAAAGAAGAATGTTTATCATGTACCTGGGCTAGCAGAAGTCACCAGAATGACCCAAGACTGGCTATCTGGCCATCTTTATAGGCATCAAGTAAAGGCTTTAGTGAACTGGTCACCATCTCTCAAATGCTTAAAGAGATCCTCTTTCTTTCTTCCTTTCTTCCTTCCTTCCTTCCTTCCTTTCTTTCTTTCTTTCTTTCTTTCTTTCTTTCTTTCTTTCTTTCTTTCTTTCTTTCTTTCTCCTGAGGCTTGAATTCAGAGCACTGTTCTTGAGCTTTCTCAAGGCTAGCACTCTATCACTTGAACCACAGCACCACTTCTGGCTTTTTCTGTATATGTGGTACCAAGGAATCAAACCCAGGGCTTCATGCATGTTAGGCAAGCACTCTACCACTAGGCCAAACTCCAGGCTCTTTTTTTTTTTGGTCAGTTGTAGGACTTGAACTCTGGGCCTGGTCATTGCCCCTGAGCACTTCAGCTCAAAACTAACACCTTACCTCTTGAGCCACAGTGCCACTTCCAGTCTTCTGGTGGTTAATTGGAAATAAGAATCTCTTGGACTTTTTAGTATCCTGGCTAGCTTTGAACCATGATCCTCAGATCTCAGCCTCCTGAGTAGCTTGGATTACAGGCGTGAGCCACCATGCCCTGCTCTCCCAGCTCTTAAAGAGCTCTATATTGTTGTTCATTTGTGTGTTTGAGATAGGGTCTTACTCTACAGCTCAGGTTGGCCTCAAACTTGTGATCCTACTGCCTCAGATTCTTAAGTACTGGGATTACAGGCATAATCCACCAAATTTATATTTTTTATTTCGTACTGGACACTGCAGAATGTATACCTGACCCCGCTGAAGAGGAAGAAGGCTCCTGCTAAAAGGACTTGGTGAAGGCTCAAGTGGCAGAGGACCTGCCTTGAGTTCAAATCCTAGACAACAAGAAAATGAAAACAACGAAAAGGAAACTGACATTTATCAAGGCCTTACCCCCCAGGCCTGAGGTCATCTCTGTTAAAGGAAGTAGATATTCCCTGAGGGGGGAAGTGAAATAGAAACAAATCACATCTCACCCCAAGTAATTAGGGAACAGCCTTGTTTTCAAGAAACAAAATGGATAAGCAGTCCCCTGCTGAGTAGAAGAGCAGAAGGAGGAGGAGGGGAGGAAGGTTAAAAAGAAAAGGGAAGAGGATGTGGAGAAGGTTGGTTTAGGAAGAGGAAGGAGAAAGAGAAGGAAAGAGTGAGGGGACAAGAATAGGGAGAAGGGAAGAGGAGGAGGGGAAATGGAGGAGAAAGAGAAGAAGGGAGGAAAAGAAAGGAGAGAAGGAAGAAATGGGGAGGAGGAGGAGAAGGAAACAGAAGGGAAAGGAGGAAAAAGGAGGAAGGAGAGAAGAGAAAAGAGGAGAAGGGATGGGAAAGAGAAGGGGAGAGGAGGGGAAGATCAGCAAGATGAGGACTAGCAAGACTCTACTAATGTGGTGCCTCTTGGATGTGTGGATGGGGGCACTCAAGTGTCTCTAGGCCATAGCTCATCTTTCTGTCATCACTAGACTAGCACGTAAACCCTGTTTCTAGACCTTTCCTCACATCAGCTCATTCCCCCAGCACATTTTCCTGTTCCTGAAACCCCCAAATAAGAGGGGCCAAAGCAAGATGCTATTCTCTTTCCCATCAGTGAGGGTGGCGGCCTGGTCCATGGTGCTAGCCCCTCAACCTCCTCTGGGGCTGCTTTGCCTGCCTAAGAATGAAGCTTCTGCCCCAGAATCCAAAACAGCTGCCAACTTCATCTTGGTTGTAATCTCAGAAGTAATCCTGAGGCAGATCTGACTAGTATAAACAGTTAGAGCTATCTATCCTCCCATTCCTAATTCACCCAAAGTGTGTTAAGATGAATGAACAATAAAAGGTCCTGGTTATTTAAAACTATTAATGGGAGGTGGTTTGTTATGCATGAATGATAGCTGTGTACCCAGGCTTTACCTTGTACTCAACTATACTGGACTCCAACTTTAGCAAACAAAGATGAAGAATGTCTACTTGCCTGCAAGGTCCTGGAGAAATGCGCAGAGATGGTGTCTCCAGGGTCCTTGTAGCCCTCAAGCTCAAGGTCCAGCAGGGCACAGGAGTGCTGCTCTCCACAGAAAAGCTTTCCCTCCTGTTTGCCTTCTGGCAGACGCTCCCGCTCACAGCTGATGAGCTGCTAATGCTTAAACCGCTGGCCTCTGGTCAAAAATGTGGCTTTGTTTCTCGAGGTCACTGTTCCAAAGTCTCTTTCCATTCCCTCACTCCCAAGCCTGCCAAGAGGAAGGAAGGCTAGCCCAGCTGGAGAGGGCCTCTCTGGGCCAGCTGCCTGCCCTGCCCGTGGCCAGGCCTCCTCTAGGCCACCTCCTCCTTACAACTTCAGGATTGCTCACCATTGGATAGGAGGGAGTGGAGAAACTATCTTCTAGAAAACTCATTTCCAGCCAGGTGTTGGTTGCTCACACCTATAATCCTAGCTACTCTGGAGGCTGAGATCAAAGTTCAAAGCCAGCCCGGGTAGGATAATCTTAGAATCTCTTATCTCTAATTAACCACCAGAAAACTGGAAGTGGTACTGTGTCTTCAAGTGGTAGGGTGCTAGCCTTGAGCATAAAAACTCAGGGATAGCATCCAGGCCCAGAGTTCAAGCCCCATTACCAACAAGAACAATAAAAACAACCACACTCCCTTATAGCCAACTTTTATGAGTCATATTGTCAGCACCTCAACTTATGTCTATAACTTGTGGCCTTTCCTCCCCTAATATCATAATGTACATTGTGTGCATTGTATACATTATTGTAAATTCCATAGAACATCTTTGAAGACGTTCATACTGATTTTTGCCAAACTCTTATATCAGTAACCAACCTGTGTGTTTGCATGTGCTAAACGACAAGAAAGTTGGAAGAGAACACACTGTTATTTACATGAAATAGCCCTGAAGAATACAAACCTAATAGACACAGTGGCAACTTTGTCCACTCAAGAGTGGCCTGGGTGACTGGGCTGTAGGATCAGACAAACGTTTCTGAAAATGTTTCTCAAAATTCATCATTGCTTTGCTTCTTGTGTTTTTCGTAACATCATGGCTGAAGGACTACCAGCTTCTTGGGCCAGGTATGGCAATCACACCTGTCATCTCAGCTATTCGGGAGGATTATGGTTCAAGGTCAATGGGGGGGAGTAAAGGGTTTTTTTAAAACCCTCATCTCAACAAAACCCTACGTATGGCAGTTGTGACCCCAATTACGAGGGGCATAACTAGGAAATCATAATCTAAGGCTGGCCTCGGGCAATAACTTGAGAATTCATCTGAAAAATAAGTGGTGTAGCTCAAGGGGTAGAGGTCTTGCCTAGCATTTGCAAAATCCTGAGTTCAAACCTTGGTATCTTCCCTCCAAAATGATGAAAGATGAAAAAAGAACAACAAAGGGCCAGGAGTTTGGCCTAGTGGTAAAGTGCTTGTCTAGCATGCACGAAGACCCAGGTTCAATTCCTCAGTACCACATACATAGAAAAAAGCCAGAAGTGGTGCTGAGACTCAAGTGGTAGAGTTCTGCCATTAAGAAAGTCCAAGGACAATGCTCAGGCCTTGAGCTCAAGACCAAGACTGGCATACACACACACACACACACACACACACACACACACACACACACATCTTCCTTTCTAATGGAATCATAATTCTTTTTTCTTTTTCTTTTTTTTTTTTTGTCGGTCATGGGATGTGAACTCTGGGCTTGCACGCTGAGCTCTTCAGCTCAAGGCTACCACCCTACCCCTTGAGCCACAGCACCACTTCTGGTTTTCTGGTGGTTACTTGAAGAGTATCACAGACTTTTGTGCCTGAGCTGGCTTTGAACCTCGATCGTCAGATCTCAGCCTTCTGAGTAGCTAGAATTACAGGTGTGAGCCATTGCACCTGACCAGAATCCTAATTTTGATCAGGTTTCAACCCCTTCCCAACATGATCCAAGAGCAAGTCCCTTCCCGGTCCTCTGGCCAAGTGTAGACCCTTACTAACCTAGATGAATCAGTACATGGCAATCTCCGATGGTCTGGTCAGATGTGTGACTGAAGCCAGCTGGTCATGCTGTACACACTTCTATTTTCCCCTTTCCTTCAGGATGAACCCACACCAGGAATCCCAACTGCCAATGGGGGCTGTCTTGCAACCATGCAACGAACTAGGCTTAGGATGAAGTTAACAATGAGGTGGTGAGAACACAGGGCAGGACTAAATCTCAGTGAGGGGTGGCAGCATGGAATCCCTGGTTCTTTACATGTGCATTCTGCCTAGAGCAGGGGCCTCCAAGATGGCTGGCAAGGGCTGTTCCTGTTTCATGCCTGTGTGAAACTCACCTCCCTTGTGTATGAGCAGAACCTGTAGTCTGTGTTGATTCCTGGCACACACACTGAGGAATGACAGGATCCTGTTGGAGATTCCCACATGGCACGGTACCAACAGAGGTCTCTGCCCAACAGCCAACAAGTAACTAAGGCTCCTAGCCCACTGTCCTCGAGGAGCTCTTGAGCAATGGAAGATAGCCTCATTCCTGTAGCTCTCCCAGCAGCAAAACCACCTCAGCAATGGAAGATGCTAGATGTTGGGTAGGAGCCTAAAGCGAGTTTGAAGTTTTAAGAAACAAAATAACAAATAAAAATTTAAAAAAAGACTTTGCTAGTTCTTTTAACTGAGATTGCCAATTTTGTGGCTGGCTTAAGCACATAGGATCTAGGCTTTAAAAGATGTCACTACCATAGAGTGTCTGGACCAATTTATACAGCTCAGCTTTTTTTTTTTTAGTCTGTCCTGGGCTTGGACTCTGAGCGCTGTCCCTGAGCTCTTCAGCACAAGGCTACCCTTGAGCCACAGTGCCACTTCTGGTTTTCTAGTGGTTAATTGGAGATAAGAGTCTCAGGGACTTTAGTGCCTGGGCTGGCTTTGAACCTTGATCCTCAGATCTCAGCCTCCTGAGTAGCTAGGATTACAGGTGTGAGCCACCACACCCAGCAACAGCTCAGCTTTCTACTGAGTAGAACATGGTGGTCTGCAGAGGTTGTTGGCTACCTCAAGTGTAGACCCTTCCAGCTTAACATTATTTTAGGAACCAAGAAGGCTGGAGTATGTCCTGCCAGACACAACAAAACTCCCAGGGAAGGTTCCTATTGGCTCAGCTGCATCATATGCTCATTTATGAACCAATCTGTGACCAGCAGGGCTCTGATTGGCCACAGTAGAATCATGTGCTTCTAACTTGCACTGGGACTCACCTCCACAGGAGCCTAAAAGGTGTGTGTGGAGACCAGGAGGGTTGATTCCTTAAAGGAAAACCAGATTCTTTACCAACGAGGTGAGGACAGAGAGGAAGGAGTTTGCAGGCCCAAACATCTATAAATCTTCACTGTAGGGTAGGCATTTCCAAGACTAGGGAGGAGAATGAGGGGTGTGCGAAGACGGGATTGAAGAGGAGATCCAGATGGTGAAAGCAAGGAAGGGAAGGGGGAGAAAGGATGAGGAGGAGGAGGAGGAGGAGAAGGAGGACAGAAAATAAAACAGGCTCTGGGGTGAGTATCAGCAGGAGGAAGGAGGGCGCTGGAGAGGGCAAAGGAGAGTGAACATGGTATAAGTACTTTCTATGCAGCACAGTTGAACTTGCTGAAATTTCCCTGCAGACTTATTTTAGGCACAACAAAGGAATAATGACCGTGTCCTACAGGGGGCGCCTTCCTACTCACCCCTTTTGTACTCTGTCTTTACAAGTGAGCAAACTGAGGCTCTAAGAAAGGACTTGCTCAGAACCAAGCAGCTAGAGACCCCGGGCTGGGTTTGAACAGCGTCCTCCCTCCCCACATTTCAGACAAGAAGCTACAACCCCGGGAAGGAGGATGGTGGAAGGGTGGATTCCCATCCAATTAGGAGATGATTCAGCCTCTGGAGCAGAGATGTCTGTGAGGCTGGGTCATGACCTGGGAGGGGGCCCTGCAGGAAGCTGGGCCACAGAGGGGAGACTGGTGTGAACTGGAACAGCCAGGGTGGCCTCCTGGAGGCTGTGTTTTGGTGTCATTTATTTAAAAAAATAGTTTTATTGGAATACAATCCACATACCATACAATTCACTCACTTAAAGCATATAATTCAATGGTTTTTAGCCCAGCCACGGAATTGTGCAACTATCACCACAATCAATTTTAGAACATTTTCCTTACCCCCAAAGAAACCCTGTAACCATTACCAGTTATTCTTCATTCTCTCTTCTCCCTCTCGCGTTTGGCAACCACCAATTAACTTTCTGTCTCTGTTCATTTGTCTATTCTGAACATTCCATATCGATGGAATGTGGTCCTTTATGATTGGCTTCTTTTACTTTTCAAGGTTCATCCATGTTACAGATGATCTCAGGGCTGGTTCCTTTTTCATGGCCATGCAATAGTGCATTGCCTGCACATGCCACATTGTGTTTCTTCATCCATTAGTTGGGGACAGTGGGTTGTTCCCACCTGATGTCTATGAAGAATAAGACTGATAAGAACACTCAAGTTTTCGCTAGATGTGTTTTAGGATCCCAAGTAAGTTTTGGCAACATCTGAAGGTAGGTTGGGTTGTCAGGAGGGGAGGGGAGGGATACAGGTGTTTTCACGCACCATACAATGCCAAGACAGCCCCAGTAACAAAACCCAGCGCCTGGGGTACATTAGACTGCATTAGGTTAGGTGTGGCCTAGGGCTGGGTGAGACTTGGTGGCTCGGAAACATGTCCTGGGGATAGATCTGGCTCTAGAGGCGGTTTTGAGTGCCCGGGCACTGAGAGCAGAGGAGAGCCTTCCAGTTCCACCCGCGTTGCTCTGGTGGTTTTCTCCCTGGGATGCCCATCCAGGTGTGGTAACCCAGCACAAGTGAATCGGATGTCAGGCCTGGTGGGTGATGGGCAAGCTGGGAGGGAGTGAGCTCGTCGTCAGAGGACACCCAAGGGTTGCTAGGCCTGTGGAGGTGACCTCTACCTGGACGGAGGTCTAGACCGTGCTTGGGTGACACGCGAAGCTCCTCCACGGTACCAAGGCCGCTGCTCCAGGTCCAGTCAATGGGCCCCGGGGTCTGTGGGCCTCCCCACCTGCTGGCTCCTGCTCCAACCCGGCCTGAGTTTCCCCTAGAGCGGCCCCGCAGCGCAGCGCAAAGCCCCCGCCCGCGGGGGCGGCACCTCGGGGAGGGCAGGACGGGACGGACGCCTGGGGCCCGCACCGCCCGCTGTCAGGCCCGGCCCCGGGGGCGCGGCCCGCCGAGCGGCGGCTTCCGTGCGCCCGGGCGCTCACGATCGCCAGCCGCTGCCGAATGGCGTTGGCCGGAGCCCCGTGGACCACCAAGGCCGGCCTCTTCCTCTCAGCCCCGCGCTCCCCGACACAGGAAGTGGACGGGAGCGAGCGCCCCGGCGCGCTGTGGCGGCCCCGGCCCCTCCCCGGGGCCATGCGGACGCCCGGGCCACCGCCGCCCCGGCCACTGCGCGCCTGAGCCCTGGAGCCGCGCACCCCGCGCCCGGAGGCCGGCATGATCCGCAGCGTCGGGGCGCCCGGGCGCGGGGAGCCCGCGGGGTAAGTCCGGGCGCGCGCGCCCTCGCCGCCCCGCCCGCTCCCCTCCCGGCCCCTCGGGGGCGATGGGGCGGGGGGCGGAGGGACCCCCCCACCTCTCTGCCCATCCCCCGGCTCAACTTTCCTGCCCAGACCTGGCCCGCCGCGAACCCCCGCGCGCGCAGCCCGCGGCCACGGGTGGGGGAAATGGGGCCCTGGGTGCCGCCGCGTCTCCACCTGTGGCCACCGTGGCGTCGTTGTGGACGTGGCCTCCGGCCGCGGCTCTCATCCACCCTGGACATTCAAGGCTGCCCTGCCTCGCTGCCTGGCGTCCCCGCGTGCGCCCTGACCCGGGGTCCCCGAAACTTCAGGTGCCTGAACCCCGCGGCTGTCCCGTCTAGATGCAGGGAGGGTTTCCCCCAGAATCCCCTCCCCGGCCCTCCTGCCTGGCGGCTGCGCCGGACACTGTATGACCTTCGGACCACTTTGGAACTTGGGGAAGGTCCGGGCCGCACGCTCCGGTGAGGACCGCGGGGCGAGGGAGTGGAGTCCCACGGCCTGGGAGCCGGCTTCCAAGTGGGGTCCCCCGGGTGTGGTGTGGAGACCCTCGCCCCACCCCCCCGCTCGGGCCAGGCCGGAGGAAGCCCCGGTGCCCCGCCCAGCCCGGGGCGCAGCCGGGGAGGCGCAGGTCTGGGGAGTCTCCCGGTGTCCCCCAGGCCTCCTGGGAAAGCCTGTGGAACCTTTCCGAGCCGCCCGGGGCAGTCCGCCACAATCGAGCCGCTGCGCCCTGCTTTTCCGTTTAAAAAGTCCCGGGCCTGTTTATTTTTGTGATGGAGCTTTCCACGGGGCTCCCAGACTTCTCCTCCTGGGGTGGGGCGGGGAGCAGGGAGGGGCGAGGGGGGCCCCACCCGGGAATGCCGGGTGGTTGGCAGAGCTGGTGAGAACCGGGAGGGGAGGGTGGGGGGCAGCTAGAGGGGACTGACCCCTGCTCAGGTGTGGGAGCCCTGCAGTGATGTGAGAAGTCCTCTCTCCACTGCTGCCTTACTTGGAAGTTGAGTCCGTCCACCGTGAGAAATTGGGGGGTAGGGGGTGACCCGATTTCAATATGCCACACCCTGGGATTATAGCTGGCTAGGACAGGGGGAGGAGGCGCGGTACTTCCCATTTTCCCCAGGGATGGCCTCGTCTGACCCCAGCCTCCCCCCCCCCATTCATGACTGGACCAGCTATTTAACAGGTGCCTCCCTTTACTTACCTATGAAATGGGGGCAAGTTGTTGTAAAAGGTTTGGCACCTTCTCCTAGAAGGAAAATGCTGAGTAGTTATCACCACTTGACTGGGGGTGCTGATGGCACTTCCCTGTCGTGTCTCAAGGGCTCTGAGTGTACTGGTTTGCTGTTAAACACTGGGTGTCAGGTTGGAGCACTTTTGAGGCCGATAGTTCCTAGACAGCATCTCCTGCAGCCTGGATGGGAGGCAGGACTCCTCTGAGGACACTGGAAGTACTGGCACGCTACTCACCACGGGTGTGGCTGAACCTCTGGCGGGCAGAAGCCTGTGAAACTTGACTCTCAGTCTGGCTGGTCTGTTTTCTGTTCACTGAGACCCTGGTTTTCCCTCAGGAGTCCCATCCCACGCACCCCCAAAGAACTACTGGGCACTTTGCAGGTGTTCCAGAGCTCCTGGACTGCATAGCTGAGGAATGACAGGCTCTGTCACCCCCGCCCCCGGGTCCTGCTGGCCATGGGCACTGGATCTGAGTCCTGGTCCAATGTGTCCTGGCCTCTCCTCCCGGCTCGGCTCCAGGGCAGTGTCATGTGACTTGGGATAGGAAACTAAGTGTCTTCACTAGCAAGCTCTGCTTTGGGCAGGGGAGGGGGCTGTACTGAGGCTTAAACTCAGGACCATGCAGATGCTGGGCAGGTGCTTTACCAAGGTTGAGCTGTACCCCCAGTTTCTATCTGCTTCTTGTGTACCCAGCACACTGGGCGCAGACCCTTTATTTCCTGCTGTTCAGAACTCTGCCTATTCAAGATTCATTCATCACATCGCAAACCAAGCCCTGGCCACAAGCAGCTGAGGTCCCGGGAGAAGAGACACGTCCCAGCCCCTCACCATGACTCTTTTGGGTGACATGGTTCTTGCTGGCAAACACAGGAGGGCCGTCCTCTGTCTGTGGAGGGCTCTCTAAGGTGGGGTAAAGGAGGTGCTAGAGCACCCTGGTTGCCTCAGAGAGAGTCCCGAATTAACTTTTCTGTATCCTCAAGAAACAAGGAACTTGAGTGTTGTGCTGTGTATATATGCAAATACTTGGATATCTAAGAGTTGTCAGTTTATCTACTAAAGAAAATGAGATGAATTTAACCCAAGTGTAGAGTCCTGTATAAAAGGTTGAGGTTACAGGTTAAAGGCGCTATTACAGGTAACTGTGGTAGCAGGGAGGACTCCCTGGAAGGGGTGGTGTTTGGGTTGGATCCTGAAGGACAAGTGGGATTTTAGCCATGGAGATTGGACATCTGCAGAAGGGAGTTGACCCTGGGTGGGAGAGTGGGACAGGTCAAGTGCACGGAGCCTGAGCAGCTCGGCGTGTGAATGGTGGCGGGCTGCTGTGTGCGGTGACTTGGCTGTGTGGAGGAGTGTGACTCTTATTTTCCACAGGCCTGCTCCTCTACTTAGTAGCTCAGCCAGCCTGGGCAAGATGCCGCCATTTGAACCTGAGGACCACGCCTCCCGGGTGTTGTCATGGTTACATGAGATAGTGTTCTTTTGGGACTTGAGGCTGTTGGGGACTAGGATTTGTATGTGCACTGTTGATTTTCAAAATCACTTTTTATTATGGACTTTAAAATGTCCAAACACAAGCACAGAACATATGGCTCACACTTGTAATCGGAGCTCCTCCAGAGGCTGAGATTTGAGAATAGTGGTGCAAAACCAACTCCGGCCGAAAAAAATGTTAGAGACTATTATCTGCAATCAACTTATGGCAAAAAGCCATAAGTGCAGCTGTGGCTCAAGTGGTAGAATGCTAGCTTTGAGCATAACAGCTCAGGGACAGTGCCTAGGCCCAGAGTTCAAGTCCCAGTGTCAGCATTAAGAAATAAAAAGTCGGCCGGGAGTTTGGCCTAGTGGTTAAAGTGCTTGCCTAGCATGCATGAAGACCCGGGTTCGATTCCTCGGTACCACATACATAGAAAAAAGTCGGAAGTGGTGCTGAGGCTCAAGTGGTAGAGCTCTAGCCTTGAGAAAGTCCAAGGACAGTGCTCAGGCCCTGAGCTCAAGCCCAGGACTGGCAAAAAAAAAAAAAAAAAAAAAGAAATAAAAAGTCAAATATAGACACCCAGAAATAATGAAGTTGAAAGCATCAAACATGTACCTAGTTGAATCTGTATCCAGTACAAATATAAAATCGTCTCCTTTTTTATTTTAAAGGCAAGATGCCGGGTAGGGGTGGGGAACATGCCAATATTGGGACTTGACCTCACTTAACTTTTTCATTCAAGGCTGGCTTTCTACCACCTACCCACACCTCCCACATCTCCACTTTCTACTGGTTAATTGGAAATGGAAGTCTTAAAGATTTACCTGCCCCGGCTGGCTTTGAACCATGATCATCAGATCACATCCTCCTGAGTAGCTAGGATTACAGGCTTGAGCCATGTGTGCCTGCCCAGTTCTATACTTTTAACTCATGCATGCATGTTGGTTTGAGTTCCTCATTACACGGAGGGTTATTTCTTATGCATAGCTCTCGGTGTAGCTTTGGATTTGTTGCCACCCCGTCACCTTCCCTACTGTGTGGATCTGTGTCCCCTGGTCTCTGTGGTTCCACCATGTTAATAGACAGAATTGTTCTGTACTGACTTGACTTTATCCCACTTCAACTCTGTGTTAAATGAACACTCTAAAAACCTCTGTGGGTATGGGATCCACTTCGGTGGAATTGGTCACTGTCCTGGAATCTTTGAGTTTGAGGATGAAACAGAGATTGTTGATTAGGATCCTGAACTCTACCTGGGTATAAATTTTAGCCAAATGTTTCTCATTTCCTTGCAACTACAGGTGGTCATATGATTTAAGTTCAGGACAGAAAAGTCTTAAGAATACAGCTTGCGGGCCGGGAGTTTGGCCTACTGGCAAAGTGCTTGCCTAGCATGCACAAAGACCCAGGTTCAATTCTTCAGAACCACATTCATAGAAAAAAGCCAGAAGTGGTGCTATGGATCAAGTGGTAGAGTGTTAGCCTTGAGAAAACCCAAGGACAGTGCTCAGGCCCTCAGCCCAAGCCCAGGACTAGCAAAAAAAAAAAAAAAAAAAAGAATACAGCTTGCTTGGAGGTGCCCTTAAAGGAGCATGTCCTTCCCCTTTTTTATTGTATGAAATGCAGATGTGATGGCTGGAACGGAGGCAGCCATTTGAATGCTGACTAAGACTGCAGCTTAGAAAGTATGCAGGGAGGGACACACTCTAGCTCAGGACTGCTTGCCCCAGAATTTTATATGCAAAATGAATATATATTTAGCTTACTTAAATCACTGTTTCTTCAGATTTCTGTCCCAAACTTGATCCAGATTTTTGAAAATGTCTTGTATCTCTCATCCATAGCACCAGATATTGTGCCAGAAAGAAAATGAAAAGCTGCTTTATCAGGCTTCATCCTTCCTCCCTAGAAGAGTCAGGAAAGAGGGTAAGGAGAGGAGAGACAGGTTTGCACTGACTAAGGCTCCTGCCTTAAGGACTACATTGCATACATTTTTCCCAGGTTGAGTATTTGTTCATTTTAGATTTCACTGGAAGCTTCAGACAGTTTATTCTTTCTTGTGCTTCCACAGAGCTAGACGTTGCTCTTGGAGGCAGCCTGGACCTCTGTTTCTCTATTTGGGCTTTGGGTCCAGAGTGTTTTGTATCTCCCTGACAATGTGCCATAGCTCAGAGAGGGGAAGTGATTTCCCTGCAACCTCATGCAGGCACTCGGGTGGCTCCTCTGTGCCAGGGCCAGGAGTGAAGAGGCACTGGTGTCTGTACACCAGCCCTCTCTGGTTGTCTTCCCCCAGCCCTGAGGTGGGGAGGAAGTGCCAAGCCCTTTCCTCCCTGGGGGGGGGGGCGGGCGGGGCACTAAACACAGCTGCCCAATTCATGTCCTCTATAAGAAGCCCTGGGCTGTGTCAGGCTTCTGGAATGTTGTGTACTGTTGTACAGGTTTCTCACTGCTCACATGTGCCTGGATGAGAGAAAGGCAATGGGGGGAGACCTCCCATGTTTTTTTCTATTCTGTGGGTCATGACAGCTGTGTGGGAAATAGGGTACAGTTGGGTGACTAGGACCTATTAGGACCTTGGCCAAGAAAACCCATTGGCACACTGGAAGCCCACCATGCATGCATTAGAAGGTTATTCTAATGCATTTTAGGTTTGTCACTCTCCTTGGTAGGAGAACCCTCCTGCCAGGGCTGTGATGGCATTCCTATATCAACACTGTGCTGGCACTGTGCCCACCACTGAGGACTCTGTGGGGATCCGTGGTTGTGAGGGCTGAGAAGGAAGTTTAGCTCAGGGCTCGGTAGGTGTTTTATTCCCTCTGAGTGAGGGACAATGGCCTTAAGAGCAGAGGATGTGGCTGGAGAAAGCCTAGATAGCCTGGACCAGCCTGGAGTGTTGTGGGCAGGGCTGGCTGGTAGGGGTGGAGCCAAACTGAGTGGATCTTGGCATTGTGGGCAGAGCCATGCTGTGTGAATACAGCCTGGCCGTATAGGGCAGGATCAAAGCCCTTCTTGCAGCCCTGTGTCCTAGAGCCCCCACTCACATAGTATTGGTCCAATGATGATCCTGGTTGGTGTGGGGGCCTGCTGGGGCCTCATGCAGTACTGAGGCCACAGAAGTCAGGGCAGTCAGATGGTACATGGGGGACCTGCTGGCTGAGTCCAGTCCAAAGTGGTATGAGGGAGAACTTTCTCCAGAGACCAGAGGCAAGCTGAGCCATGGTCACGTCCGGGGCTTCCGGGTACACTCAGATGTGAGGTGAGCAAGTGTGTCACATGGGGTGTCACAGACGCTCTACAAAGTGGAGGATGGACACACAGGAAAGGGGGGAGCAGCTTGCAAGCCATGTCTTGAAGCACTGGGGACTCTGGACAGAGCCCCCTCTTTTAAAAACTTGAACTCTTAATAGTTCACTAGGGTGTCTGTAACAAAGTACCACAAAGTAGGCCATGAAATAGAAATTTACTCTCTCCTACTCTGGGAGCCAGAAGTCTAAGATGGATGGGGTGAGCAGGGCTGTGCTCCCGCCCAGAGCCCAAGAAAGATCCCTGCTCGCCTCTTCCTGTCTTCCAGTCTGCCCCCCCCCCCAAATCCTTGAGATTCTTGGCCATCCTGGGGTCCTTGGTTTGTGGCCTCTGCCCTCACAGGGCATCTTCTCTCTGTGTTTCTGTTCTTTCTGTTCTTATAAGGACACAAGTCTTATCAGATTTGAAGCCCATCTTGGCACACATGCCACTACCACAATCCAGACCTTCGTAGTGCAGTCTCAACCCTGTCCAGACCCCCCAGAGCCCTTATAGTAGGCACTCCCCACCCCACCCTGCAGTCTCTCACTCTCGGCTGGGTCACAGGGAGCCAGCGGAGTGTCCCCTGGCAGCTTGGCTGCTGCCCTCATAGGGAGGATTTTGTGCATATGGCTAAGTGGCCATCCCAGAAGGCTGTGGGTGATTCCAAACAAAGATTACATAGAGGTTTCCACAGCGGAACCACACAGCCACTAGTCAGGGATGCATGGAGAGGGCATCTGGTCTGGGCCCAGGAAGCTACTGCAGCGATCTGAGCCAGCACTGCTGGGGCCTGGGATGGGAGAGGTGTGCTCGCTGCTGTGTACTGGTAAGGGAGAGTGGCCAGAGGGGGACTGGATGTATAGCATGTGTGCAGGGGAGCCATCTCCCTCCAACTAACCCCTCTTCCACCCAAGAGAGGGCTCAGTGCAGCTATGTGGGCATGTGGATTCGAGATGTACAACAGTCTAGTGGTCAGGGGTGTAGATCCCGGAGCAAACTGTCTGGGACACATTCCAGTCTGCTTTAGTCTCCTCACGTGTAAAATGAGGGTCGTGGACATCCCTGACCCTCATTGTGTTGTGGTAGTGTGTATGTTCACGTGTGTAAGGAAAAAAGGCCAAGCAGAAGTGGACATGGGTGTTCAATGCTAAGAACCATTGTTTGTGGACCTCTGAAGACTTCCTGTCCACGCCTCATCCCTTGGCCCACCAGCCAGTTTCTCAGTGCCTCCAGAGGCAGGAACCAGATCCCCTTTCTGAGGTCTTCCCTGACTTCCTGTGAGACCTCAGCCTAGCTGCTTGCCCCCTCTGTTAGAGCTTCCTCCCTGAACACAGGGTAGGGGTAAGAGCCCCCTCCCTATGTGTTGAGCATTGAGTGTGGCAGCAGGTGGCATCACAACCCCCACACGGTAGGCACTTCACAAAGGTGTGCTTTCCTGGCATGATAGGAAAGCCTGAGGCGAGTGGCTTCCGGGACACTCCTAAGCGTGGGGGCTGGCAGTCAGAGGCTCCACCACTATCACCCCCACCCCCCACCCCCCGTGTGTGCTCTGCCTCTCTGGGGGCTGGCAAGCTGCAGTTCCAGTACTTCTGTGGCCCCTGGCAGGGTCCTGTATGGTTAACAGGAAGTCTCACTCTGAGACTAGGGCTCAGGTCCCAGGTGGCCACCACTGGTGGCAGCTTAGTGAAGCCTTGCCTAGCTCATCCTCATGGCTCATAGATTGTATATTTGCAAATCTGCCCGATGGCTAAAATGTCCCACCCAGATCCCCACTGGCAAGCATCTCCAAGCCCTTCAAGGACATACGCCCAGCCAGAAAAGGGTGACCCCACCATCAAGTTTCTCCTTTCTAGCCTCCTCCTACAGACACATACCCGTGTCACGGCGGAGTCACTGCATCTTGGTATTTTCATCATTTCCAACAGAGTGCTGAAATGTGTTGTCCCTAGGTGTAAGACGGTTGTCTCGTGCCTTAGAGAAAACCTGAGTTACATAAAGTCCTGCCCTCTTGGCAGAAAACAAGGTTGGATACTGAGCGAACGACCAGAGATTCCCAGGAAACTAAGCCCACGTTTCCTGAGAAAACAGCAATTCAAGATTCAACTCAGTGTTCAGAGTATCCTTCCAACCACAAATAAACAGAACCAAAAGTCTTTACTACATTGTGCACATAAGCCTGCCAGACCTCTCCCCTGCTGGGCGTCTTGGTCCTGATCGACTTATCTCCCATTATTCTGGGAATTGTGTGTGTGTATGGTGTGTGTGGGGGGATCCCTCTGGCCTTGAGGCCATGGTCCTCTCCCTCCTCAGGTGATGTGTGAAGATTGGAAAGGACATGGCCAGCATTCGTGTGATTCTAATGTGACGGTTCTTGGGGAGGGGTATTTTTGAGTGAATCAAGACAGACTCTTGGCATTCACAGATCTCTAAGAAACAGCTTCACTGCTTGTATTCTGAGCACTCCCTTCAGACATGTTTCTTCTTGAACTAAAGTCACCAGGTTCCGTTGACTGGTGAGAAAAACTTGAGACAGCAGGACTCCACCCAGGCCTGGAGCCTGTGCTGGCTCCCAGCCTCTCCCCCTAAATCTCTCCTCCCCCCACCAGGTCTACTGGCCAGGCTAGCTAGGTCTCTGTCCTTGGAATCTGGAGGGGGCACATTTGAACCTGGGTGAGGTTCTTCCTTATGTCTCTGAGGCTTCTCCACCCAGTACTTCCCTGCTGCCTCTGAAGTCATCAGCCAGTGGCTTAGCTTGGGCTACTGCAGCCTAGGGAGATTGGCTTCCCTCCACCCTGGAGGCCAGGTGTCTCAGATCAAGACCTCTTCCTGGCAGGCAGCCCATGGCACTGTCCTTTAGAAGGGCACTAACTCCCATTAATATAACCGTATCCTCATAGCTTAATTATCCCCAAAGTCCCAAGCATCAGCCCCATCACTCCAGGGATGCGGGTTCATCAAGTCATGCCTGTAGAAAAGATACAAACATTCAGTCTGTGCAGCCAGTGTCGGCTTCCTCTGTCCTCCTACTCAAAACCTCACGGTTTTCTAATTAACCAGCACAATGCTGGAAGTGGACCTGTGGCTAGAAAGCTAGAGCCACTCCTTTATAGGCCACACCTAACACAGTTGCAGGTGAACTATCCTGACCGGAAGTAGGGGGCAGAACAAACCTGCAGGAGCAGAGGAAGGGTTCTTATTCCACCTTGTGTGTCTCTGTGTTCCAGTGGAGATCAGAAATTTACCCTCCTCAGCCTCAGTCCCCGTGCTGGGCAGCACAAGGGCTGCAGCTAGTTGACAGGCAAAGCCATGGGGTGGGCCTGCAGGGTGCACTTGGTGTTGCAAGATCCTGGACCAGAGAGGCATGCCCTCCCCCCATCCCCCCTCACACACCTCAGGACATCACAGGACATGCTTGTTCCAGGCAGAGGAAATGTGGTTGTTGTGGCTACTTGTGAGCTGAAGGCTGGCCCAGCATCACTATGGGCTGGAGGATATGAGGTATTGCAGAAGTTTCTGCAAGGTGCTGGTCAGGGCTGGCAATGTCTTGTGTGAAGGCAGCTGCCAAGCATCTGTGTGGCACTCTGAGCCCCTTTTGCTTCAGAAATGGCAGTTCACTTTGTCATAAAGTAGATGGGGGCAAATAGCCTCTCTTACCCCCCACCCTCCTATCCTGGGGCTTGAACTCAGGGTCTCAATGCCCCTGAACTCCTTCTGCTCAAGGCCAGCACTCTACCATTTGAGCCACAGCTCTATTTCTGGCTTTGTTTTGGTAGTTAATTAGCGATAAGAGTCTCACAGATGTTCCTGCCCAGGTGGTCTTTGAGCCATGATCCTCAGATCTCAGGCTCCTGAGTAGGAAGAGCCCCTTTCTTTTGTTTCACTGCTGAGAAAACAGGCCCAGAGACAGGTGGAGATTTTCCCAAAGTCATCCAGCAAGCCCATGGCACAGGCTAGAATAAATCCTGAATGGCTCAGCTCCAGATACCTTTGTGCTAACACAGCCTTGCCAATTGCTCATGGGACTTGAAAGGCCAGTCTTAGTGCAGACAGGTACTAAGTGAGGACATGGCGCCCATTGTCTGTGGGGTGCCATGTGGTATGGTTTCCTGGAGAGAGAGATAGCCAGTAGGTTTTGCTCCCTCCACCTGACTGAGCCTCAGTCTCTTTGCCCCTCTTTCTCCAGTGGGATCCCTGAGAGAAGGAAGGAGGGTGGGAAGCTGATGTCACTAGAAGCCTAGGGCTTAGTGAGAGCAGGACCGACAGACACCAGGTCAGATGGCCTGGGACTGAAATTTCATTTCCTCCAAGAACACTGCAACTAGAGCAATGGCTCCTGGTAATAACACCTGTGTACATGTAGTTTTCCTTTTTCAGTTCCTTTCCATTGAAAATCGAATCCTGCAAACAGTACCTGAATTCACACACACTCTAGGAAGATTGAAACCACAGGAAAGTCTAGATCTGCATCGCCCATTGTAGTAGCACTAGCCATATATAGCCACTTCACAAACTCAATGAAATTAACTGGAATGAATACAGTCTCAGCCACACTGTTACAAGTGCTCATGGTAACTACCCTGGATGGTGCAGATCTCGAATATTCCGTGACAACACGGAATTCTGTCAGGCATCACTGGCTAGACGGGGAACCAAGAAAATCTATCACCAGCCAAAAAAGTAAATTTTAGAACCAGTCTGTTTCCTTTGGAACTGTTTTATGTATTGACAGAGGCATGGTATCCATAGAGACAGCATTCCTAAGTTTCTATAACCCTCCATGTTCACTATTCCTGGGTCTGCCCAGTTATGCCCTGTGGATACCAGAGAGGATATGAGTAAGAACGTGGATATGAGAATTGTTCCCTGACTGTGTTGGTCAGTTTTCCATGGCAGTGACAAAACACCTGAGGTAATCAAAGAAAGAAAGATTTGTTTTGGTCTTAGAGATCTCAGTGCACGATTACCAGACACCATGGTTCCTGGGCCTGTGGGAAGGTCAAGCTCGTATCATGGTGGGAACACATGGTAAAACAGGCAGCAGAGGTTGAAGAGCTCACTCTGTAGTAGAGAACCGCTAAGCTGTGGATCCATAAAACAGTTAACTCATGGCTGAAGTTGGAGCCCTCGTGATCCAGTTGCCTCTCAATATTGCAGCACCGGGACTCAGGCTGAGGGTGCATTTCTGATCTACGCTGGAACACAGAGACACACAAGGTGGAATAAGAACCCTTTCTCTGCTCCTGCAGGTTTGTTCTGCCCCCTACTTCAGGTCAGGATAGTTCATCTGCAACTGTGTTACGTGTGGCCTATAAAGGAGTGGCTCTACCTTTCCAGCCACAGGTCCACTTCCAGCATTGTGCTGGTTAATTAGAAATTAGAGTCTTATGGACTTTCCTCCTCAGATCTCAGCCTCCTGAGTAGCTTGCTAGGGTTATAGGTATGGGTTATAGACTCCAGTTTGTTTTAGGTGATTACAAATAATTCCTTTTTTTTCCCTACTAACAAGGCAGGACAGGCCACACCTTTTAAAAAATAAGGTGCCGTGTTCTCGTACTTAATCACGTTTCCTGGAAAGTTTTCCAAAGCGGCACAAAGAAATGTCCTCATTGTTTTCAGTTGCCCAGTAAGCTGTTTACTTAGTGAGTCCCTCCTTAATGGACATTTAGGTTGTTTCCAGTCATTTCTCCACTTCAGACAATGCTCCAGTGACTCCTGGTGAGGCCAAGTTCCATGGGTTTCTCTGTGCTCTGTTTCTCTGTGCTCTCTGCTATGTCGGGAAGGATGTTTCCACAGTTGCTGGGTCAGAATGCATGTGCCTTTGCAGGTGTGTTCGAAGTTGCTGAGGAGCCTTTGTGAAGGCTGTATTCACCGATGTATCCACCCACCCTATGTGAGAGTGTTTTAGGGAGCATTTTTCATGGCTGTATATTATTTCAGTGTTTGCAAGAAGGTAAACAGCTAAAATTGCCTTCTCTGTAGGACCAAAATGGCTGAGTATCACTAGTTTCCTATGGAGCTAGTGTTTCCTTACCCATTCAACTGGTAAATATTTTCTTCATTAACCATTGTTCCATGGCCTGAGCACACAGAGATGAGTCCTCCTGACCCTGAGGAGGGAAGGAGCTGAACAGGGGGGGGGGGGGTAAGGCTACCCTTCACCATTCATTCCTTGAGTCTCAGTGCAGTGGATCTCTTTGTCCCGTGGGCTTCATTTGCAGTCAAGGGAACTCTGAGTAGGCTCTAGAAGGTGGTAGACAGGCAAGAGGGCACTAACATGGAACCACTGGACACCTAAGAACTGAGACAAAAGACAGACCTGACCAAGGGCAGGCAGACACGGAAGGCTCTCAGCACTGGTGCCGCTGCAGGCTCTGCAGAGGCCGTGTGGGCCCACTGTGGGCAGGGAAGGCCTGGAAGGGACAGGCGGGAAGGCAGTGGTGGGAACCAGGTAGTGCTAGACACATATGGACCGGCAGGGGCCTGCAGAGATGGAAAGTTTGAAGGCCTTTGCCCCGCCAGACTCCTTGATGTGGGCTGTGAAGCAAGGCAGCCTGACCTGTTCTCAGCACTTCCGGGGGCCGGAAGACTAACTTCCCCTCTGACAGGCTGTGGGCAGGCCTGGGAGCTGGCCCAGGCCCCTGGGCTTAGCCACAGGGTAGCAGGGGCCCCACATCATCATACAAGGTCTGGTCATTTTAGCAGAGTTTGCCTACACAGTGTTTTGGTCTCCAGAGTCTATGGCACCTGGTCAGGGCCTTGTGCAGTTCTTTCCCGGGAACCTGGCTGGAGGGACAATTCTGAAAACTGGCTACTTCTCTTCCATCTCTGTGGACTCCTGTGATCAGCCTGGAGCTGACATCCTGTATGCACCAGAGCCTGGACCAGAAGTGGACAAGGCAGCAGTGGAGGCCAAGTAAAATGATCTGGCAAGAGGGAGCTCTGCAAATCTGGCAGAGCTGCCTGCCTTTTCTCAACTATCTGCTGGGCAGGGTCAGCCTAACTAGGAAAGAAAAGCCCCAGGTAGCCCCAGCCAAGGGTCAGTTGAGTCACACAGCCATGGAATTCACAGTGCTGGAAAGAACCCCAGTGCTTCGCCTGAGCCTTTGCCCAGTAAGCATGTAACATGGCTGTTCCTCTTCTGTATGGAGCCTGGCAGACATCACTAGTAGATCCCTGTACTCACTCTTCAGCCTTCAACATTTATGGTCCAAGCACTTGCTACCCAGCAGCTGGAGTTCACATGGGCGTTCAGCCTACTGTCCATCCCAGATTTAGTCCAGTGTTTTCCTTTTCCTGAAGAGTCCACTGAACCAAGGCAGAACCAATCCATGGTCCAAGCATGCTCACTGTCTGTCCCTTCTGTCCTGAGGAGCCTTAGAATTCGTGATGGTTACTGTCTCCCTTCAGTTCCACAGTATGGTTTAAGAAAAACCAATGTCATCTTAGGTCTTCATAGGAGTAGAAGAAGGTGATAGTTGTAATTCTAAGGGAATGATTCTTTTCCTGTGTGACAACTCCATACATCAGAGGTTCGGAGACATGTGACAAATCGGATATTCTTAAAACACTGATTAATGGCCTCTGATGTTGACCAGGCCAACATGACTCGAAGACTTTGTCTTCAACACATGGTGCTTAAACAGCTTCACAGAATTGAGAGTACAGAGAATGAGACTGGACCCCTATCTCACACCATGCATAAAAATGCACACAAAATGGCACACACAGACCTGAAGGTAAGAGCTAAAGCTGCAAACTCTTAGAAGAAAGCTGGAGTGAGTTTCCATCACCTTGGATTAGAGGCTGAGGAGTAGGATTGTAAGTTCGAGGTCATGATGAGTGAGAACTTTAATGAGAACTTTTCTTTTAAAATGAGCCAGGTGAGGTGCTGCTGATCACGTCTGTAATCTTACCTGCTCAAGAGGCTGAGGATCATGGTTCAGAGCAAGCCTGGGTGGGAAAGTCTGTGAGACTCATCACCAATTAACCACCAGAAGAAATCCACAAGTAGAGCAATGGCTCAGGCATGGACTGTGGCCTTGTGGTAGAGTGCTTGTCTAGCATGTATGAAGCCCTGGGATCAATTCCTCAGTACCACACAAACAGAAAGAACCAGAAGTGGTGCTGTGGTTCATATGGTAGAGTGCTAGCCTTGAGCAAAAGAAACTCAGGGACAGAGCTCAGGCCCTAAGTTCAAGCCCCAGGACTGGCAAAAATAATAATAATAATAATAAAAGAATAACTAGACAATGAGCTGACAAATAACAAAGAATTGCAAATCTGACCAAATAACGTATAGATAATTGACCCCAAAGTAAAAGCATAGGAGTCAGTTCTGCAGCAGGGTGACTGACCAACAGTATCAGGCAGTATCAAATGTGGGAGAAGGAAAACAGAGTTCCAGAGACCCGCTGGTGAGAAGCTTTCCACAAAGGAAAGCTCCAGAATGCTCCCCATAAAACTGTCTTCTGACCCTGAAGTTCCACTCCTAGGTATACATCAGAGAGAATGGAAAGCAAGTGTTCCATGTGGAAACTTACACGTGAACATTAGTAGTGTCATTGGTAATGTCCCACAAATGGAAACACAAATATTCATCAACAGTTGGATGAGTAAGTCAAATGTGGTATGCCCATACAGTGGGCTCTTGTTTATGGGTTAAAAGAAGTGAAACACTGACCCATTCTATTAGCTGCTACAACATAGATGACACTAGAAACATTATTTCAAGTGAAAAGAACCAAACACAAAGGACATACATTTCTTCTGGGCATGGAGGTTATACATTTGTAATCTCAGCATTTAAGGGGCTGAAACAGGAAGATCTTGACCTGGGCTACAATATCTTGGGTTTTTTTTTTTTTTTTGCTTGTTTTGCTCTTCAGCTCAAGGCTAGTGCTTTACCACTTGAACCACAATACCACTTCCATCTTTTTCTGTGTATACGTGGTACCAAGGAATCGAACCCAGGGCTTTGTGCATGCTAGGCAAGCACTCTACCACTAGACCACACTTCTGGCTCCAAGTGTCCTTTTTTTTTTTAAGTTTAAAGATCACATTTTGCTTACTTTTATTTCTAGGAAATATCCAGAATAGGCAAATCTATATAGATAGTAAGTGGGGAGTGGGGAGTGACTGCTGAGCAGGGAATTTTATATCAGGGGTGATGAAGATGTTCTGAAACTGGATTGCCAGGATCCTTAGGTATCCATGCCTATACATGAGACATTTCAAGTGTTATTTTAAAAGGAAATTCCTAGCTGGGTACTTGTAATCCTAGCTATTCAATAGTCTGAAATCCGATAACAGTGGTTTGAAGCCAAGCTAGATAGAAAGTTTATGAAACTCTTATCTCCAACAAACTACCAAAAAAGCAGGAAGTAGAGCTATGGTTTTAGTGGTAGAGCGCAAGCCTTGAGAAAAAGAAAAGAAAGAAAGATATCCCAGGGACAGTGCCCTGTGTTCAAGCCCCAGGACTAGCACCAAAAACAAAACAAAAAAGATGCGGGGGGGGGGGGGGAGTGATTTCCTGGAGGCGTGAATGTGAACTCCTAGCTCAGAGGGCATGGGAAAGGGGAAACAGCTGGTAAACTTGACCTCTGGGTGGCTTTGTGGGGAAGTGGATGATGTCTGAGCCCTGTAGCTGGGGGAGATGCTTGATCCTGGGCGGATCCTGTCCCTGAAACTCTGTGAAGTGTAGAAAAAGCAAAAGGAGATAGAGGAAAAGGGGAGGGGGATATGGGGACAGAGAGATTTCAGTTAGAAATTGAGAAGTGCTTGCTTCCTGGATGAGGAATGGAGTTGCCAGTGCGGCTGCAAGCTTCCATCCGTGGAGGTCAGATAGGACTGCTTGCTAGTGATGGTCAGCAGGGACTCTCGTGCTAAGGGAGCGTCTGACAGCCAGGGCAGCTGACTTGCAAGGCTGGGCTTCAGCAGGCTGTGTCTCAGAGGCCAGGCATACAGAATCCGAGTCATTTAGCCATTGACAGCTGGACATCAGCAATGGGTAGAGACTGCACCATGCCAACCACACGTTAGACACTAGGCTTGGGTGTTTGACCGGTCAGTTGATTGTGCGGGCCTGCTTCCAGGTCCACCTTCAAGCCTACTCTGGTCCACTTCCCACCCCAGTGGGGATTCCTTCAGCCTCAGCAGCCTCCATGCCCTGCCCTCCTCTCACTGGGCAGGGCCACTTATTCGGGTAGGTCTCTTCTTCTCCCCTCTCTCTCCCCCGAGCTTATAGTTCCCTCACATCCTTCGGTGGACAGGTTTCAAACCCAAGGATGTTCTCTTAATCTTAGCGCAGAGAAATTCACATACACTCCGCATGCAGGATCGTGAGGTGACAGAGGTGGCTTAGCCTTGGCCCTTGCTTATGATAGCTGCCTGCTAGCCTAGCCCAGGGCTGACAGCTCAAAGCCAACCAAATTATTCCCTTATGGGGACCACCCATTTCTTCATTTTTTCCTTGTTAGGTGACGCAGCCATGGCTGCCTTCTAACTGTCTCCTCAAAAACTCCTTAGCTAAGCCAGGCACTGGTGGCTCATGCCTGTAATCCAAGCTTCTCAGGAGGCTAAGATCTGAGGATCACGGGTTCAAAGCCAGACTGAGCACTAAAGTCCATGAGGCTCTTATCTCCAATTAACCACTAAAAAACCAGAAGTGGCTCTGTGGCTCAAGGGGTAGAGCTGAAGAGCTCAGGGACAGCGCCCAGACCCATGACCAACAACAACAACAAAAATCCTTAGCTTCATTCCTTACCTTCATGCAAGGATGCTTTTCTACCTCATATTCATGAGTCCTAGGATCCAGATTTGGATTCTGTTGGGGGGAACACAAGTTTAGCCTGATATGGATATAGTAGCCTGATGTAGATATGATCTTTAAACATTAAAAATATATATATGGATATGATATGGTGTGTGACTGAGCTCAGGGAATAAGCGCAGTGCTTAGAATGTGCCTCTGTGTGTGTGTGTGTGTGTGTGTGTGTGTGTGTGTGTGTGTGTGTGTGTGTGTGTACACACGTATACAGGTGTGTACTCGATAGAAATGAAACAGCCTGTCTTGTTGGCCCTGCCAATATGCTTCCCACCAACTCCTCACATCTCCTCTGTCCCCTGGTGCTTGTCTAGAGCTATCAGGCCATTTTATAGCACTTGCCCAAGGCTGGGAACCCTCTGTGGGCAGGAACCAGGTGGTTAGTCCCCTTTGTCTTGCTGGGGCTGGACACAGGCCTGCCTGAGGTCAGTGGCAGGTGGGATAGTAATGGCGTTTTCCTGGTCCCAACTTCCCCTGCCTTACACCCTCTGAGTTCTTGGCCAAGTCTATTCAGGAGGGCTCAGTTCTCCTCATGAGCCCACTGAGTTGTTGATGGCATGGTGACACTCCCCTGGGGCTTCCCAGGCATTCAAGGCACTCACTGTGGAGCTGGGAAACATTTGTGCCCTCCTCCAGGCAGGCAGCCTCCCGCCAGGCCCTGCCAGCCACCCTTTCTGCTTCCTCCCCACCCCCACCACCCCCCATTCCCTGGGCTGGCCTCTGCCTTGGAGGAGAGCTGCCTTCCACCCACATCTAACAGGCTTGTGACAGAGATCCCTTCTTCCCTTCTTCCTTCCCTCTCTCCCTCATTTCCTCACTGCCTTCCTTCTTCTCTCCTCCCCGCTCCTTCCTTTTTATCCCCTTCCTTCTTTCCTCTCTCCCTCCTTCCTTTCTTTCCTTCCTTCTTCCATCCTACCCTTGCATTGTGGCTGAGACAATCCCCAGAGCACCTGCCCTCCAGCAGGGAGGAAGCTGCACCTGTAATTCCCGCAGGGCACACATGGACAGCTTGGGAGGGCTGCCTGGGCCATTTGAGCTAAATGCTCAGGCCCTGCTTAGAAGGAAAGCCTGCCATGCAAAGACTTCTTGGACTGTCGCTGCTCAAAAGCTGGCCAGAGCTTGGCCAGGGTGAGGCAGGATATGGAGAATGGATGGCAGGCCCTGTGCCCAGTGGGCTCCTCACAGCAGGAGCTGACTAGACAGGCCTGGTTGACAGCTTGGCACAGAAATGGCTGTAATTCCTCATTTCTAGCTGTTCCTCACCATCGTTAGCAGGGAACATCTTCAGGCAGATGCCTTGCTCTGTTTATCCTTGGTCCTATCATAGTAGGTGCCATGAAGACTGGTTTCTGGGGGGCTCTGTCACTTCTTTCAACCTAATTCAAGATCCAGACCAGCCACAGCCTCTGCCACTCCTCCTTCATGGACTTTCTAGACCTTGCTTGAGGCTGCAGCCTTTGTTTTTTTGTTTTGGCCATGGGGCTTGAACTCAGGGCCTGGCCACCATCTCTTGAGGTTTTCTTACTCCAGGCTAGCTCTCTATCACTATGAGCCACAATGCCACTTCCAGTTTTCTGGTGGTTAGTTGGATATAAGAGTCTCGTGAACTATCCTGCCAGGATCATCAAATCTCAACCTCATGAACAGATTGGATTACAGGCATGAACTACCAGGGCCAGGCTGGGCTGCAGCCTTTGGCTTCTTACAGATTCCTCCTGTTCCTAAAAGCCACTGCTTTGTCATGTAGCAGGGTCTGGCCATTCCTGGAAAGCACAGCTTGGAGGCTTATCCTTGCCAGGTATCTTGGATGACCTCAGACTTAGCTGTTGTCTTTTTGTGGCCACCAGCTGGGTTCAATGCATGTGAGGGGTGGGGGGTGGGGGTGGTGGTGAGGGGGATGGAGGGATGGCCTCTTGAGGAAAATTGGCTTTTCTAGGTTATTGTGTCTGTGTTCATGCCAGTCTACATGCTTCAGGTGTTGTCTTGGCACAGGCAGACTACAGACATGTGCTGGAGTCACTCCTAAAATCAAAGTTTGTAGCAAAAGAGAAGAACTCCAACTGGGGAAGTAGAGGAATAGAAAAACATTGGCTAACATTAACATTGCATATCAGTTTTCACAGTAGCCTGTTAAGCAAAGGTGTGTGTGTGTGTGTGTGTGTGTACAGTTGATTAAACCAAAATCCAGAGAAGGGATCATGCTAGAGTCAAACCTAGGGCTCCTAGAACAGCAGGCAGGCTCCATCTGTATGGACCTTTAGGGACAGCTCCATGGGAGTTCTGACTATGGCCTGTCTTCACCAGCCTGTGGTATCATCAGTCTTCCTAATTTTAGCCATTCTTGTGGTTGTATTGGTTACTTTATTGCAGTTTGAATTTGCATGTCTCTAAGAACTGTGAATTTTGAGTACTTTTCTTAACCCACTGATCAGCCAGCCCATTTATAAGTCTTCTTTGCAGAATCTGTTCCCATCTTTGGTTCTCACCCTTTAAAAAAAATTGATTTAATTTTTCTTCCATTAAATAGATTTTTTTCTGGAGGAAAAAAATTAATGTAAATTATTTAAATATAAATGTAATAATTACTATATTATTGTTATCCATACTAATTGGAGGATGGGGGGACTAAATCAAACTCAATGATAGTTTTTTTTAAATCTTTATGTATAGAAAAATCAGCATTGCTAAACAGGTATTTTTGTGAGTACTTCTCCCCAATCTGATACACAGAAGTTTGAAATGATGGTGCATTCGAATTGGTCTGTTTTCCTTTATGCTATTGCTTTTCATGTTTGGTCTAATACTTTTGCCTCCCATTTGGAGAGGATTTGAGGAGAAGAACTAGAGCCCTCAGCCCCCAGTCTGCAGATGATAGGGTCATGCTAGGGGAAGTGCAGAGTTAGCTAGAGGTGTAGACAGCAGCCTTTGAAGACGAGCCACAGGGGTGGGGCTTACAAACAGAATGCCTTAAATATTAGGGAACTGATCTGGATTTTTCAGGCAGTGGGAGCCATGGAGGCTTCTAGAACAAGGAAGGAAACATGGTCACAAACAAGTACAGTGGCTCCATGACTGACTCATGCTGGAGCCTGGCAGAGTTTCCACTGGTCATGCTGAGCACAGCAGCACCTGGTATCTCGCCATGTAGACTGTGGGGAGAGGGCGTGGTTTCACCTTTAGGATCCTCAAAGACTCCCAAAGCACCTCAGGTTTCCTCCAAGGACTGCTGTAGGAGACAGCCAGAGGCCCAGGCCTTTCCAGGCTCCAAAGAAGTGGCTTGAATACAGAAACTTAAAGCCAACCTTCCATTGGCTCCAGAGCCCTCTGGGCCCACCCCTTCCCCTCTAGTCTTAAGACCTCCCACTCTCACTTCATCCCTCTCCCACCCCCTCCCTCCTGTTGGAGTTACTCGAGGTCTGGGAGATTGCTCTTCCTTCTGCCAAATACCTATGTCCAGATGTCTAGTTCACTAAACTGACCTTGGGGTTGGGGCAGGAGGCTCTCCCCACTCCCCTGGTGTTTCTTCTTCCCTAGGCAGTGCCTCTCTCCTGGAATGAAAATGCCATGAAGATTTGGGGGGGGGGTCTCCTCTTTTCCTTCATTCTATTGCGTTCATGCCTGTAAGCTACACAGGAAGCTAACCATGGAAGCTAACCATGGAAGATAACCATGGCACCAATGTTTCACCCCCCACCCCCAGCCCAAGCCCATTTGATGATGGCTCAGATTCCACAGGAGAAACCAGGGAAGAGTGCAGGACCTACTAACGACCACTCAGCAGATGACAGAATCTTCTAGTCCGTCCCCCCCCCTCCCACCCCCATCATACAGATAAAGAAGCCAAAGCCCTGAGAGGATCAAACTTGCACCATAGTTACCAGCCAAGGAAATGGCACTGGCTCTCTAACTCACAGCTGGAACCAGGGTCCTGCCTGGTCCCTGGGGAATGTCTAAAGCCAAACTAGGATGTTAAAGGATGATTTAAAAGCTTTTTCATGCCAGGCAACATTGCCATGTTTCCAGGTGGGGCTGGAGGAGCCTAATGACCCCGGAGTACCGCTTTGCTGGATAATTCTGGTCTTCCTCTTTCCCATTGCCTTCCCAGAGGAAGTGCTGTGACTGGAAAGCCAGGTCAGTGCCAGCTGGGTCACCCCAGTCTTGACTTCCAGATGATACTTTGCCAATCCACAGTCCTGGACAAGCAGGCATGCCCACCTTGCCCCTGATTCCCTCCATTTCCTGGGACACCTATTTTCCTGGTTCTCTGGTTCTTGCTTCTGCCTGGACCTCAGGCTGTGGACTCAGGTGATCCACACACCTAGGGCTGTCACACACAATACGAAGGGGACATCACCACACCTCCTGCACGCAACCTCACACTCATCTTCACACATCCTTCCCACCTCCACCCCCATGCCTTCCTGTCAGGTCCCTGCAGGCAGCATCTTCACAGGACACAGCTGGACCAGTTGACCCAGCACTTCCTCGTCCCTCCCTCCCCTGCCGGAAGTGTGGTTTCCCCTCAATCTGGATTTCTGAATCCTACCACCCATCCATTTTCCTGTCCTTCAACAGGGTTCCTCCAGTCCCCAATGTCCCTTCTCCACCTTTAAGCTTGGATACTTCTAGAAGGACTGTCATCCCTGGGCAACATCACAGAGACTCAAACAAGCTGAGGCACTGTTCTTCCTTCCTGGGACTGTTGGTGCCTGCTTTGTCTGATCAGGGTTTCCAGCCTGCAGATTCAGGGAGACTTAGTTCCACGGAGAGAATGAATACTAACAACTCATGGCGCATCTTAGGATCCAAGAGCCCAAGTGGTCTCCTTCCCACCTCTGTGTTGGGCTGGGATTGGGAGGAGTCTGGGGGTGAGGAGTACCTTGTATCATCAGTCCAAATCTCTTAATCCAGCCACAGGGAGGGACAATAGTAGGCAGTAGTCTAGTTTTGCTGTTTATTGACTCTGGAGTCTTCCTCTTCTCCTCACTCTAAAATGGTAACACATCCTGGGGGTGAGGGTACGTACTGTTATACTGGGAGGAACACAAAGGAACCTTCTGGAAATCTATCTTCTTTGCTGTCATTGTCCATAGACATATAATACAAACCATATAGTAATTTGTAATTTTCTAATGCCACATTAAAATTTATCTTAATAATATATAACATAATCATCCCTAAAATGTTATTCCAACATGTAATATAAATATACATCATCTAATAAAATACTTTATGTTATTGTATATTATATTCTGTGTTATGTATATATTATATATAATAATAGAAAGAAAAAATGGTTCCTTTCTATATAGACCATCCATGTTTAAGAGCTGGTGACTAAGGTCTGAGGGTCGATATTCAAGTCAGCCTAGGCAAGAAACTATGAAACGCTTATCTCCAATTAACCACCAAGAAAAAAGAAAGAAAGAAAGAAAGAAAGAGAAAGCTGGCAGTGGAGCTGTGGCTCAAATGATAGAGCTCCAGTTTTGAACAAGAAAAGCTTCATGGACAATGTCCAGGCACTGAGTTTAAGCTACACACACACACACACACACACACACACACACACCCTTCTTCCAAGCTGTACTTAATGCCACCTGTGTTTCCTGACCCACATGTTACACTGTATACCTTCTTTATTTCTTCTTTATGTTGTTTCTGTGTCTTTGGTCTGCTTTATGTATCCCCCAGACTCCTGGCTGGGTACACATAGGATAAGAAAGCACTGGGGGCTGAATTTCACCCCCTCAATCAGCCAGCTTCGGGATGAGCTGATCATTTGATTTTGTTTTTCAGTCCTATTCCAGATGTTGGCAAAGGAGAAGGAAAAGAAGTAGAGAAGGGAGTCGGCACGGGGCCCCCTCTGTCATCCACCTTGAAGAGCACCCTCCGTCACCGTCACCGTGGTATTAGCATCCTGGAGAAGCTAGTGAAAACGTGCTCTGTGTGGCTGCAGCTGAAGCTGAGCCGGGAGGAGGCAGCCAGGATCCTGCAACGGGAGGCAGCTGGGGTGAGTGCACTCTCTCTACCCCATAGTTGTGGGGGCCAGCTGCCAGGCGCTCCAGTCCACAGCACTCCCTGACTGCCTTCTTTTCTCTCCTTGATCTACCATTTGGCCACAGTATCCTTCCAGAATCAGTAGTGAGAACTGTGAACCAACTAGTTTCTGCTTGGGGAGTATTGACGGTGAGTTGGTAAGGGCTGTCTTGGCATTTGGGTATCCAAGAGGTAAGATTGGTACTGTCAGGAGGCCATGCCAGCCTGCTCTGGCTTGGAGAGCTAGGTCAGGACGTGGAGACCACAGAAGGTCAGAATAAACATGGGTTAGACTCACCGATACCACTAACAGGTCAAAGGTGGAGTAGTAGAACAAAATGTTTTGGGACTAGTAACCCTTTTATATGATGACTTAAAGAGAACAAAAGTATAATTTTAAAGTATTTTGGAGTCAGGCTATGGGTTCTGGGTTCAAGTCTCCTGAGCCCTATTTTTGTCATTTTGAAAAATGACAAAGGGGGATCTCCTCTCAGGAGCGCCCATGCTCCTAGGAAGAGACATGGATGGATGGATGGATGGATGGATGAACAGATAAAGTGATGAGTGGACCAAAGATGGATAAATAAAAGATGGATGGATGGATGGATGATAGACAGGATGGATTATAGATAGGATAGATGATAGACAGGGTAGATGATAGGTGGATACATAGATGGCAGATAGATATACAGGTAGACAGATAGATGATAGACATAACAAATAGATGGAAAAAAACAGATGATAGATGATAAAATGTGAATCAAAGCTTCTCACATGTTACTTTCATTCCCATACATGTTTTCTTTTATGTAATTCCCTTTTCTAAAAAGCAGTTTAATTTGTTTAATTATAAAAGTGGTACATATATGTGTTCATCACCTTAAAAAAAAAAACCCAAGCTGGACAGAAGTGAATAAGACTCGTAAATGTCATTTCCACCTACTGTAGCCCAACCTACTTTCCAGAAGGCTTATAGTTTTTAAAACTGAGATGAAATTTGCATCACAGAAAAACAACACTTCACGTGTTCATGGTGGTAGGATTCAGTTCCTTCACAGTGTGGAGCAATAGCCACCCCTTCTACTTCCAAGGCCCATTTCTCTGTCCAAAAGAAACCCCCCCCCCATTTGGCAGTTGCTGCCCACTTTACCCCAGCCCCCCGGGACCATGCATCTGCTCACAGAAGTCATTTCACTGTGGCATATCTCTGTAGTCACACAACATGGTGGCAGCATCCCCACGTGCCCGCTGTGTTTCAGGCTTGCTTCCTTGTCCTGCTCACAATTAAGCTCCGGTATGCCCACAGCAGCTCTATGACCAAGATGTCACAGCAGAGGGACCCAGTGAGTCAGTGGCAGAGCTAGGATTTGAACCCCAGCTGTCTGGGTGCTCCTGTGCCCTAGTGTACACTGTGTCTGCTTTGA
Source organism: Megascapheus bottae (assembly GCF_031878675.1). Taxonomy (NCBI): domain Eukaryota; kingdom Metazoa; phylum Chordata; class Mammalia; order Rodentia; family Geomyidae; genus Megascapheus; species Megascapheus bottae. The sequence goes on from NC_143522.1 coordinate 24,652,786, forward strand.
CACTTGGACTCCTGCCTCCCACCTGTTCTCCCCCGTGTGCCATGTTACCCTGTGAGTAGCCCATCATAGGATGTGTGTGGGTTCTAGGTGGTAGAACCTACCACGTAGGTGGGCTCATTCACCCCGGGATAGGTTTTTTTTTTAAAGAATTTATTAACATTGATTTTTGCATCATATTTTAAATGACAGGTTTAACAAACAAGTGTTCAAGAAGGGAATCTCTATTTACAATCACTGGGACTTAGTATTTAGAACTTAATCAAAATTAGGCTAAGGGTTTGTATGTCATAGAAACATATTAACTTATGAAATAAAACATTATGTCTATAGAGTCATAGGTTTTTATGTCTATATAGTTATATTTCCATTACCATATCCATAGCATACCTCAGAATAGGTTTTATTCTTGTATGTCCAGCCTGGAATGACTGGAACCCTTGGGCCTCCAGCAAAGTCCCAGCCTCCCCTGGCACAGAGTCTGGCCATGGAGCTTAGGGCTGGGAGGGGAGTGGTACAAGGTCTGAGTAAAGGGAGACAGCTGTCCTGGGCCAACCTGGCTGCTAGGTCAGTTTTCCTGGAGGGGCGAGTGGCAGTAAGGAAGGGGAAGCATAGGTGTAGTATGGAGAGAAGCCTTGCTGCTGAAACAGGAAGGGAGGCTTCAGGAATTGGCGTCTTATTCATAGAGTGTACTTACACACACCAAGATGACTGTGCTCACAGTTTTATTTGATCCACATGGCAGATGCCGCCAGCATGCCCAGGTAGCCGTCCAGCCCGTGATCACTCCTCTGGGAGATTCTGAGGGAATTCAGTGCCTGCTAGAAACAGGCCCAAGAAGTGGGCTGATTTTTCTTGGCCATCTGAAGATGTGTGTCCAGACCTTGTGTTGGGGGGTGGGTTTGAGTCAGCGAGGAGCACCCAGGGCCTCTGGGACGAGCTGGAGTGTATGGGGGTTGTGACCACTTTGTCCAAGATACAGTCTTCCGGCTGGGAGTGAAGTTGTCAGCCAAGATCGCATGACTAGTGAATTGTAGGGCTGAGATTGGAGTTTGGCCTCTGCTAGGCCAACAGCCCTCCACAGGGAGCCAACCACAGGAAAGAAATGGAAATGAAGTTGGGCTTCCATATCAACACCCACAGATCCAACCAACCAGGGATGGGAAATATTTGAAGGAGGTACTTGCACATGTAGAAACTTCAGTCTTCAAACAAACAACATAGCAACTGTTTACACAGCAGTTATGTGGGTTGCTTTTTTTTTTTTAGTTACTGAGTATACAAGAGGATGTAATTTATACGCAAATATAGTTATGTTGCTTAATGACAGCTGTTCTGAGCAATGCATCGCTGGCTCCTTTGTTCTCATTGCCCCAACGTGATAGAGTGTATTTAAACAGACCAAGATGGCTACCAGGCGCAATTTTAGTTCATCCTCACAAGTAGATGCAATGTCCCCAATTCCAGATGAGAAATGAAAGCGCAGAGATGCCCCCTTACTTACGTGAGGTCACACAGCTAGGAACAGTAGAACCTTTAAGATAGGATCCTTAGGTTTTGCTATATAGTGGCCTGTCTATAAAACTGTGGAATTTCCATTGGGCAATGACATCATCACTTTGAAAGACACAGTCCTGACCTATGACGGCATGCTCAGTGACCTCGTGGGTCCATCCCATGTGGCACAGAGAAAAGCAGAGCTGGTCTTGAACCAGTGGTCTTGACTTAGTCCCACCTCCTTCCCTTTAGCCTCTCCCTTCAGTGTCTGTCTTCCCTGCAGCCTCTTCTCTAATAAGGATGTGGGAATACAGCAGCTTTTTAAAATTTGTGTATATCTAACAACTAGGTCATCAAATGCCACCTTTATCTGATTTGCTAATTTTTAGAATATTTCTAGTATAATAGAAAAGTTGGAAAGAGAACAGAGTATTGTTCCCTGACCTTCACGTTCAGTCTCTCCTGGACTTTCCTGCCCTAGCTGGCTTTGAACCTGAGTGAACAAGTAAACTGTGGAACTGTGGCCTCCAGTCATTGAACCTTCTTGATCACTTCCTTCAGATGCCCTTAGGTTCCACCTAGTGTCCTGTTTATCTCCCCGACCCTCCCAATGCCACAAAATCATCCACACATTCCACAGATTCATCCTGTCTTCTTGGCTTCTTCTTACGGGACAGATTCTCAGATCTTCCCTGTTTGCTGTCACTCTGAGTCAAGGAGGGCGGCCAGGCTTGGCAGGAATTGGATAGGGTCAGAGGGACTCATGGAAAGACCTAGAGGTGAAGGCCATTCTAGTCGTATGAGAGGGAGGGAATGTAATGCCAAAATGACTTTCCCAGGTGATGCTGGCCTCGCTCAACTGCTGAGCCCCTGCTCATGGAGTTTTCTACCGTCATTTACCTTTTCCTCCGCATTCCATGCTGGCTTCCCAACAGGGATGTCCAACGTCCAGCCCAAGGGTTGTATAAAGTCTGAATAATATTTGGTCCATGATGGAATGGACACAAATGATTCTCATATGCTTCCTTCTTTCTCCTCCTCCTTCTCCTCCTCCTCTTCCATCACCTTTGTGTATGTCAGTCCTGGAGCTTAAACTCAGGGTGTGGCACTATTCCTGAGCTTTAGTGCTCAAGGCTAGCTCTCTACCACTTTAAGCCTCAGCTCCACTTCTGGCTTTAGAATAACTGGAGATACGAGTCTCATGGTCAGCTGGGTATGGTAGTTTACTCCTGTAATCCTAGCTACTCAGGAGGCTGAGATCTGGATCATGGTTCAAAGGCAAGCCCGGGCACTAAAGTCCATGAGGTTCTTATCTTCAATTAACCACTAGAAAACCGGAAGTGGGGCTGAGGCTCAAGGGGTAGAGTGGTAACCTTGAGGAGGAGAACTCAGGGACAATGCCCAGGCCCAGAGTTCAAGCCCCATGACTGACAAAAAAAAAAGTCTCATGGTCTTTCCTGCCCCAGCTGACTTCAAACCATAGTCCTCAGATCTGAGACTCTTAAGTATCTACCATTACAGATGTGAGCCACCAGCACCTAGCTTTCATATGCTTCTTATTGGATGCTCTGGGATGTGTACCTATATTGATAATTTTGTGTGATCCATACAGGCTGCGTCCTATAAGAGACCCTCCTCAGCCTCCCCTTATCCCAGAGGGAATGGCAGGTTTTAGCCTCCCTCCTGGGTTAGATAGCTATGTAAGTGTCTTGAAATTCATTCTTTTGCTTAAGATATCAGTTTCTTCTGCTCCACCTATTTAGCCATCCACTTGCTGACATCACTATGGAATTGTGACATTTTGGGTTGTAATCTAAGTCTACCTTATGTGGTTACTTAAGTTGCCTCCACCTTGACCACTGGAAATCTCTCAAGTGGCTCGCCAATGAGTATACATGTGTGTGTGCCTTTGCTTGTTGATTGAGTTGATCACCTTGTCTTTGTTACCTTCCCTAGTCTAGAAATCATCCATTTCTCCGTGGACAGTAGCTTCCCTTTATTGAAGAATGGTCTTATAAAGTGTCTTAGTCAGACTTTTTGTTGCCATGGCAAATAACAGAGAAAAACAATCAAGTGCAAAGGAGTGTGTGCGTGCACAAGCACAATGAGCACATGCATACTAGTATTGAGGCTTGAAACTGGATCTAGGGAGCTTCCCCTGAGCTTTTTTGTGCTCGAGGCTAGCACTCTACCACTTGAGCCACAGCTCTACTTCTGTCTTTGTGGTGGTTAGTTGGAGATAAGAGTATCCTGAGGGCCGGGAGTTTGGCCTAGTGGTTAAAGTGCTTGCCTAGCATGCATGAAGACCCGGGTTCGATTCCTCGGTACCATATACATAGAAAAAAGCCGGAAGTGGTGCTGAGGCTCCAGTGGTAGAGCTCCAGCCTTGAGAAAGTCCAAGGACAGTGCTCAGGCCCTGAGCTCAAGCCCAGGACTGGCAAAAAAAAAAAAAAAAAAAAAGAGTATCCTGAACTGCCCTGCCCCAGCTGGCTTTGAACCTTGATCCTCAGATCTTAGCCTCTTGAGTAGCTAGGATTACAGCATGAACCACTGATGTCCAATGGGAAGATTTACTTTGATTCCTGGTCTCACAGGGTTCAGTCCATCGTCAGCAGACTTCATTGCTATTGAGCCTGTGTGAGCATGGTGGTGGAAAGGCCTGGTGGAGGAAACTGCTCACCTCATGGCAGCCAGGAAAGAGAGAAGAGTTAAGAGGAAAGCACAGGAGCCAAGACACAACCCTTCCACACCCAGCTGCCCACTTCCTCCAACTAGGCCTCACCTCCCACAGTTCTGCTACCTCACCATCAGTGGACTGACAAATTGATTAGCTCAAAGCCCTGGTATCTAATATCTCCAGAAACACTCATAGACACTCCCTCCCCCCCGCCTGCCAACTGTGCTGTGTTAACCTCCCAGGTGTCCAGCAGATGCCATAGCCAGTGGTCCCGTGGCCCAGCATGCAGGAGCTCATTGTCTCCTCCTCTCAAGGAACAATAACTCCAATATCATTAGTTTGACAAAAATGTTTGATGAAGCCCTGTCTTGCCCCTTCAAGTGCTCAGGCCAGGGAAGGAGGTGCCATTGCTGCTACAGGATGGCTGAGTGCTACAGGCCACCTCTCGGCTTCCTGGGAAGCATACATGGCAGAGGCCCCATCTCCATCTGCTTGTGAGGAGAAGGGGCCTGCCGTGAGTAATATGGATACCACCTTGTGGCGATTTGTCTTCAGTTCACAGCTGACTGCCTTCGTGTGCCAGTCCTAGGGCTTGAACTCAGGACCTGGGCACTTTCCCTGAGCTTTAGTGCTCAAGGCTAGTGCTCTACATTTTCCTCTTTTGGGTGATGGAGGTAAGAGAGTCTCACAGCCTTTCCTTCCAGTGTGGCTTTGAGCTGTGACCTCCAGATACCAGCCTCCTGAGTAGCTACGATTACAGGCATGAGCCACCAGTGCCCAGCTCTACAGGAGCTTTTATAAACCAATACTGACTAGAGTTATAGATCAAGTGCCTACCTAAAAAAAAAAAAAGAAACAAAAACCATCATGCCTAGTGTGGTGGTGCATGCCTATAGTCCCAGCTACTTGAGAAGTTGAGATTGGGGAAAAATCATACTTTGAAGCCAACATTAGGCAAAAAGTTAGAGAGAAACCCATCTCAAACAGCAAGCTGGGCATGCATAATATGTATATGTCTATAATGCCGTAGATAGAACTCAAGCTAGTCCAAGCCAAAGAACTTAAGACCTTTTGCAAAATCAAAACGGGATGGAAGCAGGGATCAAGTGATTGGGCACCTGTGTAACAAATTTGAGGACCTGAGTTCAAACCTCAGTACCACCAACACAAACAACAACGATAACCACCAAAAACCCTCAAAAGGGCCTGGAGTTTGGCCTTGTGGTAGCGTGCTTGCCTAGCATGCACAAAGCCCTGGGTTCCATTCCTTGTACCACATACATAGAAAAAAATGGAAGTGCTGCTGTGGCTCAAGTGGTAGAACTCTAGTCTTGAGAAAGCCCAAAGGCAGTGCTCAGGCCCTGAGTTTGAGTCCAGAACTAGCAAGAAAAAAAAAAATCTCAAAAGTAGTATTTCAGCTTCATGCCTAGAAGTCCTTACTTTCTTATGGTGGAGCTACGCCCTGTACAATCAGGTTCCTGGTGAGCAGTCCTATGGGTTTGGCTTTACAAGCTATAATTTGTAAGTCTCCCACCTGAAGCCATAAAACAAAACAAAACCACCTGCTGGGAAGTACAAGAGCCCTGGGCTAATGAGTCAGAACTGTTGCCCTTCCTACTCCTGTGCTGGTCTATTATTTTGACTTTTTTTTTTTTTTTCAAGATAGAATCTCCCTTTTGTTGCCCAGGCTGGCCTGGAATTCCCAATTCTCCTGCCTCTGCTTCCTGAGTGCTGGGATTACAGGCACGTGATACCACACCCAACCTGCCTTCTGTTCTTGAACCACAACAGCTCTGAACTCTCCCAGCTGAATTAAGCTGTTGCTTAATTCAGTCAAGTGTTTTGAAAGTTCTCCAGGTCATTTAGAGCCAGGACCAGTGCTGAGAAAAGCTCAACACCCTGTCCCAGCTACCTTCTAAATAGTGGGAAAGGTGAGCCTCAGTTCCCACACATGAAAAAAGAGCAATGTATCCTCTCTCCCAGTTCCAGCCTCAGAGATCCTGGCAGCTCTGTCAGGTCTGGTCAGAATCTGGGACAGAAAAAGCCTTTACCTCAAGTGTGGCTGCCATGTTTACCTGTGTCCAGAAGGGTTTATTTAGCCATAGAGCCACATGCTCCCATGCACACCATAGCCTTGTGTCTTGAAGAACTAGCTTCTTCTGTCCCTGCTTCAATGGCGTAATAGGAAATTCCCCAGTGCAACTGGACAATAGTCTTAAAATAGCAAAAGTAGAAAAGCAGACAGCTCTAGATGGTGCAGGCCAAAATGTGGATGGCTCAAACCAAAACCATTTATAGTACATTTATTTCACTTTAGATTTTTTAATGCACTAGGGATGGGGGAGGGTGGAGTAGCTGCATAATTCTCTGCCCAAGAAAATTCTGTCCCAGCTGTTACTGACATTTTGAGCCTTCTAAAACCCACACTGGAGCAAAACAGACAGGGAGGGACTCCTGAGGGGGCTGTACCAGCCTTCCTCTGGGAGTACCTCAGTGTACTTCCCAGGGGATGGGGGATAAAACACCCTAGGGGTACTAGATCTAGAAGAGTACTTTTTAGAAGGAAGGAGATATGTGTCTCATCAGCCTCTGTCCCTAAATATAGCCTAGAAAAAGCCAGCTTGATGGGGCCAAGAGTTTGGCCTATTGGTAGAGTACTTGCCTAGCATGCACGAAGACCCAGGTTTAATTCCTCAGTACTACATACATAGAAAAAAGCCGGAAGTGGTGCTGAGGCTCAAGTAGTCGAGTTCTAGCCTAGAGAAAATCAAAGGATAGTGCTCGGGCCCTGAGTTTAAGCCCAGGACTGGCCAAAAAAAAAAAAAAAAAGAGAGAGAGAGAGAGAAAGAAAGAAAGAAAAAAAAAGAAAATGCCAGCTTGAGAGAGCCAGTGACCTGCCAAGAGACAGCGCAGACTCATTCAGAAATGGAGAGTGCATACATTTCCCTACTCACGGCTCAGAGCTCTTGCCAGTGTCCACTGTATTTTGGGGGAAGATGGATGGAGGAACTCTAGCTTCGAAGAAAGCTGGACCCCACAGTGGGCGTGGCACCAGGAGTTTGCACAAATGTAGACAGAGCATCGTGCTTTCTGATAGTTCCTAGGTCAGGACTGTGGTGGGAGGGGGGTGACAGAGGGAGAAAGGACATGAGGAGGACAGAGGGGGCTGACTGGGACTTCAGCTTGGTGAGGCACAGACATGGCATGCTCCCAGAGGGGAGGGGAGAGTGCTTGGGCTTCAAGCCACGGCGTGCCATGATGGTAGTGTCAGCCATAGGGTACTCTCGCTTACCCGAGGAAAATCCAGAGGCTGGATCCAGGGAAACTCCTGATGGCTTCTGTTTAAGTTCTTCTTGCCCTTCTGCCTGCCATCTTCGGGGTGCTGGCTTTTGATATTCAGGTTGGATGCCTCATGGTTATAGAACAGCCAAGACAACTCTAGGCTTCTTGCCCATTTAGGTAGGAGTTTATAGGCTTTCTTCCCTGTCTTTTTATTATAGAATAAATGTTTTTCCAGATGCCTTATTGGGTTGGCAAAGGGGAACGGGATTTGCTTTGGCCACGCACAATGCCTCTCCTGTCAGAGACAGAGCCGCAGTCAGAATCAGAATCAGATTCTGGTACAAGGACTGGCTGGTAGGAAGCAGCCTGGAGATGCCATATAGCTCTGATCAGCCAACAAAGGGCTGAACTTGGAGTCTCTGGCTCCAGAGCTTTTGGCCTTATGCAAAAGCATCCCAGGGGCTGAGAATGAGGTTTAGTGGTAGAGTGCTTGCCTAGCATTCATGAAGCCCTGGGTTCAATTCCTCAGTACCACATAATGAAAAAAAGCCAGAAGTGGCACTGTGGCTCAAATGGTAGAGTGCTAGCCTTTAGCAAACGGAGCTCAGGACACTGCCTATGCCCCGACTTCAAGCCCCAGGACTGGCAAAACAAAACAAAATAACAACAACAAAAAAAAAAACCCTAGGCCCAAAGCTCTGGGCCTTCGTTTACCAATCCCTCCCACCTGAGTAGAGAGGAATATCTAAAGCCCCTAGCTGGCGCATTGATTTAGCACTTGATGGGATAGATGGGTGAGGAGCTACCCTTTCTGGAAGGTTCCTGCCCTGCTCTTGACATCCTGTCCTGATTCTAACTAACAAGTGAAATGTTGCCAGGAGGCTTTGTATATCTTTGAATCTTGATTCCTGTAGCTGTAGATCTGGGCTTGGGCCATTTCTTAGGCTTGTCACTGAGCTGTGGACCTCGCCATGTCTTATAGAAGGAAGAGGCGCTGAGTCCCATATCTGTCCATAGCCATGCCATTCGCTCTGTCACATAGTAAAGCACAATTTGTAGCCAAAGCGCTCCTGACCGCACGTGTTCTCTGCTGTGCGGGCTGGCGGGCTGGGCTGGGTGCAGCTGAGCGGTGTTTCTACTGTTCTTCTGTACTTCAGTCAAGCTGCTACAATCATCTGACAGCTTGACAGGAGGCAGGTGACCCCAGGTGGCCTCACGGAGCCCCCAGAGGTGGAGAGAAGAACCCCGGGCTGTCCATCCAGCTCCACAGTGCTCTGCTGACTCAGATAAAGCACATGTTGGGCAGAGGCTGCAACCAGCTCACACATGTGTTCTTCCTGGCACCGACTGAACTCTTCCTGGTCTAGGCACAGGGAATGTACCACAATCTGAAATGTTCTCAGGGGTCCTTGCTCCACTTATGTCCCACAGCTCAGCAGCTGGGCGCCAGCCCTCCTTGTTGTGGTTTTCATCTAAGAACCCAGGCAGAAGATAAGAGCCTCTCGGGAAAGCTTGGTGCCCGTAATGTAGGGATGTCCAGAGCTGGGGGCCCACAGAGTGCAGCGTGAGGGACTTCTCACTGCCGTCTTCCAGTAGGCAGATAAGCAGGCTGGATAACCAGAGATGGTCCATGGTGTGCTGGCACCCCTCCGCCCAAGACCTGCTTCTGCACCAGCCTGCTATACAGTCACCATTCACCCGGCAGAAGGTGAAGTTCCAGACTCACCCTGGAACCGAGGCGGGGGTAGAGTGGTACCAAACCTCTGCACAGTGTTGGTGCTGGTTAGAGTTCTAGCTCCATTGGCTGACACCCTCAGGCTTGGTTCATGACACGGCATTTGCCTTCTCTCTGTGCATTTTATCTTCCCAACTTCAGCTAAGGAAATCTCTAGATCTTTTTCACAATAAGCACAATTAGTGTGCTGGGTGCTAGTGGCTCATGCCTATTATCCTAGATACTGAGGTGGCTGAGATCTGAGGATCTCAACTTGGAGCCAGCCAGACAGGAAATTCGCATGAGACTCTGATCTCCAGTAACCAGCGAAAAGCCAGAAGTGGAACTGTGGTAGAGTGCTAGCTGTGAGCAAAAAAAGCTTACGGACAGTTCCAAGGTCCTGAGTTCAAGCCCCAGGACTGGTACCAAAACAAAAAAAAGTGAAACTGTGAGACAAAGATTTAAAAAGAAAAAAACAACGGAGGGACAAGGGTGAGAAGGGCCTCTGTGGAACCCTGCTGATGGACGAGCTTGGGGCCCTCTTCCCACACAGAGGCAAGACTGTGGTCACATTTCTTTTTCTATATGGTAGCAGCGGGTGTTACGCCCACTTATGGATCAGAACCTGGAGTGTCAGGGAAGCCATGAAATTTCCCCTGGTCACAGGGCTGATGCTGGCTGCTCAGAGCCAGCCGGAGCTTAGACTAAATAAAGTTCTCCCTGAAGGAGGAGCTTCTGTCTACAGGCAGATGGGATGCAGGATGCAGGATGGAGAGTTGTGTCTGAGCAAGGTGGAAAGTTCTAGACATAGTTATGCAGTGGGTGTGAAAGCAAGGCTTGTCATTCAGGTCACCTTGAAAAGCAGTCAGTGGGGTGGGGGGAAGAGGAGAGAGACCAAATATGAAGGGGCAAATGTAAGCCTCCGGGAGTAAAGATTCAGCACCTGTTATACTGCAGTTCTGGCCCATGGTACAGGATTCTCTTGCTAATAAAAAGCCCACCTTATGGTAAGCAAGAGTCTTCTATTTTCTCCTGTTTTAGTTTAGTTTGGAAAGAAAAAGCTTACTTGCCATATTCACCCTAATGGACGGTGATCCAGAGTTTGGAACCCAGTGTCCTTGCTTCTGCTGTGATTCGTGACCCCACAGAGGGACAGGGGAGCCTCGCTCCATACCTGAGCTTTGGGTGGCAACCAAGACCTATGCCCCCCCACACACATGAGCCACACTTGCAGAAGCCACCAGTTAAAGCCAGGGCTCCCAGGCCACCCACACTTCGGTTCAGCATGGTTAGGAATTGGAGGGCTCCTGTGACAGCTGCTCAGGTGTGACAGGACATCTCACAGAACTCCCTGAAAAGGTGACCATCATGGTGATAGCCTTATTACAAAGCACAGAACTCAGGAAGCACCAAATGGAAGGGACACGTGGGGTGAGGTCTGTGAAAAGTAGGGTACAGAGCTCCCCATCTCCCTGCTCTGAGAAACTGGTGCCTCTCTCTCCACCCCCCGCCGCCCCACTGTCATCAGCCAGGGAGTCCCTGAGCTCCCAGCTCAGAGGTTTGATTGATATTTGATGTCCCCATCATGGCTGATTAAATCATGGACTCTGGGGGAGTTTGTCTCCAGCCCCCTCCCCTCCCCAGTGTCAGAGTGTGTCTGAGAGGTGCAGCATTCTAATCCTGCACCAGTCTCTGGGGGCAACTTCTTCCTGCAAGCCCAGGGTCCTTAGGAGTCACCTGTCAGTATTATCTCGGGGGTCAGGGGGTGGCTCTCAGAAGGGCTCCTTATGAATGAGGCCTGTCCTGGCTTTCAGGAAATCCCCAGGGGTTCACAGTGCTATGCCAGGAGTTGGGGACAAAGAGCAACTATGTTTCATTGCACCAGTCACCCATGCTCGCTGACACCCAATGCTGCACCCACAATGGCCTCCATGAATCTGATGGACAAGGAGACACTTGACCTTTAGAAAAGAGGCAAAGCGGGCCATGTCCTGGGGGCAGATCAAGTTCAGGTTCTGTGTAGGCTAAGCAGAAGAAGAAAGGATGGGTGCCAGGTGTTTCCTTAGGGCCTGGAAAAGCAAAAAGCATGCCAGGTGGCCCTTGGCACCTCCCAGGCTGGCCTCTCCCAGGCTGGCACCCCACCTTCCTACCTCCCTCTGCCTGCACCTGGCCTCCCCTGTGTGTGGAGAGGGCTAACCTCCTTTCCTAACAAAGCCACAGGCAGGCCGGGAGTTTGGCCTAGTGGTTAAAGTGCTTGCCTGGCATGCACGAAGACCCGGGTTCGATTCCTCGGTACCACATACATAGCAAAAAGCCGGAAGTGGTGCTGAGGCTCAAGTGGTAGAGCTCTAGCCTTGAGAAAATCCAAGGACAGGACTCAGGCCCTGAGCTCAAGCCCAGGACTGGCAAAAAAAAAAAAAAAACAAAGCCACAGGCAGGGACTAATAGACTCGCCACCACCACTCTTGAAGGTCCTCTCACACTCAGAGATTCCCAAAGACCTCAAGAGAAAGGACCTCAGAGACAGAGGTCCAATGTCTAGGCTCTAGAGTCTTAAGGGCCTTTGCTCAAACCCAGCCCCAGCACTAGCCCTACACAGGGATCTGAAGTATTCTTGCCATGCTGCCTCTGTTTCCCCATCTGTCAAATGGGAATAGCTACAGCTCCCATCGATTGAAAAAGAGAAGCAAGTGGGATCATGGGATCCAGTGCTCTGATGTTTACACCTGGGGCAGCTGGGACAGGGAAGGTGTCATCAACCGTGGTGACATGATTACATCTTATTAACAACTGCACTGCTATCACAATATATCACCAGTAGCCAATAGCAACAGCAGAATTGGGAGCCTAGTGGGAAGTGCTCCTCCACGCTGAAACTGTGTCCCTGCCTTCAGGGACTGGGCTATACTCTTGCACTGTCAAACTCCAGCCAGCTGCTTAGGGACCAAGCCGGGGAAGGGGGGCAGGGCTCAGACTCCAGAGGCGGTATGTGTGGAGAGGATGGGTTGAGAGAAATGAGGAAACTGACTCAGCCCTTCTGTCCTGGAGTATCTTGTACTGCAGGAGGCTGGGGACATTCCAGAAGGTGTCACAGGAAGGAGGGGCAAGCTTGGGCAGGGCCATTAGAGACTGGAGAGGACATTGTAAAGCAGCAGAGGTTATGGCAGGCAAAGGAAGGCCCATCCTGAGATCCGCCCCTGAGACCACTGCCCTCTGGGGACTTCCTGATGCAAAACCAATGTCCAGGCCCTTTAGAGCCACCATCTGGCACAATCCTGGCAAATGCTTCCTTACTAAAGCACAAGTGCATCCTGGCCTAGAGGCAGGTGTCTTTTGTCAGTGTAGAGAGAAGGCCCAGCAGCAGAGATCTGTCAGACAACTTGGGGTTTGTAAGGAGACGCCTTGCAGCATAATAGTTTCAAATTCAATAGCCTGAACCCCAGCTCACCCCCTTATAACTAGGCAACCCTGGTGAAGCAGACTTGTGTCTTATACTCCCAGGCTTTCCTGGATCCTAGATGCCCCACTTTGGAGCCAGTATGTTGGATGGAGGCCCAGACCCCTCCCCTCACAGACTCTGTATCTGCAGTGCCTTGTGATTGACATGTTCAGCAGGCCAATGAGAAACAGACTTGAGGAACCTCCACATGGTGGTGGGCCAAGTCTATGTGGCTCTTGGGACAGAAGTCCCAGGTGGGGTCTTCAGGGGTGCTTGGCCCTGTTTCAGGAACCTTCCAGCCGACTCCCACCTTACTATTGTCTTTCTAGCCCCCTCCCAAGTCTGACTCAGGAGCTGACTGTTTCTTCCGTTTCAGACATTCCTTGTCCGCAGAGACAGCGGCGGCTCGAAGCACCTGGTGCTGTGTGTTCACTTCCACTTTCTGAATGACAGCTCTTCTGAAGTGCTGGAGTACACCATCCGAGAAGAAAAATCCAGTAAGTCCCTGCCCCCCCCTCCCCTCCAGGTCCCTGTCCCTCCCCCAGCAGCGGAAGCAGCAAACCCAGCCCCTACTAACCACAGCCCCTTCACTCTGCATCACTGTACTTAAAAGTCAGAGAGTGAAAGTCTTTTGGCCTGCACATGCTACTTGATCAGACTTGCTCTGAGCTCAGCTTATGTGTCCATGGCCACAGGGAAGTTTCTCGAAGGCTCAGCATCAGGATGCTAGAGAAAGGGAAGACAAGAGGGGAAAAGAAGGGGCCAGGAGTTTGGCCTAGTGGTTAAAGTGCTTGCCTAGCATTCACGAAGACCCGGGTTCGATTCCGTGGTGCCACATACAAAGAAAAAAAAAAAAGCTGGAAGTAGTGCTGAGGCTCAAAGTGGTAGAGCTCTAGCCTTGAGAAAGTCCAAGGACAGTGCTCAGGCCCTGAGCTCAAGCCCAGGACTGGCAAAAAAAAAAAAAAAAAGAGGGGAAAAGAAAATGTCTGCCCTGCCCCTCCCTCTAACATCTTAGCTTACACACATACCGTGATAAGAGACAAGTCACCTGGTTCTACGGTACCACAGTGTCCCCTTCTGTTCAATGGACATACAGTCCCTGTACCTGGGTGTGTCTCTGAACTTTGTGAGGTTGAAAGGCAAACACGCTGCGTGTGTACAAAGCAAGCTGGGGCCTTGATGGAAAGAAAGCTGTGTGGGGTCTCCCGTGCTAGGGCGGGGTGGGGGGGGTATGCCAATGGGTAAGATTTTTAGGTTTGGGCCTTTCTGGACCTCTGGGTTCCACCACCAGTTAGCCTCCTCTTCTTCTCAGGGCTAATCCTGTGTATACTGGGTATTGATAGAAGGATCCATAGAATGTTCCAAACACTGTTGAGAAGTGGTGTTATCTGGTCAGAAGCATAGTCTTTAAATATTCTCAACCAGGACTGGGAATTTGGCTTAGTGGTAGAGTGCTTTCCTAGCATGCACCAGGAACTGGGTTCAATTCCTCCATACCACAGACATAGAAAAAGCTGGAAGTGGTGCTGTAGCTCAAGTAGTAGAGTTCTAGCCTTGAAAAAGCCCAAGTATAGCACTCAGGCACTGAGTTCAAGCCCCAGACCTGGCAAAAAAAAAAAAAAAAGTTAAAAAATCCTAGAATCCTAACTGCTCAGAAAGAGATTGGGATGACTGTGATTTGAATCCAACCCAAGCAAGAAGTTAGCAAGAATCCATTTCCACCAAGAAGCCAGGCTTAGTGCTTCACACTGCAACCCCAGCTACGCAGGCAATCTAGATATAAGGGCTGAAATCTGAGGCTAGCCACAGGTAAAAAGCACAAGATCTATCAGGAAAACAAAAACAAGGGGCCAGGAGCATAGCCTAGTGGTAGAGTGCTTGCTTGGTGTGCATGAAGCCCTGGGTTCAGTTCCTCCTGGCAGTGGTGCTATGGCTCAAGTAGCAAAGTGCTAGCCTTGAGCAAAATGTGTCCAAGGACAGTGCTCAGGCCCTGAGTTCAAGCCCCAGGACTGGCCAAAAAAAAACCAAAAAAGCAAAAACAAAAAAACACAAGCCAAAGATGGGCATTGGTGGTTCATGCCTATAATCGTAGCTACTCAGGAAGCTGAGTTCTGAGGATCAAGGTTCAGAGCCAGCCTGGACAGTACAAAGCTACCATACACACACACACACACACACACACACACACACACACACACACACACACACACCAAAATATAAACCAAAAAATCCATGCAACCCAACTCTTATCCTTATTTGAGCATATTCTCCAAAGACATCCATGTAAGCATGTCTATGCTTTGTGCCTGCTGTTTCCCAAACCTCTTTTCTCCAGGGATCACCCTTAGGACAAAGGCCAGATAGTGTCAAGGAAGTAGCAGGTGATCTGTTTCTTCACGCCTCGCTCACTATGCCTACCTGCACTCTCTTTCTGTTCTCTTCTATACCCCTGACCATGTGCACAGAGCAAAGGCTGTGGAAGCCACACAGTCCACTCCATCCCACCTCTGAGTCTTGCTTCCTGTGTGATCAGGGCATGGGACGCTGCCTCTCCGGGCTCAAAATCCTTGTCTGTGAGGGCACGGATGGCCTCCCTCAGAGAGTTCTGGGAGGAGCCAGTGCGTCCAGACTGCCTAAGACTTGAGCCACTGTGGCTGTGGGGGTGGGTTGAGGAGGAAGTGGTCAGGGGAAAGGCCCAGGCCTGGACCTGGAGCCTGCACTGGGGTTCCCCACCCAGAGCAGAGGCAACAGGATGAGACAAGGGGAGGCCCCGAAAGTGAGTGAGCAGCCTCATCTGAGGCCCCGCGTTGTCTGCTTTGAGCAAGAAACATTCCCTTTGACTACTTCTGTCTTTCTGAGGGCTTGGAATGTTCTCTAGTTTCTTTGGAAGACACTGCACCAGTCAGTTCAGGGCAGTCTTGTTGCTATAACAAACTACCCTGCACCCCAATGGCTTGCACAGAAATAATGTGGATGGACCAGTGTGCGTGTATGTGTGTGATATGTTTCACTTGAATGATGGGATGGATAAAGCTTTTTTTTTGGTCTGTCAAGGGGCTTGGACTTTGGGCCTGGGTGTTGGCTTGGCCAAAGCTTTTTAACAAATATGCTTCAGTGCAACTAGAAGAGCAACATGTGTTTGGGGGGAGGGGTGGGGGGAGAGAGAAAGAGAGAGAGAGAGAGGGAGAGAGAACAGAATCTCATGTTAGGTTCCATTTAGAAATGACCCCGTCTTCAAGTACTGACAAAAATCCACAGGTTGAAGAAACTGAATAAATATTAGATTTAATACTCATCTATGGGAATTATCAGACCAGGAATTAACCAACATGACAAGATGTAGAGGGTACCGATGGATAAAACAGACACAGCAAGCAGTACCCTAAAAGAAATGCTAGACACAAGGACCAAATTGAAGAGTACTAGGCTAGATAGACTGGACATGGCTGAGAACAAACTCATTAGCACTGCAGAGCAAAGAGAATACAAAAAAAGAACAGAATATTCCATAACTAATCATTACAGAGTATAGCATAGAAGTAATGGAATACTGGAAAGGGAAGGAAGGAAACCATAGAAGCAAAAAAAAAAAAAGGAAAAAGTATTTTAAATATTTAGAGAAAAAAAACCCAAACCCACCAGAATTTTGCATCCTGTGAAATTATCCTTCAAAAATAAAGGATACGGAAAGACTTTCTCAAACAAACAAGAAGCAAGAGATTTATTGCTGACAGACGTGAATTGCAAGTGTTAAGATTTCTTTAGAGAGAAGAAAAATGATAAAGATCAGAAAGTTGAGAGCTGGGTACAGTGGTTCACGAAACGCCTGTAATTCTAGCTACTCAGGGGGCTGAGATCTGAGAATCTTGGTTCAAAGCCAGCCCAGGCACCAAAGACTGTGAGACTCTTATCTCCAGTTAACTACTAAAAAACGGAAAGTGGCACTGTGGCTCGGTGGGCAAGGTAGTAGCCTTGAGCTCAGGGACAGTGCCCAGGCTCAGAGTTCAAGCCCCATGATTGACTAAAACAAAACAAAACAAAACAAAATCAGAAAGTTGACCGTATATAAAAAGGAAGCACATTGGAGAAGAAGTAAGTGAAAGTGAAGATGAAATATTTATTTTCTTACTAATTGATCTAACAGGTAATCATTGTCCAAAGTAATTACAGCATCAGTGTGCTCCATTATATATCCACAGTGATGTCAGCAATGCTGAAGGGAAAGGAAGGAGGAATTAGGATTCTTTTGTTCTTTGTGAAGCGTTATGATGCTATTTGAAAACACTCTGACTTTTTTGTAAATATAAATTGCAAAGTTCAAAAGTAAGTGTAGATGCACATATCTATAATCCCAGCTACTTGGGAGACGGAGGTAGGAAGATCAAAATGTTAGTGCCTGCCTGGGGTACAGAGTAAGTTCAAAGCGTGCTAAGCAACTTAGCCAGATACTGTCTAAAGATAAAAATTAAAAGAACCAGGAGTGGAGCTCAGTGGTTGAGCACTTGCCTAGCATATGCAAGGCCCTGCATTCAACTCCAAGGGTTGCAAAAAATTATCAGGAATGAATTTAATTTAATAAGTTATTGTGTATAGCTGATACTAAGAAAGAGAAAAAGGAAGAACTGTTTCTACTACTCAGGTAAAATTCCAAAGGTGGAGGGGGAGAGGAGAAAGAAAGAACAGAAGAGAAGAACCAGACCAAAAGTAAGACAAGTAGAAAACAGTAACGAATATGGTAGACATCAGTTCAGTAGTCAGCTTGTGGACACTGTGACAAACTACCTGATATGAACAAGTTAAGAAGAGAAGTTTTAGCCGGGCATGGGTGGCTCACACCTGTAATTCCAGCTACTCAGGAGGCTAAGATCTAAGGATTATGGTTTGAAGCCAACCTGGGCAGGAAAGTCCATGAGACTCTTATCTCCAACAGACTACTCAGAAAAAGCCGAAAGTCGTGCTGTGGCTTCAGTGGTAGAGCAGTAGTCCTGAGCATAAAGAGGCTCAGGGACAGGTGTCCAAGCCCTGAGTTCAAGCCCCAGGGCTAGCAGAGAGAGAGCGGGGGAGAGAGAGAGAGAGGAAACAGGATGAGGGGGAAGGAGGAAGAAGAGGAGGAGGCAGAGGAAAGGTTTGTTTGAGCTCAGACTATAGTCTATGGTCTCCTGGCTAGTCTCTATAGGCCTGTGTCAAAGCTAAGCATCATGGTAGAGAGCATGTAGTATAGCAAAGCTGCTCCCCTCATGGCAACCAGGAAGGAAGGAGTTGGTACAAGTACCCTCCAAGGCACATCAACAGAGACCTACTTCCTTCAGCCAGACTCCAACTCCTAACAGCCCATTCAGCTAGGAACTCATCAATGGATTAATCCATTGATAAAGTTAGCACCCCTGTGGCCCTCTGAATAGTGCTGCCCCCAGGGAACTAAGCTTTCAACACTTGAGCCTTTCTGGTAGACACTTCATACATCAATAATGACTGAATGTGGTCCAGATGCACCACTAGGAAGAGCCTGTCCCAGTGGATCAAGAAACAATACGTGCGTGCAGTCTACAAGAAACACACTCTTAAAAAAACACTCAGAGGAGAAGTTACTCCGTGTTGACATTAATCGAAAGAAAATAGGAGCAGCTATACAAAATACAGACAAAACAGACTTGAGCCCAGGAGAAAGAGGACTGTTAAATACTGGTAAAGAGAAGAACCTGCTAATGCTCAGTGTGCATGTGCCTAATAGAACAACAAAAAGTAGAGACGGACCCATAGACCTGGAAAGAAAACTAGAGAGAGCCACTGCACATTGGAGACTTCAAACCACTCCTGTCAGACATGGATAGATCCAACCAGCAGAAACTCAGGGCGGATGCACTTGAACTCTACATGGCCACCTATCAGTGGGAGAAACCAGACCGTCTGGAAGGTGCTTCCGCCAACAACCGCAATGTGTCCATTATTCAGCTCAACTGGAACATTCGCCTAAGTAGATCACATTCTAGGTCATGCATTCACCAGTTTGACAGACAGAAATCCCACAGTGTTTTCTCTCAACCTGCAATGGAATTAAAATAGAACTCAACAGCCAATCCCCAAATATTTGGAGATTAAATAACTCTTATCTAAATAACACATGGACCACAGAAGACATCACAGGAGAAATTTAAAAACACTTGGAAGTCAATGAAAATGAAAATACAAACTGATCAAATTTGGGCAATGGATAGCAGATCTAGAGGGAAATCAATAGCATTGGTTGCAGATATCAGGAAAGATAAACCTTGGTTTCATATTCAGTTCTTTCTGTTGACTAGCTCTGGGAACTAAAGCAAGTTATTTGACTTCTTATTCTCATTTCTCTCCACCATGCGGGGAGCTTACCATGCCTTTGAGGAAGCTGTTAGAGGAACAGACAAGCAAAGCATGTCAGAAAAGTATATCAGTGTCAGAAAAGAGCCAACAGCCAGGCAGACATAGATTTGATGTTCAATGGGTCATTTTTCTGCCTTATTGAATTTGGGCAAGCTCCTGAGTCTTCTTGAGCTCCTTCTCCTCATCTGTAAAAGCCTCTGATGGGCCCTTGAGGGACCTGTAAAAGGGTAAACAGTGCATTAGGTGTGTGTTTGCTCTGTTCTCTGATGAGCCTCTCAGAACTCCAGTTTCATACCAGTGTCTCAGGACTCCAGTTGGATCCTTAGTTTACAGAATGTGACTCAAGAAGTTGGTACAAGAAACTCCTTCTAGGGCGGGGAGTCTATCTCCGTGGTAGAGTGTTCGCCTCACATGCACGAAGCCCCGGATTCCCCAGTATACAGAAAAAGCCAGAAGGGTGCTGTGGCTAAAATGGCTAGAGTGCTAGCCATGAGCAAAAAGGGGCACTTAGGGACAGTGTCCAGGCCTTGAGTTCAAGCCCCAGGACTGGCAAAAAAAAAAAAAGACAAAAAAACTTCTTCTAGCCTGTCATGGTGGCTCATAGGGCTGAAGGCTAAGAATGGAAGGCTAAGATTCAAGGCTAGCCTAGGACGAGAGAGAGGGAGGGAGGGAGGGAGGGAGAGAGAGGGAGAGAGAGGGAGAGAGAGAGAGGGAGGGGGAGAGAGAGAGAGAGAGAGAGAGAGAGAGAGAGAGAGAGAGAGAGAGAGAGAGAGAGAGAGAAAGTGAGAAAGTCCATGACCCTGTGGGGATAATAGTCCAGAACACACACCCCCCCCCTAAAAAAAAGACCCTAATTGAAAATAGCAAAAGCAATGGGTTAGGGTGTGGGTCAAGTAGTATAGCACCTGCCTAGCAAGCACAAGGCTGAATTCAAACCCAGTACTTATAAAAAGAAAAGAAACATCCTCTATATTGCCCAACCTAGAACATTCTTCATATGCCTCTCCCTCTACTGAATCATGACATAAAATATGTGCTGACACTTTGCTAGGTTCGACGCCTGGGCTAGGTATCGTGAGAAAGGATAAGGAAGTAGAACAATAATGAGAGTCATTTGTTAAGCCTTTGGGATGAATTCATTCTTTTTTTTATATATATTATTTTCCATGAGCCACACCTCTGGCCCTCTGGTTGTTTTTAAGATAGAGTCTTACTTCCTATCTGCATGCCTGAAGTGCAATCTGCTCCCTCATTATTGTTATTATTATTATTATTTATTATTATTATTGCTTCTTGCTAAAGCTAGGACAACTGGATGTGCCAACACACCCAGTGTCTTCCATTAGAATGGAGTTTCATGTTTCATGGCCCTGAACTATGATCTTTGCCATCTCAGCCTCCTATGTGACACGGATAACAGACACACATCGCCAGATTGCATTCCATCCTTAAAATGCCCTGTATATATATATAATTTTTTGCCAGTCCTGGGCTTGAGCCCAGGGCTTGAGCACTGTCCTTGGACTTTCTCAAGGCTAACACTCTACCACTTGAGCCTCAGCACCACTTCCGGCTTTTTGCTATGTATGTGGGGTACCGAGGAATCGAACCCAAGTCTTCGTGCATGCAAGGCAAGCACTCTACCACTAGTCCAAACTCCCAGCCCTATAGATATAATTTTTATGTTTATTTATAAAGGTGACATAACAGAGGTTACCATTTCCTAAGTCACCCTTCCTTTTGTGTATTTGTTGACAGTTGGCCCATCTAGAGGTAGTCCATAGCCCCTCCCCATGAATCTGTGCTAGAGTGTGCTTCAACCAGCTAACTAAAGCAGAAGTGATACGATACCAGTTCCACAGAGGTTTTAAGGGAGCTGGAGCTTTAGCTTGTACTGTAAATGCTCTCTTCCATCCTGAAGACAATGACCTGGAAACTTTATGGGACAGGAATGGAAATAGGATGGAAACAGGATTGGCTGCATCCAACCTGAGCATTCCCAGATTTACACAAAGATCTCCTACCTTCCATACCAGACCAGCAACCAGGTGAATGCCACTGAATAATGCAGTGAGTGTTCCAGAAATGGAAGAGCCATCCAGCCTAGGCCTGCCCAGACTCTTGACCCACAGCTCATCAGCTGCACTTAGGTAGTTGTTATTTGAAGCCAGTCAAGTTTTCAAGTAATTTTTTCCACAGCAATACAATAGCTAGCCAAAGCAATCATAAACCCCCACTAGATAGAAGCTAAGGCACAGATTGAATCCTGTTGGCTTGCTCAGAGTCCCATGTTAGCAAGTGACAGAGCCAGGATTGAGATCCCCCCCCTTGAAACCTGCCTCCAAATACATATTCCTAGCTTTGTGTCACTGCTCCCAAGTTGAAAATTTACCCTCAGGGAAATATCCGGTCCACTTGAGAAGCAAGAACCACTCATCCTCAGTAATTAGATTTCTATTGACATTTGTCTATTCCTTTGCTCAGTTGAGGATAGCAGGCCGTAGGAGTGCAGAGATGGGTGCATTTGAGTGGTGAGGATTTTATGGCACTAAGACAAAGCACCCCCAACACTGGTGAGTGGATGCGACTTTGGGATATCTTTGAGGATTGTCCTTTAGGTAAACAGAAATGTCTTATTTAGACAGGGAGGTCTACATCGTGGCAGGATGCTGGGTATGTCCCTGTGAATGAATGTCCCTGTGATCCCAGGAAGGGTTAAGCAAAGAATGGGAGCCAGCCAGAGACAGCCAGGGCGCAGGCAAGGTGCTGGCATCCATAGTACTCCTGAGCCCCTGCCATCTTGAGGTACACACATCGGTTCCTACTCTAGAATTGGGTTTCTGACTTTTGGAATCTGTCATCCATTTCCTTGTTGTAGGAGACTGCCCCAGCTGGGCCTAACAGGTTGTCTACAGCATCCCTGGCATCCGACCACTAGGTGGCAGTAGCACCATCGCCTGAGTTGCCTCAGATTCTTGGTCCTGTACTCAGATTATAGTCTACCACCCTAATATATGAGAATGGAACCCTGGGCCTTGGGCCCTATTTGGAGTAACATAGCCATCTCTGAGAAAGTTTTTTTTAATGCCTGTCTGTCTCATATTCCTCATGGACTGTGGGGCCCAAAAAACCAGGCCACAGACTGGGGAATTGGACTCTTCCAAGCTACATTCTACATCTTGATACCCTAGATCTGTGACCAAGCACAAGATGCCCACCACCCCTCCCCTACCTCCACACCCCCGGGTCTCCAGCTCGTCTGAGTGACAGGAGGTTTCTTCTAAACCTATAATGGATGCCATGTAGGAGAGACTTTGAAGGAGCCTGAGGTCAAAGCGGTTTTCTTGGCATTCATAGTGGGGGGGGCGCCCCGTGGCACTTGGGGCTGTGCTCCCTGCAGTGCTGGGCCCAGCATCACCTGCCTTCCTCCTACCCATCATCCTCTTTGCTTCCTGACACAGCAATGTTTTTCCCACCTGGATCCCTTCACAGACACGCCCTGGCCTGTCGTGGGAGCAGGGAGGGGAAGCAGTGAGACCCGCCCCCCGGGTCTGGGCTCCCCAGGCTGGCACCTCTGCCCTGCACTTGCCCCCTGCCTGCTCCTTCTCCCAGTCCCTCCTGTCATTTGCTCTTTATTTAGTTTTTCCTGACACACAGCAACTGGCAAATCTGTCCTTTGCCTCCCTTGTGTTTTGGCATTTGAACCTATAAATAGTTGCCAGAGTCTCTGTCTACACTGTGACAGTTTCCCTGTGTTCCCTTCTCACACTCTGAAGTCTCACGTTCACACTTGCTCAACAGGAAAGAACAATTCCCCAAAATGGAGATCTTTTATTTTACCTGGAACAGTGTAGTAGAGCATCACCTCACTTCCATTGTCCGCATGGAGCTCACAGACAATGATCTCAGAAATCACAGGCCCCAGCATGCACCGGACATGGCCAAGAAAGTTCTAGACCTCAGAAGAACTGCGTTGTAGGCCTTAGTGGTGCCTGTGACCACATCATGGTGGGATGTCATAGCACTGGCTTCAGTACCCAAAACTGGGAGTGCAACCAGAGTTCTGCCCATGAAGGTTGCCCCCAGGGAAGGCTTCTTCTGTCTGTGAAATGGGACTATGGCCTGAACCCCAGTGCCCCAGGCACTACCCTCCACCCCGCACTCCTCTTCTGAACAATGGTTGATGATCTGGTCAGATATTGCAGAGCATTGCAGGGGGCCAGGGTTGTTGGAAGGCGCTGGCATCTGTCTGGTCATGATTTAGTCATCTTCTTGTGTTGGTGTCTTAATGTATCTTTGCATCAGTCTCATCTATAAAAAAAAAATGATGAAGAGGCCGGGAGTTTGGCTGAGTGATACAGTGTATGCCTAGCATGCATGAAGACCTGGGTGCGATTCCTTGGTACCACATATACAGAAAAGGCCAGAAATGGTGCTGCGGCTTAAGTAGTAGAGAGCTAGCCTTGAGAATGCCCAAAGACAGTGGTCAGTCCCTGTGTTCAAGCCCTAGGACTGGCAAAACAAAAAAAGATGATGGATAAGACTGATTAGAAATGAAAAGGGTGGGAAATTCAGAGCCTGGCATCGTTATTGAGAATCTATAACTCTCCAAATCTGTACATAGTCCATCACAGGAAGCTGGGGAAAGGGAATGGTGGCAGTCACAAAACAAAATCAGGGCTGGGCACAATGTTCATGCCTGTAATCCCAGTGATGCAGAAGACGGAGATATGAGGACTGAGAGTTGAAGCCAGTCTAGACAAAGTTAGCAAGGCCCCATCACAGCCAATAGCCTGGGCATCATGGGACACATCTGTAATTCTAGCAATGGGAAGCAGACACCGGAGGATCATAGTCAGAGGCCATCCTTGGCACAACGCAAGGCTCTCCCTGACAAACAAACTAACGCCAAAAAAAGGCCCCAAGTGTAGATGAAGTGGTTCAGTTGGAAGCCTAGCAAGGTGAGTTCAAGTTCCAGTATCACACCAAAAAAAATAAATAAATAAAAACGTATAAACCCTCCCAAACAGCCCCAGACAGAACCCAGGCTGCCAACATGCAAGGTTGGACCCCAGTTTCCCCATCTGTGCAATGGTGGACCAGAGCTGTCTGTAGGCCTGGGTGATGACTTGAAGCATTTCCTGCTGTGGCTGCTGGCCTCTCTGGTCTCACCCTGGGGACAAGGGAAGCAACCTGCATGTTTCAGAAAACTGGGCCTTATGGCCACAGCGGACATTTCTTCACCACGTGCCAGCCAAGTTGTGGTTTCCATGGCAACTACAGGGCCCTCCCCCACACACACACACTAAAAACAGCTCTGATGCAAATGGGGAAGGATCCCCATCTTCCATTGGTTTGTAGGGGATCCTCTTGTGATGGTGGCAGAGTGAATGTGCCCTAGAAGAGGGGACTCCTTCCCCTTCCTGCATGAGGCTCTGGAGCTGTTCCCCTGCCCCATCCATTTTAATGCTGTGTCCGCACTCCCTGGCTTTTCTGTCAGGGGCCCAGTTCAGATCCAGTGCTGCTTAAAAAGGGGGTAGGTGGGCAAGGACCCATCAGGATCTAGTGGCAGGAGGATTAAAAGGATCTTGCCCTGGGATGTAACAAGGACTTTGGGGGAAGACTATTTGCTGCGCTCAGGTACGATGGGTCGGTCTTTCTCTATAAGCACTGAACCCTCTCAAGGTCAGGCCACCGTGCCTGTCCTTGGGGCCAGGGCATCCACCCTACCTGGAGTCCCACTGGCTTCTAATGTCCCAGGGTTCATTTGTGTATAGTGAGACCTCGGTCCTGGTGTTTTCCCACTGCCAACCTAGTTTTCATACATCCAAAGAGAATGAGCTGACTGTTTTGAACAGTCTACCCTCAGGAAGAATTCCAGACACGTGCCCTGGCCAGGGCCAATGGAACCAGCCCTGTGGCCCTGCCATCAGGCTTTCTGTCAGTTTGCATACCCATTTACCCATCACCCTAGGCCATGAATGCAGTAGGTACTTGCCGGTGAATTCACGCATAGGACCAGTGCCGACTCACGGGTAGCCTTGAGCACACCCTTCACATGGAGGCCACAAGTGGAAATAGTCGACTAAAAATGATTGTTAGTCAGGTGCTGGTGGCTCATTCCGTAATCTGAGCTACTGAAGATGCTGAGATCAGGAGGATCATAGTTTGAATAATAGCCAGCAAAAAGCAGGGTTGGAGGCATGACTCAAGTGGCAGAATGCCAGCCTAGCAAATTAGATGCCAATCTAGCAAATTATAATACCACCAAAAAACGTGGAATTTGTATTGTTGGCCACAATGTGCTCAAAGTGAGAGGTTCTGGAGGTTTCAAAGTTGCCTGCTCTTATGGAAGGCTGAGTTTATGTGGAGGGGCATCACTCAGAGTCCTTGGCTAAGTGAATTCTGATATAGTGGTCTTTTTCTCCTCAAAACCCAGTGAGGCCTGGGTTTTTCTGTTGGCCAAAATAAATTAGAACGTAAAGAATTCAAGTTCAATAGCAAGGGGAATGAGAAGACATTATAAAATTCTCATTGGTTCAATGTAAATTCACCTCATGCACTGGGAATGAAATACAAATCAAAACCACAAGTTACCCTTCACACCCCTGGTATGGTTACAATAAAGAAGACAGACAGTAACAGCAGCTGGCAAGGGTATAGAGGCACTGGCTCTCACACATAGCTGGTATGGATATAAAAATATCCCACTGCTTTGAGATATATTCTGATAGTTTGCTAAACATGCAGAATTATCATAAAACCAACGCCAAGCCAAAGAGACCTGCACTGTGGGGTAGCCCAGAATGCCGTGTTATGTGTATATGTGTGAGGGGGTGGGGTGTGTGTGTGTGTGTGTATGTGTGTGTGTGTTGGGGCTTGAACTCCAGGCCTCACATTCTCCCTTAGCTTTTTCACTCAAGGCTGGCACTCTACCACATGAACCACACAGTCTCTCCAACCCTGGCTAGCTTCGAACACTAATCCTCAGATCTTGGCCTCCTGGAAAAGCAAGGTTCACAGGGGTAAACTCCTGGCACCTGGGCAGGCTGGGGTTTTGCAGCAGGCATCACCACTGATCCACAAGCTGGGTGAGGTCCACGTACCTTTCTCCTCCACTGACCAGGTGGCGGCGCTGTGTCTCTATTCCTGCTGTGTTGGGGCCCTCTTTGTGGAGAGTGGTACTGTGCCAAATTCAGGCCCTAGATCGCTGAACCCCCAGTGCTTCTCTCTCCTCCCCCCACCCCACCTCACGGGGAACCCTCAGAAGCTGGAAATGGCATGGGCCGGAGTTAACCACACTTACATCTGTGTGAGCCTCCACCCAGTTCTTCCTCTCTGTATTTGGGGTGCTATTTTTCTTGAAACTCATTTTTCAAATGTTTGGATCTGGACTTGTGAGAAGCCATCGCTTTGCCACAGATGAACAGAAATATACTTTTAGGAACTGTTGAGACTTGGTGCTTAGAATACAGGGAGAAGATAAAGTTGTCGGCATGCCGTGTGTTGTGATGGAGAGCTGCCCTGGGCTTTAGACACCAGATGATGGGCACGCTCGGGGCCACTTTGTCCATTCTAGGGTCAGGTGGGCTCTGCAGCCAGGTCCCGCCTTTTCTCACCCATCACGTGGAAACTGGGGCTCAGCTGTGATGTTCACATGGCACCCCCCTCCCCAGAAAGCCCACTGTGAGCCCCTGAGACCAGAGAGCTTTGCCTGGCATGGGGTGGGGAGGGGAATGAGAAGCATCTTGGAGGTGGGATGAACTGGGGACCTCCAACCACTGACCAGGCTGCCTTGTGCCCCTGGCCCTGGGCCCTATGCCCTGTGCCAGTGTAGTCCAGAGCCTTGTTTTTTACAGGGCAGGGCTGGTCCCTTCCTCTTGATGGCCCCTCACTGTCCCCAGGTCACTGAGTGATAGGACTGTTGAGATTAACATGATTATTACACACCTTTTTGTTTTTATCTGTTATTTTGATCTGTCGGAACTCAAGGCTCATTTGCTGGACATGCTTTCTACCACTGAGGCACTTCCTCAGTCCTTTCTGTCTTAGTCATCGTGTAGGTAGGATCTCCTGTTTTTGCCTGGCTCCCACCTCAGACTGAGATCTTGTGGTCTACGGCCTCGGCAGAGCTGGGGTCACAGGTGTGCTCTCCGGAATCCTGCAGCCTTGGCAACGTTTTTCCTGGGCTGTTCTTCAACCAGTTCTACCTCCTGAGTAGCTAGGATTATAGGCAGGAGCCCTACTTTGGCATGGTTGATTCTTCTTGTACAACCTAGAATCAAATATATACTCAATATGTTTTTATATATTGTGTATTAGTTAAGGCAAACTGTGATAATGAGATATTCCCTAACCTATCAGGGAGCTGACACTCTCAGAAGTCCATTTCTCACTCACCCCAGGACCTGCTGGCAGTGATGTGCTGGGAGCTGTGCAAGCTAGCAAGGACCAAGGTGGCAGCTGTGCCCACCCAGCCCTCAGGAGGGTCTCCTTCTCCCTTGTAGCTGGAGCATCCTAACACCTGGCTTCTCTTGTCTCTGCACAGTATTGTTCGTGGAAGGCTCGGTTCTTGTGTTTGAGGACATCTTCAGACTGATTGCGTTCTACTGTGTCAGTAGGTAAGTGGTGGCTCCAGGAATGGCAGGGGGACAGACATCCAACCATCAGTGTGTTATAACTGACATGGCAGGCGGCTGTGGGGAGGCAGGACAGGGAGCAGGTCAGAAGAAGTTCCAAAGGGAAGGAGGCCGCGCAGAGATGCAAAGAGAGAGGCTGCAGAGTCCCTTGGCTTTGCTGTGGTACATGCAGGAAAGGTGTTGGCTCCCTGGCTTCCTGACCAGTGGTAAGATCCCCTCCCTTGACCCCACTGCCTCCCAACCTGGTGAGTATCAAGGATGGCGTGTGGTCCTGTGGGAACCTGACCCGGCCTGTGGCAGAGATTCCAGAAGGCATTTCTGCAGGGGCAGTGAGAGTGGCTGCTGTGCCTCAGTGGATGGGAACCATGGTCATTCTGTCAGTTCTGGGTGGAGCAGGCCTCTGCACCCAGCCTTGGCCCCGCTCCAGTCATTCAGAACTGGTTTCAGATCAACAAGAATTTAAAAATATATTTTGGTGCTACAAGCCAGTGACTTACCCTGGAGGTGTTTAGCAAGGGCTGATTAAAGGATGGGTAAGGTATCCTGGTGGGTAGGCATGGCAGAGCTAGTTACCATAAGCCTATGCCATGGCAGCCCCCAGCACTGCAAAGTATAGGTTGTAGGCTCTGTTCCTGAGCTTCTTTTTACTCAAGGCTGGCACTCTGTCATTTGGGCACTGCTCTACTTCTAGGTTTGTTTTTTTTTTTTGATAGTTTAGTAGGGATAAGAATCTCACAGGCTTCCTGCCCAGGCTGGCTTTGAACTACAATCCTCTTTCAGCCTCCTGAGCAACTAGAAATACAGGCATGAGCCATTAGTATCCAGTACCAAGGAATTTTCACCCATCATCTTTTTTTTTGCCAGTCTTGGGACTTGAACTCAGGGCCTGGGCACTGTCCTTAGATACTTTTGCTCAAGACTAGCACTCTGCTACTTGAGCCACAGTGCTACTTCCATCTTTTTCTATGTATATGGAACCGAGGAATTAAACCCAGGGCTTCCTGCATGCTGGGTGAACACTCTACCACTAGGCCAAACTCCTAGCCCTACACCCATCATCTTTATAAGTCTTTCCAACAACTCCATGAGAGGTCTTGTAGTGATCCTGGTTCCTCATTGCACAGATGAGGAAACCAAAACAGAGAAGTCACATAGCTGGTAAACAACAGAGCAGGGTTCAACTGAGATCTTGAGCTAAAGTTCAAGCTTGTGCTCTGCTACCCACTGTGTACATCCTGTAACAGTTCCAATGAGCTGGCATGGCCAGCCTGTGCCCAGGGCCACACTGCAGAGGCCTTATGTGTTAAGATGTGCCTGGCTCTTAGACATACTTTTCCTACTCCAAGAAGTTTCTCCCTCAGCAAAAGGAGCTCAGCATGGTATTTGACATTTGCTAGACCTATGAATGAATGAATGAATGAATGAATGATATAATTGCAGGCCCAGATTTGGAACTGTCATTTAATGTCTCTGAGCCCCACCCTCCTCATCCATGGAATGGAACAATCATGTCACGTCAGGGCTGCAAGAAGCAATTTGGTAATGCCCAGGAAGAGATGGCACAATGTCCAGTGCCCACTAGATAGGGAGTCTGCTGGGCCACGGGCTTCTTTACATCCAGGAACCGTGGTCAAGGAAAGCATGTGTCAGTTTCCTTGCACTCAGACTCCCAAAGGTCCCTGGGGGGGACACAAAGGTCCCGCAGACTGGCCTGACCAGAGAGACAGGAGCAAGCAGCAAGGACTGCATTTCTGAGCATGTCAGTAGTGAAATGTCCTAGTGGGAGGATGCCCGGGCTGGGAGCTCAGACCCATCTCCTGTAGCTGTGGCCCCAGAGCAGTCACCAGCCCCACCTGGCACTGTTTGCTCTCCTGGCATGTGGATATGCCAACTTCCACAGAGCTACACACCCGAAGGCAGCTAGACACATTCCCCAGATGCTTCATCTCCAGAGGGGTGCTTAATAAACACTTGCCACTTCTGACCTTTATGTAGAGCTGTTGCCAAACCCACAGTGAGCCGAGGCCTGGCTCTGAGCCAGCCCACCTCCCCATCCTCCTGGGGATAGCTTCCCATGGGGCAGTGGGGCCCTACTAGCCTGGGCCAGTGGCTGCTCATGGACACATTGCCAGGACAGCATTGACCAGCCCTGGACAGCCATGCAGCGGCAACTTCCTCAGAATAGCCGGTCCCCTCCCTCTTGCCCTAGCAGCAGCCCATTCCCAGAAATAGAAGAGATGGGTGCTCATTCCAAACCATAGTGGTAGAGTAGGGTGAGGACTCTAGGGAAAGTTTTAGGCACTCCTTTTCCCCGTAGGCTCTGACTCCATGAGTGTCAGGTGGTCCCAGGAATCTGCATTTATTATTTTTTTTTGCCAGTCCTGGGGCTTGAACTCAGAGCCTGAGCTCTGTCCTTGGGCTTTCTCAAGGCTAGAGCTCCACCACTTGAGCCATAGCACCATTTCCAGCTTTTTTCTGTATATGTAGTACCAAGGAATCGAACCCAGATCTTCATGTATGCTAGGCAAGCACTCTACCACTAGGCCAAACTCCCGGCCAAGGAATCTGCATTTATAACCATCAGCTCAGGGTTTGGAAACTGCCCAAGGCTTGGCATACATCACTTAGCTGGGGGTCTCCTAGGTGTGGCTCCAGGGCAGAATTCACTCACAAGGGTTGAATGAGGGCTTGCCCCTCCCCCCCATACACACACTGTGGCAAGAAAAGGGAGCAAAGCAGGGAGGGATATAGTGCGGACCCCAGCTTTGACTAGCTCCCAAGAGGATTCCAAGAATGTGGGAGAAGACCTTAGGGTTGCCACAACTTAAAGCCATACAGCTGGGCCCACGCCAGATGCAAACCCCCATGGATCACAACCAGGAATCCAGGGTGTGGGTCGGCCTCACGCTTAAAGGTAGCTGTCATCCAGCCCTGTTTTGCCCAGGGAGCTCTGATCTGGGGCCCTTGGAAGTTCAGGGGAGCAGGGGCTTATTGCTTACGTTCAAAATGGGATGATATCAAAGGATTGAGCCTCAAAATCTACAATCTGACTCCAGCTCCACTCGCATTGAACCATTAGACGCTCAGTGGATAGATTGGACAGCTGGGTGCTGGTGTTGGAAAACACCTCTGAGGGAGGGTCGCAAAATGACTAAGTTTTGGGTTTTTTTAATGAAGTAGTGAATTGGACTAGATGTTTTCAGAATGTATCTCCTATAGGTGGAATTAACTCTTGTGCTGCCCAATAGACTTTCATCAAAGATTCTATCAGACAGAAATTCCAACTTAAAACAGAAGATTATGTGTGAGAATTGTTTGATGGCTGAAATTTGGGGGAAAAAAATATATATATTTATTGCCAGTCCTGAGGATTGAACTCAGGGCTTGAGCACTGTCCTTGGGCTTTCTCAAGGCTAGAGCTCTACCACTTGAGCCACAGCACCACTTCTGGCTTTTCCTGTGTGTGTGGTACCAAGGAATCAAATTTGGGTCTTCGTACATGCTAAGCAAGCACTCTACCATTAGGCCAAACTCCCGGCCCCAGAAATACATTTTTAAAGTAATATTATTTAAGAAATAATCTATTGCCAATATAATAAATCTTGCCTATAATCACAGCTAATCATGAGGCTGAGATCTGAGGATTGTGGTTCAAAGCTATCCAGGGCAGGAAAGTCCACAAGACTCTCTTATCTCTCATTAACCACCAGAAGTGGAAACTTGGCTCAAATGGTACAGTGCTAGCCTTGAGCAAAACTGCTCAGGGATGACAGGCCCTGAGTTCAAGCCCCATGGCCAACAAAAATAAAATGAAAGAGTATAGTGCTTATACCACAGGATTATTGTAATGATTAGGTAGAAGAACAGATAAGGCTCCAAAAATGAAACTTCTTCTCTCTCCAAAACGTGTGTGTGTGTGTGTGTGTGTGTGTGTGTGTGTGTGTGTGAGAGAGAGAGAGAGAGAGAGAGAGAGAGAGAGAGAGAGAGAGAGAGAGAGAGAGAGAGAGAGAGAGAGAGAATATAGCCAGGGACAGGTGGCTCACATCTGTAATGTTAGTTATTCAGGAGGCTGAGGTCTGAGGATTGAGGCTCAAAGCCAGCTCAGGCAGGAAAGTGTGAGATTCTTATCTCCAGTTAACCAGTAAAAAGCCAGAAGTAGAGATATTGTTCAAGTGGTAGAGCATCAACCTTAAATTGAAAAGGCTAAGGGACACTGCCCAGACCCTCCAGTACTAGCGTACACACACACACACACACACACACACACACACACACACACACACACACACGTAATAAATGGTTTGATTCTGGCTGAAGGTATTACACTAGTTGAGTGGTCTTAGGTAAATCTCAATCTCTGAGCCTCTGTACGGCCATCTGTAAAACAGGAATTAACATCTAATTACAGATCTGCTATGCCCTCACATCATCATCATCATCATCATCATCATCATCTAAGGCCTTAAAACACCTACCCCATATAGATGGTCAGCAAACCTGTGGTTCCTTGGGCCAGAAGAGGTGCCCCTGGGTGGGTGGGTACCAGGTCATGGAGTATAGCCAGGAGGGATAGGGGCTGTGTGGAGCATAAGTAGACATGTGGCTGTGACTGTGAACACGTGTCCAGGACTGCAGGACAATGTGGAAGGTCCTGACTGGGGAAGGGCGTGCAGGGGCAGATGAGGCAAAGCTCAGAGGCCAGGACTTGATCCACCCCTGTCCCCTGCAGTGTGTTGAACATGAGACTTGGAGTGACAGCTGTCAGGAGACTGGCATAGCATCCGGGCTAGTTTGCTGCAAACAAACCCGGCCACAGGGCAGACAAACAGAGGCAACTTGGGGATGAATTTTGCCACCCTTCAAAACTAGAGATTAGAGTAGTGGTGGTGCAGGAGGCTGAGGTGAGAATAGGGCACTGAGAGCCTGTCCAGCATGGGGCCTGGCCACTCCTTCCTGAACGGGCAGCCAGGCAGCTCCAGGTGGCCTTGGGTTCCCAGGAGACTGACAAGACAACCTCAGATCAGCTGTCCGTCCTACCCATTAGACAGTAGGGACACCAAAGGCCACACCTTGAGGCCTAACGCCTCTCGGGGTGCTCTTCCTCCTCCTAGGAGAGTGCTTCCCAGATAGAGGTGGGCACCCACAT
This sequence comes from Megascapheus bottae, assembly GCF_031878675.1. NCBI lineage: Eukaryota > Metazoa > Chordata > Mammalia > Rodentia > Geomyidae > Megascapheus > Megascapheus bottae. Next base: position 24,685,537 of record NC_143522.1, read on the forward strand.
AAGTCCTGCCCATCAGTGACCTTTGCCAAACCCTGAGAGAGCCAGAAATGCTTCCCTGCCCCTTCCAGGGGCTGGAGGGCCCCAGGGACAGGAGAAAGGACACATAGCACTGCTGGGGGAGGCTTTCAGCACAGGTGAGATTTGGGCACTTGGAGGTGGGCTGGGTGAGATGACACCGGAAATGAGGGAGCAAATCTGGATCTGCATGGTCCTGATGGCTTTAGGGTTCCCTGTCCATGACCCCTGGGTCCTCTCATCAACCCTGCCTTCACAGGGGAGGAGATGGGCTAAGCAGGGGGAGCTGCACCCAGAAGAGGGGCAGGAGGAATGGCAGGGAATGCCAGAATGAGGCCTAGAATCAGGACCACCCACCATGCGCTACAAGTCAGAGGACTGAGGCCCAGAATCTATCCCTAGCCCACCACAGGGCCAGAACAGTTCCCTTTCTTTCTCTGGACCTCCATTTCCCCCTTTTGTGTGTATGTGAAGGTCATGGGGTTGAATTCTAGTCCTGGGTGCTGTCCCTGAGTTCTTTAGCCCAAGACTACCACCCTACCCCTTGAGCCTTGGCCCCACTTCCCATTTTCTAGTGGTTAATTGGAATAAGAGTCTCATGGACTTTAGTGCCCAAACTGGCTTTGAACTGCAATCCTCAGATCTCAGCCTCCTGAGTAGCTAAGACTACAGGCATGAGCCACCTTGCTGGCTCCGATTCCCCTTTTAACAGAGTCATTTCTGGACTCTCTGGAGGAGGCTATAAACAGTTCCCCATTCAGCCCCCTGGCTGTGGCTGTGGCCTCACCTGAGCGCCTGACCATGCATTTTGCGTGTCCTTGAGCAGAGCAGGGCAGGTCAGAGCCAGAAGTGTGGGGAACACTGAGTGGTGCCTTGAAGGAAGTCCGGGTCTGGCAGGCCCAGAAGCGGTGAGTCTTCCCACTCCAGGGGCTGTCCCCCATCATGGGGGTCTCTGGTGTTGACACTGGACCTGGCTTTGATCCAAAACCCCCTCAGCCTCAGTGCTTGCTCCTGGCTCCAGGGACGTTTCTAGTCGTCGGGGGAGGAGGTCCTTCCAGTACCGGCTGTGGGTCTGGCAGGGTGATGGGGAACCAGCTCAGAGGACCCTTCCCAGCCCTGACCACTCCCCTTGTGTCTTCACAGAGATTTACTGCCCTTCACGCTGCGCCTGCCCCAGGCCATCCTAGACACCAGGAGCCTCTCGGACCTGGAGACCATCTCCAAACTGGGCCTGGGTAAGACTCCCAGCGGGGAGCAGGGAGCAGGGGGACTTGAGGGAGTGGGGCTCGAGGACTGTCCCCAGAGCTTGTTCAGAACAAAAGGCCTCTTTGATGAGACTTCTGATAGATCCTGAGTTCCAGTTCAGTGGCCACTCCACCCTGGCCCAGGCTGCTCCAACAGGACAATTCTCACTCTCTAGACAGGTGCCCAGGGGTCCTAAAGCAATCTTTCTTTCTTTCTTTCTTTTTCTTTCTCTCTTTCTTTTTCTTTCTCTCTTTCTCTCTCTCTCTCTTTCTTTCTTTCTTTCTTTCTTTCTTTCTTTCTTTCTTTCTTTCTTTCTTTCTTTCTTTCTTTCTTTCTTTTCTGTCCTGAGGCTTGAACTCAGGTCCCTAAGCTTCTTTTTTTTTTTGCTCAAGAGTAGCACTCTACCACCTTCAGCCACAGCACCACTTCCAGCTTTTTCTGTGTATATGGTACTGAGGAATCAAACCCAGGCTTCATGCATGCTAGGCAAGCACTCTACCACTGAGCCACATTCCCAGCCCTGCACAGTCTCTTTGTTGGAGAGCCAGATAGAATTAGTGCATTATGCTGTGGCTGAGGAAGCCAGGCCAATGAGAGTGTTTTGGGTAGGGGCCAGAGATTTGGCCCAGCGGCTGCCACACCCTGGTTACTAGGAGAAATGCATCAGAGATACGATGGTGAATTGGAGTGGCTACTCGCCCTCTTTCCTGGCTCCCTGCCCAACTAATAATGATCCCTAAGCACAAACCTTCCGCTTTTGGAGAACAAAGAAAGAAGAGAAAAGAAGAATGAGTTGGGGCCTGGTGCAATGGCTCATGCCTATAACCCTAGCTATTCAGGAGGCTGAGATCTGAGGATCGTGGTTCAAAGCCAGCCTGGGCACTAAAATCCGTGAGAGTCTTATCTCCAATTAACCACTAGAAAACCAGAAGTGGCACTGTGGCTCAAGGGCTAGGATGGTAGCCTTATGCTGAAGAGCTCAGGGACAGCACCCAGGTCTAGAGGTAGGGTAGTAGCCTTGAGCTGAAGAGCTCAGGGACAGTGCCCAGGCCCAGAGTTCAATCCCCACAACCAAAAAAAAAGAAAAAGAATTGGGGATAGAGAGGTGCTCAACCCCACCCTTCTGCTTCATTGCAAGTGCTCAAGTTTATTGGCTGCTTCCTGTGTGTCAGGTGACCCTGAGTGCTCCACAAGGAATTGGTTAACTCTGACACAGAACTGTACCTCACCATGCTGGCGTTGGTACAGAGCAAGAGTTGCCTGAGGCCTGATGTTTTAGGTGCTGAACTTTCACTCTTCTGGGAGCTTGGGTGTGGGATAGGTGGCTGGTTTTGCCCATTACATAGTTCAATGGCCTTCCCCAAAGCCTCCAATGACAGATAAGCATTACAGAGCACAAGTCTGCTTCATGCCTGGAATCCACTTCTCCATGAGTGGCTACACTTGTATGAAGTATTCAGAAGAGGCCGGAGTACAGAGTCAGAAAGCAGCTTAGAGACCGCAGGGATAGGGTAGGGAGTTTCTCTTGAGGCTGATTAAAATTCTCTAACATGGATTATAGTGGCAGTTAACACAATTTTATGGCAATGAAAAGTAGCTGGGGAAGTATTTTTTATTTCTGTTTTCTAAGCAGATGGGAATCGGTATGTTGATAAAACTGTTTCTCAGTCGAGAGCAGTGGCTTCAGGGCTTCCAATGCTAGGATAGACAGAATTGAGATTCACACGTGGGGCTAGCTAAACTGGAACTCATGTCTTGTGTCTGTAGCCCCTGCCAGCTGTGGTAAATAAACATGCTGTTCCCTGTCCCGTCCCTTGCCTGGCCTGGTCTCCAGTGGAAAACAGTATGGTGCCCTTGTGCCAAGGAGACCTGAGTTTGGATGGTGAGGGAGAAAGCAGCCCTACCCTCCCTCTTCATCACTCCTTGTGTGACTTTCTGGGGGAAGGGGGACACTGTATACACGCATGTGTGTGCACGTGTGCTGGTATAGCTATTTGAACTCACAGTTTATTTGTTATACTTAAGCTGTATTACCCAAGGCTGAGTTATTCCTCCACTGTTGGCATTTTGCTAGTTAATTGGAGATAAGGGTCTCATGGACCCAACTGGCTTCAAATCATGGTGTTCATCTCAGCCTCCCTAATAGCTAGGATTACACCATCCTCCCCAGATGGTTAATATTTTTAATGGTGTCCACACCTCTTCTAGATTTACCACTAACTTTTTCCATAAAGTTTACAATTCAACCTCACCAGTTATTAGGGAAGCGTTGGAAACCTGATTAGGACAACTCTCCACAAGTCTGTATTTGGAGAGTGTGTTGAGGTTTTTGTTTGCCAATATTGGGGCTTGGTCTCAGGGCCTGAGTTCTGCCTTGAGCTTCTTTTGCTCAAGGCTGGCATTCTACCACTTAAGCCGCAGAGCCACTTCCAGCCTTTTCTGTTTATATGGTACTGAGGAATTGAACCCAGGGCTTCATGCACACTAGGCAAGCCCTCTACCGAGCCCCAAACACAGATCTCCTGAAGTCTCTGGACACTTGAGCTGATTCCACAGGGCCTGGGACTCTGCTTCATTTCCTTGTCCCCTTTCTACCCCTCGGCCAGCCTGCACCTCCCAGATGAAACCTTAGCTTTCCCTCTGCCACCGGCCTAGCACCTGGGAGGGTCCAGGCCCTTGGAACAGGAGGCATCCTAGTCCCTCATGGATGCTCTGGTGGCCACAGGGCCAGTGAGCAGGGACAGAGCAATGGAGGGACAGGCCTTTCTTTATGGGAGCCTGAGCAGCTGAGCCAAGGCTTGGCTGGGTGCCACCTACCCAGCATGGGCACCCAGCATTTTGCCAACTACTGGGATTGCATGACACAATTCGTTTCTCCTCTGGCCTTGACATTCTGCGGGCTGCTCAGAAAGCTACTTCTACTTCCTTTTTTTCCCCCTTTTTCTTCTTCTTTTTGGCAGAAAGTACTGCCCCTGTGCTTTCCTAACAGGGCCTCAGATCTGACAGTGAAGCCCTTAACACCCAGCTTCCCTGAGGGGGCCACTACCTCAGCATCCTGGGCTGAACCCCAAAGGCAGCTCCACTCCTATGAGAATCCAACTGGTCCTAAATATGGCGGCCCTTCCCGTGTGCTACTGCTGCCTCCCCTTGGCTTCACTCCTCACCCTCCCACACCTCAGCCGTCCCCACCTTGCCAGTAAAGCTAGGGTTGCACCAGACCATCCCAGATGCTAACTCCACTCTGGCTGTGCCGATGCACGTGATACCCAGCCTGACCCTGGGCAGGCAGCTGTCCTGTACATAGTCCTACCCTGGGGGCTGGAGGTTCAAAGATGGGTGGGGAAATGGGGCTCCCCAGTGAAAGCTCAGAGTCCACCGGGGAAGTCAGACAAAAGGGAAGAATTACAACTCCAACACACTCTGTAGTGGACACTACAGAGCTATAGACACAGGGGCAGCCCAGAGCTGCTGGGTGGCTTCCGCCGAACAGGAGCTTAAGTAAGAGCTTGGCCATTGGGGAGGATGGAAGAGTTCTGGCACCTGGCATAGCCAGAAAGAAATAAGTAGCACTTAGAGTAGGCTTGGTAGATGATTCTAGAAAAGATGCACGGAGCCAGACTGTGAATGATCTAAGCAAGCAACAGTAAGAGTGTCCACACCCTGATTCTTTCACATTAAAGGGTGTCTGGTGGGGGAGCACTGGGGCTGAGTACCTGATCCTTACTCCTTTGAGCCAGAAAGACTACCTTCTGCTCTTCACCGGGACATCTCACAAAGAGGAAATCTTATGGGGCCAGTGAAAACACCGACTCAGGGCTTGCTCATGGCATGGGCCAGAGAATCTGTGAGCTTAGTGCCAGGTACCCAGGAGAGTGAGTCTGCCATGCTCAGGTCACTAAGCGGGAAGGTCACTAAGGCCTGGCAGGTCCCAGGGTGTGGGAAAGCCCTCTGTGGACACACTCTGTCCTGGAATTTTGCATATTAGAGAGAACATGTGAAATGTTGCCATCTTGTTATTGTGGGCACAACCAGCTGCTCAGCTGGCTGCCGGACCCAGGGTATCTGCCAAGGACAGGCCTAAAGAGTGAACCCTACCCCCTTCCTGGGCTGTGTCTCCCTGGGATGGGCACATACTTGGCTGCCCTCACCTTCTTGTGATACCTCCTTACTGCCTTCAAAAGCCTGTTTGGTCTTGCCACATTTCCAGTTTAAGGCAAGACACCTGCCCCCCTCAGACTCTGAGAGAGCAACCAAGATAGGAAATGGCACAAGTTCCTGTGAGGGAGGCCCTGAATTCAGTACAAAACACAAACACAGGCGCTAACCTGACACAGTTCAAACCCTAGTACCTGCCCTTGCCAACCTGTGGCCCCAGGCAAGTGCCTTCTCAGAGGCTCTGGTCTCCGTCTGCAATTTGAGGACAAGGCCTGTGACCAGGGATCATGAGTCAGGCCAGGCAGAACCTGGCACCCAGGGGCTAGCACACAGCAGCACCCCATGAGGGTTGGTTCCCCGTGCCCTTTCTTGTGTTGTAGTTTCCGTACTGAACCCTCCCCCCTGGAGAGGAACTCTGGGTAAGAGGCTGTTTCCACCTTGCATAAAGAGATCTGTCCCAGCCTGGCCAATACCTTGTGTACCCCTAAGATTAGCAGATGAAAAATGGACCTCTCAAGTGAGCCCTGGGACAGTTTTGAGGACAGAATGACCTATCCTCCAGATGCCCTGTCCCTGTGCCATGTTTGGGGACCCTGAGCCATTTTTTGGCATTTGATCCCCAGTAGCTAAGAATCCCAGAGCCAGGCCTGCCCTGGTAGCCTAACTCTGACACAGCCAAGGTCAGGGGTTAGCGGTGCAGGACTCAGCTTGTGTGGGAGCCTGTTTGCTGGGCCTCCATGCCCCACACCCCATCCCAGCTCCTACTCCTTAGTATTAACAAGAAGCCATCCAGGGTTGGGTTGGCTTGCTGTGACAGGGGCCCTCAGGGACACTCAGGCTGATTCAGTGGCCGTAATCCATCTGTCATTCATTCTTCCTGCAGGTCACAGCCGTGGTGGCCAGAATGGGCCCAACCCCCTCCCCCCATGTGGCCCAGTGACCTCCTTGCACCCTGTGATGTGGGCACTATTGAGACCATTCTACAGGTGCCCAGACTGGGACCCTGCAGAGTCAAGAGCAGACCTGCCCAAGAGCAGAGGGCTAACTAGGCAGCTGTACGGACTGTCGCTGTGTCCTCTCCAACCCACCCCATCCTCCCCACACAAGTGTACAGCTCACTTGGCCCCATCCGGAGGCCACAGTGGGTGGGGTGGAACTGCAGTTGGGTTCCTCATAGTCCCTCCCTGCTGGGAGGGGGCTTTCCCCTGTGCAGGAAGCAGTGGGAGAGGCTGGTAGGGCCCCTCCCCCGCCACACCAACGCTTCTCCTCTGCTTCCTACAGACTTCTGGGACTTCTCACGGAACCCCCGACGAGCTGGCGGGGAGCCACCCAGAGACTCAGCCCCTGGAGCCCCCACAACCTCCAGCCTCAGTCCCATTGGTCATCGAGCCAGCTGTTCCTGTGAAATCGAGCTGTCCATAGGAAATGACCACTTGTGGTTTGTGAATCCAATTTTCATTGAGGACTGCGTACTGCCCACTGACTCATCACCTGCAGACAGCTGCCTGGGACCAGCCACCTCGGATGCTACCTCACCCACCTCCAAGGGGGGCGCCCGACGCCCACCTCCCCCACCCCCAGTGCCTGCTGTGCCACCCTGCGGCCCGGCTGAGCCTCTGGAGCTCCCTGCACCCACTTGTCCTTTGCCTGGCTCCCCAACAGCATCTGCACCCCATGTCCCCAGCCCTCTGGGCCCCCTGAGGGAGGAAGAGGTGAAGCCAGGGACAGTCCCCAGCCCCAGGCGGCCAGCCCTGGCCCCAGCCCTGGCCCCAGCCCCTCCTCTGCCGATGAAAAAGAGCCTGCCCCTTGCTCCTCCCAGGCGACGAATCTCTGAAAGACTGTCCCTGGAGGAGCAGAGTACCAGGCCAGTGGCACAGAGGAACCATCTGGGCCTTTCCAGAACCATTTCACTCCACCTGCCACCCCAGAAGATCTCAGACAGCCCTGAGGACAGACCTCAGAGGACCACAGAGCAAGACCAGGAAACAGAGACCAAAGCCAGGGATCCAGGCAGCATGCCAGAACCTTCCAGGAAGACCAAACAACCCCCAGTCCCTCCTCCCAGGAAGAAACGGGGCTGTAGACAGATGGCCCCTGCCCTCTTGGCTACCCTGGAGAGCCCCAAGCACCCCTCAGAGGAGGTAGCTTCTGAGAAAGTCACACCTGGTACAGACAAAGAAGACCAGAGCCTTGCTTCGCAGCCCCAGACCCAGCATCTCCACATTCCGAACTCTGCCTGTCCACAGAGTACTCCGGAGTTCAAGGGTTCCCTGGCCTCACTCTCAGACAGCCTGGGGGTCCCTGCCTTGACTACGGAGCAGGACTCCTATTCCACTAGCAGCACCGAGGAAGAGCTGGACTTCAGCAGCCCCAGCGTGAAGAAGAAGCCATCCATGATCCTGGACAAGGCACGCCACCGCCTCAGCCTCGCCAGCTTCGCCAGTGTCTTCCGTGGGCTCCTCTCCAATGACCGCAAGCTCTACAAGAAGGTGGTGGAGCTGGCGCAGGACAAGAGCTCATACTTTGGCTGCCTGGTGCAGGACTACAAGGTGTACAGCCTGGAGATGATGAGCCGCCAGGCATCCAGCACAGAGATGCTACAGGAGATTCGAACCATGATGACCCAGCTCAAGAGCTACCTGCTACAGAGCACCGAGCTCAAGGCGCTGGTGGACCCAAAACAGCACTCGGATGAGGGGCTTGGTCAGTGCTCAGAGGGAGGGGTGAGGGTGGAGGGGACAGGAAGGGTAAGGGTGCTTTGTGGTACCCACCAGTGACCCCTACCCTCACCCCTCTTTCCAGTTGTGTGTACCTATTTGTCTGTTGCCAGGTGGTCTGCTAGTGTATTGAGCTACCCCTCCTTTTCTAAATCATCCACCTTAGTCACTTTGGAGCTATGCTTCCCCCACATCCCTGCTCCGCAGGGTAAAGACACCACCCTTCCCTTCAGGGTGAGGTACAGTTTCTACTTACAGGCTCGCATCTTGGCTAGGACTTGAGGGACCCTCTTTTACTGGGCCAGTAGCCAAGACCCCTCCCTAGAGATGGTTGAAGGGCAGCATAATATTCCTACTGTTATCCAGAGCAGATGAGTGTCACTTTGGAGTCAGGTAGACGTCAGTTCAAATCCTGGCATGGCTTCTACCCTATCAGAGCCCAGGCAGGTTGATCCCTCATTAGGAGTTGGAAAATAGGTTATGTCCCAGTTATGGTGGCATCAAGGTTTGCTAACTCCTGCATGAGTTGATCATGACTGTCGTGTGGTAAAGCACTGAATGGTGAAGGTGAGCCCTGTGGCGAGGAAGATGGCAGATGCCAAGCGACAGGAGCAGGCCTGGCAGCAGGGTTGAACAAGCAAAGCATGTGTGAAAGAGGTTCAGGGCAGATCTAAGCGTGAGATGGGACTCTCCATGGGCTCTGAGCAGAGGAATGTCATTACCGCATGACACTAGGTCTGTGCTGACAGTGGGCTCAAAGGCCAGGGCAAGAGGCTGCTGCCATCATCAGCAGAGTGATGGTGTCCAGGCCAGACCTGCCCAGGGTAGAAACTTTGGGAGCCATGAGAAGCCAGGGTTCTACATTTTCTTTTTTAGACTATTGTCAAGTAGACTTAGAAATGGACTTAGAGGCACTGAGATGGCCACTGGCCATTTACTGGGCACCAAGGCCCTCAGTGTACAGCTTTTCAGGTGGCACACTGTGCATCTCAAGTGTGGTCAGCACTATGACGTTGATGGCAGCTGGCCCTGTGCCCACCCCAGGAGAAGCATGGAGTGCAACGGCAGGTGGTATTAGGTCCCTAGAACACCTGTGCCAGTTTCACATGGCCAGGTGGCAGGGCAGGGTAGCATGGTAGGTTGCAGCATCTCCCCAGCAGGCATGCTCACCCCACACACCCTTGCCTGCCACAGAAGCCATCGTGGAGTCCGCCTTGTACAAGTGCGTGCTGAAGCCGCTCCAGGCAGCCATCCACGCCAGCCTGCACAACCTGCACAGCAAGGACGGCTCGCTGCAGCAGCTGAAGGAGAACCAGCTGGTGATCCTGGCCACCACCACCACCGACCTGGGCGTGACCACCAGCGTGCCCGACGTGCCCATCATGGAGAAGATCCTGCAGAAGTTGGCCAGCATGCACAAGGCCTACTCTCCCGAGAAGAAGATCGCCACCCTGCTCAAAACCTGCAAGCTTATCTACGACTCCATGGCCCTTGGCAACCCAGGTAAGCAGCCTGGGACCCGGGGAGGCCAGGGAGGCCAGGAACCAGGGTATGATTGCTGCCACCCCAGGGACAGGTGAGAAGCCACACTATCTTTGTGTGACAGGGGCGGGCTGTGTGGGAACTGCTGACACTGTTCTGAAAGTGTGACTCAAATTACAGCGGTGTGACACAGCACTGGGGAAGCCATTTCCTTCCCTCTGTGGGAGCCGGGAAGGCACTCTTACCTCTGGGCCCACTGACTCCCGGGGCCTGCTGACGCCCACAGCTCCTGGGCCTGCAGGACTCCAGTCTGCACTCAGCATTCTCTCTCCCCGCTGGCATGCCACTGTCCACCTCTGCCCTCCCACAAGGACTCAAGCCATGGTGTTGACTTGTGAGATCTGACCCCGTTTCCAGAGAGGTCATCTTCCTTCCTAGGCCTGAGCCACAGCTCTTTGGCTGTTGAGTCTGGGGTGGGGGACACTGCCATAATCAGTGTGGGCAGCAGATCCAGGCATGCGGGACTTTGGTGGGTACCAAGTTGCCCAGGCCTCGGCTGGGCTCACAATAGCTTATACTCAGTGCAGTTGGAGCTGCTGGTTGAAGCTGGCCATACCCAGCTACTGGGCAGTGACTGGGCCCAGAGTGCCCTCTAGCTGCAGGAGGGCAGACTCTGCACATGGCAAAAAGCCTTGGAGACCCAGCCTGAACTGGCACACGTCTCCAGCGTGTTAGGGGAGCCCTGGAGTTTTTATGGGGCAGAGCGGGCTCTTGGTAGGACCTGCTGCCCAGCCACATTGCACCTGAAGCTCTTCATGACGTACATCCTAGCCTTCCTCCAGACAGTCAAGAGCAGAAGTCCCTGTACCACAGTGAGCAGAGCACAGATGGACAGACAGACAGGAGCTGTCCATCCCAATCACCCCTTCCATGGATGTCCATGGCAGGCGTGGTCATGGGAGGAGAGAGAAGGCCCACTCTGTATCTAAACAGATGGGGTTCAAATCTGCTTGTCACTTACTCCCTTTGTATTTAACCCCTGAGGGACCAGTTTTGTCATCAGGAGAAGCCCTAAGGTTCAGTCACAGCCTGTGTATTCCCTCTATGACACAGGCTCTGGTTGAGGAGCGGGACTCTCTCATCTCCCTTAAAGAGGGACAGGCTGGTTTTACCCCAAGGATGCGGGGTGGGGGCCTGACACAGGCCTCCGATCCAGGTTGGACTGAGGTTTGGGTTACATTGGTTCATGACCTCTGGCTGTTCATGAGCTGGGAATGTGGCCTCAGAGGCAGCACCTTACAGGTGGGGCCGTGATTTGTATTGTAATGGTGGGACTGTGATCAGCAACCAAGGCTACAGCAGAAATGGGGTCGTGGAGGCTTGCCTTGACAGAGTTCCCTGTAGGTGGAAATGATGTAGTACAGTCTGCAGGCCAGGCAGCAGGCCCAGGCTGGGAATGCAACTGAGACCCTTCTCAAATGTCTCCAAAGAAGTAAGGGGGCAGCCAGGTGCTGGTGGCTTCTGCTTATAATCCTCGCTTCTCAGGAAACTGAGATCCAAGGATCAAGACTTGAAACAGGAAAGTCTGTGAGACTCTAATCTCCAACTAACCAGCAAAAGGCCATTAGAGGTGTGGCTCAAGTTATAGAACACCAGTCTTGAGCCAAAAAATCTCAGGGACAGCAAGCAGGCCCTGAGTTCAAGCCCCACGACTGGCACGAGAGGTGGACGGGGCGGTAAATAAGGTAGGGTCAGTGGGCAGCTTGCAGAGCCCAGAGCCCTCAGAGGGGGCGACATGGTCAGCCCACAGCCTAGAGCCTTGAGAAAACCCCCAGCTTGCAGCTACGAGGAGCTAAAGCATATGAGGTGCCCAGAGCAGGGCAGACAGACTCACTTGCAGGAGCTGGGGCTGTAGAGGGACACCTGAGAAACAAGGTCCAGCCAGAACAGACATAGCTATATGCACCTTTAGCTACACTCAGAGTGCTGAGCTGGCCTGGGGCTTCAGAGGAACAGCAGGACAGCCAAGAGCCATACCAGCTACATGACCAAGCCTATGCCATTGGCCCTGGCCTGTCTCCCCTGTGTGAGAGGGCACAGCCTTCCCACCCATGGGCTGTCACGAGGCCGTCACATGCTGCTTTGTGCACGGTCCCTTCCACTGGGATTTCATAGCTACACGTCTTACCTTCCAGTGGGGGCCATCATTTCCCCCTGGGCCCCACAGACTGGCTGGAAAGTCAAGGCCAAGGGCTTGCAGACCCCAAGACAGGATGGAGGCCCCACGGGTGGCTGGATCCCACACTGCAGCCTCAGTGTGGCCCTGTGACCTGCAAGCCTCTGGCCTCCTGGCATCCAGGTAAATCCCAGTCCCAGGGCTCTGATTCCCAGAAATCTAGCCGCGCCCAGGCTGAAGGCACAGAGCCCCACTGCAGGTGAGCGCCCAAGGGCAGGCAGCAAGAGGAAGCAGAGCAGAGGGAAGCCAGGCTGACAGAGAACAGGGACTCCATGCTCCCCAAGGCCAGCTTTACGGGGACACAGAACCTCCAAGGTCCCAAGAGGACCCTGGCTCGGCACAGACTCCTCAAAAGAACCCAGAGCGTGTCTGGTGGGGTGGGAGATTCCTTCCACTCTGCAGCTGAACACTCGAGCGGAAGTTGGTGACTCCTAACTTCACATCTGCCCCTGTCAGGCTGGGGCACCCCTCTGAGAGCCCAGCAGCTTCACCTGCAGACCACCCTACAAGAGTTGGCTTCCGGGGCTCATTCGTGAGCCTGGGTTTGGACCCCAGCTTCCATTCCAGTCTTAAACAGTAAAGTCACATGGCTGCTGCATGAGGCCTCACCAAGCCCCAGGAGTGGGGTTCATGGAACCAGGTGACAGCAGCTCACTCCTGTAATCCTAGCTACTCAGGAAGCCAAGAGTTGAAGGTTCCAAGCCATCCTCACTTCTGGCTTTTGTTGGTTAATTGGATATAAGACGTACCTGGCTGCACTGGCTTTGAACTGTGATCCTCAGATCTCGGCCTCCTGAGTAGCTAGGATTACAGATGTGGGCCACCAGCACCCAGCTAGCTCCCTGTCCTTTTTGAGAGTATAGGGCAAAGCCCCTTCCCCACCCCCTCCTTTGACCTTTCAGTAAGTTCCTTATTTTGTGTTGTTCATGCTTTTCTGGTGGTTAGAATGCGGACCTGATTTTCAGTGGCTTTAGTGGTGATGATTTGAGAACCAGACCCAGGCAAGTGAGGCACCCCCTACTTACTCAGTGCTCCCAGGCCTGTGCCACAGTGACTCTAGCAGACAAACCAGGTGCCTTCCTCTAAGGGTCTGGGAGCTCTGGTGGCCTCTACAGGAGGCAGCTTGGAGCCAGCCACCCTCCCACCTCCTCCACTCTTGCAGCAGGCACACCCTACCCCAAGCACCCCACAGCAGGGCCTCACCTGGGATGGTGCCCCCTACCTGCCTCTTTTGTTATGAGGCCCTAAGTTCAAGGCCCAATACCAACATAAAATTTTAAAAAGGAACTTAAGTGGCAAGGACAGACATGGGACTGCCCAGTGGAGGCCTGCAGGGGTCCAGTGTGACTGCCTGTAGTACAGGCCCAGGAGCCTGGTGACAGCGCTGGCTCTGATCCAGGGTATCAGCCACCTCTTAGCCAAGTCCACATCAAGAGTCCTCAGCCATTCAGACAAGAACAACAGCTGGAACAGGAAGGGAGTCATCTGTGGGGACCCCAGGGACTATGGCATGCCTGGAAGGGGGAGGGGACAACTCTAGGGAATTGGATCAGTGTTTGGGCAAGTTTTTTTCTACCTTTTTGTGATAGATGTGGATGGTGGATAGGCAGGCTGAGGAAACACGGGCTGCTGTGATAGATAAACCCTACTGTCTCTAAATCAGTGGAAATGGAGCCCTCCTCCTTGTGAATCCAGCTGAATGAAGGAGGAATGGGGAGGGGTGAATCTGTGAGCCACTCGGGGATCCATGCCCAGTCAATACTCTCAGTGTCCTGGTATTTACCAACATCTGGGAGGGGAAAAAGGGTGGGGAAATGCACACAGACCTGGGAGAAACTGGGCTGGGAAGAAGTTGAACACACATTGCTTGTCTATTCACAACAAAGGTGAAGTCCTAGCCTCTTAAGCTTAAGACACCACACACCATAAGTCAGGGTGATGGCTCACACCTGCAATCCTAGCTACTCAGGAGGCTGAGATCTGAGGATCTGGGTTCAAAGCCAGACTGGGTACTAAAGACCGTGAGACTCTTATCTACAGTTAACCTCTAGAAAACCAGAAGTGAAAGTATCACTGTGGCTCAAGGAGTAGGGCAGTAGCCTTGTGCTGTAGCCCTCAGGGATAGCACCCAGGCCCAGGGATAGGGCAGTAGCCTTGAGCTGAAGAGTTGAGAGCTGGAACACCGCCCAGGCCCAGAGGTCAAGTCCCATGACCCACACACCAGTTTCGGGACATGACCCCCTCTATCCATTGCAGCAGTCAGCGCTAGTGGACGTCTCCTACTCCAGAGCCACAGTTGACACCATGATAAGTGATTCCAGTTGTCTAACCAACCACCCCCTAACCCTCACCATGGCAGGTGGGCTCAGCTATGAACCCATTTTAAATCTTAGGAAACTGAGGCTCAGAACAGGTAGGTGGCATATTTAAGGCCACACCCAGGGGGCCCCCGGAACCTGGGCAGTGTCGATCAGGAACTGGATGCCAGGTCCTGGGCTCCAGGACTCCCTGCCCCCCACCCCCTCAAGCCAGCCTCACCAGGGCACTGTGAGTCAGACATGACTTCAGGAAGAGGACCCAGGCCACAGGCAGGGACTTAGTGGTCCTGGTGGCTGGGCCGTAGCCCACAGAGCCACCTGGCTGGTGGGTGGAGCTGCCTGAAGGGGAACCAGGGATGAATGCTTCCTTGGGGAATGTGTGTTCTCTGAGCAGAACCTGGACTTTACCAGTGATGATACAAAAGGGCAAACCACCAGGCCAAGGCTCCTGGAGCCGGAGAACAGGCCTAGCTTCTCAGCTGGCAGGTTCATTTAGACAGGAGGAGAGTAAGTCAAAGCTGTCTCGGCTTAGTCATGGAAGGCCTTGACCACCAGTACATGGACTAGACTTGGCTCTCTAGAAGAAGGAAGTCACGGAAAGATAGTCTACAATCAGTCCTCTTAGGAGAGAATGCATGAGGCCTAAGGCAGAGGGCAGACTCCGCCTTGTATCTTAGGACGGAAGACTGGTGGTGGGGTGAGGTCCCAAGAAGTGCTGGGGAAATTGATACACGTTCTGAGGGTCCAGGGGCTCTCCTGGGGCCTCCTTCACTTTCCATTCACCCAGCACAACCTCCTGGGCCCCTTTAATAAAGTGCCAGCCTGTGTGTGCAGGGGGTGCAGAGAGATGGTGCTCAGAGACAGACATGGGCTGAGAAAGCCACCTGTAATCTCTGGGTCCATGGATGGGCCCCAAATCCCTGTCTGAGGGGCCTGCCAGGATCACTGGAGGAGAGGCCGGACTTTAATACCCTGAGGAACCTCTGGCCTTATCCTGCCCACATCACCCCATAGGACAAGGCCTCTACATCCCCAAGCCCAAGCCCCACCCTGCCACCCTTCAGTGGGAAGTCGTTGCCCTGGCCTGGGGCACTTGGGGCTGGCATAGCACTGGAGGGAGTCTGTCAGCATCCTGACCCTGAGGATTATTGGGCAACCAAGAAGCTGGTACCTGGGCATTGTGTACCTGCATCTAGCTGCAAGGGAAGCGGGAAATGGAACTTTCTCTTAGGAGGCCGTGTCCCAGCTAAGCTAGGAGGCCTGTTGTTATAAAAACGCAGAGACTGTGCCAGGAGTGTAGCCTAGAGGTAGAGTGCCTTGTCTAGTATGCACGAAGCCCTGGGTTCTATGTCTCGGTACCACATACACAGAAAAAGCCGAAAATGGTGCTGTGGCTCAGGTACTAGAGTCCTAGCCTTGAGGAAAGCCCAAGGACAGCACTCAGGCCCTGAGTTCAAGTCCCAGGACTGGCAAAAAAAAAAAAAAAGAAAATGCAGAGACTGGATAAGACTGAGGGAAGCAGAGCAGCTGTGCTCTCCACAGCCAGTACCAGGCTTGAACAAGGTTGAGCAGACAGGAACACAAGCCCCCCCTGGGCCAGGTATCCCCAATCTCAGTCCTTGGCTCTGTCCAGTTCGGGCTTTTTCACCTAAAGCTAGCACTCCACCATTTTTGAACCACAGCCCCACTTCTAGTTTTCTGGTGGTTAATTAGAGATAGGAATCTCCTGCTGGGGCTGGCTTTGAACCATGATCTTTAGATCTCAGCCTCCTGTGTCACTAAGATTAGAGGTCTGAACCCCTGGCACTCAGCTGCCCAGAGCACTTGAATGTTCTTCTTCCTCAAGCTGCCCTGGGCCTTGGGCCTCCCAGAGAGCCAGAGTTCAGGGTGTTCACAGTGAAGCTGTCTGTCCTGGGCTAACTGTGGCACCACACCCTGGCAGGGGCAGCTGGCAGGCAGCCTGGCACTCACGGCTTCCTCCTTCTCCTCTTTTCCTCCAGGAAAGCCCTATGGGGCTGACGACTTCCTGCCCGTGCTCATGTATGTGTTGGCACGCAGCAACCTCACGGAGATGCTCCTGGACGTGGAGTACATGATGGAGCTCATGGACCCTGCCCTGCAGCTGGGGGAGGGTGAGTCACACGCCCCAACACCAAGGGCCCAGCAAGTGCCTCCTGAACATGGGAACCCCACACCCGTGTTCCAAGAGAGCAAGCTCACAGAGCCAGGAGAAGAGGGCATTGCTCACTGGCAGCTAGAATGGGAAGGAAGCACAGAGAGGATCGAGTCCGGCGGGGCTTCTGGGACAGTGACATCCAGGCAGAGCACTGAAGGGTGAACAGGAGCCAGCAGACACACAGGGGGAAAGCTATCCTGCCTGGTAGGAACAACCGGAGCTGGATAGAGGAGATGGGTAGCACACACATGAGGCTTCTGCAGCGGTGGTCAGCTCGTAGTCGAGGTGGATTGGAGGCCTCTCCGCAGCCCAGGGCAGGACCCCTATCAGCGGAAAATGTCGTCATCAAGGCTCTGCATGCCCTGGTGGCATATGAGAGGGGCGTGGTCTCTCTGCCCACCTCAGTTTCCCTTCCCCTTCTGCCCACCACTTCCTCTGCCCACTGATTCTCAGCCACCCTCCGCCAGGAATCCCCTGAGGTGCTGGGGCCCTGTGTAGACTCCCAGGGCCGCTGACTTGCACTCTGAGATCCCATCCACCAAGCCACTTGTCTTCTTATCCACACATTCACCCATCTACTTACCCAACCACCTATCCACCCATACACCTATCTCTATACCCATCCCCTCGCCAGCCATCTCTAACACCCTCTTATGGATCCTCCATCCAGCCCCCTGCACCCCCACTCACTCACTCACTCACCCATCTATCTTCCCACATCTCTCCACCTTCCACCCACCCATCCACCCAGCCCCACCACCATCCATCCTTCCACCTAGCTCCTCCATCTGTCCATCCACACATCCACAGTGTATCCCCGGGACATGTTCTTCTCCTGGGGAGACTTCTAAGTCAAATGTGGGGTGTCGTCAAACAGTGTGCAGTAGGACAGAGCCTTGCCATGCCACCCAAATGCCACCTTTTTTTAAAGCAGCCCTGTCCATGCTACAACTACAGGCACTAGCATAGGTGGCAAGTCTTTTTGCACCTCTCTCAGCCCTAGTCCAGATCTGGGTGTGGGTTTGGCCTGCCCTTCTCCCCTGCACCTCTCCAGTACCCAGCATAGGCTTGGCATCAGGGTTTGCCCCTGGCACTAGGAGGACGGGGCAGGGGGTCTTCAGCTTGGACAGGGGCTTCACCTTTCAACCACCTCCACCCTGCTTTCTCGTGTCACAGACGGAGAGGCTCCAGAGTCTCCCATGGTAGCTGTCCCACTGTGGGAAGGTGCAAGGTGCAGTCACGCAGGCCACATCAGCTCTGCTCCAAGGAGCACAGGACAATGGGATGTGGCCTGCAGGGGGGGAAGGAGGAGGGGACTGAGTCCCCATGGGAGCCCACTCCCACGCTCAGAATCCTGAGACACTGGAGAGTGAAGAGGGAGAATCAGAGGCAGCCTGAGTTGAAGCAGGGAATGGGGACGGTGCTGAGGTAGCTTTGAGTAAGAGGCGCTGGCACTCTGTGGATGTGGCCGAGTGGTTGCCTATTTTGGCTGTCATGGCAAAATGCCATAAACCAGATAACTTTTTTTTAAACCTATCCTGGGGCTTGAACTCGGGGCCTGCGCTCTGTCCCTGAGCTTCCTTTTGCTCAAGGCTGGCACTCTACCACTTGAGCCACAGTGCTACTTCTACCTCTTTTGTTTATGTAGCACTGAGGAATTGAACCCTGAGCTTCATGCATGCTAGGCAAGCACTCTGCCACTAAGCCACATTCCCGGCCCCACACCAGGTGACTGCTGAGCCTTGGAAACTTTCTTCTCACTCTTCTGGCAGTTGCAAATCCAGTATCCAGGCACCAGCAGTTCGGGGTTAGGTGAGATCGTGCCTCACAGATGGCGCCTTCTCACTGTGGCCAGCCGGGATATGAGGGGCAGTGCAGCACTCTGGGCTCTTTCATAAGGTCACTAACCCCACTCATGAGGGTGGAACCCTCATGACCTAGTCATCTCCCAGACACCCCATTGGAATCACCCCCCATGGCGGTGAGGATGTCCACAGGTGGATGATGGGAACAGAACAAGGGCAGGGGTGGCTCCTGCCTTCCTAGATTTCATAGCTCATGGGAATAACAGTTCTGCCATCCACAAAATGCCCACAAGATGGCGCTAGTGACTCACGCCTGTAATCTTAGCTACTCAGGAAGCTGCGATCTGAGGCTTGAGATTCAACACGAGCCAGGGCTGAAAGTCTGAAACTCCTATTTCCAATGAACGGCCAAAAAGCCAGAAGTGGAGGTGTAGCTCAAGTTGTGGAGCACCAGCCTTGAGTAAAATACCTAAGAAATGGTGCCCAGACTCCGAGTTCAGGCCATGGTACTGACACACAAAGGAAATTAAACAAAAACAAAAGCAAAGCTACCATGTGTGCAGGCTGGATCCAGTATGCACCGCGGCCGTCACGTTCCTTCAGGCCAAGTCCATGGGGCCTGATATAGCAGAGAACTAATCCCTGGGTCCCACTGTCTCTGCAGCGGACACCTGGAATGGGAGCGGCCATGGCTCCCTGAGGAGTCTGCCTCCCTCTGACTCCATCTGACAGAGTCTGGCTCCCTCTCCACATCCCTCCCCTGCTCCCAGGAAAATCTTGGCAGACACCAGTCCCCCACCCCTGCTGGGTGCCTGGCTTGGAGCAAGTCAAGAATCCAAACTGTAGGCAGCCATCCCAGGAGATCACACAGAGACAGTCACATACAGGAGAAGGAGATTTACAGGGAGGTTTATTGATAGGGCCCTCTTCCCCACGAGAGAGGGAGAAATGTGGCGCCTATACCCATCCAGGTGGATCCAGCCTAGTGGTGGGAGGTATTCTGCCAGATCTTGGCAGAGAGTAGGAATGCCCACCATCCTGGAGGGAATCGGGCAGGGTGGAGTTCAGGTCTGGGGCAGAGGAGGGAGCAGCTGAGGACCTGAGGTGGAGCGAATGCGAACACGGACCACTCTCACGGGTCGTCATCCTGGCTCTTTTGCTGGGAGCCCTCCCCAGGCTGGCTGACACGGGCTGGGCAGGCCTTGTTAGGTGCCAGCACTCACCCCAGAGCAGTTCTCAGAGCAAAACTCAGAGTGGTATAGCCCGCCACCTAGTGGTGGTAGAAGGCACTGCATGACTCAAGTCAAGGAAGAGTTGCTGGGAAAAACGGGGCTGCAGCAAAGGTCCTGAGCAGGGCTGGGAGCTTTGCCAGGCTAGAGGCTAGGGAATAGAAACCCAGCACATTCACACCGTCTCCTGCTCTCCCCCGCCCCGCCCATGTTCTGAACCATGCCCTGACTCTCCTCCTGCAATGGGGCCTGGCATGGCCGGGAGGTGTGTGTACACTGGGGGACCGGAGCTGCCAGGTTAGCAGGGGCCGGAAGCATGGGGGAAACCTTCCTGGCCATTCAGGCTGTAAGCTCAATAACCAATGATGTTCTTCTTGAACATGTGAATGGTTTGGTGGGTTTTCTTCGTTTAGGCCTGGCCCACCAGTGCCTGTGTTAGCCTGGACACCCATTCCTCACTCCACAAAGCTATTGCACGTGAGCCTGTTAGCCTTCCTGGCCACAGCAGAAGCTTTACCTACACGAGTGATAGAATCTCAGGACTCCAGTGAGACTGTCAGGAATTCTTGGCGCTGCAAATAACTCATGATGGAGCCAAACACAGTTCAATGGAGAACAAGAGATTTGTTTGCCTCTTGCAACAAGAAGTCTTAAGTAGCCAGGCCTGGCATGCTACCACTGTGATGCCAGCCCAGCCCAGGCAAAAAGTTAGGAAAACTCAGAGACAGGTATGGTGAGCATGTCTGTAATTCCTGCTAGGAGGAGAGGGGCATACATAGGAAGAGCACAGCCCAGGGCTGGCCCAGGTAGACAGCGGGAGACCCTTTCTGAAAAACTGAAACAAACAAAAAGAGCCAAGAGTGTGGCTCAAGTGGTAGAACTCTTATCTGGCAACTGTGAGGCCCTAAGTTCAAGTCTCAATAACACACACACACACACACACACACACACACACACACACACATCCCCAGGTTATCAATAACTAAGAATAGCAGTTCACAACGCTGCCATCAGGGAACTGTAGGCACAGCTCTTTCCATCTTCCTCCAGCATGTGGGTCTTTGTCTTTGTCATGAATGATCACAAGAAGGCTGCTATGCCTCCAGGCTCACCTCTATATTCCAGGCAGGAGAAGGGAATTGAAAAAAAAAAGGATGTATTCACTGAGTGGTCCCTTCTAAAAAAGTTTTCTTGGCCAGGCGCTGATGGCTCATACCTGTAATCCTAGCTACTCAAGAGGCTGAAACCTGAGGATTGTGCTTCAAAGCCAGCCCGGACATGATATCTATTTAATCTCCAGAAAAAACAGAAATGGTTCTGTGACTCAAAGTTTTAGAGCACTAAGTCTTGAGCTGAAGAACTCAGGGACAGCACCCAGGGCCAGAGCTCAAGCCCCACGATGACCAAAACAACAAAAAAAGTTTTCATGGAGGCCCCCCTCAGTGTCTTCCAGTTGTGTGCGTGGGGGGTGGGGGTGGGGAATGTGTGTGTGCCTGCAGGGGCCATGCACATGCACCAGCACTAGAACTCAGATTCAGTCCTTGGTCTCTTGCTTGTCTTTTTCCCCCGTTCAAGACTGGTGCTCTACCACTTGAACCAGTACCTGTGCTTCCAACTTTTTGGTGGCTAATTAGAGATAAGATTCACCCAGGGTAGTGTCAAACCTCAATCCTCAGTTCTCAGCCTCCTGAGTTGCTAGGATTATAGGTATGAGCCACTGGTACCCAGTCCCACCCAGTTTTCCAGAACTGGGTCTTCTGTCTGTTCAGCCTAGCTGCAAGGGAGTCTGAAAAGACACTCAGTCCTGTGTTTCTTCCTCACACAGCAGTGGCACTCACTTCAGGAAGGTTGGGGAGACTTGAGTGGGTCCCTGGCACACTCTGCCCAGGTCAAACATGCCCTGGCCTTAGGGCTGGGGAGAAAGGTCTCCCAGTGGTAGAAAAGCCAAAGCAAGTGCCATGGAGGTGGGCAGCTAGCATCAGGAGAGCCAGGCAGGCCCTGAGGGCATGATCTCCTGTGGGTCCCTCTCGCTGTGTGGCCTGGGTCCTGCCACCCTCCATCTCTGGGGCTCCTTTTCTTGTCTTTAAAGTGATGGGGAAGGGCTGGGAGGTAGCTTAGTGGCAAAGTGCTTGCCTAGCAAGTACAATGTCCTGGGTTCAATCCCCATTGCCAGAAGACAAAAAAACTACAATAAACAAAAAGTGACGGGGCCTGACAATACTAGAACTTCTCATACTTTTTTGGGGGGTGGGGGCGGGGCGGGTCATGGGGCTTGAACTCGGCCTAGGCACTGTCCCTGAGCTCTTCAGCTCAAGGCTACTGCCCTACCCTTGAGCCAACCCCCATTTCCCATTTTCTAGACGTTAATTGGAGGTAAGAGTCTCAGGTCCTTTTGTGGCCAGGCTGGCTTTGAACCTCGATCCTCAGATCCCAGCCTCCTCAGTAGCTAGGATTACAGGTGTGAGCCACTGCACCTGGCTTCTCATACGTCTTAACCAAAGCCAGAAGACAAGCTAAAGACAAACACTGTCTTATATCTGCAAACTGCATGTAAATTCTGCAACCTGAAACAAAATGTCAGGAAACATTGATAAGTCAGAGCATGACTGAGTTACTATAAGAGAAAAAGAAATGGGGAACTGAATAATTCCATTTTTTTTACTTGTCTTAAATCTTTTTTAAAAAGCTGCAGGGAATTGTTAAAAATTTTCCCTAGATCATTTCAGAATTATGGGTTTTTTTGTTTTGTTTTTTGGTTTTGTTTTTTTTTTTTTTTGCCAGTCTTGGGCTTGAACTCAGGGCTTGAGCACTGTCCTCGGACTTTCTCAAGGCTAGAGCTCTACCACTTGAGCCTCAGCACCACTTCTGGCTTTTTTCTATGTATGTGGTACCAAGGAATCGAACCCAGGTCTTCATGCATGCTAGGCAAGCACTCTACCACTAGGCCAAACTCCCGGCCCTTTTTTTAATTTTTTGAAATTTATTTATTTTGCCAGTCCTCGGGGCTTGGACTCAGGGACTGAGCACTGTCCTTAGGCTAGAGCTCTACCAGTTGAGCCACAGTACCACTTGTGGTTTTTTTCTTTTTTTTTCCCCTCTGGTCATGGGCTTGAACTCTGGGCCTGGGCGCTGTCCCTGAGCTCTTCAGCCCACGGCTATCCCCTACCCCTCGAGCTAGAGCACCACTTCCACTTTTCAAGTAGTTAATTGAAGGTAAGAGTCTCATGGTCTTTAGTGTCCAGGCTGGCTACTCAGGCAGTCTCCTGAGTAGCTAGGATTACAGGCGTGAGCCACCACACCTGGCACTTCTGGCTTTTTTCTATGTATGTGATACCAAGGAATCCGAACCCAGGTCTTCATGCCTGCTAGGCAAGCACTTTACCACTAGGTCAAACTCCCGGCCCATGAATTATGTTTTAAATAGATAATAAATGCATGCACACAGCTCAACTTGGGCTGGGCTGGGGTTGAACTCTGCCAAGAAGCAGATAAGTGGGAGTGCCTCTGGTGGTGGAAGTGGGTCAGGGTGAGTGGAGCTTGCGTGAGTGGATGGGGCATGGTGGTGTGGGTGTGTTTGTGGGCGGGGTCTGATGGTGTGGGGGTGCTTGTGGGCGGGGCCTGGTGGTGTGAGTGTGTTTGTGGGTGGGGTCTGATGGTGTGGGGGTGCTTGTGGGCGGGGCCTGTGGTGTGGGTGTGTTTGTGGGCGGGGTCTTGTGGTGGGTGTGGCCTGAGCTCCCTAGGAGTTGGTCAGATGGCTTCCTTCATCCTGCACAACTTTGGTCCTCAGGTTCTTACTACCTGACCACCACCTACGGGGCCCTGGAGCACATCAAGAACTACGACAAGATCACAGTGACCCGGCAGCTGAGCGTGGAGGTGCAAGACTCCATCAACCGCTGGGAGCGCCGGCGCACGCTCAACAAGGCCCGGGCCTCACGTTCTTCTGTGCAGGTGATGCTGGGGGTCAGCGTGGGAGCGGCTGGGGGACCCCCAGAGACAGCTCGGTCATGACTGCCACTCCTGCCTGCTGGCCTGCCCAAGGGAGCAGTGAAGAGGGTTCCCACACCACAAGAGAGACCCCAGGGGGCCGGGAGCATGGCCTAGTGGTAGAATGCCCACCTAGCATGCATGAAGCCCCGGGTTCAATTCCTCAATACCACATACACAGAAAAAGCCAGAAGTGGCGCTGTGGATCAAGTGGCAGAGTGCTAGCCTTGAGCAAAATGTGTCCAAGGACAGTGCCCAGGCCCTGAGTTCAAGTCCCAGGATTGGGAGGAGAGAAAGAGAGAGAGAGAGAGAGAGAGAGAGAGCACATGCTCACCCCCCCTCCAGCCCCCGCGGGTCAGCGTGCGTCCAGCTCTGTGCAGGGCCCAGCAGCCAGGGATACAGAAGGAAGCAATGAGTCGATCCAATGGCATCGGCAACGTGTCCTAGTGCCCTGCCAAATCTGGAAATGCAGACAGGGACAGGTGGGAGTCCCTGCACCAGGGAACCCACAAGCTGCTCTTCAGCTTGGCTCCTGGAGCTCCTGAGGTATCTGTGCACGCTTCTCCCTGCCTGGACTCTGCATACAGGCCATCCGTGCCAACTCGCGCTTTCTCCACTCCATCACCACACACTCCTCCAGGCAGAATGGCATCCAGACCCCCACCGTTCCCTGGCTGCCCAGCCTCTACCCAAGCTGCCCTGTTTCCTCATCTTCTAGTCTGTGTGTGGCCCCAGAGAGCAGCACCCATGGTCACAGGTGTCTCAGAATCCCAAGCCCAGGGCCTGGATAAGACCAGAATTGCATAGTGTGTATAGAAAAGGGAGGACGTTGGGCCAACAGCCAGGCAACAACCCAGAACAGTGATGCAGATCACTATCATGGTACCCAGAACACACCTGTCTTGAATCCCACTCCCGGTTTTCAAGATGGCCCACCAAACAGAGCTACATATGGGAAGGAAGCCTGGATAGGTCAGCTGGGTAGTACTAGCTTTCTGTGTGACTCTGATGGATCCTAGTGCCTTTCTGGGACTCAGTTTCCCTATCCATATAGGCAGAATGTGAACCAAATGAGCTCTTACCTACCCCCCCACACCCCTTGTACAAGGTGCAGGCTGTCCTGCTCATCCTCAAGCTAACAGCATCTTGTAACTGGCTCTCTGAGGAAAAAGAAAAAAAGGAAAGTCTGTCTGATGGCCAAGAGCCAGTGACTTGTGCCTATAACCCTAGCTACTCAGGAGGCTAAGATCTAAGAATCATGGTTCAAAGCCAACCTTGGCAGACAAACCCATGAGACTGTTATTAATCTCCAAAGTAACCACCAGAAAGCCAGAGATGGAGCTGTAGCTCAGGTGATAGAGCACCAGCCCTGAGTTCAAGCTTCAGTACTGGTGCATGCACACACACACACACACACACACACACACACAGCACCGCTTCCACAAAGATTCTGTCACTCTGGGTCCCAGCCTGGCCCTCCCCTTGTACTTCCTGCTTCTGCTTGGTAGACTTCTGGTACTGACTCAGAACACTGTGAGCTGGGCCTCACCAATAGAGAAGAGGCCCAGGATGGGAGTGAAGAGACCCTCAGGACTGTTTCTGGGATCTGAGGGCTGCGCTCTGCCTCCTCCCAAGACTTGCTCTGTACCTGGTATCTTAAATCCCTTCCCCAGAAGGAAAGCCCAGAGACCATATCAGCAGTAGTTTTAAAGGGCCCTTGGGGGTTTTAATGGAGAGCAAGGAGCAAACAGGAAGGGGCTAGAATTGCCCTCTAGAAGAATCGAACGGGCCCAGTGGGGCCTGGCCCCAAGAGCCTGGCATCTCGGAAGGACCTGTATCCCTAATGGCTGTTAACCCATCCTCTTGCTGTTACCGCTGTGTCCACCGGAAGGCAGCATAGGACCCACTTGCAGCCTGTCTGTAGAGAGACGCTGTCCCAGGATCAAGATCCCTTTATGGAAAAAATGCCCAACCATGATGCCTGAACTGAGGCAGTCCTCAGACCACAGCTGAGGTGGCCGAGGGCAGTGAGTGGAATGGGTGCAAAGCCAGGCAGGTCATGGGCTGGTGGAGAATGGAGTCCCCAAGCTGCATTTGTACATGTGAGAGCTCATCTCCCCTGTAAGATCCCTCTGCACCTGTCCTAGATCTCTGTCCTATCCCCAGATCCTCTATTTTCTCCAAGCTCTCTCTCCCCACTCTGCCCTGCTTCTGAGCCCCAAAGGCAAATCTGGCCTAAAGGGACTGAATTGTTTGGGTTCTGAACCTCTGGCTTTATTTATGCTGCCTTCCAGCATTGCATCTGGGGTGTCGGGGACTTGGGCAAGAAGGAGATAAGAAAGTGATTGTAAGTGAGGGTACATGAATGGTGAATGGATGAGTGGATGGATGGGTGGGTAAATGAATGGGTGCATGGATGGAACGCGGGGCGGATGAATGGATGTTGGAAGGATGGGTGAATAGATGGCTGGGTAGATGGGTGGGTGGATGGATGGATGGATGATGGATAGATGTTAGATGCATGGATGGATGTTGGATGGATGGATGCATGGATGGATACACGGATACTGAGTGGATGGATATTGGATGCATGGATGGATGTTTGATGCATGGACATCTGCTGGATGGTTGATGGATGTTGCATGGATGGATGGGAGGATGTTGGGTGGATGATGCACCAGGGGGTGCGTTTGCTCATTGCCAGGACTCTGGAGGTGAGACTCCAGAGGGAAGGGGGGCCCAGCAGGCTCAGTGCAGTCAGGAGACTGCTCCAGTCACAACCGCTCTGCAACCTCCTCTGGGGTCCCTGCAAAGCCAGCAAAGACCCTCCCAGTGCCACAGTGCCCCTCCCCACTGGCCTGAGCTGGACAGGGGAGAGGGGGTGACACCAGAAGTCTGCTTAGCCTCGACTGTGACCGCAGGCCCCTTCCTCTCTCCCCGCAGGACTTCATCTGTGTGTCCTACCTGGAGCCTGAGCAGCAGTCGCGGACGCTGGCCTCGCGGGCAGACACGGCGGCGCAGGTGCTGTGCGCACAGTGCGCTGAGAAGTTCGAGGTGCTGCAGCCCGAGGACTACCGGCTCTTCGTGCTGGTGGACGGGCGCTGCTTTCAGCTGGCAGATGAGGCGCTGCCCCACCACATCAAGGGCTATCTGCTGCACAGCGAGCCCAAGCGTGACTTCCACTTCGTGTACCGGCCCCTGGATGGTGGCGGGGGCAGTGCCAGCCCACCCTGCCTGGTCGTGCGGGAGCCCAACTTCCTATGAGGCCCTGCCATGGCACCATGTCCTGGGACTGGCAGGATGGAAAGGCAGGAGCTGGCTGTTCCCTTCCTCACCCCTACTTTCACACGTTCCCCACCTGACCACACACACCAACCAACACCAGTGCTTATGTCACATGGATGCCAGCCACTGACAGCACCTAACCCAACATGGCAGAATAATAGCCAAAAGGCTCTCCCAGCTCCTCAAGCCATTCCCTCCGCCTGCCCCCTGCCCACCCTGTGTGGTCTTTCCAGACAAAGGCCTGATCTCAGGACTGGCTGAGGAAGTGTCCTCTGGTCACAGCCGCTGGCCGGGCCCTCAGGACGGAGAATGGTTTGGACGTGTGCTGCATCTCAGGGTGAAGATCCTGTCTACAGCCACCAGTGCCCACAGTGGCCCCTCAAGGCACCTGACCTCACCAACGAAAGAGGCTGTATGCACACTGGGGTCGCCGGGTCACCACACCAATACATGGACGAGCCCAGCCTCCGCTGCAGAAGGAAACAACAGGCTGCAGCGATGACTGGAAGGTGTGCTGTGGGGTGGATAATAAAGACCATCTGAAAATGGCATTTCCTTCTTCAATGGAGCTGGAGCTCTGCCAGCCCGGGACCCCATTCTCATCCTCCACACCCCTTCCAGGAGGGCCCAGCCTCCTGCAGTCTCAGGCCCTTGTCCTGCCAGCCCTCACCCAGCCTGGTCTTTTCCATCCTCGCCACCTTTAGGTGACATCATTCCCAGCTCTGGATCATTTCCAGAACACCTCTCATCTTCCTGCTTCTTCCTCTCTCAGCAATGCGATTCCTATGTCCTTGCCTGCTCAACCCTGTGTGTCCTTCAAAGCCCAATTACTACAGAAAGCCTCTCTTGATGCCTCAGCTTGAGCCAGTCTTCATCCATGGTGCCGTGCTGCTGGCTGGTCTCATAAGTAATTATCCATTGGATGGCAGTTCTGCTTTTAGGTGAGGTGACAAGTTTCTGTGTCCTTGACATTGAGCATAGATATTTATCACGTGGCTGCTAAATGTCATAGTGCTGATGTGGAGTCCCAGAGTGAACAGTCTTGGGTGGGGCTTACTCAACCAGTCTAGATGCAGGGGCTGTGCCCGCATGCTGCCAGCCCTGAGGTCGGAGAGCCTGTGGGAGAAAGCAGGCAGACAGCCCCAGAGGGTCCCCCTCCCCGTCCTGCCCACATCCACCCTCCCGGGCCAGGCGGGCCAGCCTCTCCCCCAGTGGAAGGCACTAGGACGCCTCAGTCACAGGCAGAGGACAGAGGACCCCACTGGCCCATGCAACAGGCAAGGCCCATGTTTGGGTGGGATTGGGGGTTCACCCGCTCTGCACTGTGGGGTTTATGCCTGGTTCGCAGGATGGAGACAGAGCGGATTACTATGAGGATCATGTATGTTCTTCAGTGTGCTGGGCCTTCCTGAGGGCTACCATCAGGAGAGGCTAGGAAGCCTTCATCCTGCCTACCCCCCTAACAGCTGGCAGCCTGGGGTCTCAGGAAGCTGAGGAGCCACAGGACAGTGACTGACCCTGACCAGCAGATGGCACCTTCCAGCTGCATTCTGGCAAGTAGTCATCTGATTTGTGTAACCAAGGCCTGTTGTACCCCTGCAGCTGGGACAGGGGGCCTAGCCAGTGTCAAGTGATTCCTACAGCCCTGGAGGCTGGCCACAGCCCTGTGTCCTCACAGGACCTCGCCATGTGGTGCCCAGGCGGGTCTCTTCTTACTGTCACAGTACTGGATGAGAGCCCACACTGTTCAGTTGCTTTCTGGGCAGTGGGGGCCAGTATGGGGTATAGTGTGGCCGCAGGAAGGGGACAGTTTGGTCCGTAATGGAAGGTGACTTGCTCAAGGCCATGCAGGCACAGGGCAACTGGGCTCAGAGTTGAACATCATCATTTCTGACCCAGGTCTGGGGTGGTGCCTGCTGGACTGGGAAAGGCCACACAAGGCATCTGGGGTGACTGGGCATGCCCAGGCCTGGCGCTCTGCCCACTAGAGTTGGGCATAACGTCTTGCTTGTCATGAGACGTTCTAAACTGGCCCTGGAGCCATAGGGTACAGCGCAGTGGTGGCCCTGTGTGCACAGTGAGAAATTCCAGGCTGGAACAGACCTGCAGGCCAGTAGTGAGGCAAAGAGCAGAGGCTGGAGAGGGGGAAGACAGGACGAGGGGCCTTCCCCCCATACACACATACTTCAGTGTGAGCCTACATCAGGCAGGAATCCATGCGTGCGCGCGCACACACACATGTACACACGCATGCACACACACACACACACACACACACACACACACACAGTTATCAAATCAGGAAAAGACATGGCAGAATCCTAAATGCATACACTAAGTGAAAGAGGCTGGGGTGGAAAGGCTTCGTGTCACGTGATGACTGATGGCATTACTAAAAAGATAAGGACAGGAACCAAAGGTGAGGGAGAAACGGGGACTGAATAGCTGAAACGCATGGATTTCCCTCCTTTGCCTGCCTGCCTCTCTCCCTCCAGCCCCCTTTACTTGTCCAAGATCCGTACCTGCCTCTCCTTGGCTCCTCCTCCTCTTCCTCCACCTCCTTCTCTCCTATTCCTCCTCTTTCTAAACGGCTGTAAGGCTAGTCTGGTTTTCTGCTTTGGATTTTTTTTTTTTTTGGTTGGTTTTAGGACTTGAACTCTGGGGCTGGGCATTGGTCCCTGAGCTCTTCAGCTCAAGGCTCTCACCCTACCCCTTGAGCCACAGCACCACTTATAGTTTTCAGGTGGTTAATTGAAGATAATAGTCTCACAGACTAAAGGGCCCAGGCTGGCTGGCTTTGAACCATGATCCCCAGATTTCAGCCTCCTGAGTAGCTAGGATTACAGGTGTGGGCCATGGAGCCCAGCTTGTTCCTGGTTTTGACACAGTTGTGCAATGTAGGCCCAGGTTGACCTCTAGCTCAGGTTCCCTGACCTCATCTTGCTGAGGGCTGAGATTACAGATGTGGACAATACCTGGATCCTGTACAACTCTCGGCTCTCTGAAAAGAACCATCAGTAACCTACTGCCAGCCGGAGGCCTCACTGCTGACATAAAATGGTTATCACAGGATTTGTATGGTGTATTAAACACACAAAAATACACACCACCACTAGAGGTCACTTAGCACTACAACATGTGGGTTTACTGGGGAGGTACACTGCCCACCTGGGTGCCTGTGTCCTCTGGTGACTTCAGTGGACACCCCACCGAGTCATCACCAGAGCCACAGGAGGCTGCAAAGCCATCTTGCAGTTGGGTGTGGACCAGTCAGCTTCCTTCTGCTGCAAGAACCAGATTCTGCATCTTACATCTGGTACCCTGGTCTGCACTGGTTCAGGCTTTTAACTTTTTCAAAATACACTCCATGTCTGTTTTGTGAGCACAAATGAAAAAGATTGTTCTCTCTATATATTGTATGTATTTTACGTGCCTTATTGGGTTTGTTAGTTGTGGGGCTTGAACTCAGGTCCTGGGCACTGTGACTGAGCCTCTCTTGAGGCTCTGTGCTCTACCACTTGAGCCACAGCATCACTTTGTTTTTGAGTGGTTAATTGGAGATAAGTCTCATGGGGACTTTTCTGCCTGGGCTGGCTTTGAACCATGCAGATCTCAGGCTCCTAAGAGCTAGGATTATCCGTGCGAGCCACTGGTGCCTGACTTTACATACCTCCTTCATTTCCTAGGTCATATGGTTCATCTGTCCATTTTCCCCAGGCATCACAAATCTCCCACATCAAACCTGCTTAGAAACAGATGTGCACAGCTCCACCCTGCCTTACTGAAGGGCTGAGTGTGGACTGGCAGGCGTTCAACCTTCACCCTTGAAAAGGAACGCCACACCTAGCATCTGTAGTCTACAACTGGGGAAGTTAAGGCAGGAGGGTCCCCCATTCAAGGCCAGCCTGAGTAACAAGGTAGGAAACAAGAAAAGGAGGGAAAGAGGAAAAGAGAGAGGAAGAGAGGGCAGACCCTATACTCGTGAGCGGGGACTCCTAGTTAATTCCTCTCACTAACCTTGGCACCATGAAAACTAAGCTATGGATTTGGTCTTCTGGACACCTCAGCATAATGGAGCCACAGAGCCGGGAGGGCTTGTGTGACTACATGTTTTAATGTCGGCGCCAATATGGACACAACATTCCTTTGCATTGCCATCTTAATATTCTGCAGCACTGGTGTTGATGGTTGACACTGATTTCACAAGCCCATCACAATATCTTGGGTGTGGCTGCCAAGCCAGGATCACAGAGACAGCTGTGGAACTGCCTTTCCCAGTGTCCTCTCCACCTGGCTAGGGCAGGCCCGGAGCCTGCTGCTAGACCCATGAGCTGCAGGCTCCGAGGAGATGGCACTAGGAGGAGAGGCTTCTCATGAATCAGCTGCTGTCAAAACACTGCATTATTTACAGGTAGCCTACAGTTTTTTAGAGGCTTTGCTTCAAAGTCACTGGGCCCCAAGGTGACCTTGGTGAAGGAAGAGGGTGGGGAGACATTTCACCTCCAGGTGGCCAGGAAGAGGGAGGGACTGGGGACCGGAAGTAATTTTCAAAGACACGCCCAGTATCTTTGGGCCCACCACTTTCCAGAGTAGCAGCATGGGATAAGGGCTAAACTTTCAACATATGATTGGGGGAGGGGGTGCACGCACGTGTGTTTCATATTCTAAATGGAACAGGAGAGGGAGAAAACAAGGAAAGTTCAAGAAGAACGGCTTTGTGAGGTCAAGGGTTTGTGGAGATGTGTTCGGGCAAGAGCACCAGTGAGGGAGGCACAGGAGGCAGAGATGCAGCATGACCAGTGGATGAGATCCAGGGCCAGAAACCAAAGCAGGCTTCACTTACAAACCTTTTATTTCTTTACGACTGGCAGAATAAGATACAAAAGCAATCAAAAATTATAACGTTTTCTAAAAAGAATTGTTTTCCCTTTGGGGTGTACAGCCCTCTCTAAACACAGCACCTTCTCCCCCACACTGGTCCTAGCAGCCCCCACCCCTCTCCCCCAGTGAATGTTTCTGCTCCTGAAAACTCATGGGCAAAAACAAACTCCCAAGAAGCAAGCATCCATTTCTCAACACAGAGCTTTGACTCCTCAGACTGTCGTTGCTAGAGCTTCATGTAGGGCCTGCGGGAGGCGGGAGAAGCAGGACCAGAGTGGCGAGGTGGAACCCGTGGGGTGACCCAGCAGCAGCTGCCCTCCGACCGTGCTTCTGTGACCTCTGGTTAGTGCACATAAGGGGCGGTGGTCTTCCCTCTTGGAGAAGCTTCCAGAAGGCAGCTCTTCAGTAGTGACCAAGGCACACTTTGTTCATGGAATTCTTTATTCTGTAAGGGACAGGAATGGGGTGAGCCAAGCCAGCCCCTGTGTGGTCAAGCCTCCCACCATCCCCCATGGAGGCAGTAACCCCAACGTCCACCCGCAGGAAAGGACAACATTATACCCGCGGTCCCTGCTTCCACAGGGACCCCCCCCCTACTTTTCAAACACCTCAGGCTGCTTTACCTCTCGATGGGGTAGCTTTTCTCACAAAGGTTGGCCAGCACGTACAAGTGTCTCAAGGCATACTCATACTGCAAGGAAACAACCCAACACCATGTCACCATGTAACTAGATTTTTTTTTTTTTTTTGCAGTACTGGGTTTGAACTCAGGGCTTTGAACTTGCTAATAACCAGGTGCTCTACCACTTGAATCATACCCCAGTCCTTCACCTGCTGTTACTAGTACTTACTTGTTGAACTTATGGCCTTGTGCCCTTGCTTGACTTTTTCGCTCACAGGTGGTGTTCTACCACTTGAGCCAGAACACGGTCCAGCATTTTGCTGGTTAAATGTGTGAATAATGCCAGGCATGGTAGTCACACCTGTAATCCTAGCTCCTCAGGAGGCTAAGATCTGAGGATCTCATTTCAGAGCCAGCCAGGGCACTAAGAGGTCCATGAAAATCTTATTTCCAATTAACCACCAGAAAACTGGAAGTGGCACTGTGGCTCAAAGGGTACAGGAGTAGCCTTGAGCTGAAGAGCTCAGGGACAATGCCCAGGCCTAGAGTTCAAGTCTCACAACCAACACCCTGCCCCCACCCGCAAAAAAATGTGTGAATAAAAGTCTCACAGACTTTTCTGCCTGGGCTGGCTTGGAACATCAATCCTCAGAGCTCAGCTTCCTGAGTGGGTAGGATTATAGGCATGAGCTAATGTGCCCAGCTCTGTGTAAAACTCTGTGTGGTAGCAAGCTACAGGGAGACACAGGCTGAGTGAGACTGCAGGCAGCATTTGCCTGTACAAGCCTACAGTCAGCCAGCTTTTTCCCATCACAATCCTCTGCTGCTGACCACAGGCCGTTAATGAATGCCAACTGGGACACTAATTCACAGAAACTCCACTCTGTTCTCCTCCGTGGGGTGGGGATCGATTCCCACAATACATCTTAGGGAGGGGCCGGCAGGGAGAACCCAGCGCAGGGCTGAGGTAAGGGCTGGGGACAAAGGCTGAGGCCTGACAGGAGCAGCAACAAAGAGAAATAAACAACCCTTGAAGTCAACAGAAAGTGGTCAGGGGAAGTAAACTCCAGCCCCTTACAAAGATCCCACAGCTTCCTGGCCTGGAAGGCACCTTGGAGGGGCTCTGGGCGGGACTGCTTTGGGGACTTACCGTGGATGAGTGCCAGTTGAAGCAGTGGGTGCGGAAGTGGGTGACGGCTGCCTGATAGCACGCGTGTGCAGTGAGTGGGGCTCTCTGAGTCAGAAGCCTCTGGGCCACAGCGTCCGATTTTGCCAGCAAGGAGACCATTTTGTGTACTGACTTCTCAATGACGTGCCTGGCCTGGGGCGAAAGAGACACACTTTGCAAAGCAAGCCTGGAGCCATGGGACAGAGGGGAACATGATTATAAATGGGTCTCCAGACTCAGACACCGCTGGTCACGCCTGGATCCGCCTGCTCAGGATGAGATCTGAGGACATAGTCCAAAGCCAGTCTGGGCAGAAAAGTTCTTGACTCCTAACTCCAGTGAACCACCAAAAAGCCAGAAATGGAGCTGTGGCTCAAGAGGTAGAGAGGCTCAGGGACAGTGCCCAGGCTCTGAGTTCAAGCCCCAGGACGCCACCAAAAAACAACCAAAATTTGGCCTCTCATGAGTGGAGAGAGAAGCCAAGCTATAGAATCTAAGAAGGAAAATTTGTGCAGTGTGTGTGTGGTTGGTGTGGTATCCGTGTGTGTGTGTGTGTGTGTGTGTGTGTGTGTGTGTGTGTGTGTGTGTGTGTGTGTGTGCAGTGTATGGTTGGTGTGGTGTGGTGTGTGGTGTCTGTGATTGGTATGGTGTATGGTGGAGGGGAGGTTGGTGTGGTATTGTGTGTGTGGTTGATGTGGGGTGTGTGTGTGTGTGAATCTGGAATGTGTCCCAGCACAGATGGCAGAGGTGTGCAGTGCCGCCTCCCTTGCTATTCACCAGGGACACCATGTCTCTGCACTGGGGCACCAGAGCTTGCTGGGCCCCCAGGGCACAAAAAGACCTGAGATTCTCCAGTTAACATCTAGAAAAACAGGAAGTGGGGCTTGGCTCAAGGGTACAGCCCTACCCTTGAGCTGAAGAGCACAAGGACAGCACCCAAGCCTAGTTCAAACCCTGTGACCCCCACACACACACAAAAAAAAGCCAACCCAAGAAAATGGCATTTTTGTGGCTATGAACTCTTAAAAGGTTAAGGAAACAAACAATGCCTTTCTGTGCCATTTCAACATTGAATATAGTGACTATCAGCTGATAGAACCCACCATTAACAAAGCTCTCTGGAATCAAGAATGCCAGGGTTGGGCTGGGAATATGGATTAGTGGTAGAGTGCTTGCCTAGCATGCATGAAGCCCTGGGTTTGATCCCTCAGCAACACATAAACAGAAAAATCTGGAAGTGGCACTATGGCTCAAGTGATAGAGTGCTAGCCTTGAGCAAACAAAGCTCTGAGTTCAAGCCCCAGCATTGGAAAAGAAAAGAATGACAGGGTCAGGGGGCCCCAGGTTAAGAAAAGCCAGTGGGCGACCACTGTGTCCTGCTGTGTCTGACACCAGCTCAAAAAGAAATCCTGGCTAACCAGGCAGTCGCCCGTGGAGTATAGCACTTGGGATAATAAAGTATGCTCGTTTAAAACCAACTTGTGAAGTCAAGAATCCTTCTAGGCAATCCAGGCTCTACTTCAGCATATGTGTCACCGACTGGGGACCAGCACTGGGGACCAGTTGCGGTGATCAAAAGGGCAGACGGCCCCTTTCCCTGCCATACCAGTGACTGCACAGATGCAGTTCGAAACTAACTCTACAGGAAACAGGCTCAGTGGTGAAAGGATGGCCCAGGCACCTCAGAAGGGACTTCTGGCTTCGATCATCCCTGTCTGAGATAGAAGTATTTGTGGAGTTTATTAGCTATATGTGTGTGCATGTGTGTGTATATGCTTTGGTCATAGGACTTGAAGACAAAGCCTGTCTCACTCATAGCTGGTGCTCTACCACTGAATCCATCCATGCCTCCACTTTCAGCTTTTTGTTGGTTAAAAATAAGACTCCCAGAGTTGTCTAGCTGGACTGGCTCAGACTGTGAGCCTCAGATCTCAGCCTCCTCAGCAGCTCAAATGAGAGCTATGAGCCCCCAATGTACAACTTATGGACTGGATTTGCCCACAGGCAGCAAATAAAAATATTTTACAAGCAACAAGTTTACGAAAGAGGAGACCACTGCATGCCAAGGCCACCTGGAAGGACACAAGGGAGATGGCCCCCGGTCCTTGCCTGAAGAAGTCAAGGTCAGCTGCACGAAGAAAGGATGAGGATGAATGCTGCTTTGCCCACTGGCTTTTTACTTTGCCCAGGGTACAGAGGCTGGCACTGCTGTGGCCGGAGGAAAACAGCCCCCAGTCTGTTGGCTCCCGGCAGGGGAGCAGCTGGGGTGGGGGGGAAGGGACCCTCACACATGACATACATGAGTACGCATGTGCACGCATGTGCTGAGGCTGGAACAGTGCCCAGGAAGAGCCTTCTACCACACTTACATCCAGGTGCTGTTGGATCTGCTTGGCCAGGTGCCGCGATTGCTCCCAATTGTTGGTGGCCATCAACCTCCTCTTCATGATGGCCACGGGCACCTCCGGGCTCGGGGTGAGGTCCAGGCGAGTGACCGGAGGCAGAGAGATGGGGGCGCTGGCTCTGTGCTTCACACCCTGAAACTGCATCAGCTTCATGGAGGAGATGGACTGGACAGGAAGGGAGAGACAATGAGTGAGTCGCTCAGGGGCGGGCCCAGCAGTGGGAGGCCAAGGGCTGTGACGCCTCCCTCCGAGCCTGTGCACCCAGGTACAAGGACAGTCTGGTTCTCACCAGGAATGACACAGGCTCAGAGATATTCTGTCACTTGCCCAAAGCCTGTAAGATTGAACCGTGTGGCCTGGCAAGAGCGCCTAAGACCTCTGGAATAGCCATGCCAGGCTATGCCCCCTAAGCCTCAGTATTACACCTGGATCAAATTTATCGACCCCCAAGCCGTGCCCCAAGTGGGCCGGAGGAAAAGGAGAGGAACAACAGGACTCGCTCACCTTGTTTCCGTACTGCATGACATGGCTGGTGTTGGTGTGGGACTTTACCAGCTGGTACTGCCTGTGCAGGGTCTCTTTGGTCAGGTCCTCCTGCAAGAAGGAACACACAGAGGTATCTAGAGGACCCCAGCCTGGAGGACCTGCAACAAGGGGGCAACCCCCGCCGAATACTCACCACGTCCGAGTCTTCCATCCAGTTGACACTGTACCAGTCACCCAGGTACGTGCCCCGCTCCTCGTCATAGTAGCATGCGTAGGAGGACTCGTTAGGGTTGGCAGCGGTCGTCGCATACACTACGAAGAATTCAAGATACCTCTGAGCCATGCTTTGTTTCCCAACCTGGAACTACATTTGGAGCTGGGCTCTTTTATCCCTGCTACCAACAGCCTTCAGATCAGGGAGAATAGGCCTCGTGGTTCAAGTCTGCAATCTAAACTCCTCTGGAGGCAGACACTGGAGGATCCCAGTTGAAGGCCTGTGTACCTACCGTTGATGTCTTGAGGCAGGTGGTTCATCATGGAGCCAGACTCACAGGCTTCAATGTAGAACACCATCTGTGGGGCAAACGAGTCTTGTGAGCGCTTCCCTGACCAGGCCAAGACTGCTCAGGATCTGCCACCCTCTCTGCCCATGCTTCAGGAGCCTTCTCACTTTGGCATTTGGGAGCCCTTACTGCTATTAAGATACTGCTGCCACAGGCCACGGAAGCCATCTGATGAGAAATGGAACGCATCTATTGCTAATGGAATAAATGATTTAGCAGGTGACGTAATGCAAACAAGATGGAACTACATACAACACTTTGGAAAAAAAAGGTGTCACCACCTATGTTGATCTTCCTTCCAAAGAGGAAAACCACAGGGCACCCCATCTTTCTCCTTCTCTACTGGACCCCCCAAGGTAGCCTCTCTCAAAGATGCCAGACAGGGTACACATGGTGTTCCCCCAAAATGGAATAGTCGTAGGAATAGCATTAAGGTGTGGCCCCAGGCCTGCCGCTGTTCCCAGGCCTTCCTCCCCCATCTAACCTGGGGCTGAGGCTCATACTCAAGGCCTCTCAAGCTCTCTTTGAACTTGATCAAACGGCCAGTGCCTGTACATGGTTGGTTAGTCAAAGCTGACTGGAGAATCCCTTTCTAGAAAACCTGCCCAGCCAGTCCGTGGCCAGGAGCCGCGCCCCGTGGGCTCTACTTCTGCTGCTTGTCCCTTCAGAGGCCAACATTACCTTCTGGTACAATTTGTGTTTGTACATGTAATGAATAGTGTCATTCAGGTCCTTGACATGAAGCTGAAAAGAAAGAACACTCTTGTAAATCCCTTTTCACTTGCCTTTAGAAGCAACTTCAACTCATCAGATGACAGCCCAGTCACTCGCCTAGAAGGCGAGACAGCATGTTTGTGTGTTCAGACACTCATTTCTACTGGGCCTATATCGTCACATCTGGTCCCTGGACAGCTCTGGTGCCATGATAGGAAACGAAGAGTGTCCAGCTGGAAAAGTCATCCTTGGGTGGACTGCCCACTGGCTCAATTGTCCCCAGGCACAGTGCTATACAAATAAACCCACCCTAACACACACTATAGGTTTCCTCTTCTACCTTCCAAGAAAGCTACCAAAAAAAAAAAAAAAGGGGGCCAGGAGTTTGCCCTAGTGGTAGAGTGCTTGCCTGGCATGCATGAAGACCCAGGTTCGATTCTTCGGTACCACATATATAGAAAAAGCCAAAATTGGTACTGTGGCCCAAGTAGCAGACCACTAGCCTGGAAAAAGCCCAAGGACAGCACTCAGGTCCTGGGTTCAAGCCCCAGGACTGGCAAAAAAAGAAAAAGAAAAAGCCTAGGGGATATAATTGCAGTGTTTGAAGATTTGCTTAATATGCATTATAGCTTGCATTTAATCCCTAGCCCTCAAAAGCCCAAAGATCAACACCATTAGAAAACTCACATCATCATTAGGAAAAACCAGTATCCCGGTAGCTCCATGGTCAGTGAAGTAAACGAACACGTGATCCCGGGGGCCGCTGCCGAGACAACAGAGTGGAGAGTGAGAACAGGGCCTCTAGGTCTAGTTCCACTAACTTTTGTTCTGAAGGGTTTTCTTCATCAAGACATGGAAGGATTGCGTGAGGATCGAGGAGGAGCCTGGATGCAGCCCCTTTCCCTCAGCTCCCCAAGCGCTACTCTGAACCACACAGCTCATCCACAAGTCTGAAGACCAGCTGGAAAGAAGAGGCCTTTACAAGGTGGCATGGGAATTCACATCTGCCTCCATGAGCCCCTCCCACAGCGTAGGAACAGATCAGTGCCATGACTGACAGATGACAAAAACAATGAACATTTATTAAACATTTATTAAGACAAGTAAGAGCGGAGCTGGGCGTGGTGGCTCACGCCTGTAATCCTAGCTACACAGGAGGCTGAGATCTGAGGATCCCGGTTCAAAGCCAGCCTAGGCACTAAGACTCCAATTAACCACAGAAAATAGGAAGTGGTGCTGTCGCTCCAGGGGGAAGGTGGTAGCCTTGAGCTGAAGAGCTCAGGGACAGTGCCCAGGCCCAGAGTTCAAGCCCCATGATCAACAAAAAAAATAAAAAAGAAAGAAAGAAATAGTAGCCAGGCACTAGTGGGTTATGCCTATAATCTTAGCTTCTCAGGGGGCTGAGATCTGAGGATCACAATTCAAAGCCAGTCCAGGCAGAAAAGTCCCCATGAGACTCTTAACTCCAATAAACAACTCAAAAAAGCCAGAGTGGGGCTTTTGGTTCAAGTAGCAGAACACTAGTCTTGAGCACAAAGAGGCTTCAGGTCAGCATAGCACCTAGGCCCTAAGTTCAAGCCCCAGGAAAAAAAAAAGGGGGGAGGGAGGGAGAGAGAGAGGAAGAAAGAGAGGGAGGGAGGGATAGAAGGAGGGAGGGAGACAAGGAAGGAAGGAAAGAAAGAATAAGGGACCCCTGGTCACAGAGGTAATTAGAGATGGGCTGCCAGGATTAGCCACTGATACTTCACCCTGTCCACCTTCTCCCAGATGGAGACAGAGCCCCCACCCACCCCGATGGAGATCACTTCTCACAGGTGACTGGGAGCAAAGCATGGCACTTGTGTACAGGTAGAATCTGTCCCAGGTCCTAGTTCACTGAGGGAACACCATGCCCCATAAAACAGACATTACCTCTGCAAGACTTTTCCAGAGCCTTTGCCCTTCACAGCTTCTGCATCACCCCGCAGCACAGCAAGGAAGTTTTGCGGAGTCACATCCTATAAGGAACCAGAAGTCAAAATCAGACACAGACTCCATCCTGCACAGGCTTCTGGCCACACACTTCCAAGCTTAAGAGCAAGCCCCCGGGAGTCAGGCAGGACGCCAGGGTGGGTGGGGTTCCTGGATCCTTCCTGACCACCATGAAGACACCTCAGATGCTGGCAGCTGGGGAACCAGTAGGAAGAGAGGTCAGGAAAGCCCTCAGACCACCAAGAGGCAGACCAAGATCCAGGAGCCTCCCTTTACATCTAGCTGCTGCCTCAGACAGAGTCCGAGCACATCTGATATACTTAAGAGGGTATTTTATATAATTTACACTCAACACCAAGTATATTTAGTATGGCTTGAGTTGTGATATAGTTTACTTTGATATGCATTTTGAATTTCAGCTACACCTAAATAGACATAAATGATACTTAAAATGCTGTAACCGACTTATCTAATAAAATTGGAAACCAGCCACTATTTTGTTGACTATAAGAAAGCTTAAGTTTATGTTAATTTTTAGGGTCTGATAGAATATTTCATGTGTATTACAGTGATATTCAGATGCTGTGTCTCTAAACTTTATTTTCAAAAACTTAAGGCCCAAATACAAACTTCTCTGGAATAAAATAAATGTGGTGTTTTATTCTGAAAAATAAAATAAAAATCTACAACTCAACCATTTAAAAGCAACACAAGCTAGGTGCTCATAGCTCACACTTGTAGTTTCAGCTACTCAGGAAACTGAGATCTGAGGACCATGGTTTAAAGCCAGCTGGAGCAGAAAAATGCATATCTAATCTCCAGTTAGCCAGCAAAGAAGGACTTGGAGCTTTGGTTCAAAGGGCAGAGCCCCAGCCTTAAATGAAAAAAGCCACAGAAGCCATATGTACCAAAAAAGACAAAGGAAAGACAACCAACCAAAAACAACCATGTAGATTGAGTAATTCCTCACACAACATTACATAAAAAGATACAATCTCATTAAAATGGGACTCATGCTGGGGGGTATGATTTAAGACAGTGCCTGCCTACTAGCAAACACAAGGCTCTGAATAGAACTATCAGTACTGCCAGGGAGACAGAGATAGAGAATGAGAGAGACAGAGACATAGGAAGGAGGAAGAGGAGGAGGAGGAGGAGGGAAGGAAGGAAGGAAGGAAGGAAGGAAGGAAGGAAGGAAGGAAGGAAGGAAGGAAGGAAGGAAGGAAGGGCAAGCAGAATAACCTGACTTTTGCCAGGCTCAGGAGGCTAAAACCTGGAGAAGTACGGTTCAAAGCCAGCCTAGGCAGTAGAGTTCATGGGATTCAATATCCATTTAACTAGAAAAAAAACTGGATGGAGGTGTGGTGCAAGTGGTAGAGCAGCAGATGTAGGTAAAAAAGCCAAGTTCAAGTCTTAAGGTCAAGCCTGGTACTGGTATCCAAAAAAAAAAAAAGGAAGCAGTTATATTACATAGATAAGGTCCACTTAACATTATTTGAATTTTTTTAATATTAGGTAAAACAGAAAGCAATAATGTTAAAGTTTAAGTGAAGGTTTATTTATCACAAAGACAAATGATCCTTAGGTTAAGAAGATTATCTTAAATATCATGAGTATAAAGTCACTGTGCTGTTGTTAAATATTTCATCAACTGAGAAGTACTAAGTAACAAAAATCTATCCTTAGGAAAATCTTGAACTACTTTCACACCCAGCCTGGGGCTGAGAAAACTGGTTTAACCACAATACCTGAGGGGCTGGTGGGGGGGAGCATGCTGGGAGGCTGGGAGCTGGTGGCTGAGCCAGCTCTGTAATCCCACCTACTCTGAAGGCTGAGATCTGAGTTCAAAGCCAGCCAGGGCAGGAAAGTCTATGAGACTCTTATCTCCAATTAGCCACCAGAAAACTAAAAGTGGCTCTGTGGCTCAAAGTGGTAGAGCACTAGCTATGAATGAAAGAACTCAGAGACAGGGCCCAGGCCCCACAACTGGAAAAAAAAAAAAAAAGTACCAGTTTGTTACTAAAGGAACTATTTTATCTGGCTTAAAGTATGCCAAGACTAAAAACTAAAATTCAGTAAGGTACAATGTATTTTGAACAGTTTCTCTTTTGAACTTCTCTCTTTTCTTCCCAAGCACTTATAATTGCTCTGAGGATAAGGGGTACCCTAGCCTATACCCCCACCATACTTGGGAAGGGGTGTGAGGCAGGAAGATCACTTGAGCCCAGGAATTTGAAGCCAGTTTGGCCTACATAGAGGACAATGCTTTTGAAAAACAGGGCTGGGGATGTAGCTCGGTGGTAGAGCAGTTATCTAGAACATGTGAAGCCCCGGGTTCAATCCCCAGCAGCCCCCGTCACAAAAAAACACTAATATAACTCTCAACCACAAATCCATGGCCAAACACGAAGCACTAGCTAGACACCAATGGCTCGGGCCTGTAATCCTAGCTACTCAGGAGGCCAGGATCAGAGGATCTCAGTTCAAAGCCAGCCGTGGCAGAAAAATCCAAAAGATTCTTTCTTTCTCCAATTAACCACCAAAAAGCCAGAGATAGAGATATGGCTCAAGAAGCAGAGCATCCGTCTTGAACAAAAAAAAAGCTAAAGGGACAATGCCCAGGGCATGAGTTCAAGTCCTAGTACTGGCACAAAACAAACAAACACAAACCACTGACCAGAAATCAGAGTAGCAAAGTTCTGAGTCCACAGATATGAGAGAGAGGAAAACAACCTATGGAATGCATGGTCGGGAGGCCAGGCGGGCACTCACCTCTCCTGTGGGCACTCACCTCTCCTGTGTAGTCCTTTGGCACACCCTTGTACACATCCGTGCCGTTGGGCCTGTTGATCACGATACCTGGGGTCGGGTTGCTGAGGATGAATAGAAGTGGCTACATTGTAAAACCCCTGCAATGCAAAGCGCCTCTGTCTCTTCCACACACAGCGCATTGAGGGAGGAAACCAGCCACCCTAATCCAGCACCATTTGTTTGGGGCAGTCAGGAAGGCCAGGACAAGGCCCCCCCTCCCCTGCCACCGTGGTTTAAACACAGCTGCCAGGGATGCAGGACTGGCAGCTCCTCTATGCCAGCTGAGCTGCCCACTGCCTATGGGGGAAATCATTTTTGTCAATGTTCAGTCAAAACCACAGAGTACATCACAAATGGTGAGCTTCCTGTAAAAAGGATCCGGGCATGATTCGAGCACTTTCCTAACAAAGGTGGGGCTCTGAGTTCAATCCCCAGTACTAATCCTAGCTACTCAGGAGGCTGAGGTCCGAGGAGCACAGCTCAAGGCCAGCCTGGGAAGAAGTCAATGAAACTCATCACCACTTAGCTACCCAAGAGCTGGCAGAGGCCTGTTGTGCAAGTGGTAGAGTGGAACAAGCTAAGGGACCAAGATGCTGAGTTCAAGGCCCATTGTTAGCACACGTGCATGTGTACTAATACACATACACACACGTGCAGCCAGTACTGGAAAGGGGGTGGGGGGAGAAAGCAATTTCTTAGGAAACAACTGACAGCACTAAAGCTGTAGGACAGATTCTGGAAGAATCCAGATTCTCAGGACCGCTTCCTTCCCAGAATCTCAGCAGGGCCCCTATCAGGAGATGGGAATGGTTCAGGTTAGTGCTACGCTCAGATGAGAGGCACAGGAAAGCTTTGCACACTAACATGCACTGGGCCATAAAAGTAACCGAGGGGCTGGCATCCATGGCTCATGCCTGTAACCCCAGCTACTCAGGAGCCTCAGATCCGAGGATCACAGTTCAAAGCCAGCCAAGGCAGGAAAGTCCATGACACTCATTTCTTTTTTTTGCCAGTCTTTGGGCTTGAACTCAGGACCTGGGCATTATCCTTGAGCTTTCTCCAGCCTACCACCCTACCACTTGAGCCACAGCACCACTTCCAGCTTTTTCTGTGTATGCGATATGGAGGAATCTCCAATTAAGTACCAGAAAATCAGAAATGGCTCTGTGGCTCAAAATGGTATAGCACAAGCCTTGAGCTAAAGAGCTCAGGGACAGCACCTAGGTAGGACCTAAGTTTAATCTCCATGACCATCCCTTCCCCTCCCCCCAAAAAAGTGAGTATATAGTATAGGCATTAGGAGATTGCCACACACAAACAAAGCCTTCACCACAAATCGTGTGCCCTAGCCCAGCCCAGCCCAGCCGAGTGGTTAGAAACAGCTTCCACAGAACTCAGGCTGCATTTCTCAATGCCGAGAGGGCCTGGTGACCAAACCCCTTCAAAACACCCTCCTTCCTCCCACCCCACACACACTCCGCATTTCCCATGCCCAACACAGAGAGCAACTCAGGGGCCCGCCTCTCCGGACGTCAGTCATCCTCATCCACGGTCCCTGTAGTCCGATGCCAGAGAGGTTTCCAACCCCACACCAAGCTCATCAGCTCCGCACTTACTCCTCAGAGTTGGCGATGTCGTCATACATCATCACGATGATCTGCTCGTCTGGAATACCGTTGCGGTGGATGATCTGATAGGCGTGGCATGCGTCCGCCTGAGAGGGACCAACCAGCAGTGTTAGGCTTCACCGGGGGCAAGGCCCAAATGTTTTGGGGGTTATCTTATGGAAAGCTTGCTGCAACTCACTCCCTATTGGTCAAGTTTTTGACCTATTGTGTGTGTGTGTGTGTGTGTGTGTGTGTGTGTGTGTGTGTGTGTGTGTGTGTGTACCAGAACTGGTGCTTAAACTTTTTCACTTAAAACTGGTTCTCTACCACGTGAACCTCAGCTCTACTTCCAG
This sequence comes from Megascapheus bottae, assembly GCF_031878675.1. NCBI lineage: Eukaryota > Metazoa > Chordata > Mammalia > Rodentia > Geomyidae > Megascapheus > Megascapheus bottae. Next base: position 24,729,768 of record NC_143522.1, read on the forward strand.
CTTTTTGCTGGTTAATTGAAGATAAGAGTCTCTCAGACTTTTGTGCCTGGGCTGGCTTTGAACTGAGATCCTGAGGTCTCAGCCTCCTGAGTAGCTAGGATTACAGGCGTGAGCCACTGGCACCTGGCTCATGTTTAGTATTTCCTTAACCTGTCTTAAAAGATCCTCACCCACCCCTGTTACCCAAAGGTACCTAGAAAGTGGGTGTCTATGGGGGCTACCCACTACCACACCTACAGGCACCTGGGGCCACAGGAAATACTGAATGACTTGTTCCCATGTTTCAGACCACACACACAAATCTGAAGGCATGGGGCCAGGCCTCAAAACCAATTGGAAAAGATACTAGACCATTTTGCAGCTGCAGGGGGCAGATCTCTAACACTCAACACCTCCAGAGCTGAGGACCTGGGGCTCAGCCACAGACACTGCTGAAATACTGAGGTAAGAGTCCAATTCCAGGGGGGAGGGTAATGGGTACCAAGACATGTGAAAGGGTATCAATGTATGTGAATTAATGCACCTTCTATCTGGCAAATATCATGTAACCCTTTTACTAATTACAATAAAAAAAAAAAAAAGAAAAGGACTAGTGGAAAAAAAAAAAAAGAGTCCAATTCCAGAGCTGGAAAGAAAGATGCTCAGGGTTTGGGGGCTTTGTGTGTGTGTGTGTGTGTGTGTGTGTGTGTGTGTGTGTGTGTGTGTGTGTGTATGTAAGTCCTGGAACTTGAATTCAAGGCCTAAGCACTGTCAATGAGCTTTTGTGTTCAAAACTGGCACTTTACCACTGGAGCCATAGCTCCACATCTCATGTTTTGGTGATTAATTTGTCTCATGAACTTTTCTTCCTGGGCCAGCTTTGAACTTTGATCCTCTGATCTCAGCTTCCTGAGTGTCTAGGATTACAGGTATGAATCACCAACACACTATGTGAAATGTAACCTTACTTTAAGAATTAAAATGAAAAAAAGAAAAGGTAATTTCAAGGACTGAGCTCAAAGCTGTGTACTTCCAAGAAATAAATGCTTAAATATTTTTGGAAAGACACAAGTGGGGTGAGGTAAGCCTTCCCCACACAGTTCTTGGCCCATGGAACAGAAACACTGTCTGTTTGAGATGACATGGACTGCCTTTCACATCATGGAAATCATTTGAGAACAGAAGGGAAAAAAAAAACATTGCCTAACTCTCTGCCTCTGGTCCATTGTCCTTCCTGGAACAAAAGCTTGTACAGGCATAGTGGGAAGGGAGAATTCCCTCCCAGCAGGCAGGAAGGCACAGCCTAGACTCCGAGCTTTCTAGAAACACTAAGCCAAACATAAAAACCTTCTCTTTTTATAAGTAATGATCCCAGGTACCTTGTGATAGAGACAGAAAGCTGACTCACTTATGACCTTCATACATGGAGAGAGCGCTCAAGTTCATAGATTAGGAGGTTGAAAACTGAAAAAATGCCAGGCACTGGTGGCTCACACCTGTAGCCCTAACTACTCAGGAGGCTGACATCTGCAGATCATGGTTCAAAGCCAGTCTGGGTACAAAAGTCTGTGAGACTCTTATCTCCACTTAACCACCAGAAAACTGGAAGTGGCATTGTGGCTCAAAATGGTAGAGTACTAGCCTTGAGCTGAAGAGCTTAGAGACCTGCCCAAGCCCAGAATTCAAGTCCTATAACCCACAAAAAGAAAAAGAAAGAAAGAAAACTGAAAAAACAACAACAAACACATGAAAGGAGAGATGATGAAGCGGTGCTGTGTGGCTCAGGGGGTAGCCTTGAGCTGAAGAGCTCAGGGACGGTGCCCAGGCCCAGAGTTCAACTCCCACAGTGGACCAAAAAAAGAAAAAAGAAGGTGAACAGGGTTGTTTTTCAAGACTGACAAAAGGATCCAAACATGTACAAGGAATAGCTAAAGCACAAAAAACAAAGGTGGAGTGCTTTCATTTCCTGACTTCAAAATGACACTGGGGAAAGGCAGTGAGGAGCTGGGCGGGGCTGGGATGGATCTAATCTCAAGTTACATCCAGCTCCATGTAGAAAAAGGAGGGCAGACTCCTCCAGTGCTCCACACAAAAACTACCTCAGGATGGAGCAAGGATTTAGAGGCTCCACTAATACCTGCACAAGACAACAAAGGAGAGTATTTGGGGATCTACAGCTGTCAACTTCAAAGATGGCGTAGATTCAGGCCGGGAGTTTGGCCTGAGTACTTGCCTAGTATGCAGATTTGAATCCTTGGTACCACATACACAGAAAAAAGCCAGAAGTGGTGCTGTGGTTCAACTGGTCCAGCTCTAGCCTTGAGAAAACCCAAGGACAATGCTCAGGCCCCGAGTTCAAGGCCCGGACTGGCCAAAAAAAAAAAAAATGGCACAGATATGACAAGAAAAGCTTGGCCTTGGCCCGGAGTTTGGCCTAGTGGTAAGAGTGCTTGCCTAACATGCATAAAGACCTGGGTTTGATTCCTGGGTATACCACATACATAGAAAAAGCCAGAAGTGGTGCTGTGGCTCAAGTGGTAGAGTGCCAGCCTTGAGACAGCACAAGGACAGTGCTCAAACCCCAGGACTGGGGGAAAAAAAAAAAAAGCTTGGCCTTTAGAAGAAAAATAAAAGGTAAACTGGATCTGCTCAAAATGTAAAATTCTAGAGCATGCATAGATAGTCTTGAGGGGCTGGGAATGTGGCTTAGTGGTAGAGTGCTTGCCTGGCATGCATGAAGCCCTGGGTTCCATATCCTTAATACCACACAAACAGAAAAGGCCAGAAGTGGTACTGTATCTCAAGTGATAGAGTGCTAGCCTTCAGCAAAAGCTCAGGGCCCATGCCCAGGGCCTGAGTTCAAGACCCAGAACTGACAAAAAAAAAAGACATTAGTGATGAGTGGTGCAGCTCACAGTGGCAGATCTCCCTCCAGACACCCACAAGGTGAGGGTTGCACCCCATCCATCCCCTCCCAGTTCCACAAGAGAACGGACTTCATGGATTGAATGAAAAGTGATGGGAGGGCTGGGAGTTTGGCCTAGTGGTAGAGTGCTTGCCTAGCATGCACAAAGATCCAGGTTCTATTCTTCAGCACCACATACATAGCAAAAAGCTGGAAGTGGTGGTGTGGCTCAAGGGTAGAGCTCTAGACTTGAGAAAGTCCAAGGACAGTGCTCAGGCCCTGAGTTCAAGCCCCATAACTGGCAAAAAATTTAAAAAAGGAAGAAAAGAAAAGTGATGGGAGCAGGGCAGTTCTGCAGAGCCCACGAAGGACTTGTACCCAGACACCCACAAGTCAGACGCCACAGCAAGACTTCACCAACTGAATCAAAGGTTTGAATAAGCATTTCTCCTAAGATAGGCATGGCTAGAAGCGCATGACAAGATGCTCATGAAGTAAATGCAAATTCAAACCACGATGAGATAGGCTTCCCAACCAGACAGGATCAGAGACCCAGGAACCTAATACACTGCTGTGCAAATGTAAAATGGTGCAGACACCAAGAAACCATTTAATAGCTTCTTTAAAATAGGAGATGAATTGGCTGGGAATTTGGCCTAGCATTCAGGAAGACTCAGGTTCGATTCCTCAGTACCACATGCATAGAAAAAAGCAGGAAGTGGTGCTGAGGCTCAGGTGGTAGAGCTCTAGCCTTGAGAAAGCCCAAGGACAGTGCTCAGGCCTTGAGTTCAAGCCCCAGGACTTGAGCCCCTGGCTCAAGTCAGGCTGGGGCTCTTTCCAGCCCCAGGCACTTAGGCGCCTTTATCTATGTGAACCTCAAGGCATTCTGTGCTGAGTCAACTATGCAAAAAATGTAAGCAGCTCAGACAGCTGGGAAATTGTGTCCAAGAGCTTCGTGCTAAGAGGCCAGACTGTCGGCACTGGGGTGGGGGTTCTGCAGGGCATCCCTACACTCTCCGCCAGCACAAGACTGATGAGGTCAGCCCTGCAAGAGTGAACAGATGATGTCATCTTTTCAAGCTAAGCTCGCAAGTTAAGTGCCTTATAAGACCGTAGACACAACTTTCTGGGATCTCATGCGGCCTGGGCAGGCGTGAGGAGAGCCCAGCAGCATAGAAGTCCCTAACCTTAACCCTGAAGCTCTGGCTCGTGACAAACCTTCTGCCTGTCACCCTACAGGATTTACTGTCTTGACCTTTTAGTGTGTGTATGCCAGTACTAGGGCTTGGACTCGGGGTCTGGGTGTTGACTCAACTTCTTCACTTAAGCCTGGTGCTCTACCACTTCTAGTTTTTTTTTTGGTGATTACTTGGAGATAACAATCTTTCCTTCCAGACTGGCTTTGAACCTTGACCCTCAGATCTCAGCCACCTGGGTAGATAGGTAGGTAGTACTATCGTCATGAGCTCCAATATCTGGTTTGGCAGAGTCCCAGTCTTGAGGCAGGCAGATACTGGAGATGGGGGAGACACCAACTTCTCCATGGGATTGAGTGGCTAGATTCCCTCAAAGGGAAGGTAGAGGGAGTTGTTAACTGGCCAGTCAGCTCCCAACCTGACCATTAAACCCTCCCCCCACCTCAAGCTTTCCATCCTACTTCTCCCCACCTCCCTCCTCCATCCCCACCTCTCTGGACTATGTGCTGTCCTCATACATCCCAGAGCCACCTTCTTCCTTTCCATCAGGATCAGGAGATTCCTTGAGTCAGAAATCCCTATTCTGTCACTGGGAACTGGTGTGAACATGACCATGTGATAGAATTTTTGCCAGCCATATCAGAGGCCAAGTCTACTTCCCTTGGCCTTCTTGGCTCCCAGCAAAAAGAGTTTGATTAAAAGAGGCAGGAACGGGGCCGGGACTTTGGCCTAGTGGTAGAGTGCTTGCCTAGCAAGCACGAAGACAGGTTCAATTCATCGGTACCACATACATAGAAAAAAGCTAGAAGTGGTGCTGAGGCTCAAGTGGTAGAGCTCTAGCCTTGAGAAAGTCCAAGGACAGGGCTCAGGCCCTGAGCTCAAGCCCAGGACTGGCAAAAATAAATAAATAAATTAATTAATAAATAAATTAATTAATTAATTAAAAGAGGCAGGAAGGGAGCTGGGAATTTGGCCTAGTGACAGAGTGCTTGCCTAGCATGCACAAAGCCCTGGGTTCGATTCCTCAGTATCACATACACAGAAAAAGCCGGAAGTGGTGTTGTGGCTCAAGTGGTAGAGTTCTAGCCTTGAGGAATCCCAAGAGCAATGCTCAGGCCCTGAGTTCAAGCCCCAGGACTGACAAAAGAAAAAAAAAAAAAAAAAGAGGCAGGAAGATGAGGTACACAGATAGCCTTTTGTTCACGTGGCTTTTGTATTGCTTAGCTGTGACACCTAGAGCAGCTGCAGCCACCTTATGACCAGGAGAGATTTCCCCGAAGACCTGTCATCACTGCAATGGCAGAGTGGGAAGGCCCTGACTCATCAGCAAGCCCAAGAGTCTCTGCCCAGCATTCAAACCACAGCTGAGGGCTCTGTGTACTTGAAGACAGCCCTATGGACTGGCATGGCCCTGTGCCTGGCTTTGCTGCCACTGCAGGTCCATGGCTCTTCCCTCAAGAAGCACTCGCCTTCTCCTGGGGAAGACCTCACCGCCCTTGTCCCCTCTTCGTGACACTGTCTTCCAGTTCTCCCCCTGACCCAGCCCACCTACTCCTTGACCTCAGGCCTGGCAGTTGGGGCACCCGTGAACCCCAGCATTCCAGCTTTGTGTTCAAGGATCCATACACCCGTCTGAGGTGGGGTCCCTCTTAGGCTCCCCATACCACATTCAGTGCAAAAGGTCTTCAAAGGAGGCTGCTAAATCTCAATGACCCAGCAGGAATGAAATTATCATAATTATCATGAAATTAATCATAATTAACAATGTTAATTATTGTTTTAACACCCAGAAGGACAAATGACCTGCTTCATATATGTGTGTGTGTGTGTGTGTGTGTGTGTGTGTGTGTGTGTATAATATATATATATTATATACACATTTCCTCTAGTTGTTTTTTGTTTGTTTGCCTGTTTGGTTGTTTTTTTCAGTCATGGGGCTTGGACTCTAGGCCTAGGTACTGTCCCTGAGCTCTTCAGCTCAAGGCTACCACCCTACCCCTTAAGCCACAGCATCACTTCTGGTTTTCTGGTGGTTAATTAGAGGTAAGAGTCTTGCAGAGCAGAGGTTAGTGCCCAGGCTAGCTTTGAACCTTGATCCTTAGATCTCAGCCTCATGAGTAGCCAAGATTATAGGCATAAGCCACCACATCTGACTCCCTCATTCCTGTGCCTCCCTTACCTACCCTAAGACAGATAAACAAGATGAAAAGAAAACAAAAAATAGCAACATAGAAAAAAACTTGTTTCCATTTCTTGGAGTTGATTTGTTAAACATCTGATATAATCAGATGCCCATGGGCACTGTGTCTTTTGAGTTCCTCCTTCAGTCTCTCAGTGTAGAATGTCTAGAGTCCTGAACAGGTCCCAGTGGATTTTAGGTAAGAGGAAACCGCGGGCAGGAGCGTAGCCAAGTGGTAGAGTGCTCACCTAGCATGCACAAAGCCCTGATTTGATTCCTCAGTACCACAAACATAGAAAAAGCCAGAAGTGGTGCTGCGGCTCAAGTGGTAGAGCTCTAGCTTTGAGCAAAAAGTGTCCAAGAACAGTGCCCAGGCCCTGAATTCGAGCTCTAGGACTGGGAGGAGGAAGAGGAGGAGGAATTAGAAATATGTGCCATTTGTGTCTCTGAACTTGGTTAAGTTGGTTGTTTAAAAGCAACCCTATAGAGTGCTTGCCTAGCATGTACACAGATGGGTTCGATTCCTCTGTATCACATACAAAAAAAAAAAAAAATTAAACCTGGAAGTGGTGCTATGGCTCAAGTGGTAAAGCTCTAATCTTGAGCACAGAGAGCCTTAGGGACAGAGCCCAGGCCCTGAGTTCAAGCCCCAGGACTAGCACAAAAAGAAAAGGAAAAAAAGAAAAGCCAACTGATGAGTCAGTGAGTTCAGGCCCTGTGACCTGTCTTTATCTTTCTCCCTTGTGATTGTTCCTCTAGCTGTGGGGCAGGTCTGTGGTTAAATATTAAATTTTTACTCAGTCAGATTTCCTGTTTGGCTAGCACTCCAAAACCACTCAAGAAATGAGGTCCAGGGGCCTAGTGGTAGAGTGCTTGAGTAGCATTCACGAAGACCCAGGTTTGATTTCTCGCTACCACATACATAGGAAAAAAAAACAGAAGTGGTGCTGAGGCTCAAGTGATAGAGCTCTAGCCTTGAGAAAGTCCAAGGACAGGGCTCAGGCACTGAGCTCAAACCTAGGACTGGCAAAAAAAAAAAAAAAAGAAAAAGAAAAAGAAAAAAGAAATGAGGTCTAAGCCTAGAAATCAACCTTTTCTCACTAACAGAAAAGTAGCAGGGGTGAGAGGAGGGGACCCAGCACCGTGGAACATGGCAGCTGCTGGCCCTGGGTGTCATGCGAGCCTTTTCAATGTGGCAGTGTCATCAGGAACATGGACACGGGCATCTCATTGTTAAGGGGATACTGGTCATTCTTGTTTAAAGGAGATCTTCCCATTTGTTTGGCCTATTTCACCAGGTCCTAGTGGTTCATGTCTGTAATCCTCACTACTCAAGAGGCTGAGATCTGAGGATCAAGACTCAAAGCCAGATGGGACAGGAAAAGTCCCTGAGACTTGCTTCTAATTAACCACCAAAAAGCTGGAAGTAGAGCTATGGGCTCGAGAGGCAGAGCACCAGCTTTGAGACAAAAGGCTAAAGGATAGCATCCAACCCTGAATCCAAGCCCTAATACCTATGCACGCATGTACACAGCAAAAAATGGCTATGTACAAGTTTTCCTGACACATGTCATTCTCCTAATGACAGGGCAGCTTCAGAGCAGTGACCTCTGTCTGAGTCCTGCTCCTTGCTGGATAGCCACCCCATACTTCTATCCAGTTGTCATTAAGGGGAACAAAGGATTTGTTCCCCCATAGAAATTCCCTGTGCAGGCAGGCACAGTGGCTCACGTCTGTAATCCTAGCTATTCCAGAGGCTGAGATCTGAGGATCAAAGTTCAAAGCCAGCGGGGCACAAAAGGACCTGAGACTCTTATCTCCAATTAACGTCTAGAAAATGGGAAGTGGGGCTTGGCTCAAGGGTAGGGCCTTGAGCTGAAGAGCTCAGGGATAGTGTCCACGCCGTTTAAGCCTCACCAAAAAAAAAAAAAATCCCCTTTGCAGAATAAAACCCCCTGCACTCTGACCACAGAGCTACAAGACAGCTTCTGCAACAGTCTCTGACAATGAAAGAACAAATGAAATTTAAAAAATAAAAGCTTTACTGAAATGTAATTCTAGGACATTCTGATGATCCTACGAGAGACTCCATTCTCCATTCTCTTCCTACCCCTTGGCCATTTTTTAAGACACATCTATTTTAGCAGCACTGGGGTTTGAACTCAGGGCCTATGATTAGTAGGCAGGTGTCTTACCACTTGACCCATGCACATTCAGCCCTGGCAACCATTTTATCTCTATAGATGCCCCTAATTTGAACTTTCATTGCAATGGGATCATAAAATATGTGGTCTTTGTGACTGCCTTCTTAGCATGTTTTTAAGGTACATTCATATTAAAGCAAGTATAATTATACTTCATTTCTTTTAATGACTGTGTTTCTCTTGGGTTTCCCCACTCTTTAGTGGATAGACTATTGACTATTCGGAATAAAGCTGATAGGAACATGCTTAAACAAGGCTTTGCTGGAGACATTTTCATTTTTCCTGTGCATGTAACTCAGAGAAGAATTGTTAGGTCTCAGAGTGAGTTTCTGATTCATCTCTTGAGAAAGTGCCTGGGAACTTCCACAGTGGCTGTACCACGGTACCCTTCCATAGGAGGTTTCCATCCTGTCCTCCTGGACATGCCACGCCACCTGGAACAGCCTCCTCCTCTCTCCAGGTCTCAGCCCAAGGAGGTGTGCCTTCCGGGACCTCACTGGGGAATGGCAATGCTGGTGTCAGATCCAGTAGAGGCCAGAGATGCTGCTAAACATCCAACAATGCACACAGCATGGGCCAGCGACCAAAACTACCTACGTCTAACTGGCACCACAACCGGCAGGAGGAATGCCCACACTGGATGAAGGCAACCTTGCTGGTGTAATGAGGACCTGTCATTGTCCCCACAAAGTGATGCTTCGTAGTCGGCCACACGATCACTTACTGCCTCACGACATGCAGGGCGTAACCACAGTGTGTGAGCACTCCCATTCCCCCCACCTTTGCTCGACAGGTGTGCAAGTGGCTTTTCTAGCGTATGCCTGGAACCCCAGCCCTTGGGAGGAGGCAGAAAGATCTCTGGATCCCTTTGGATTAGCCCAGCTCCCTAAGACCTCATCTCAACCCAAGCCAAGGCTTTTCTACTAAGAATTACCTCCAACTTTCAGTTTCTTCCACACCTGTGCCGTTAGGGGAATGTTAGAGTGTCACTCTTACCTGGTGCCGGTAATTGTACCAGCCATTGGAGCCCGCGACAATCACCACCCAGTGCTTGCCTCCATCCTCAGGGTCGTCCACGCCAATAGAAATGGCACCCGTGCTCAGAACCAGGCTAAGAAGCAACACCACGGCTCTCCTCATCATTTTGCACCTTAGAATCCAACTGCAAAAGTCAGAGAAGCAAAGTGCACAGCCAGGTAAGAAGGACTGACAAGAACAACCTGAAGGGGCCGGGAGTGTATCCTAGTGGTAGAGTGCTTGCCTGGCATGCACCAAGACCTGGGTTCGATTCCTCGATCCCACCTACATAGAACAAGTGGTGCTGTGGCTCAAGTGATAGAGCTCTAGCCTCGTGAAAGCCCAATGACAGTGCTTAGGCCCTGAGTTCAAGCCCCAGGACTGGCCAAAAACAACAACAACAAAAAACCTGAAAAAGGTAGGCGCCAGTGGCTCTGGCCCCCACTATTCAGGGGCCTAAGATCTGAGGATCAAGATCTGAGGCCAGCTGGGGCAGCAAAGTCTGTGAGGTGCTTATCTCCAAGGAACCACCAAAAAGCTGGACTTGGAGCCTCAAGTCTAGCCTGGCAGACCACGAGCTTAGTCTTCTTCCTAAGAAGAGATGCGGAGACTTTTGCTCACATTTATTACTGGACTGGGACTTATTACTGGACTGGGACAAGAACAAGGTGGTTTGCTGAATTTGGATTTAAGATGACAAGACATTGCTTGTTTGAGGGGCCACCTGCCTTCCACAGGAGGGGACTCTCTATCAGCCTGGTCCTTCTAGATGCCTTGACCTCCCCACCTGTCTCCTGAGTGCGGGGATTATAGGCAGGATCACCACGCCCAGTTTGAATTCACATTGTTTCATTATCATTATTATTATAATAAAGGTGGTATACAGAGGGTTACATTTCTTTTGGGGCAATGTCACTCCTTCCCTCACTCTCTCCCAGGTTTTCCCTTCCATCCCACCCATAAACTGTAGAGTTCATTTTCAACATAGTGTCCAGGGAATTCCACTGCTGCTTTTGTTCAGCCCTTGCCTTCCCAGACTGGACAGAAAAACCAAAATAGCAACAAAGAAAGAAAAAAAAAAACTTTCTCATTTCCTGGAGAATTCACATTTCTTTACCCCAGGGTAAGTTCCACATGGGTGGCCCCAGCAAAATGCCCTCGTATTTGCTCTCTGTGGTTGTGGAGAAGGTGACTTCCCGACACCATGACACAAGTGAAGCTGAGGTCAGTAAAACCGCAAGATAGCCTCCGGGACAGTAGGACCCGAGCCCAGGAAGCCCCTGGGACTTCCAAGATCCAATGGGGTGACACATGCTACATGCTACCCAACAAAAGAGGCGTGTCGGAGGAATGTGTGAAGAAACAAGCCGGAGTCCAGGCAACAGAAAACAAGAAACAAGTCACAGGGCGCCCCAGAGCATCCTAGAGCTCCCAAGGGCAGGCGGTGTGGCACAGCTCTCCCCTGACTGAGCACTCGCCCGTTCTGAGGCTCCCAATTCCACTCCTGCCAGTAACCACCACAACTCAGAGCAGCCAGCCTTAGTCAGCAACTTCCTGATCAGCTACTGCATTATTCAGGACCATGTCAAAGCACCAGTGACATCATGAATGATCCTGCAGCATCCTGACTCTTGTTTGTAATCACAGCAAAAGGCCCTGGCTAGCCTGGTTCCCTGAAGACTCTCAACCCCCACCCCTTGTCCCCACCAGCGTGTGTTCACCCTCCCAATATCTGTCCCACAGTGCAGCCTGGCACAGACGCACTGCTATCAGCCACAAGAGGAAAATCTAACAGAGACTGAGCTGATGTTCCACAGGGACGGGATCAGGCCAGGTTGTGAGCTGGGAATGACAGCCAAAGAGAAAGGTAAGGCAGAGACAAGGGAGCTTACAAGGAAAAGGGAAGGAATTAATTTCCTTTTTTCTTTCTTTTTTTTTTTTTGTCAGTCATAAGACTTAAACTCTGGGCCTGGGTGTTGTCCCTGAACTCTTCAGCTCAAAGCTACCACCCTACCTCTTGAGCCATACCGCCACTGCCTGTTTTCTGATCATTAATTGGAGATAAGGGTCTCAGGGACTTAAGTGCCTGGGCTGGCTTTGAACTGCAATCCTTAGATCTCAGCCTCCAGAGTAGCCAGAATTCTAGGCAGGAATTACCTTGCCAGCCTCCAACCACTGAGTCTTAAGATACATTTTGCTCATGGCAACATTGTTTTATCTTAAGATACAATTGCAATAACAAAGTCATTTTCTCCCAATTATCAGCCACCTCTGGATAGAATCCTACACCTCCTTGCAAAGTGCTGGAGGCTCACACCCACAATCCTAGCTACTCTGCATAATCCTACCTACTCTGGCACTAGTATCAGAGGAGTGCAGATTTGAAGCCTGCGCAGAAATCTTCCTAGGAGACTCTAAACTATTGAAAAAGCAGAAGTGGTGCTGAGGGTCCTCAAGAGAGTGGTAGCTGAGCCCAAAGAGGCTCAGAGATAATGCCGAAACCTACAACCAAAACAAAAAAAAATCAAACTTCCTCATCTGATAGTGGTCTAATTATAGCTGATAAACAATCCCAGGATTACAAAGTTTTCGAATCTTATCAGGCATTTATCTAATTACTGAAATTTTAAAGCCTCTAACACACAAACTTCCCCATCATAAACTAGGATTGAAACTATAGTTTATTGCTAGGCTCACACCTGCAAGCCTAGCTACTTAGAAGGCCAAGATCTGAGGATCACGGTTCAAAGCCAGACCAGGTAGGAAAGTCCTACACACTCATCTCCAATTAACTAGCAAAATGTCAGAAAAAAAGTAGACCTGAGTGGTAGAGTGACAGCCTGGAGAGAAAAAGCCAAGCAAGAGTGCAAAGCCAAGCACTGGCATGAGAGAGGGAGAGAAAAGGTAGAGACGGGGAGGAGAGAAGAAAATTAAATGTCTGTTAAGCAACTTTGGGAGTTAAAAAAAAACCCACTAGACATTTCTTCAAATGAGAGCGGAAGAAAGGAAAAAATCAAGCAGCAGAGTTCACTTAGGTATCCAGTCGTGCACTGTATATGATGTTTTGGCCAACCATGAATCTCATATGTGGCAGGGGTCCTATAAGATTTCAATGAAGCTAGGAAGGGAATTTGCTAATAACACTGGCTATTTAAATGTTGCCACATGAACTTACTCAAGTGTATGATGCAGGTGAACACAAACCCACTGTGCTACCCTGCCAATCAAAAGCAAATAGAGGGTTGGGAATGTAGCTTAGTGGTAGAGTGCTTGCCTAGCATACATGAAGCCCTGGACTTAATCCCTTGGTACCACAAACAAAAAGGCTGGAAGAGGTGCTGTGGCTCAAGCGCTGGACTGCTAGCCTGGAGCAAAAGAAGTTGAGACAGTGTCCATGCCCTGAGTTCAAGCCCCAGCACATAATACTCAATAATAAAATTCTGCTTGGGGCTCAGAGTGTGGCCTAGTGGTAGCATGCTCACCTAGCATGCATGAAGACCTAGATTCAATTCCTAGGTACCACATACATAGAAAAAGCCAGAAGTGGTGTCATGGCTCAAGTGATAGAGTATTAGCTTTGAGGAAAGCCCAAAGACAGTGCTCAGGCCCTAAATTCAAGCCCTGGGACAGGAAAAAAAAAAATCACTGCTACTGCTATATATTTACTATAGCATGCTTTAAACTTTCTAGAGTGAGCTGGATACAGTGGCTCATGCCTATAACCCTAGCTACTGAAGAGGCTGAGATGTGAGGACGGCTGTTCAAAGCCAGCCTGGGTATTAAAGACTGCGAGACTTTATCTCCAATTAACCACCAGAAAACTGGAAGTGGTACTGTGGCTACAGGGGTAGGGTAGTAGCCTTGAACTGAAGAACCCATGCACAGTGCCCAGGCCCAGAGTTCAAGCCCTATGACTGACACACATACGCAAAAAAAAAAAAAAATGTATTTGTAGATGAGTATTTGTAGATGAGTAAAACATGCTTTCCTGTGAGCTGAGCACCCACCAGTGAATGGCTCAGCCTATAATCCTAGCTACTCAGGAGGCTGAGATCTGAGGATCACTGTTCAAAGCTGGCTTAGGGAACTCACCAGAAAAAAAAAAAAGGTGGGTAGCTCACGCCTGTAAACCTAGCTACTTAGGAGGCTGAGATCTGAAGATCAAGGTTCAAAGCCAGCCCGGGCACAAAAGGACCTGATTCTCTTATCTCCAATTAACCTCAAGAAAATGGCATCTGGGGCTGAGCTCAAGGGTAGGGTGGTAGCCTTGAGCTGAAGAGCTCAGTGACAGCGCTTAGGCCTGGAGTTCAAGCTCCATGACCTGACAAAAAAAAAAAAAAAAAAAAAAAAAAAAAAAACACAGTACAGTGAAGTTCTAGGCAAGGTGTAATCCCAGTACTGAGGACACTGAGGGAGACTGAGGCAGGCGACTGGGAATTCTAGCCAAGCTGGGCTACAGAGAGAATTCGAGGCCATGCTGAATGGACTACAAAACCAAGACCTGGTCTAGAAAACAAAAGCTTAGCAAAGGTCAACACTAGTTGGCTCTGCTGCCCTGGGGCTAAGGAGAGCTGGCCTACTCCAGTCACTCGATGGCCCAGGGCCAGTGTCCAACCCTGGACACCCATTTTCACCCAGGAAACAAAGCACGTGTGACAAAGTTCCTATCACCAGCCCCCGGGTGGGGCCTCCCAAAAAAGCCACTCAGGATTCTTCCCCCCAGGCCCGGAGGGGATCCTCCTGGGATTCCCACCACCACAGCCAGGGAGACCCGGGTGTTTCCGGCGGGTATTTCTGCTGTGTTCCCCCCAGGGCCACCTGTCCGCCACCGCCTGAACTCTGCCGAGGTCGTCCACGGACCCGGACCCGGACTCGACCCAGCACCTCTTGGCTGGGAAGGAGGCGGAGAGCGCTTAGCATAGCGTGGCCTCCCGGCGTGACTCAGTTTCCCGTTTCTGCCAAAGCACGCATGCGCGACAGGAGAGCGCTCCCCGCCATCCCCACCCTGCAGGACCGAGGGCCGGGAGGTGGCAGGACTTCCCCGGGAGTCCTCGGATTCCTCTCTGCGGAGCCAGGGTGCGAACAGAAGAGATCCGGGGCACACGAAAAATCCTGGCTGCGAGGCCCAGGGTGATGGCAGCTGGCGGCCGTAGCCCGCGGCCTGGGTCCCGAACCCCTTGCCATCCCCTCCCTTCACCCCGAGCCTGAGTCTCGGGCCCCGATCCCCTCCCGGGCCCGCGGTTACCTGCGCGGATGACGCGAGCGGCGGAGACGAGAGCGTGGGAACTCCTCCGGCGGCCGCCCGGCTGTGATTGAGCCGCAGCCCCGCCGCTCCCCGGCGCTGGGCCCACTGCTCCGCGCTGATTGGTTGGGACTGAAGGGTGGGGTGCTTGGGAGAACCAATAGGAGCCGAGAATGAGGCCGGCCCGTAGGACTACAAATCCCAGCGTGCCCGGGCTCTGCTCTTGGGCTGGGCTGGAAAGCTAGAGCTACCACTTTGCTAGGATTTCCTTCCCTAGGGTACATTGGCAAGACTTGACACTGATGGCTCACGCCTGTAACCTTAGTTACTTGGGAAGCTGATATCTGAAGGTCAAGGTGTAAACTCAGCCGGGGCAGAAGAGTCCTTGAACCTCTTATCATCTCCAATTAACCAGAAAAAAAAAAAAAGAAGCAAAATGGAGATGTGGCTCCAGTGGAAGAGTGCCAAACGTCAATGAACAAAAGCCAAGTTAGAGCGCGAGGTCTTCAGCTCAAGCCTTAATACTGGTGGGCGCGCTCGCGCGCACACGCGACAACAAAATGCCAGGAACATCTTCAAGTGCTTTGTCACACCAACAGCACAGAGAGGGTTTTTAAATGTTTGCAACTTGGATACAATTTCTATACAACCGTGGCCACGTCGTGTAAGCATCTGGCAACTTCTGCACTTTGAGGCTTTGATGTGATCATGATCAAATTTTAAAATTAAACCAAATGAGGACAACGGTACCCTGTCGTGATGCTGCTGTAGTCTAAGGTGTGCACAAGGAGACAAATAATGCTTTCATGTGCCTTCCTCCACCTCTTCTTTCCCTTGTAGCCTTTTCCCAACAACTTAGTGGCCCTTTTGTGCCACCAAACATCACTTTAGACGTGCAGACGATGGAAGGAACAGGAACGTTTTTAAAGTGAGAGGCCAGGTTCTACCACTTCTTTGGTAAGAGCTAGAAGCATTCAGTCCTCACCTTCCAATATTCCTTGCCTCCGTAGACATTCATGGCTGCTGTCCCCTGAAATTCAACTATTCCATATCTCAGCCATCTTGTTTGCCACATCTCCATCTCAGATTTAGCCACAGACCACTACACCTAGTTTATTGGCTGAGATGGGGAGAGGGGAAATCTCCCTAATTTTTTACTCAGGCTGGACTTATACTGATATCCTCTTAATCTTGGCCTCCCAAGTAGCTGGGATTTATAGGCATGAGCAACCATACTGGCTTCTGTCACCTATATTTGTAAATAAAGGTCTATGAGAAGACAGCCACATCCATTGGGTAAGATGTCCTCTCTTGCTATTTTTACAGAGCAGAAGAGACTGCATGGTCCATAAAGCTGAAAATATTTATAGTCTACCCTTGAAAAAAAAAGTTTTCCAGACGGGGAGTTTGGCCTGGTGGTAAGAGTGCTTGCCTAGTATGCACCAAGACCTGGGTTCGATTCCTCGGTACCACATACACAGGAAAAAGCCAGAAGTTGTGCTGAGGCTCAAGTGGTAGAGCTCTAGCCTTGAGAAAGTCCAAGGACAGAGCTCAGTTCCTGAGCTCAAGCCCAGGACTGGCAAAGCAAAACAAAACAAAAAAAAAGTTTTCCAACCCCGAGTGAAGTACATGATATGTGGCCCAAGATCACGGTTTGGAAATGACCTTGGGACTCCAGCCCAGGTCTATCTCAGGCCACAGCCATTTCTACGACACAGAGCATCACAAGTTCATTCCTTCATGCTTGCCACAAACTCAATGAGAGCCACAGATGTGGCCAGGAACAGCATTGAGATAAGTAATATTCTGTGCCTACCACCTTAGAAATGTGCTGTCTAGTGAAAGACAGATATGTGTTCTTAACCATCCCTTCACTATCCCAGAATAAAAGATAGATTTTGGCTGATTAGGCCTGAACAGTTGAATAACATAGGGGCCATAAATACTAGCTCCAGTATTCTGGGGACCCCTTCCTTGAGAAAAGCCAGGTGGATATCCGTGCCTTGGGCAGCATCTGTGCTCTGGCTGCCCTCTGATGGGATGTCAGAATAGCATAGGAAGTGCTGCGCCCGGGGAAGTGCCATCAGCTCATGTGGACACCTCCTGGTGGCATGACCTATAGGTAGACTGGCATCAGTGCTCTTTGGACATGTAGGATACCACTGCCCCTATACACACCCCAGCAAATGCCTCCAGTAAATTCATCCCCAAAACCATAGCTGGTGCTCCTGCCACCAGACCACATAAGAAGAGGTTGGTTAAGGCCACATGTGAGCAAGGGGTGTCACCCAGTGAGGACATGAACTGGGTCACTAGAGCTAACTGCTTACACAAGTCATTGCAGGGTTTTTAAATCTAAGTGGGAGATGGGGAGATTACAATTACAAAACAACCGCCCAGCACAGGTGACTTAATCCCTATAATCTTATAATCCCAGCAATTTAGGAGGCTGAAATCTGAAGATCTGGTTTGATACCAGCCCAGGAAAGGAAGTTCATAAGACCTTTTTTTTTTTTGGTCAGTTGTGGGGCTTGAACATGGGGCCTTGACACTGTCCCTGAGCACCTTTGCTCAAGTCTAGTGCTCTTCTACTTGGAGCCATAGCATCACTACTGGTTTTTCTCTTTCTTTCTTTTTTTTTTTTTTTTGGTGGCTCATGGGATTTGAACTCTGGGCCTGGGCACTATTCCTGAGCTCTTTAGCTCAAGGCTTCTGTCCTACCCCTTGAGCCACAGCTCCACTTCCCATTTTCTAGTAATTAGTTGGAGATAAGAATCTTACATTCTTTATTGCCCAGGCTGGCTCTGAACTGTGATCCACAGACTTCAGCCTCCTGGGAGGTTAGGATTACAGGCATGAGCCACTACACCCAATTTGTTTGGGTTTTTTGTTTGTTTTTGTGGGTCATGAGGCTTGAACTCTGGGCCTGGGCATTGTCCCTGAGCTCTTCAGATCTAGGCTACTGCCCCACTTCCCCTTTTCTAGTGATTAATTGGAAATAAGAGCTGCTGATCTTTAGAGTCTGGGCTGGCTGGCTTTGAACCACAACCTTCAGATCTCAGCCTCCTGAGTAGCTAGGATTACAGGTGTGAGTCACCACTGGGCCTTTTTTTATTTATTTTTTACTCTGGGCCTGGGCATTGTCCCTGAACTCTTCAGCTCAAGGCTACCAACCTGCCCCTTGCGCCACAGCCCCACAGCCCAATTTCTACTTTACAGATAAGTAAGTGAAGCAGCTTTTCTTAAGTCTTGCGGTTGATGCAGTGAAGAGCCATGCAGACCCAAGTGAACAGACTACAGTCAATGGCTGTGTCTCCAGCACACACTCTGCACCATGTCAGGCAGACGGGGTTTATTGGCTAGATGTTATTGTTTACAAAATGGAACGAATAGCTAGCTTTGGGGTGGTCTTGGGGTTTGAATTCAGCACCTCCTGCTTACTCGATTGAGACATTAGCCCGTCTTTTTGCTAGTTATTTGGGAAATGAGTACTGTGTACTTTTCTATCCTGGGCTAGCTTTGAAGGCCACAGTCCTCTGGCTCTCATCTAGGATTACAGGCGTGCGTGACAGCAGCTGGCCAACAGTTACCTTTTAATGGTTAGAATTTAAAAACTGTAGGAAAGAAGAGGACACAGGAGCTGCTCAGTTATTGTTTCTTTTCTTCTTCACTCATCTCCACCGTCTTGAACGATCCTGTTAGATCATAACTGTTTATTTGCCTCATTTCTCTGTCCTGATTACAGTTAACATACCATGTGACTTCCAGCTCCTCTCTGACAACTATCCACTTCCAGTCTCCCACTAGCCAGCCACACTGGCCTCTTACTAAAACTCAGATCACACGAAGCTCGGTTCTGGGCTCTTCCTTCTGCCTAAAAGACTCTTTTCACAAAATTCCCTGAGCTTGTTCATTTGTTATAGGGCAAAACATAACAAGAACCCAGAAAAATACATAAATATGGTCACGCACGCCTATAATTCCAGATAGGAAAAGGGTGAATCCAAGTCCAGTTTGGGCTATATAGCAAGATCCTGATTTAAAAATCAAAACTATGCATGAAAGGGGCTTGCTGTTTCCTCTTTCCTATTTTTTTATTTTTTGTGGGTCACAGGGCTTGAACTTGGCCTGAGCACTGTCCCTGAGCTCTTCAGCTCAAGGCTATTTCCCTAACCTTGAGCCAAGCCCTACTTCCCATTTTCTAGAGGTTAATTGGAGATAAAAGTCTCAGGTCCTGGGGTCGGGAGTTTGGCCTAGTGGTAGAGTGCTTGCCTAGCATGCACGAAGACCCGGGTTCAGTTCCTCGGTACCACATACATAGAAAAAAGCCGGAAGTGGTACTGAGGCTCAAGTGGTAGAGCTCTAGCCTTGAGAAAGTCCAAGGACAGTGCTCAGGCCCTGAGCTCAAGCCCAGGACTGGCAAAAAAAAAGAAAAGAAAAGAAAAGAAAAAAGTCTCAGGTCCTTTTGTGCCCAGGCTGGCTTTGAACCTTGATCCTCAGATCTCAGCCTCCTGAGCAGCTAGGATTGCAGGCATGAGCCACAGCGGCCAGCAGCTCCTTGTTTTTGTTTTTGTTTTTTTAATTTTTTTTCCAGTCCTGGGGCTTGAACTCAGTGCCTGAGCACTGTCCTTGGGCTTTCTCAAGGATAGAGCTCTACCAAATGAGCCACAGCACCACTTCCAGCTTTTTCAGTGTATGTATGTGTTACTGAGGAATCCAACCCGGTCTTCGTGCATGCTAAGCAAGCACTCTAACACTAAGCCAAACTTCTACCCCCTTTCTTTCCCTATTTTCCTCCCTTCCTTCCTTGTCTTCCCTTCCCTCCTTCCTTTCTTCCTTTTTCTTCTTTCTCTTCCTTCCTTTCTTTCCTCCCTCTCTCCACACACAGTGATATGTGTGTGTATCAGACTTCCAACAGAAATGGAGATAAGATACAAAACTGTTGTTTAGGTCAGCAATACTATGCATAACAAATTGGGTGTCCTCCCTAAAATAAATTTCCTGTCATACAAATGAGGACATCTGAAAAAAGACAGGGACAGTCCACTGGAGCAAATCTGGAGAGATGACTCTTGTGTGAGTTTCTGGAGCCTGTTCAGGAGAAGCCTGCAGGGGAGGGAGGATGAGAGACAGGACAAGGAAGAACCTGCAGACTCAGGTTCCAGGGGAGGTAGACCTCAGCCTGACACCACAAGTTGCACCAGAGCCAGCTTGACCCTTACAGGTTGGTTTATCACAGGCAAAAGAATGGGCTGTTAGCCAGGTACTGGTGGCTCACACCTGTAATCCTAGATACTTAGGAGAATGAGATCTCAGGATCACAGTTCAAAGCCAGCCAGACAGCAGAAAATTCCCTAACCTTTCAACAACCGGAAGCAGAGCTGTGGCTTAAAGTGGTAAAACACTAGCCTTGAGCAAAAGAGCTCAGGGGATAGTGCCTAGGCCCTGAGTTGTTCGAGAGCCCTGTCAGCTAGTCAGTGTCCAATACGAGGGTTGTCTCCCAGTCATCCCCTGGGCCAAATGACCCCTTACCCCTAACTCTGAGATGGATAAACAGGGAACCTGCAGCAGCTGACACCATAATAAACAGGGGGCAAAGGGTAGTGGGAAGGCAGTAAAGAGGACCTGGATGAGCTGCTGAGAGCTTCTGCCTCTCAAGAGTCATAGCAACACATGCATCTCAGACTCAGATAACCTCATTACAGATAATCTCTTGGTTGTACTAACCATTTCTGGTCGGTCTATTCATTTTTATTGTCTTTAAGTAGTTGTAAAAAGGACTAACCATTCAACGTGTCAATTCATTTGTTTTTTCTAAGACTATTTTTTTTTTTTTGCCAGTACCAGGGTTTGAAGTCCAGAACTCATACTTGTCCTGTTGCTGTGTTACCACTTGAGCCATGCCTCCAGCCTGGGTATTTTTTGCTGGTTGATTTGAAGTTGAACTGTTATACTCTGGATCTCATCCTCCTGAATAGTTAAGATTATAATCATGAGGTACCTGTGCCAGGCCCTGGCCTTTAATGGACTTTTTCTTCCCCCTCCAATTCAAATAAGTACAAGACATCTTGATCAATGTCACCCTTCTTCCATCATTTTCCCACAGCTCTTCATAGCCTTCTTTAAAGAGCAGTGTTAAGTTCACAGAATAATGGAGCAGAAAGTTCCGTTTTTCTTGAACTGTGTTCAACAAACTTCTGACACATCTTCTCCCCCTCACACCCCACTAGCCACACTCAGCTTTCCTATGATCAGAGTCCAGAGTGATGTTTTTCGTAATGCCCAGTGAAGCAACACTGACATGGCACCATTCTCCAGGAACCAACTCAGGAGTGTGTACTGGAGTGGTAGTGTCCACTCTTGGTACTGTACACCCTATAGGCTTACTGTATGATGATATCAGCCTTCCGGTCATGCAGGATGAAGCCAGCCAAGGCAGGAATGTCTATGAGACTTTCATCTGTAATTAACACAGGGCTGGGAAGAGAATAGCCAGTGACTGCTAATAGATAGTGCTAATAGATAGTGCTATTCACAACTGTGAATATGCTAAAAACTTCACTATAATTTCCCTTTTAATCTTTCATCTAAAGCATCCTTGAAAGCTACCTTTAATCCTTCAAACACAACACTAGGTGATAAACAGAAGTGTCAGATTCATCTTTTCATCCCCCACGAACCCTGACTTCCATAGGGGTGAGGGTTGTTGTCTTTGCAATCTATCATGACCAGTGCAAGAGAAGCAGTGATTGTGGCCCCAGAGCTAGCTGTGGGGGTGGGGCTTGGGGGTGCAAGTCACATGTCCCCTTTTTCTGCTGAGTCTTGGGGAAGATCCCTTAGTTCCTCCACTCCTTTGCCAGTAAGCACTTCTTGGTGATGTGTTTAGTGGACTTTGGCTGTCACATGATGATGCAGGCTGCTCTGGGTGGGGTGATTTACCTCGATTAGTCCAGCCTAAGAAATCACAACATTTCCCTGCAGTGGTGTCCTGGATGAACCAGTCTTTACCATTTTTGTCCTGCCCTGCATATCAGCCCTTTCAGGGAAATGGTAGGATCAAGAGATCTGAGACTTTGATGTCAGAAGGCTACTGGGAAACAGCTAAGATAGGGGAGACATGAGTTGCTTGAAGTCTAGCTGAGAAACTTGAAAAGTTGTTACACAGGAATTTGGTCTTGAGATACAAAGAAATCACTTTTTTTCTTCATCCTTTTTTTTTTTTTTTTTTTGCCAATTTCAAACTCATGTCAGGCTCGGGCTCTTGTCCCTAAGCCTCTCTGATCTTAGAGCTAGTGCTCTACCACTTGAGCCCCAGTGTCATTTCCAGCTTTTTCTCTTTATGTAGTAGTGAGGAATCAAACCCAGGGCTCCATCCATGCTAGGTAAGCACCCTACCACTCTGCCACACTCCTAGACAGAAGTCACATTTTGAGAGGATGAATCAGGAGTCTTTATTGGAAAGATGGCTACTGCAAGCAGACTAAAATCCCAAAGAACTTGCAGCCTCGACTGCAGTTATTACAAAGCTTATAAAGGCGAAACCTGGCACCACTGTGGCTCACACCTGTAATCCTAGCTACTCAGGAGGCTGATATTTGAGGATCAAGATTCAAAGCCAGCCCAGGCACAAAAAGACCAGAGATTCTTATCTTCAATTAACCTCTAGAAAATAGAAAGTGGGGCTTGGCTCAAGGGTAGGGCGGTAGCCTTGAGCTGAAGAGCTCAGGGACAAGGCCCAGGCCCAGGGATAGGGCACTAGCCTTGAGCTAAAAGAGCTCAGGGACAGTGCCCAAGCAGAGTTCAAGCCCCATCACCCCCCCCCCCACACACACACAAAAGCAAAAACCACATCAAATGCCACATGGTATGGGGTGTAGAAAGTTCTACTGAACAATCAAGGACAACCAAGGGCAAGTGTTCTCTGGAGAAAAACTTTCCCCCAGTTAAAAAAAATTCATGATACATTTGCAATTCAAAGAATTGTGCCTCCATAGTGCTTAACAGCCTGTATAATAGCTGCACATCAAAGAAACTCCTAGATCACTTCTAGAGTTTTTGGAACTGAGTGAAAATTCTCCATCTTCTATTAAGATGCCAAAATGACAGTGAGAACAAGATGGTATTACTCAGATCTAGTATGCATTTTGTGTGTGTGTGTGTGTGTGTGTGTGTGTGTGTGTGTGTGTGTTGGTTGTTGGGTTTGGACTCTGGGCCTGGGAGCTGTCTCTGAGTTCTTAGCTCAAGGCTACCACCCTACCCCTTGAGCCAGAGTGCCACTTCTGGTTTCTTGGTGGTTAATTAGAGATAAGAGTCTCATAGTCTTTAGTGCCCGGCTGGCTTTGAGACTCAATCCTAGATCTCAGCCTCGTGCATAGCTAGGATTACATGCATGAGCAACTGCGCCCAGCACTGCTTGCTTTCTGAGCAAAGATGTGGCGTGTGCTTTCCCTTGAGTTCTTCTGAACACTTAGCAAATATTGGCTGAATTACCAGCAAGTGAATCAGAATTGCAGAAGCATCCTCTTTCTCCAGTGTCTGATGTCTTTTTAGAATCAATGAAATTTCGTTCTGACTTTTGGCCTTCAAATTTTAGAGCTGGAATGACTTGGCTAATAATATTAGCAATGATCCTGCTTTTGCAAAGAAAGAAATGGAGCCATTGAAGTGTTCACAGCGCTGACCAGCATGCAGCACGTAACCACAGAGCATTTCCTGTCTGCGGCCCAGCAGCCTCTCTAACTGGTGAAGGAGTCTGAGATTCTGGGGTGAATCTGAGCTGACCTCCAGACACCCAAGAGTTATGTTTGAGTTCCTGTTATCGCACTTACCTCCTTATACTTCCTCTCTCAAACAAAATTACTTTTCCAAATTTAGATTTCCGTAAACTATAGAAACACTATCAGTATTCTTTCTTGTCACTTTGATATTCAGCTCCTAACAAGACTGAAAGGACATGGGCAAAATCCCCTGTTATTTTGTGTTTAAAATAATGAAAACCCTGACTTCCCAAACCAGGCTGAACATGAAAGTCATAAGATTCTTTTGTCTGACACATGTGCAATAACTAATACTGGTTCAAAAATAAAAATATTTAACATGAAAATATAGTTCCTCTTTTTAAAAAAAATACTTCTTTCTCTACAACAAGCATTTGTTTAAAAGTCAAATCACTGCCAAGGAAATGTTTTAAAGTCCAAAACAGGAAGCAATAAATGATTAGCAAAGCATTGTGTTTCAACCAGAACCTCCCAAATAACGTGGTGCTTGAGTAAAATGAGGGGCAGTGCACAGACCCATCTGGAGAAATTCAGCTCCTTCCTTCTTACATGTGTTTTCTGGTAAGTATCTTAACTCCTTTTACCAAGACCCCTACCTTCTCCTACCAGCCAGGGAAGGAGCTCTGGTGTGTACAACTCCTGAACAAATGCTCTTATCCCATGTTATCAAAAAAAAACAGCCAACAAATCCTTTACACAACTCTCAAAATCTCTTATTTCAGCTGGGCGTGGTGGCTCTCGCCTGTAATCTTAGCTACTCGGAAGGCGGAGATCTGAGGATCAAGGTTCAAAAAGCCAGCCTCGGCACAAAAGGACTTGAGATGCTTATCTCCAATTAACCTCTAGAAAATAGGAAGTGGGGCTTGGCTCAAGGGTAGGGTGGTAGCCTTGAGCTGAAGAGCTCAGGGACAACGCCCAAGCTGAGTTCAAGCCCCAAGACCCACCCACACAGACACACAAAAAAATCTCTTATTTCAAGTACTGTGATAATATGTGGACCATTTGCCCCAATGTAAAATGGCTTTCTTTTTCTTCTTTTATTGCATTGGCTAGGACTTCTACTAGAGCGCCACACTGTAGTGTATGTCTTGACATTATTAGAAATCATTTACAGTATAATTGTGAAATCTTTCAACGATGAGACCATAGAATAATAAACACCACAGACCTACCAACCACCTTATAGGACAGAGCACTATGTCTCATTTGTTTCTCTCCTGGGTTTCTAACGCACTCAGGTGCAATGAGTGTGAGTCAGAATTGTGACACTGGAGTCAACCCTAGGGGTACAAGTCACAGATTCCCACTTATGCTGAGTCTTGGGGAAAAACTTCAGTTTATGCCTACAGTTGACATTTCTTCCTTTGCTAGTAAGCACTTCTTGGTCTCTGATAGAAGCATTTTTCAGATGTTGGC
This sequence comes from Megascapheus bottae, assembly GCF_031878675.1. Lineage (NCBI taxonomy): Eukaryota > Metazoa > Chordata > Mammalia > Rodentia > Geomyidae > Megascapheus > Megascapheus bottae. Next base: position 24,754,683 of record NC_143522.1, read on the forward strand.
TGTCATGTGAAAATGTGAGTTGGTCTAAGTCAGGTGATGTCTCTGATTAGTTAAGCTGTCCTCTGGGACCAAACCAAGATATATTTTACCTAGTCTATGAGACCACGATGCTAACATCTGTTCTGTGCCTCCTCTAGCTATGCCTGCCCAAGCATCAGGTCCTTATGGGATGAATACAAAACAAAGTGCTGTTAGTTGGATTCATATTTGGTGGGACTGACTTAGAAATGATGCTTTCAATTCCTCTTTCCTGCAAATATCAGAACAATTTCCTGTTTTGTTAATGACATTTTTTTTTTGCTTTTGCAGTACTCTGACACATTTTTTCTTTTCTTTCTTTCTTTTTTTTGGGGGGGGGGAGTAGGGGTTCATGGGCCTTGAACTCTGGGCCTGGACACTTTCCCTTAGCCCTTCAGCTCAAGGCTACCGTCCTACCCCTTGAGCCGCAGCCCCTCTTCACTGTTTTCTAGTGATTAATTGGAGTTCAGAGTCCTCATGTTCTTAGTGCTTGGACTGGCTTTGAACTGTGATCCTCAGATCTCAGCCTCCTGAGAAGCTAGGATTACAGCCATGAGCCTGTAATCCTGAGCCATGATTACAGCCATGAGCCTGGCTTCTTTTCGGTGTTTTTAAATACAAAAGACTTGAGGCAGATTGACACACAGACATATACAATTCTGTCCAGGCACTCGACTCCATCCAGCCTCTTGGCAATGGGCTGTCTGGGAGAGTGGGGTGGATCCCCTGGTAGGGAAAAGGAGTCCTGCTCCTGCCGGGGAAAGGAGAACATCATTGTGTCAGTACTGGGGCTTAAACTCAGGGCCTGGCATTGTCCTTTAGCATTTTTTTTTGTGGGTGATGGGGCTTGAACTCTGGGCCTGGGTGTTGTCCCTGCATTCTTCAGGTTAAGCCTGCCACCCTATCCCTTGAGCCACAGCTTTGTTTCCCATTTTCCGATGATTAATTGGAGATGAGTCTCAGGTTCTTTAGTTCCCAGGCTGGCTTTGAACCTTAATGCTCAGATCTCAGCCCCCTGAGCAGTTGGGATCTCAGGCGTGAGCCACTGCGCCCAGCTACCCTTAGCATTTTTAAACTCAAGGCTGGTGCTTACCACTTGAGCTGCAACTCCACATCTGGCATTTTGGTGGTTAACGTGAGATAAGAATCTGATAGACTTTCCTGTTCAAGTTAGCTCTGAACCATAATTCTTAGGTCTTAGCCGCCTAGTGACTAGGCTGACAGGCATGAACCATGGGCAGCTGGCTGATCTAACATTATCTTATGAAAGATCCCAAGCACGCATTACACGGTGTGACGGGCCCTAGGTGCTTCAGAGCCAGCACGGATCAGTGGCACGGATCCAACTTGCTCGTCTTGTGCTCCCACCACATCCTTGCAGTTTGGATTATTCCATTTCCCTGTGGCTGTAGGCCACTAAGATGGCAGATAATGAGACTCATCTCCTGGGTCTCAAGTCCTGGCATATTCTCTTCCCAGACAGAACCAGAAAAGCCATTGTGACTTCCTCCTTGATCTCTTGGATAGGATCCTATGAGAGATGAGGCTGGGACTAAAGGGAGGGTAAACAAAGCACCCAGGAGGCAAATGGAGAGAGGCCTTTATTTATTCTCAGTAGCGTACCTTGTGTGCTTCTGGGAGTAGATGGCTCCCTGGCTCACTTGAGTCCTGTCCCTAGTGAGGGAAGCCAGCTGACACTGGAGCAGGGTGCTAATGCAACACCACGGAGTGACCCCCACGTGGACATGAGCTGGGACCATCCACCAGCAGACCCCACCAACACACTAGTCCCTAAGAGACCCACCTTAGCAGACAGTCCTCCAGGCCTCACCATGAGTTTAGGAGACTGCAGTACACAAGACAGCCTCATGAAAGGGTCTGAGTCCGAAATGCAAACAGAACTGCCCTCAAAGCCCTGACCCCAGTGGGCATGGAGGCACAGGCATGTAATCCCAGTGATTGAGGGGCTGAGGCAGGAGGATCACAAGTTCAAGGTCAGGTTGAACTAGCTTCTGTGACTCTGGATCAAACAAATAATCTCTGTCCACTCCAACTGTAAGAGGAGATACTGTACAAATAGCATGTTTAAGCTATTAGGGCTTGGGACATTTACACAGACGTGGATGACAAATGCAGAGACACATGTCTAGATGTGGATATTATCCTAACAAAAATGTTAAAATGTGGGGACAATGGATGGAAAACAGAAGGAACTCGAGGAGTGTGTTAAAGATCACCTTTTGAGAAGCTCACCCTGAATGGTTTGAAGAGAAAGGAAGAAAGTATTATAGAAAAGAAGAAGAATGACATGGTATACAGTCTTGGCAAAGCTTAGCAATGCTCTCACCCAGAGTAACTTGGAGAGTAAAAAATCTACTTAAGCAGCTGGGTATTCTGGCCAAGGACATACCCAGGAAAGGTTGAATAACACCTCGCTTCTGCAACCAATATTAAAATGCTCAAGAAAAGAGATATGCTAAAGGAGGAATCTCCTACTAGCTGGCTTGCCACAAGCTGGTCTGCCTTCCTGCTGGGATGTTCCTAGCTCAGGTCCATCTTCCCATCCTTCAGGTCCTATCCGCTCAAGGCACTACTTCAGGCCACATTGTAGTAGCTCTCTCTCCATTGCAGTATGAATTAAATAACAGGCTATCACAGAGAAATCACTTCTCACACAAAATGATGTGAAGGGATGCTGCACCTCCAGCGAACAAAATGAGGCAGACGTAGAAGAAAACATACAGAAGAATGAAATTCACAAAGAGAAAAATTAATCTAGATTGTGTTTGCAAAAGTAAGGGATATTGCGGTGCTATGGGGCGCACACCTATAATCCTATCTACTCAGGAAGGTGAGATCTAAATTCTTATCTCCAATTAATCACCCAAAAATGTGGGAAGTATTGCTATGGCTCAAGATAGAGCAACTAGCCTAGAGGGCCAGTATGTAGGCCCTAAGTTCAAGCCCCAGAACCAGCATATAAACACACAAAATGGGTAGACCTGTATGAAAATGAGGGGCTGGTCAACCTACAAAACAAGATAGTCACTACTTTCCAAGAAGAGAATTGCAGGGCTGGGAATAGGGTCTAGTGGTAGAGTTTTTGCCTAGCAGGCATGAAGCCCTGGGTTTGGTTCCTCTGTACCACATTAAACAGAAAAAGCCAGAAGTGGTGCTATGGCTCAAGTGGTAGGATGCTAGAATTGAGGGCTGACAAGAAGTAGAAGGAAGAGGTCACCGTCGAAGAGGAAGAAGAAGAGGAGGAGGAGGAGGAGGAGGAGGAGGAGGAGAAGGAAGGTAATATAAAGGGTACCGGGTGTGGTGGCTTACACCTATAACCCCAGCTACTCAGAAGGCCTTTACCTATTACTATAGACAGTATTACTATAATTATCATAAGAGGGAAATGACAGGACATATGGACACATTGCAGGGGACAAACGGCCTCTATTGGATGAATATGCCATGATTTTAAAATCAATAAACAACTTGTTTCCAATCATTGCAACTATTTTTTTTTTTTGGCCCCCTTCTCTTTCTGGCCCCGCTCGCTCCGGCCCCGCTCGCTCCGGCCCCGCTGCAACTATTTTTTTTTATAAAACTTTTTTTCCAGGCCGGGAGTTTGGCCTAGTGGTTAAAGTGCTTGTCTAGCATGCATGAAGACCCGGGTTCAATTCCTCAGTACCACATACATAGAAAAAAGCCAGAAGTGGTGCTGAGGCTCAAGTGGTAGAGCTCTAGCCTTGAGAAAAAGAACCCAAGGACAGTGCTCGGGCCCTGAGTCCAAGCCCAGGACTGGAAAAAAAAAAGGTTGTTTGTTTTTTTCTTTTTTGCCAGTTCTGGACCTGGACTCAGGGCCTGAGCACTGTCCTTGGACTTTCTCAAGGCAAGAACACTTACCACTTGAACCTCAGCACCACTTCTGGCTTTTTTCTATGTATGTGGTACCAAGGAATCGAACCCGGATCTTCGTGCATGGAAGGCAAACACTTCACCACTAGGCCAAACTCCCGGCCTTTCTTAAAGCTAGAGTTCTACCATTTGAGCCACAGCACCATTTCTGGCTTTTTCTATGTATGTACCGAGGACTTGAACCTGAGTCTTCCCGCATGCTAGGCAAGCACTCTACCACTAGGCCAACTCTCGAGCCACTCCCCACCCCCCACCCCCACCCCATAGAACAGTTTTGTGCACACAGAGTTGCCTCATAGTCAGGGCCAATTTTTCCTGTTTCATCTCATGGCAAAGAAGGAGAGCATGCAAACAAGAGAGGAGGAGAGCCAAAGAAATTGGCTCCCATGCTCAGTAACCCATTCCTGCGACGGCAGCCTTAACTCAAGCTCTGATGCATGACCTCATCCTTTTTTAATGATGCCATGCTCAACACTGTTGCTTTGAGGACTGCGCTTCCAACACATGGACTGGGAAGACCTATTCAGACCAGAGCGGAAGACACCTAAGAGGTAAAGGAATGCAACCCAATGGAACCTTGGATCACCCAGAGTCCAGTTATGGAAATATTATACTCTGTGCTCATAAACAAAAGGATAGGGTAACACTCATCTTGCTGACCAATCTAGATCAGTCACATCATAATTTTAAGTACTAAGCGCCCTCTGCTGCTGGAAAATATAAATGCACAGAGGCTCGGTTTAATTCTTGAGCTTTGTGTGTGCCTAGGAGGGAAAAGAGCATAGCAATTGGCCACTGTCTAGGATAGGGTCACACACCCCCAAGGGAAGCAGGAGTTAAAATTTATTTTGATAAGTTTATCAGACTCAGAGTTTATTCATTTAACATGTTTGTCCCTTGCTCTCCATAAGGTTTGGATCAACTAACATTTACACCAATAATAAATATTATGCAAGTATGATTATTATCAGTGTACTTTTGTGTATTTTTATGTTTTAGTTGTGAAAAAATAAAGTATAAGCATGCCCTTTCAGACTGAGTAAATTACTTTATTACCTTCTCCCCTTTCTTTTGGTAGTACTAGAGCTTGAACTCAAGACCGCGGAGCTTGCTAGGCAGATTGTTCTACCACTGAGCCATGGCCCCCAGCCCTCTTTACTATTCAGAAGGCAGGTTTAGTAGCCAGAGCTTCTCAGTCCCTTACTTATTTTGCTTTCAGTTGAACTCAGGGCCTGAGCACTGTCCTTGGGTTTTCTCAAGGCTAGAGCTCTACCACTTGGACCTCAGCACCACTTCCGGCTTTTTTTCTATGGATGTGGTACCGAGAACACCGTCTCCACTAAGCCCACACCATCAGGATAGTACCAATACCATCCATTCTGTAGGTATCCTGAAGTGGCAGGGACAAAGGCTTGTCAGTGGAATGAGCTTGTGGCAGAATGTAATCCAGAGTCTGGAGCAGTGGTTCTACTGGCACTGCCATCTTTGTGGGTGATTTTCTATACCTTGAACCAAGGCAGATTGGCACTTGGCTCCAGTATGTTGTCACCATCCCAACCAGAAATTGGCACAGATGCTACTATGTCATGGTTGTAGCCAGTTTTCTTAATGTTGGTGCTGAGTTTCTTTAATGTCTTCTGGGTGAAAGATGGCTCACTGGAATCCATTTTGTTAAGACTGAGCTGTTTCAGAAGGGCAAGCTCGTGGTCTGCCCATTCTTAGAGATACTAGCTCAAAATTCACCAATACCAGCAGCAATGATCAGGACAGTGTGGTCGGCCTGGGATGTGCCTGTAATCATGTTCTCGATAAAGTGCCTACTCCCTGGGGCACTAATGATGGTCACATCCTACTTGCTGGTCTCAAATGTTCAGAGGGAGATGACAATGGTGACACCTTGTTCATGCTAGGCCTTCAGGTTATCTAGGACCCAGGCATACTTGAAGGAGCCCTTTCCCATCACAGAAGTTCCCTTCTCCAACTTTTCAATGGTTCTTTTGTCGATGCCACCACGTTTGTAGACCAGGTGGCCAATGACGACAATGCTGATAAGAGTCTTTTCGATTTTGTCCTTGACTTAGTGGTCAATTTTATAGCACCTGCATTCTTTCAGCAAACCTGTTGTGGAAAAAGGAAAGGTGTGTGTTTGTGTGTGTGTGTGTTTGTGTGTTGATCCTAGGACTTTGACTCAAGGCCTAGGCACTGTCCCTGAGCATTTTTTTTCCCTTAAGGATGGCATTCTATCGCTTGAGCCACAACTCAACTTCCAGATTTTTTTTTTTTGCCAGTCCTGGGTCTTGAACTCAGGGCCTGAGCACTGTCCTTGGGCTTTTTCCTCAAGGGTAGCACTCTGCCAGTTGAGCTACAGCACTACTTCTGGCTTTTCTATGTAAATGGTACCAAGGAATCAAACCCCAGTCTTCATGCATCTACCACTAGGCTAAACTCCTGGCCCAACTTCCAGATTTTATTGATGGTTAAGTGGAGATAAATATCACAGTTCTTCCTGTCTGGGCTGGCTGCCAACCGCCGTCCTCAGATCTCAACGTCCTGAATAGGGTTGGACTCAATCTTTGTCTTCTCCAATTCCTCCTCCTTCTTTTTCTCTTCTTATCATGGGGCTTGAACTCAGGGCTTGGGCATTGTCCCTTAGCTATCCCTTTTTTTGTGGGTCATGGTACTAGGACTCTGGGCCTGGACACTGTCCCTGAGCTCTTCAGCTCAAAGCTGCCACCCTACCCCTTAAGCCACAGCCCCATTTCTGATTTTTCTAGTGATTAATTGGAGGTCAGAGTCTCACTGTCTTTTGTGCCCAGGCTGGCTTTGAACCTTGATCCTCAGATCTTAGCCTCTTGAGAAGCTAGGATTATAGGCATGAGCTACCTTCAGCTCTGAGCTGCTTTTATGTTCAAGGCTAGTATAAGGTAGCTCAAGGTAGACCACTTGAGCCATAGCACCACTTCCAGTTTTTCCTGTATGTCGTACATACAGGAACAGAATCCAGGGCTTTGTCCATGCTAGGCAAGCACTCTGCCACTAGGCCATATTCCTGGTCCTCCACTACCAGTTTTTATTTTGTTTTGACAGTCCTGGAGCTTGAACTCAGGGCCTGGGTGCTATCCCTGAGCATCTTTTTTTTTGGGGGGGGAGGGTTCATGGGACTTGTACTAGGCCTGGGTGCCATCCCTAAACTCTTTAGCTCAAGGCTACCGTCCTACCCCTGGGCCTGGGCACTGTTCCTGAACTCAAAGCTACCTCCCTGAGCTTCTTTTGCTCAAGATTAACACTCTGCTACTTGAGCCACAGCACTACTTTCAGTGTTTTCTATTTTTATTTTTGTGGTACTGAGGACTTGAACCTAGGGCTTCATGCATGCTAGGCAAGCATTCTACCACTAAGCCACAAGTGGGTCTTGGTTCAAGTTGTGGGACTTGAACTCTGGGTGTGGGCGTAGTCCCTGGGCTCTTCAGCTCAAGGCTACTGCCCTACTCTTTGAACCACAGGGCCACTTCTGGTTTCCTGGTGATTAATTGGAGATAAGAGTCTCATGGGCTTTGTAGTGCTTGGGCTGGCTTTGACTCAGCCTCCTGAGTAACTAGGATTACAGGTGCGAGCCACCCCTCCAGACTGCTCTCTGATTATTTTTGAGATAAGGGTCTCGTATTTTACCCAAGCTGGCCTGTTAAAGTTTTCATGTAGCTTGGAAGACAGGTGAGTATCAACATGCCCAGCTTTTTCCGTTAAGGTGGAATCTCATGAATGTTTTTGGCTCAGACTAGCCTTAAAGGACAATTTTCTCAATTTTCACCTCTCGAGTGACCTGGATAACGTGTATGTTTGTGTGTGTGTGTATGTGTGTGTATTTTTTGGGTAGGTGTTTTATTTTTGCTTAATGACTTCTCTGAACGAATTCTTCTCTCTCCACTGTGTTGACATGGGTGTTTCTGTTGTTTTTTTCTTTTTGCTCTTTCTCTTTCCTTTTATTTCTAACACTGATTTGCTAATGGTAGTACTGGGTCAACGTAGCATGGAAGAACTAGAGCATGGAGTCTAAGGGGCCCAGATTCTGGGGTAATGTGAGCCTCTGAGTAAGGCTGGTAAGCTTAGACAAGTTACTTAACTTCTTTGACCCTTAATTCCCTCAACTTCAAATTAAGAATACTTAGGACTGTGTTACAGGCATGACAGCCAAATCGCTCCAATCTTCTTCATGCCGTGCATGCAAACATTTAGTGAATTGTGTGTTTCATTACTTATTTGGTGGCACTGGAGTTTAAAATCAGGGCCTCTGCTTGCTAGGAGGGCACTTGAGCCATGCTCCAGCCCTTTTCAACTTCATTCCTTCAGGATATCCACTCCCCACGTGGCTGGGATTACAACTGCGCCATCATACCCAGGCTCCAAAGATTCCGCCGAGTGTGTGCAGAACATAGCTAAGACACCTCTGCTTAGAGTTCCGCTGTTTGGAGAGGGCTTTGCCGGCCTTTCCACCCTTTTGATCTGTGCAGACCCCACCGGCAGTCTTCTCCACCTAGGTAACGCTCACAGGTTGTCTGGTTCACCCACGGCTCGCATCTTATGTCTGTGTCTCTTGAAAGTAGGCTACATGAAATACAGGATTATGTTTTCTGCACTCTCACGCTCTGGTCCTAAGACCGCCATAGTCTCCCATCCAGCTGGCCCGGTAGTGCAGCCCAGGCCTAGAAGCCAGCAACAAAACCACGCCCACAATGGGCGTGGCGACTGTGTTGTGCTGCCTGCGTCCCTCGGCGTCCAGGTACCTCACCCTCACGCAAGCGCAGTCTCACAACCCTCTGTCAACGCGTTGGGGGCGTGGCCAGACGCAAGGTCCCCACGGCGCCGCCGTCGCTGAACGCCTGCGTTGTCTGGGGTTGGTTGGCGGGTCTGGGCTCGGCTCCGTTCAGGCAGTACGAAGGCCATTCTGTTTTGGGGTCCTCGCCGCACTTCCACGTCTCCCGGAAGAGGCCTCGGGGCTACGGCAGGTCCAGGGTGGGAGGCCGAATACCGGCCCTTGCCGGGTCTGCCGCTGAGGGGGCCCGGGCCCCAGAAGACAGCGAGGCTCCGGGGGTGACGAGGCCGCGCGGTGCCGCCGCGGGGAGTCCTCAGGTGAGGCGGCGGCCAAGTCTGGTGGACGCGACCGGTCCGCCCGGGCGTTAACGGCCCTAGAAGCGGGGCTTGGGGGCTGAGGAAGGAAGGGGCGACCCCGCCGGGGGTGGCGGTGCCGGAGCCGGGCGGGTGCGCGCCGTGGAGGCCTTCGCCCACCTGGGCCCCACGGCCGACGGGCGCCCTGGGCCGGGACTGCCCCCCCCAGCCGGCCCCTCGGGCCCTGGACGCCGCGTCCACCCTGCCCCGGGGTGGACTTGACCGAGGACTGCGGACCTCCCGGGCCCATCCGAAGCTTTACACTCCCTGAGCGCACCCAGTGGTGTTGAAAGGCCCGTTAGCTTTGAAATGGGAGGCAAGTATTATTATTACTATTACTATTATTATTAGAGGTCATTAGCCCCGGCATCACCAATGTTCTTTTTCTTTATTTCTTTTTTTCTTTTTTTTGTGGCCAGTCCTGGGCTCAAACTCAGGGCCTGAGCACTGTCCTTGGACTTTCTCAGGGCTGGAGCTCCACCACTTGAGCTCAGCACCACTTTCTGGCTTTTTTTCTATGTATGTGGTTACCGAGGACTCGAACCCAGGCAAGCACTTTAACCACTAGGCCAGACTCCCGGCCCCATTATTCATTTTATGAAGAACAGGTTTAAAATTAATTTCGGAGTGAACAAGGTGCTGCACTTGTGTAATCGTATCTACTCAGGAGGACTGAAGTTTTAAGGCTAAAAAGCTAGGGAGCCTGCTGTTTGATTCAGTAAGCTGGACACGGTAATGCACCTCTGTCATCCCAACTACAAGGGAGGCGTAAGTAGGAAGATCTATCTGCGGTTGGCCTGGGGGAAGGGGGAGGACCCTAACTGAAAATCAGGAAAGGGCCGAGGGCATGGCTCAAGTGGAGAGTGCCTGCCTACCAAGTGCATGGTCTTGAGTTCAAACACCATTACTGTAAAAAAAAAAAAAAGGTTGTTGTTTTTTTTCTCGAGGTTAGTGTTTTTAGTTTTGGCACTGGATTGACTTATATTTCAGTATCTGAGGTATTGCCTCACCTCTGAGATCTTAAATCTTTTCCAGTTTTTTAAAAGGATATTGCAGCTTACTACATAATGAATTTGTAGAAATTAAATAATGTTTGCAAGCATCTGGCACTCTAAAATTCTGTTCGATAGTATTTATGAGTACCTGTGTATAGATGCTGGAAATTAGAGGGGAGCAAAACAGACATGATATTTATCCAACCACTCCTTCCCCAACAGGTAGAGACAGATGATTAAAAACCAGGATAATAGGACCTGATTTACTGGAGTGTAGACCACACCCTACAAATGGTGTTGACTTTTCCCCAGTGCTCTATATCATGAGGGTCAATAATGTCATCACTCCTTGGTTTTCCTTTTTTTTTTCTTTTTCTTTTTGCCAGTCCCTGGGCCTTAACTCAGGTCACTGTCCTTGGGCTTTCCTCAGACTAGTTCTGCCACTTGAGCCACAACACCATTTCTGGCTTTTTCCATGTATGTGGTACCAAAGAATTGAACCTGGTCTTTTTTTTTTTTTTTGCCAGTCCTGGGCTTGAGCTCAGGGCCTGAGCACTGTCCTTGGACTTTCTCAAGGCTAGAGCTCTACCACTTGAGCCTCACACCACTTCTGGCTTTTTTCTATGTATGTAGCACTGAGGAATCAAACCCAGGTCTTCATGCATGCTAGGCAAGCACTTTAACCACTAGGCCAAACTCCCAGCCCCCGAACCCTGGTCTTATGCATGCTAGGCAAGCACTCTTACCACCAGGCCAAACTCCCTGCCCATTACCTTAGTTTTCTATAGCACACTTTGTAACTGTATGAAGTTCATATATATATGTTAAGTGGATAGTTGTATAATCAGATTTCTTATTCTATTTAGCTTAGATGGTAGGTTAGTAAGCATTTGATTTTTTTTTTTTTTTTTTTTTTTTTTTTGCCAATCCTGGGCTTGAACTCAGCCTGAGCACTGTCCTTAGGCTTTCCTAAGAATATCACTCTACCATTTGAGCCATAGCACCACTTCCAGCTTTTTCTGTGTGTCTGTGGTAGCCAGGAATCAAACCACGTTCTTTGTGCATTATAGGCAGGCTTTCTACCACCAGGCCAAACTCTGATCAGTATGTGAACTTTTGCAGATGAACTTTAGACATGTATATGAATACCTAAATTATATATAATAGTGCTTCTGTTTAAACATGATAGCTTTTATATTAATCAGAATTTTTTTCTATTTTTAGCACTTTAAAATAAACTGAAGAATTATTTTATATATTATACTGGAATTTTGCCCCATATATGATCAGGGCTTGAACTCAGGACCTGAGCACTGCTCTTGGGCTTTCTTAAGGGTAGCACTCTAACACTTGAGCCACACCACCACTTCTGGTCTTTTTCTTTTGCCAGTCCTGGGCTTGAGCTCAGGGCCTGAGCACTGTCCTTGGACTTTCTCAAGGCTAGAGCTCTACCACTTGAGCCTCAGCACCACTTCCGACTTTTTTCTATGTATGTGGTACCGAGGAATCGAACCCGGGTCTTCATGCATGCTAGGCAAGCACTTTAACCACTAGGCCAAACTCCCGGCCCCATTCTGGTCTTTTTCTATGTAAATGGTACTGAGGAATTGAACTCAGGTCTTCATGCATGCTAGACAAGCACTCTACCACTAGGCCAAACTCCCGACCCCATGATTTGCTATTTGGTTGCTGTATAAATTTGCTACAATAATAGTACTACAAACTCATGTCTTGGACAATAAAAATTTATCACTATTCTGAAGTCCAAGATAAAATGTTGTCACAGTTAGTTTATTCTGAGTTCTCTCTCTGACTTGTAAAGGTACATTTCCTTCCTGTGTATCCCCATGCTCTCTCTCACCTTTCTCTGTGTACTTATTTCCAAAACTTTCTCTTATATAAAAACACCAGTTTGGCCATGAATTTGGCCTAGTGGTAATATGTTTGCCTAGCACGCATGAAGCCCTGGGTTTGTTTCCTTGGTACCACATATGCAGGAAAAGCTAGAAGTGGTGCTGTGGCTCAAGTCGTAGAGTGCTAGCCTTGAGAAAGGCCCAAGGACAGTGCTCAGGCCTTGAGTTCAAGCCCCAGGACTGGCAAAACAAAACAAAACAAAACACAACAACAACAACAAAAAACCCCACTAGTTTGCCCACTGCTGATAGCTCATACCTGTAATCCTAGGTACTCAGGAGGACAAGATCTGAGGATCATAGTTCAAAGCCAGCCTAGGCAGAAAAGTCTCCATGAGACTCTTATCTCCAAATATCTATTCAAAAACCAGTGGAGCTGTGGCTGAAAGTGGTGTCTGGACTAGTCTTGAGCGAAAGAGCTTGGAGACAGCACACAGTCCCTGAGTTCCAAAAATGAAAACACCTATACCAGTTCAAGCTGGACAAATCAGTTGTTCACACTTGTCATCTTAAGCTATTTTGGAGGATGAAATTGGGAGGATCAGTTTGAGGCCAACCAACCCACAGCTGGATGCTGTGGCAGGCATCTTGTCACCTAAGTGATTTAAGAGTCTGAGAGAGTGCTCGCTTCGGCAGCACATATACTAAAATTGGAACGATACAGAGAAGATTAGCATGGCCCCTGCGCAAGGATGACACGCAAATTCGTGAAGCGTTCCATATAAAAAAAAAAAAGAGTCTGAGAGATTAACAGGATCATGGTTCCAGATTTAGCCTGGGAGAAAAGTTGAGAGACCATCTCAGTGGAAGAAGCTGAGCATGGTAGTCATCCCACTTATATCATGAAGCCTAAACTTGGCAGGTCACAGTCTAGGCAGTGTCTGAGCAGAAGCTTGATCCTATTTTAGAAAAATAACCAGTGAACAGGAGTCGGGGAGGGATTGTAACTCAATTGCAGTACTTGCTTACTATGCTTCAGGCCCTGAATTTAAACTCTAGTACTACCAAAAAACAGTTTGTTGGATTAGGGCTCACTAAAATGACCTATTTTAATTTTACCTAATTTGGGGACTCTAAAGTCAGTAGGATTATCAATAAACCAATCATGTTTTGAGGTCTATGAGTTTGGAGTTGGGGGCGGGAGCGTATGAATTTCAGGGGAACACAATGAAGCCCCTAATAGATGTATTTGCTATATTAAGATTTTTTTTCCCCAGGCCCGGAGTTTGGCCTAGTGATAGAGTGGCTGCCTAGCAAACAAGAAGACCCGGGTTTGATTCTTTGGTACCACATATATAGAAAAAGCCTGAAATGGTGCTGTGGCTCAAGTAGTAGAGCTCTAGCCTTGAGAAAGCCCAAGAACAGTGCCCAAGCTCAAGTCCAGGACTGGCAAAAAAAAAAAAAAAAAAAAAAAAAAAAAGTTTTTTTTTTCTGGGGCTGGGAATGTGCCTTAGTGGTAGAGTGTTTGCTTAGCATGCATGATATTCTGGGTTCAGTTCCTCAGTACCACATATACAGAAAAGGCCAGAAGTGGCACTGTTGCTCAAGTGGCTTGCCTTGAGCAAAGGAAGCTCAGGGACAGTGCCTAGGCCCTGAGTTCAAGCCCTAGGAGTTGGGGGCGGGGGGGCTGATTTTCCCTTCAAAATTGTAATTAGGAAAACAGTTGTGATGCTAGTAGCAGCTTTAAAAAGAGTGCTTACTGTCAGCCCGGGAGTTTGGCCTAGTGGTTAAAGTGCTTGCCTAGCATGCATGAAGACCCGGGTTCGATTCCTCAGTACCACATACATAGAAAAAAGCCGGAAGTGGTACTGAGGCTCAAGTGGTAGAGCTCTAGCCTTGAGAAAGTCCAAGGACAGTGCTCAGGCCCTGAGCTCAAGCCCAGAACTGGCTTACTGCTTACTGTATGCCAAATATTTTGCAAAGTTCTTTTTTTATGTATTAATCTTAAAAACATTCTGAGCTTGGCATGATGTCACGCGTCCTCCCTCCCCCCCCCCCCCGTAGTGCCAATTATTTAGGAGGCTGAAACAGGAAGTTTGGTTGAGCCTAGGATTGCATGTCTCTACAGGTTTCCCACCTAGTAAGGTGGCATTGGACTTCAGCTCTCACTCAGGAGCCTCATCCTAACCATTAACACTGTTGTTACTCTGTACTGATCATTTTTCCTCCTCCTTACAGATTCATCAATAGGATTGTTCTACCATCATGTCTTGGTTTGCTGATCTTGCTGGAAGGGCAGAAGATCTTTTAAATCGAGTGGATCAAGGGGCTGCATCAGCCCTCAGTAGAAAGGAAAACACTAGCAACACCACATATAACAGAAATACTGATTATGCCGAACTTCACCAGCAAAATGCAGATTTGACTTACCAGAGTGGACCTGAAGCTACTTATATTTCTTCAGCAGCTGATAATGTCCGAAATCAAAAAGCTACCATTCTGGCTGGCACTGCAAATGTGAAAGTAGGATCCAGGACCCCTGGGGAGGGCTCCCATCCCGTTGAAAGTGCATCTGTCTCTAGGCCTTCGTTCCAGTTTGTGCGAAGGAAAAAGTCAGAACCCGATGATGAGCTGCTATTTGATTTTCTTAATAGTTCACAGAAGGAGCCTACTGGAAGGGTGGAAATCAAGAAAGAAAAGAGCAAGGCACCTGTCCTTCCAAGTTCTCAGACATCAGATGTCAGTTCTGTGAATACCAATGTGACTACTATCAAAGCTACTGAAGAAAATTCTGAGAGTCAAAGCCATGGTAGATAACCAGTGTTGTTTCTTTCCAAATTAAGCAAATTGAATGTATTATGGGTTAAAACATTGCGATACATTTCTCATCCTCTGCTATAGTATGGGTCCTTCCTGGTATGAGGGTGTCACATATGTCAGTATGTGATGTGGACAAGGTGGGCAGTGTTGAATACCACTAGTCAGAAGGGAATTATAATAGGGATCTCTGATACTGTCTGTTGGGTTCTTTTTACCAAACCTACATCTAAGATTGTGTGTCATCCTCCTCTAACATCCTCCAGAGAAGTAGCTAAATGACTGAACTCTGGTTCTCAAGAAGACACTGATTTGATAGTGACGTAAAAGTCCTTAAGGCAGATTTTTTGGTTTTCAACTATGCAATGAGTTGTTAAGTCACCACTGCAAGTGCATCTCATCAGTAAAACAAGGTTAAAGTAGTGGCTCATTGAAGTACTTGCTAAGCATTTTAAAATAGGTGAACATTTTTTAAGTCCAGTGTTTTTAATAGAATGCATTTAGAAGAATTTCTTCTTGGAGCCTGACTCCTGGAAGTTCTGTTGGCCTGTCAGGTAGCTGAGATTTTTCTCCCTGGAGATTGGGGGAGTTTTCTGTTACTAGTTTATTGAATAGGTTTTCAGTGTCTTTAGTTGTTTTTTGTTGTTTTTGACAGAAGCTGCTAATAATTCAGATTCTATTTCTGAACACTATGAGGATTCTTCAAAGGAAAATACATCATCAGATGTTACCTGCGCTGACCGCAGCCCAGTGCCTGGGGATGGAGGCAGATCACATGAGCTGTCTAACCTCCGACTGGAGAATGAACTCCTTAGAAATGAAGTCCAGTCTTTAAATCAGGAAATGGCCTCACTGCTTCAGAGATCCAAAGAAACTCAAGAAGGTTGGACCTATTTCATTTGGTTAGGATTAAGAATTTAATGTTTAAAAATACACTAAAAATTTTATATTGAATTAGACATAGTTTAGATGGCACTTGTAAAATGGTATATTCATTGACATTTGGGCCTAAAATTAGGAAAAGGGATCAATCTTTATACCAACTCAAATCATAGAATGTTGACTAGTTTGGTCTTTCTTTAGGAATCACTAAAGTTAAGAACTGGTAGGGGGGCTGGGAGTGTGGCCTAGTGATAGAGTACTTGCCTCGCATGCATGAAGTCCTGGGTTTGATTCCTGGGTACCACATACACAGAAAAAGTGGGAAGTGGTGCTGTGGCTCAAATGGTAGAGTGCTAGGCTTGAGCAAAAAAAGCTCAAGGACAGTGGGTAGGTCCTGAATTCAAGCCCCAGGACTGGCAAAAAAATAACTGATAGGAACTGAACATTAATATATCTGATTTATTTTCTCTGAACTTTCAGGAAGAACTATTATAAGGAAAGGTGGGATTACATGAAATAGAAGACACTAATCGTCAGAGTCGCAGTATTCCTGTGTCCAGGGCATAAATAACATGGAATTCTGTTTGAATAGTGCCTTTGGGAATTTTGCATTGAGGTGGCCTAGAGTAGGACATCCTTACATTTCTTAGAAATGATTAGTTAAAAAAGAAATAATCTCATGTTCAAGGTAGTGTTAGGGGATTAATTGGCTGAGGAGAAAACAGAAGAAATTGCAGCCCCGGTTCCTCAGGCTGAGAGTAGAGCAAGGACACTGTGGGTGAAGTTTTGTCCAGGCTTGGAAGAAAGCCCAGAAGAGCAAATTAGGAAGATAGTTTCAGACTGACTTTTAAGCCAAGTGTAGTATAATACACTTGTAATCTTAGAGGAGAGTGAGTCAGGAAGAGTTGGACTTTGAGGCTAGCCTGGGGTACATAGCAAGACTTTTGTCTCAAAAACAAAGAACAACTTTGCCAAGATTAATGTACACATAGAAATAGAGCTTTGCAGCTGGGAGTGGTGGCTCACACCTGGAATCCTAGCTACTGAGGAGGCTGAGATCTGAGGATCACTGTTCAAAGCTAGCCTAGACATAAAAGGCAATGAGACTCGTACCTCCCTGAACTGAAGAGCTCAGGGACAGCACCCAGGCCTCTCCGCCCCCCCACCACAAAAAAGAAATAGAGCTTTGCTTGACACCTGTAAGCTTGGCTTGAATATTGACTTCAAAAAATTACATATACATATATATTATATATATATTATCTATATTTAGAGTTGTGTTTTGTTTTTTGGTCATGGGGCTTGAAGTCTAGGCCTGGGTGCTGTCCCTGAGCTCTTCAGCTCAAAGTTACCACCCTACCCCTTGAACCACAGGGCCACTTCTGGTTCTAAAGGTTAATTGGAGATAAACAGTCTCACGGACTTTAGTGCTGAGGCTGGCTTTGAACTGTGATTCTCAGATCTCAGCCTCCTGAGTAGCTAGGTTTATAGGTGTGAGCCACCTGCCTGGCTGAAAAAAAATTTTTTTCCCAGGGGCAAACTGCAGCTGTAGATTATATAAGGATGTGGAAGTACCATTATATTCTTTTTTTCCCCCTACGTATTTGGTACCAAGGAATGGAACCCCGGTCTTCCCTGGTGCATGCTAGGCAAGCACTCTACAGATAGGCAAAATCCCCAGCCCCTCTTTTTTTTTTTTATTCTTTTTGGTACTGAGGATCAAACCCAGAACATTGCACTTGCTAGGCAAGCACTTTACCACTGAGCTACATCCCAGCCTTTTTTTTTTTTTTTTTTGCCAGTCCTGGGGCTAGAACTGAAGACCTGGGCACTGTCCTTGGACACTTTCTGCTCAAGGTTAGCCAGTAGGCATGCCGCCAGTGAGAAGCATATTTATCTGTCCTGTCCTGTATTACATAAGTCTTGAGCCTTATTCAGACATTGCCCCCATCCTAAGAATGTACCTTTTTGTTGGTTGTGGGGGCTTGAAGTTTGGGGCTGACACTGTCCCTGAGCTCTTCATCTCAAGCCTACAACCCTACCGCTTGAGTCATAGTGCCACTTCCAATTTTCTAGTGGTTAATTGGAGATAAGTCTCATGGACTTTAGTGCTCAGGCTGGTTTTGAACCATGATCCTCAGATCTCAGCCTCCTGAGTAGCTAGGATTACAGGGGTGAGCCACTGTGCCCAGCTTGCACCTTATTTTTAACCAGTCCTGGGGCTTGAATTCAGGGCCTGGGTACTGTGTCAGCTTCTTTTGCTCAAGGAAAGCACTCTACCATTTGAGCTACAGTGCCACTTCCCAACTCTTTCTGTTTATGTGGTACTGAGGAATTGAACCCAGGGCTTCATACATGCTAGGCAAGCCAAGAGTATACCTTTATTTCAATTTCCATTCTTGGTCTTGTGCTAGCCCCATGCTATAAATTCACTGGCCTTTTTAGTTTTGTTAATCTTGCTATCTCCTAATTTTGGCTTCTACTGTTTATGGCCTATGTCCAGAAAAACAACACTGTGTGTAGAACTGTGGCTTCATGCCTCTTTCTGATCTGTTTACTTTAGTATAGGTATGAGTGTTGGTCTTGAAATAGTGAATGTGCCATTGATAAAATGAAGGTATTTTAGCAGTAAGTATGTCAGAATGTATGTGTGCTGCGAGAAAGATATATTTGATTTTGCTTGCTTTTACTTTTTACAGAATTAAACAAAGCAAGGGCAAGAGTTGAAAAATGGAATGTTGACCATTCTAAAAGTGACAAGATAACTCGAGAACTTCGAGCCCAAGTCGATGACCTGACTGAAGCAGTGGCTGCAAAGGATTCTCAGCTGGCTGTCCTAAAGGTCAGACTCCAGGAGGCTGACCAGCTACTGAGAACACGCACTGAAACCCTAGAAGCTTTGCAGACTGAAAAGTCTCGGTAGGTAATTCTGTCAATAATGATTGCATGAACTAGACTGGCTTTCTTTCCAGTACAGGAAATGGTAATGGGGTGGGCAGGGGCAGATGGGTGAGAAAGTTAAAAGGGGTGAGATTGATCAAGATTCATTGTATTCATAAACTGCTTTTTTTTTGAGGGGGGGCAGTGCTGGGGCTTGAACTCAGGGCCTGAGCACTGTCCTTGGGCTTTCTCAAGGCTCGTGTTCTACCCTGAGCCACCGCACCTCTTCTGGATTTTTCTATGTATGTGGTACTGAGGAATTGAACCCCGAGTCTTTGTGCATGCTAGGCAGGCACTCTACCACTAGGCCAAATTCCCAAAGTGCTTTGTTAAGTGGCAACTCTTTTGTATAACTACTTAAAGATATAATAATAATAATTTTTTAAAAATCTGGAAGAGGAAGAAATGGTAAACATTGTAGTATGTCCTCACTTGTGAAAATTTAGCTTGAAAATTTAGCTTTTTGGAATTTACAAGAGGGAAAATCTCTTTTGGCAATGTCTGAAATGTATATGATTAAAGTGGACTCATCATTTGAACCTTGAAATGCAAGTTTAGCAAATCTGGAGAACCTAATCTTCAATATATAGTATGAGCTTATACATGGAATCCTAAAAATAAATATTACATCTATTAGAAAGGAAAAAAGATTTCTTTAAGAATGTTTTAGGGCTGGGAGTTTGGCGTAGTGGTAGAGTGCTTGCCTAGCATGCACAAAGACCTGGATTTGATTCCTTGGTACCACATGCATAGAAAAAAAAAGCTGGAAGTGGTGCTGAGGCTCAAGTGGTAGAGCTCTAGCCTTGAGAAAGTCCAAGGACAGGGCTCAGGCCCTGAGCTCAAGTCCAGGACTGGCCAAAAAAAAAAAAGAAGATTTAAGATGAGTTATCTTTTTTGTGCTTGATTAACACTGAGGTGCTCTGAAAATGACTCCAGCTGATCACTTGCGCCCTGTGGGAAACCCATTATCTCACATGCTGCATTTCCTTTTAGAATAGTGCAGGATCACAATGAGGGTAGCAGCCTACAGAACCAAGTTCTGCAAACTCTTCAAGAGAGACTACATGAAGCGGACGCTACTCTGAAGAGGGAGCAAGAAAGCTACAAGCAAATGCAGGTTAGAGCAGAGATAACAGCATTCTCTCAGTATTTGACAAGGACGAGTGACAGTATACTCTGTAGTAACATATCCTTCAGTAAAATTCTACAGTGCAGTTCAGAGAATTTCTGTAACAAAAATCCAAATATTTGAAAAATTAGCTTGATCCTTGCTAGAAATATTTAACCTCATGTTTCACTGAATTTGGTTATACAACAACCATTATTTGTTGGTGGAATAGGGCCATCTTGGTTATTCTATTTAATGTATTTGACTAGTCCTGAGGTTTGAACTCAAGGCCTAAGTCCCTGGGCTGCCTTGGGCTTTCCTCAAGGCTAGTGCTCTACCACTTGAGCCACAGCCCCACTTCCATATGAACCCTGGTCTTCATGCATACTAGGCAAGATCTCTACCACTGGGCCAAACTCCCAACCCTTTATTCTTTAGCTTTTGGAAAATGAAGATATTTTTGTCCTTTACATGTTGTTGGTTGGGTCTAATCCATAAGATCTTTGAATGATTGGTTGTAAATACATTTCAACACTAAAATGATTTAAGATTTACAGTTAACACTTATGTTTCATAGAGTGAGTTTGCTTCACGCCTCAGTAAAATGGAAGTGGAACGTCAGAATTTGGCAGAAGCAGTTACTGTAGCAGAAAGAAAATATTCTGATGAGAAGAAGAAAGTTGATGAGTTACAGCAGCAAGTGAAACAGCATAAGTCGAACCTGGAGTCTTCTAAACAGGAGTTAATTGACTATAAGCAAAAAGCGACCAGAATACTCCAAGTAAGCAGAAAATGGACACTTTTGATGGTTCAGTTGTGCTGAATAATTGAGACATTTTTTGTAAATACTGTGAAATGATTGGTGTTTGGCTGAGTTGCTAAATAGAAATTAGTTTACTTAGAAATTTTATAATAAGGTCAGGCGCATTGGTTCACACCTGTTATCCTAGCTACTCAGGAGCCTGAGATCTGAGGATCGTGGTTCAAAGCCAGCCTGGGCATGAAAGTCTGTGAGACTCTTATTGCCAATTAAGCACTAGAAAACTGGAAGTGGCACTGTGGCTCAAGGGGTAGGTCCGTAGCCTTGAGCTCAGTTACAGTGCCTAGGCCCAGACTCCAAGCTCCATGACCGACTCCCACCCCAAAAGAAAAAAAAAAGAAAGAAAGAAATTTTATAAAAAGGACAAAATGTGTTTTGGTCCTACCACTCCTTCCTTCCTTCCATCCTTTCTTCCTTCCTTCCTTTCTTTCTTCCATTGTGGGACTTGAACTCTGGGCCTGGATGCTGTTCCTGAGCTCTTCAGCTCAAACTGCCCTACCCCTTGAGCCACAGTGCCACTTCAGGTTTTCTGGTGGTTAATTGGAGATAAGAGTCTCAAGGACGGGCCGGGAGTTTGGCCTAGTGGTAGAGTGCTTACCTAGCATGCATGAAGACTCGGGTTCGATTCCTCAATAGAGTCTCAAGGACTTAATGCCCAGGTTGTCTTTGAACTGCCATTCTCAGGTCTCAGCCTCCTTAGTGTAGCTAGGATTACAGGTGTGAGCCACCACACCCAGCAACTATGACATTTTCTTGCTTGACACTTTATACTTTTTTTTTCTTCTTCTTCTTATTGGTCCTGGAGCTTGAACTCTGGGCCTGGGCATTGTCCCTGAGCTACTTTTTGCTCAAGACTAGCACTCTTAACAGAGCACCACTTCTGGCTTTTTGAGATGTTTATTTGAGATACAGAGTCTCATGGACTTTCTTGCTGGCTTTGGACTGTAATCATCAGATCTCAGCCTCCTACGTAGCCAGGATTACAGGTGTGAGCCACTGGTCCCCAGCACTCTTCATACTTAAAAAAATCCAGCTATAGTTCAAGGCAAGTATAAATACTAGCATTTTGTCTCAGTACTCTGAGCAAGAAATTATTTCCTTTGCGGTACATGTGTAATTTCTATTTTAGTATATGAAGCAAGAATTATGATCTGTAGTGAGAAACATCTTTATTATATAAAATATTCCAGAGAAATCTTCAGCAGGAACATAATCATGGCACTAAAATCCAAGAACATTATACATCAAAGATTTGTTGTATTTTTATCCCTGTGGTGTTAATAATCTGTGTTTTTGCTTTGATGAAGGTAGCTAGAATGTTTCCATAATGGGTTAGTTTCTGAATGGTGGAATGACATTCAGTAGACAAACTAGTTGTGGTATATCACAATACAATGCATGCTTAGCATGCATGAGGTCCTCAGTCTGATCCCTAGCACAGCCAGAAAAGCACAAAGTGAATATTCAACTAAAGTCTGCTTTGCTTAAACATACTTCTTTGTTTTATAATAGTCTAAAGAAAAATTGATTAACAGCTTAAAGGAAGGCTCAGGTTTTGAAGGCCTAGACAGCAATACGGCTAATAGCATGGAGCTAGAAGAACTTCGACATGAGAAGGAGATACAAAAAGAGGAAATACAGAAGCTGATGGGCCAAATACAGCAGCTCAGGTCTGAGCTGCAGGTAAGATCAATGTGACTGCCTCTCACCTATCAGTTTGATTTCTGATAGGTTCTGTATTGGGGGGAGAGGCATTACTGAAATAATGCATTCAACTGCTATGGAAATATTAGTCACTGTATAGAAGTGAGTCTACAGCAGTAGATTTCCTGTCCATTGGCTTTCTGTTTAGGCGGCTTACTCTTAGCCACATTGTATAGTGAAGGCATATACTTTTCTTTTTCTTTTCTTTTTTGCCAGTCCTGGGGCCTGAACTCAGGGCCTGAAAACTGTCCTTGGGTTTTCTCAAAGCTAGGGCTTTACAACTTGAGCCACAACACCACTTCCAGCTTTTTTTCTGTGTATGTGGTACCAAGGAATCAAACCCGGGTCTTCATGCATGCTAGGCAAGCACTCTACCACTAGGCCAAACTCTCTGCCCTTTTTCTTTTTTTTTTCTGGTCCTGGAGCTTGAATTCTGGGCCTGGGTTCTGTCCCTAAGCTTCTTTGGCTCAAGATAGCACTCTGCCACTTGAGCCATAACACCACTTCCAGACTTTTCTGAATAGTGTATTGGAGATGAGAGTCTTACGGACTTTCCTGCCCAGGCTGGCTTCCAACTGGAATTCCCAGATCTCAGCCTTTAGAGTATCTAGGATTATAGGCATGAGCCACCAGCACTTCCTAGGCATGTACTTGTTATTGATGGCCCATTGTTTTAACTGTTAAGAAGGGATTATTAATTTCATCTATTATACAGATAATTCATAGAGAAAGTAAAGCAATTATGATAATTATCACAGGAAGAACTGTTCAAATGCTTTTTACTTCTTAGGCATCTATTGTACTTGTATGGATCACTTTAGTTGTTAATATTAAGGAGATAATATATCAGACTAGAACTTGGTCTCTTCTGTCACCCTTTGGAGTCTACTGAGTCCAGTTCTCTGCACAATCATTGCTCAGGGTTGTACTGAATGGGTAGCTACTGCTTTCACATGAAATGTTCTTGTTTTCAGGATTTGGAGGCTCAGCAGGTTAATGAAGCAGAATCAGCAAGAGAACAGTTACAAGACCTGCAAGACCAGATAGCTGGGCAGAAAGCATCAAAACAGGAGCTGGAGACAGAATTGGACAGAATGAAGCAGGTAGGGGCTGAGATGGAAGATTCTGTCCTCTAGTTGTCCTTTGAGGGGAGGCTAGAGTATGGGCTCAGTGGTAATGGTAGGTGGGACCCATTCCACACTCTTGGGGTTTGTTTAACACATGAAAAATGGTGATGTGACTTACCTACTATAAAACAATTAAAAAATGGACTGAAACTCAATACTGCTCTCTCAGCCTAGAATTCTTTCTATCATCCTATATATGTATTAAATCTCTTTGACAAAGAAAACTTTAAAACTTACAATATCAATAAATGAGAAGGTCTGAGGAAAACTAAAGTACTGGGCGGCAGTGCCAGTACTGGCCAGCACTTTTCAAAATACTGGACATGGTTTGGGGAGGACACACTGACTTAGCTTTCATTTATTCATGCCTCATTTTGTAGGAATTCCACTATATGGAAGATGATCTGTATCGAACCAAGAACACATTGCAAAGCAGAATCAAAGATCGAGAGGAAGAAATTCAGAAACTTAGGAACCAGGTAGGAATAGTGTTGCACAACTTGGAGAAATATATTGTTGTAAAGCATCTTCCTTTTCTTTTTTGTTTCTCTCTGTTTTCAGTCATGGGGCTTGAACTCTGGGCCTGGGGTACTGTCCTTGAGCTTACTCAGGGCTACCACTCTACCACATGAGCCACAGCACTACTTCCAGCTTTTTTCAGTATATGCTGTACCAAGGAATAGAATCCAGAGCTTTGTGCATGCTAGGCAAGCACTCTACCACTAGGCCACACTGCTGACTCCTGTTTGTTTTAGTTTTGATTTTGGTGCTGGATTGAACCCAAATGTATATGCTCTGCCTCTGACCCATACCCCAGCCTTGGGTAGTTTTTGTTAATCAAAAGGATTAGCCTTAAATGTGGATTAACCACATGAATTAACCATGGAAGGATTTCTCTTAAAAGTTTTTCATCTAATTAAAACTGAGAACAATCCTTTGTTTTACTGAAAGAAGTTTTGGTTGTATATAGAGATTCCCTTCTTGAATACTAGTTTGTTAAACACGTCATTTGAAATATGATGTAAAAAGCAATGTTAATAAGTTCTTTAATAAAAAAATTTATTTTATTGGTGCTGGTGGCTCACGTCTATAATCCTAGCTAGTCAGGAGGCTGAGATCTGAGTATCACGGATTGAAGTTTGTGAGACTCCAATTAACCACTGGAAAATTGGAAGTGATGCTGTAGTTCAAAAGGTAGTGCACTAGCCTTAAGCAAAAGGAGTCAGGGACAGTGCCCAGGGCTCTATGTTCAAGTGTTCAAGCCCCATAACCTACCAAAAAACAACAACAAAAACCCCCAAAAACTCCCAGCAAAATTTCATTTTATGGGATTAGAAAAAAAATGAGCAAACATGAACCTTAGTTATTATCCCTAATTAAGACTTGTAAAGTTAAGAAAATCTGATTTGTGGTAGTGTGTGGGAGATTAATTACTCCTGCAATATAGCACAAACAAAACCATAGAAGAGCTGGTGCGGTGGCTTATGCCTGTAATCCTAGCTACTCAGCACGCTGACTTCTGAGCTGACTTCTAAGGAGCATGGTTCAAAGCCAGCCTGGGCACAAAAGGACCTGAAACTCTTATCTCTAATTAACCTCTAGAAAAGGGGAAGTGGGTCTTGGCTCAAGGGTAAGACAGTAGCCTTGGGCTGAAGAGCTCAGGACGGCGCCCAGGCCCCAGGCCGAGTTCAAGCCCCATGACCCACCAAAAAAAAAAAAAAAAAAAAAGATCAATTGGAATTCATCAAAACTATTATTTTCTTCTGATGAAGTGTGTTCTTGTGTGAATGCTAATCTAGCATGTGCAAGTCCTAGGATTCAGTCTCCAGCACTAAATACACATTCACCAGTAGAAAAATGAAGTAAGACAAGAATTAGACTGGGAAAGGAAATAAATGCTATCTCCTATGTCACATTGGTAGCCAGGGTAATTTTGAACTCAAAATCCTTTTGCCTCAGTTGGGATTATAAATATGAGCCTCCATAACCAGTCTTGTTTATATGTACACACACACATATATACGAATATATGTATATATATTAAATATATATATTTGACAAAAGATTTGTAACCATGGTAAGAATTACTACTACTAATAAAAGGACACACGACCTTTTTTTTGTTATTTGTGGGGCATGATCTCTGGACCTGGGCACTGCCCGTGAGCTCCTCATCTCAAGGCTAGCTTTCTACCACTTGAGCCACAGTGCCACTTGCGGGTTTTCGGGTGGTTAATTGGAGATAAGAGTTTCATGGACTTTAGTGCCCAGGCTGGCTTTCATTCTCCTGCGTAGCTATGATTACAGGCATGAGCCACCAGCGCCCAGCTACAATCTTTTTTTTTTTTTTTTTTTTTTGGTTGGTCGTGGGGCCTAGGCACCATCTCTGAGCTCTTCAGCTCAAGGCTACTGACCTACTCCTTGGAGCCACAGCACCACTTGCGGTTTTCTAGTGGTTAATTGGAGATAAGAGTCTCAGTCTTTAGTGCCTGGGCTGGCTCTGAACCGTGATCCTCAGATCTCAGCCTCTTAAGTAGCTAGGATTACAGGTGTGAGCCACCACATCCAGCTACAACCTTTTTTTTTTTTTTTTTTAATGGGCAAAAGACTTTAATACATGTTTACAAAAGAGAGAGATGAAACTGCTCATTGGCTTATGCCTGTAATTCCAGCTACTGAGAGGCAAAAATTCTGGAGCATTATATTTGAGGCCAGCCACATGCAAGTCAGTGATATCTATCTCAGTAAGCTGGGCATAGTGATTCATACCTGTGCTCTCAGCTCAGCAGGAGTCTATACGTAAGAGAATCATAGTCTGAGGCCAGTCCTACACAAAAAGGTAAAACTGCCTGAAAAAGAACTAAAGCAGAAAGAATGGGGCGTGTCTCACGTGGTAGAGCACATGACTAGCAAATGCAAAGCCTATACCACAAAAAACTGTGAACACTCAAGCACATGAATAGATCTCAGAATCATCAGTAAGATACATTGTACCACATCCAAAAAGGCTAGATTTTAATGTTTGACAATGCCCCTGTAGGAGGAGAGGCAGCATCACTGAAACTGTCATACAGAGCCACCTTAGTAGCATCACAGTGACAGTTTCTACTTAGTGAGGATAAAGGTATAAGCCCACAAAAAGACACACAGTATTTTTGTTGGTCATAGATAGCCAAAAAAGTGTAAACAAGCTGTGAACAACTACTGATATACCAAACAAAAAATCAAAGATAGATGATAGAGTATTTATGCCATATGATTCCAACTTCTGGTGATCGAAATCAGAATAGTGGGGGGCTAGGAGTTTGGTGTAGTGGTAGGGTGTTTGCCTAGCATGCATGAAGCCCTGAGTTCAATTCCTTGGAACCACATATACAGAAAAAGCCAGAAGTGATACTGTGGCTCAAATGGTAGAGCACTAGCTTTGAGAAAACTCAAGGACACTATCCAACCCCTGAGGACTGGCAAAAAAAAAAAAAAATCAGAATAGTGGTTGTCTGTACTAATGGAAATACTGCTTTTGAATATTCTTTTGAAGTCATATGGCTAGGGAATTAAAGAATTAGGATAAATGCAGAAGTGTGGTCTTTGCACTACCCCACTACTGTTGAATTATGGAGGATTTGGAATCCCAGTTGAGAAGATTGAACTGTGACCTTGAAGGCAGTGCTTTTGAACGTTTTGTTTTGATCACCATTCTGCTATAAGAGATGCCATTTCCCCAGGCACCAGTGGCACATACTTATAATTCTAGCTACTCAGAAAGCTGAGATCTGGATTACTATTCAAAGCTAACCAAGGCAGAAAAGTCTGTCAGAGTCCATCTCCAGTTAACCAACAAAATGCCAGACCAGAGGTGTGGATTGAGTGGCAGAATGCCAACCATGAGCCAGAAAATCAAGTTGAAAGCACAAGGCCCTGAGTTTGAGCCACAGTACCAGCACTAAATAATAAAATAAACTATGCATTGCTCTTCAGTACTCACATGTAGATGGTTGGGTACACAGACAGACAGATAAGACAGAGGGAGAGACAGAGAGATGAAACACAGGGCTGAGAATGTAGCTCAGTGATAGAGCACTTGCCTGGGATATGTAAGTCCCTAGGATTGATTCCCTGTAAACAAAACCAAAACAGGTTACACGAAACAGTACTCAGTACTCTCACATATTGTGTATTATGTGAATTTTAGAAAACACCACTAAATTTTTTTTTTGTCCATCGTGGGACTTGAAATCTGGGCCTGGGCATTGTCCATGATCTCTTCAGCTCAAGGTTAGCATTCTGTCCCTTGAGCCACAGCACCACATCTGGTTTTCTGGTGGTTAATTGGAGAGAAGGGTCTCACGAACTTTTGTGCCCTGTCTGGCTTTGAACTGTGATCTTCAGATCTCAGCCTTCTGAGTAGCTAGGATTTATTACAGGCATGAGCCACTATACCCGCTCATTAAATTCTTCAACAGTTTTTAAGTGAATTGTGGTCCATTGTTACCAATTTGAGAAAATCACTTTGTAGAAATGATTCTAAAAGAATCATTGAGAGTTTTATAATGACCTATTAATACTACCATTTGCCTAGAAAAGTATATAATCTGACTACAATGTAGCTTTCATTTTATGTAATCATTTTGTGAACATTTTGTCCTTCAGCTTACCAATAAAACTTTAAGCCACAGCAGTCAGTCTGAGCTAGAAAGCCGACTCCATCAGCTAACAGAGACCCTCATTCAGAAGCAGACCATGCTTGAGAGTTTGAGCACAGAAAAGAACTCTCTGGTCTTTCAGCTGGAGCGCCTCGAACAGCAGATGCACTCTGCCTCCACAAGCACTAGCAATGGCTCCTCCATCAACATGTCTGCAATTGACAGTGGCGAAGGTAACCAAAAAGGGACACAACAATGAAGCAGGCTTTTGACATATTGTTGAAACTTCATCTGGTAAAGACGTGAGGCATGAGCTATGTGCAGTCAGTACACAACATATATAACCAATTCAGATCTCATAGGTGTTGGACCTAGAGAAGTAAGGCCTGAGTGTAGAGCAGAATTTGCTTTAATGAATCAGTGAATGATTATGAATACTGAAGCCAGTGTATAATTTGCCTATTTATTCATGCTCCATAACTTTGATAGAGAAATTTATAGAATCCCAAAATGCATATTCAAAAAGCATGATTTGGCATATACATCAACAGATCCATTTTTTAGTTATAGAGCTTCACAAAGTATTCAGTCATCAGATCTCTCAGTATTCTGACTTTGAAGTTTTCTTTAAAATTAAAAAATTAGCTGGGTGCTGGTGGCTCACACCCATAATCCTAGCTACTCTAGAAGCTGAGATCTGAGGATTACGAGTCAAAGCCATCCAGCGGGAAAGCCCATGAGACACTTACCTCCAATTAATCACACAAAAAGCCAGTTGTGGTGCTGTGGCTCAAATGGTAGAGTACTGGCCTTGAGCAGAAGGACTTCAGTGACAGTGCTCATCCTCAAGAATTCAAGCCTTAGGACTGGAAGTAGCACTGTAACTTAAAGTGGTAGAGTGCTAGCTAGCCTTAAGCAAAAGAGCTGAGAGACAGCACCTAGACTCCAACCCAAAAGTGTCTGGTGTGGCGATGGAACTGTAGGTAAGGTGGTCAAGGAAAATGGCTCCTTACTCAAGTTCCAAGGAAGATTTTTAAAAAGGGGGGATATGAAAAGATCTACAAGAAAAGTCTTCTAGGCAGCAAAAGAACAGGCGCAAAGGCCCTGAGACAGGTGTAGTTTAGGATTCTTCAGGAGCATCAAGGAGGCCGACAGTAGAGGAAGAGAAATCAGAACTTGGAGGAGGCTGGGCAAGGACTGTACTCTGAACAAGGAGAAAGCCACTGAAAGTCAGGACAAGAGTGACTGAACTGGTTTGCTCTTCAAGATGTCACTGCTGCTATGTTAACAATAGATTTGGTCTGGTGGTATGAATCATGGATAGAGTGCTTGCCTAGCATTCAGAAGGCCTGGGTTAAATCCCGGCACCACTGTAACAACAGCAGACTGCAGAGGGGACAAGAGCAGAAGCAAGGCGGTGGGGAACCGGCCTGGCATTAACCACATAAGATCACAGTGGGATTTGGAGGATTGATTTTAAAGGCCAGATGATAGGACTTTCTAGCAGACTGGAAGTGAAGTTTGAGAGCATAAAGAAGGATTTGGAAGCCAGGTGCTGAGGGGTCATGCCTGTAATGCTAGCTACACAGAATGCTGAGATCTGAAGATCTGGGTTCAAAGCCATCCCAGGCAGGAAAGTTTGTGAGAATCTTATCTCCAGTTAATCACTAGGAAACTGGAAGTGGAACTGTGGCTCAAAATGGTAGAGTACTACTCTTGTGGAAAGAACTCAGGGATAGCACCCAGGTTTTGAGTTCAGCCTCATGACTGACCCCCCCCCTCAAAAAAAAAAAAAAAAAAAAAAGAATTGGACTGTGTGGTCATGCCATAGGATAAGAAGTACCAGGAGAGGGAAGCTGCCAGTGAATAAAAACGGACATAATGATGATGATGATTATGATTTTGTCAGTCTTGGGGCTTGAATTTAGGGCATGGGCATTGTCCCTGAGCTGCTTTTGCTCAAGGTTAGCACTCTACCAGTTGAGCCTCAGTACACTTCTGGACTTTTCTGTTCATGTGGTATTGAGGAATCAAACCCAGGGCTTCATGCATGCCAGGCTAGCACTCTACCATTGAGCCACGTTCCTACCCCAAGAAATATACACATTTATATTGTTTGTTTTTTGCTGGTCTTGGGGCTGGAACTCAGGGCCCATATGGTGTCCCTGAGTTTCTTTGTGCTCCAGACTGGCGTTTTACCACTTGAGCCACAGCACCACTTCCAAAACAACACATTGGCAATTTTCTTTTTTAACAGTGCTGAGATTTGAACTCAGCCTTTTGCTCCCTAGTCAGAGTCAGGCATTGCACCACTTCAACCATGCCCACCCCCCAGTCTGAGAATCGTAATATTAGAAGATTCATAATCGAAGTGCCAATTGTCTGTTGTACATTGGAATGGCGTGGGCATGCAGCATGTTAGCCGAGCAGAAGCCCAGGGGTAGGACTCAAAGTCTGGAAATGCCACCTGGCCTCTCAATCCTGCTGGCACAGTGACAGAGGTTATTATAGTGTCAGCTCCTGCCATCGCTAGGTATTTGTAATCATGGTAGATTTTTCTAAAAGTTCTCTATCATTTTTTTTTTCTGGTTGTGGGACTTGAACTCAGGGTCTGGGCACTGTCCCTGAACTCTTTTGCTCAAAGCTAATACTATACCACTTTGAGACACAGCTCCACTTCTGGTTTTTGAGTTAATTGGTTTTGGTTAATTGGAGAGAAGAGTCTCACAGGGACTTTTCTGCCTGGGCTGGCATTGAACTGTGATCCTTGGCCCTCAGCCTCCTGAGCAGCTAGTATTATAGGTGTGAGTCACTAACGCCCAGCTGATTTTTAATTTTTGTGAAAATGGAAATATATACCTTCTATACTCAGTTGCTTTATGGTGTAATGCTTAGAAAGTTGTCCTTGAAAATTCCTTCCACATTTAATAATACATTTTCAATTCTGACTTACTTAGAAAGTGGATTTGGGTATCAGTACATTGATCTATTTTCTTATTTAAATAGGGACACGACTACGAAATGTTCCTGTTCTTTTTAATGACACAGAAACTAATCCAGCAGGAATGTATGGAAAAGTTCGCAAAGCTGCTAGTTCCATTGACCAATGTAGGTAAGCAGTGCTGGGTCAGGGTGAGCGATGGGCTATAGCTGTTGTTAGGTCTGCTTCCCACTGGAAAGCTGATGTTTGCAAACTATCAACTCACTTTTCTGATGTTCAGGGCCATGAAATTGGTTCAAGAGGTCTACCAGTGCTTATGCTTTAATGGACCCTAACTACTTGTCTTCTTCCAATTATTAAAACAAAAACAGACTTCATAAATCTCATTAAGACTGAAATCCCAGCACTCGGTGGCTGAGACAGGAGGATCTCTTCTTTTTTGGGAGGGGAGGAGGAGTTAGGGAGTCAGTCATGGGGCTGGAACTCTGGATCTGGGCACTGTCCCTGAGCTCTTTAGCTCAAAGCTATCTCCTTACCCCTGGAGCCACAGCACCACTTCAAGTTTTCTGGTGATTAGTTGGAGATGAGTCTCACCAACTTTTGTGCCTGGGCTGGCTTTGAACTGAGATCTGGGGTCTCAGTTTCCTGAGTAGCTAGGATTAATATCTGAGCCACTGCACCTGGCAAGAAGGACCCCTTGAGCTTAGGAGTTCAAAATTAGCCTGAGAACAAGATTCCATAATTTTTTTTGTCATGAGGCTTGAAACTCAGAACCTTAGTGCTGTGCCTGAGCTCTTTGCTCAAGGCTAGTGCTCTTCCACTTTGAGTCATACTTTGAGCCACTTTCATTTTCTGATGCATAATTGAAGATGAGAATCTCATGGACTTTCCTGCCTGGCATGGCTTCGAACTGTGATCCTCAGATATCAGCTTCCTGAGTAGCTAGGATTTCAGGTGTGAGCCACAAGGGCTCAGCAAGATCCCATAATTAAAAAATTTTTTTTTTCATTGAAAAATTCTTGGGCCTAGAGTTTGGCGTAGTGGTAGAGTGCTTGCCTAGCATGCGTGAAGATCAGGGTTCAATTCCTTCGTACCACATACATAGAAAAGGCCAGAAGTGATGCTGTGGCTCAAGTGATAGAGCTCTAGCCTTGAGGAAGCCCAAGACAGTGTTCAGGCTCTGAGTTTAGTCCTCAGGATTGGTTAAAAAATAAAAAAAAAAAAGGAAAAAAAGAAAAATTCTCATAAAGCTGTGTTCATTTGAAAATTTTATCCCGGTAGTTTATTGTATGATTGGACGAAAAGATTCTGCTACATATAACTGAACAGCATTCATGTTAATATTTATTTTATATAATATGCAAAATTTATATTATCAGTCTTCCTAGTTTTACTGAGTGGTGAGCAACAGGGGAAAGGCAGTCATGGAGGTGTGGTCTAAGGGCCTTGTCTACTTTAGTTACTTTTCAGATAGAGTTACATTTTTTGTCCAGGCTAACCTTAGACCACAGTCCTCCTGTTGCATGGCTGGAATTACAAGCATGTGCTACCACTTCCAGCAGTGTATTGCTTTGATAAACTTCATATATAAATAATATACTATATGCTCCTTTTCTTTTAGTGTTAATAATTAAAACAGTGTTAATGAACTGTTACCTAATACATCAATGTGTCCCTACCCTTCTTTGTTGCCATAGCAGTAAGATTCCTGAAGCCACAGGACTAGGATGCTCCCAAATGAAGCCCGTGCATCTCAGCTATGACTCTTACGTTTAGTGTGTAGAATCCTGGTGTAGCACATTGTGTTGGCAGTAAGAGAAGCACAGCGGTGCATATGTAGGGAGCATGTTGGGGGTCATAGCACTGGGCATCCCGCTGCACAAGTGTTAGCTTGCATCGCTATATCCTTTTGGAAGCAAGTGCTTACACAAAAGCTTCCACATCCACTATTTGCAAGTTAATGCCAACCACAATGTTTTTCCATTCTTATGATTCATCTCTTCTGTGTTAAAGCAAGATTTATTTAGACAAGGTCCACACTTACCTCCTGTAATTGTGACCACAGAATTAAAAGAAATGCCTTGTGCTAAAGTTAACAGCCCAAATAATGATAAAAAGTGTTCTCTGTGATCTTTGTGCATGGTTATTTTAAGTAATCATTTATAGTCTACTATTAAAAAAACATTCCTCTTTGGTAACCACATAGTTTAAGTGAGTGACACTTTTAAAACCACCAGATATTAACAAGGGAAGATTTGTTTTGAATGTAATTCCTTCTCTCTTCCCCACCCATTCTGTACAGTATTCGTCTTGGAATTTTTCTACGAAGATACCCCATAGCACGAGTATTTGTAATTATATATATGGTAAGTAGAATTTCTCAACACACTGCTGCACTCAATTTTAGCTCTTTTTTTTTGGGGGGGGGTGAGTCATGGGGCTTGAACTTGGCCTGGGCACTGTCCCTGACCTCTTTAGCTCAAGGTTACCACCCTACCCTTGAGCCAAGCCTCACTCCAGGTTTTGTAGAGGTTAATTGGAGATAAAGATTCTTAGGTCCTTTTGTGCCAGGCTGGCTTCGAATCTTGATCCTCAGATCTCAGCCTCCTGAGTAGCTAAGATTCTAGGCTCAAGCCACCATGCACGGCAATTTTAACTTTTTCTTTTTTTTTTTTTTTTTTTGTCCAGTTGTGGGGCTTGAACTCAGGGCCTGAGTGCTGTCCTTGGACTTTTCTCAAGGCTAGAACTTTACCCTTGAGCTACATCACCACTTTTTTTCTATGTATATTGTGCTGAGGAATCAAACCCTGGTCTTTGTGCATGCTAGGCAAGCACTCTACCACTAGGCCAAACTCCTGGCCCAATTTTAGCTCATTTTTAAAGCTGCTATTCTTACTATTGTTTTAGCAGTCATATTTCAAAGAGAGTGGAAATGTGGGTTAGTGGTAGAATGCTTGCCTAGCATGCATGAAGCCCTGGGTTCATTTTCTCAGTACTACATAAACAGAAAAGGCCAGAAGTGGTACTGAGGCTCACGTGGTAGATTGCTAGGTTTGAGCAAAAGAAGCCCAGGGACAGTACCCAGACCCTGAGTTCAAGCCCAGGATTGGCAAAAGGAAAAAAAAAAAAAAATTGAGGGCTGGAAGTTTGGCTTAGTGGTATATAGAGAGTGCTTGCTTAGCATGCACAAAGACTCAGGTTCAATTCCTCAGAAATACATACATAAAAAATTCAGAAATGATGCTGTGGCTCAAGTAGTAGAGCTCCATCCTTGAGAAAACCCAAGGACAGTGCTCAGGCCTTGAGTTCAAGCCCAGGACCCAGGGGGAAAAAAAAAATTTTTTTTTTTTTTTTGGTAGGTCATGGGACTTGAACTTGGCCTGGGCACTTTCCCTGAGCTCTTCTGCTCAAGGCTACTGCTGTACTCTTTGAGCCACAGCGCCACCTCGGTTTTCTGGTGGTTAATTGGAGATGAGTCTCAAGGTCTTTAGTGCTCAGGCTGGTTTTGAACCTCGATCCTCAGTCAGCCTCCTGAGTAGCTAGGATTACAGGCGTGAGCCACTACACTTTACAAAAAAATATTTCTTTGAAAGTAGAATTTATATATGACTATTTTTTCTTTAAAAAGATTTTAAACTAGTACTAATTTCTATATTGATGAACAGTTGTTTTAATTATTTTTCATATTTTGCTTTAGTTTCTTTCTTTCTTTCTTTTTTTTTTTTTTTTTGCCAGTCCTGGGACTTGAACTCAAGGCCTGAGCATTATCCTTGGGCTTTTCCTCAAGGCTAGCCCTCTACAACTTGCCACAGTATCATTTCTGACTTTTCTATGTGTGTGGTACCGAGGAATCAAACCTGGGTCTTTGTACATGCTAGGCAAGCTCTCTACCACTGGGCCAGGTTCTCGGCCCCTGCTTTAATTTCTTAAAGCATTTCAGTGATGCTTTGTGATTTGTGTTCTTCTAGGTTTCTTAGCTATAATAAAACAATTGAAGAAATGTAGGCATTGTTCCATGTGTCCTGTGCCTCAAAAGCCTCCCACCCACCTCCCGCCCCCCATAAATACATATGCACATGCCAGGTGCTAGATAGGGTATATAGGGTCTGCAGAATGGCTGGGTTGGACTTAAAGGGGCTGTTTCCTTCAGAAGTAACAGAAGCCTACTTGAAATTTCTCTGTGATCCACTAGAGGGAAGAGTCATTCCACTAAGTGAAAAGTTTCTGCAAATGGAGGGTGAGAAGAACAAAATAAGGAAGGGGTCAGAAAGAATTCAGGCCAGGGACTGAGTTCCCAGGCTGGTGTCAGCAGTGACAGGTGCAGAGTGGCGAGGTTTAGGTGATGCACCACCCTGATGGGTACCTACACCGCACCATACCATCTCCTGTTCACCAGAGCCCAGCTACATGCCCTCAAATACACAAAGCCTTGCAGCCAACTTCCTGACTGTAGAGATTCTAATCGAGGCACCAGATGATTTATAAAGCATACACTGAGAATTCTGGAACTATAGCAACTCTTTACACGAGCTTCCCCGCCTTGTTCATTTCTTCCTTCACTGCCCACCCAGTAAACATGGACTGAGCCCTGCCTGTATTTCAGATCTGAGACAAGACATGATTCTTGCCCTCCAGGACTGCATGCAGGGCTTTGGGTAATGACAGATAGACTGGTAATCCATGGATTTTCCTTCTTTAGGCTCTGCTGCACCTTTGGGTCATGATTGTCCTATTGACTTATACACCAGAAATGCACCATGACCAACCGTACGGCAGATGAACTGAGCCAGACTGTGGTGGTTGTCTTTTCTGGACCTGGGATTGGCACGAAGGCTGGTTGCCTAAACTGCTGAGAATGGTGTCTGAGATGATTTTACCACTACAGCTTTTAATTTTTTAAGTTATTATACAAGTGCTCTGCTACCTAAATCTTCCTCTTATTTCCTTCAAATGGTAAGTTTCTAAAACAGACAGGAACAAGCTTAACTCTGAGTCCAGTGGTCCTAAAATATACGGAGAGATCCTGGGGAGCTCACCTCTGTATAGACCTTCCTGAATTTTAAGTGACACTGATTATGGATTATAATCAGGGAAACTAATTGTATTTAGTGATAAAAATAAAAAAAAGTTTTTTAATAATTAAGTTGGCTTTTGTATTTTCAACATTGCAAATAGAGATTTAATTTTTCCATGTTAAAGGCTTAATTGGTGTGAATCTTTTTATAAGTACATAAATAAAATTTATTGTACATATATATATTTTTAATGGTTTTTCATCTCATTTAAGGGGACTTTTCCAGAAGGACTTTGGCGAGAGGGGCAGTGCTTGTAGGTCACCAGTGATTTGCTGCTATCCTGTGGCCGTTCTCAGCTCTGCTGCAGCCCCGCGTGCCTCCCTGACCTCCCTCACACTCACAGAACATTCCTGTGCTTTTCCCTACTCTCCAGCCTGCACCTGGGCTTAGCCTGTGGCAGCCGTAGCCCCTCTTATAGCACTTAGGCCCACTCCAGCCAGAGCTGTTACAGCCATATCCTTTGAAAAGATGTTTTCAGTCCAGTGCAACCCTGTTTTACGTCCAGATTCTTCAGTTTTTCTATCACTTGGGTCCTGGTGGTCTTGTCATAGGTAACAGCATGAGTAGAAATTGGCGTCCTGTGAGAAGGAGATGCTTTTGATGCAGCACTTACGTGCCTAGCTGAAAACTTGACAGTTTCTGTTTTTAATAATGTTACCATCATGACTTCAATTGGCATGTAAGATGTATCAAACTTCAAGTTTTAGTGTCTTTTAGGATGTGTATGTCCCATCTTTCTCATAATCAGATAGAGTTGTAAAGGTCATATTGAGTGTGTTTAGACTTTTTCCACTTGCCACGAACGAGAAAGTCAGAAAGTTCCATATGATTCAAAACTAAACATTAGCACGTTGGTGTAGAGACGCACTATGAACTCTTATGGGGTTTGCAGTAATTCGGTTCTTAGGAGTGACAGCTCACCACAGTCCAAGCTGTGGAGTCAGCTCCGATCTTTAACAGGCTAAAGTAAGACTTTAGCCTTGTTAATGTTTTTTAAAGACTTTGTCTCCTAATTTGGAAACATTTCTGGAAAATGATTAGAACCAGGTTACAAACTTAAAATGGAAAGCAGGACATGTTTCATCCTTGTGCATTGCCAGCAGCTCCGGAGTCCTGGCTGTTGTTGAGAGGTCTGTAAATCTTGTCCAGTCTTCTACATTCTAGGCTTTGGAAATAGTTTGAGTAAGTGTTTTAGGGATTCTTTTCCGGTAGTAACTGAAATCTTTGAATTTTAAGTTTCCTGATTCCTGACCGCTAAAACTAGAATTTGTAAAGTATTGTCATTCACCAACCCTTAGGTAGAAGTTGTTGCAGGAGGGCCCATTGCATCCTTCCTGACCAGTGCATTTATTGCAGGTGGTTCAAATAGATATGATACAGGAAGCTGTGCTACTTATAGGTGACAGGTAGAAAGTAAGATTATTTTTTTTAAGTCCCCCTTCTCTAGGTATTATAGATATTGTGCTTTGTGAAAGCTGCTACAGAAAATTTATCAGGGGGCCAGGTAAGTACTGGAAAAAGTGGGGAAGGGGCCCTCGGTCTGGGGAGAGAAGGAAACAGGTAAAGCCTTGAGGAGTCTCTGGAGAAAAGCAGCCAGAAGGCAGAGTCATTTCAGCTCACAGCTTCAGGCCATCATAACAGAAGGTGTAGCAGGGCAGAGTGGTTCACATTATGCCAAGTAAAAGGGGAATACAGAAAGGGCAGTGAGCAAGTAGCCTTCCCCACCTCCTACCTTTTACCACCTCCCATTGAAGCTACCATCTAATGAGTCTGGGAAGAGATTCAGTCACTTCCCCCGGAGCCCATCTGCTGGTAGCATGCCCAGTGAGTCTGTAGGTGACATTTTGTATCCAAACCATAGCATCACATTGATGCATTTGGAAATTCAGACCTGCTGCTTGCTCTCCATGTTCAAAGTTAACTCTTCATTTTTGTTTAAGCTGAGGACAAATAAAAAAGTAAGCAATCCAAGAATAGAGCCTCATGTCTGAAGATGAACATCTCACATCCTTTGATTAACCATTTTAACATGGTTAGAACTTGCTGTGTATCTTTGGCTTTTTCTGATCCATCGAGGGGAAAGAAAGGTTGTGTTATTTAGCCATGTCATCTCCCAGTGTACAGAACTGTGCTAGGCACATAGATGGCCTAGGGCAGATCTCTGTTGTACTTTGCAGACTGAGTTGAGTAGAGCATGAAGTTCAGTAGCACAGCCCATCTGGGTCCTAAAACCAGAGCATGTGGATGTAAATTGGGCAGCTGGGCTATGCTTCTCTAAGAGGGAACTGTGTAAATACCAAAGCATGGGCTAGGGGTGCAGGTCAGTAGTCTAGCCCTTGCCTGGCAACACAGCCAGAAAATATAAATAAATTACTGATAAAGTTCATAGTTGTCCATAGTTATCTTGGTCCATTCAGAAGGCTCTTTAAAAATAATACCATAGATGGGTGAATTTGTGAACCACAGAAGCTGATTTCTCAACAGTTTGTAGGCTGAGAAAAGCACTAAGCTGGTAGTATAGGCAGGATCCTGATTCAGACAGCTGGTAACCTTTCCTGGTGGAGGGGAGAAAAGATTTCTCCATTGCACACCGAACTTCCTTAAAGAGGTCAGGTTGGAGCCAGTTTCTGATCTCATCTGTAATCCTAGCTACTCAGGTGACTGAGATTTGAGGATCATGGTTCAAAGCCAGTCCAGGCAGGAAAGTCTGTGAGACTCTTATCTCCAATAAACTACTCAGAAAAGGCTGGAAGTGTGCTGTGGCTCAAGTGATAGAGCACTAACCTTGAGCACAGTGAGGCTTAGCGCCCAAGTCCTGAGTTCAAGTCCAGGACCAACCGGGGCAGGGAAAAAAGGTCAGGTTGATGCATAAGCTGTAAGTAATTTGATTTCACTCAAATTATTTAAGTGAGTCAAATCTAAGAAAACATTAAATATAAACAGAACTAGGACATACATTCTCAACATTGGCCAACAGAGCGACAAATTAATTGAAGAAAGCAAAACTGTCTGTCTTCATATATATATATGAAGAAAGCTGGGACTAGAATGGCAAGACAGAGACACCAACTCCTGCCCTTGAGAGCCTACATACTCTTAAAGCCACTCATGGTCTAGCCCCGCTATCTCCCAGCTTCCTATGCTTCTTGTCAGCCTCTGGCTCACCTGCAAGTCTACTTTCTGCCCCAGATACTCACTGTTTCTTCTTTCGGGAGGATTTACGGCTCTCCTCAGGTCAGCCTGGCCTCATGACCTGACTTGCTTTGATGGTGAAATGTCAATGGAAGAGATACTTGCTTTTCCAGGCAGAAGCTTCTCAGCTATGGTTTTCCCTGACTCATTCCTCCTCCACAGTTCACCAAGACCCTACAGCAGCTGCTCCCTCTGAAGAGGCCTGGAGTGCATGAGTCCAGGTCTCCTGAAGGAAAAGTACAGCTTCCCTTAGTGAGCCCTGAGGTATTGGAGGTTGTTTGTTACTGTGACATAACCTAGCAATAGCCAACGCAAGTACCTCTCAACGTACACTTAGAACATATCTCCTTGTCTCTTATTCCCCCATATCCTGGTCAGAATGCAGGAAGGAGCCACAAACCAAAGAAGAAGCTGGAAGACACACAACAGATTCTCTCCTAGGTCCGCTGGGAGGAATACAGCCCTGCCCAGACCTCCAGTTTAGCCTGAGGAGGCCAGCCTCAGCTTTCCAAACTCCAGAACTGTAGAATATCTTGGTAGTTTTCTAAGCCAGTTGTAACTATTTAGTTGTAACTTGTAACTATCTAGTTACATTTGCCTCTGGGTGTAGAATACAAGGCTCTTCCTAGGAGTTCAAAGTGGATTCGTAAAAGGAATTTTTTTTGGGGGGTGGTGGTGGTCAGGGTCTTGAACTCAGCCTGGGCGCTATCCCTGAGCTCTTCAGCTCAAGGCTACCACCCTACCCTTGAGCCACGCCCCACTTCCTGTTTTCTAGAGGTTAATTGGAGATAAGAGTCTCAGGTCCTTTTGTGCCTGGGCTGGCTTTGAACCATGATCCCCAGATCTCAGCCTCCTGAGTAGCTAGGATTACAGGTGTGAGCCACCGTGCCCGGCTAAAAGGAAAAAAAATATATATATATATATACATATATATATGCATGCTGATGTTAGACAGTAGGGGTTGTTAGATTACAAGTTGGTAAGTCAGGTGGGATAATGTCACCCCTTCCTTGGCTCTCCCTCAGTTTCTCTGTGCAGTGCATATTCTGAACTGGGATGAGCCCACAGCAGTGAAAACCCTGCTGCCCACCAGCTCCACACATCCTTGACCGCAGAAACTGCTCAGCCACAGGCCATCAAGGCCACTCAATAGCACAAACTCCTGCGCCCCCGGCATTGCTCCTGGGGCCCATACCACTATTGTGGTGCCAGCTGGGAGTGTGGAGGTGGGGATGGGTCTAGTTGACAATTACCATGCTCCTTAGCCACGGTTACCCTATCATCCCTCCCAGTCAGCTGGTCCTTGCCAGGCCCCTGTCCTGTGTCCCTGCACACTGTACCCTGACCCTTCCTGGGGAGTTGGTGTTGGTTTACTCTTCATTGGACCCCAGTTGGGATCTCTGTCAAGGTGGCACAGCGAAAATGCCCTCCTGTTGAAGGCCATTCTTTTACAGATGAGCCAGCAGGCTCAACGCCACTGTGCTTCTCCTGCTATTTCACGTGGGCTCTGAAACATGTCTTCATTGCAGAGAGCCATGTGTTTGCACTCTGCTCACCAAACAGGGCAGTTTCTCAGACCTGTCTGGCACATGCACGCACTTGTATTTCGTGTCTTGGCTACAATCACCCAGTAGCTTTTAGTGGCCAGAGAGAATCATTCATTTTAATTTTTTGCAAATAATGCTCAATCGTGGGTAAGGCCAGCTGCATTCTGCTAAGGTAATTGTCCATGAGAGGAGGTAGGTGTGCTCTCCTCAGCCCGTGCATGCCCCGGGCACGGGGACCAGACACTCCTCCACCCACCCAAGCAGGACTTTGCCTTTTTTTAATGGCTTTTTTTTTTGTGCCAGTTGTGGGGCTTGACCTCAGGGTCTGGGCACTGTCCTTGGACTTTTCTCAAGGCTCCACCACTTGAACGACAGCACCACTTTCAGCTTTCGTCTGTGTACATGGTACCAAGGAATCGAACCCGGGTCTTCGTGCATGCTAGGCAAGCACTCTACCACTAGGCCAAACTCCCAGCCCAGGACTTTGCCTTTTTGTAGAAGATTAAATAAGAATGCCATAAAATTGGATCTAAAAACATTTCAAATCACTTCAGTTCTTTCTGATTATTAGAATAATATTCTTTACTTGTGGAAGAATATACAGAAAAGATTAAAGAGAAAGCATCTTCATCCAGATCTACCCTACTGAGCTAGCGTGTCATGTTCCGGCTTGTTTCTCTGCATTTCCCTCTGAATTCTGCAGGTATATGGCATAGAAAGGTCCAGAAGTGGAGAAAACACTGTACCCACCATGTTCTTTTTCTTTGTATATGTGTGAATGCATGTGTGTGCTGGGGGTTTGTAAATTTTTAGCACATACTCTACCATTGTGCTCATCCCTCACCCACAATTCTCATAATGGTATTTTTGTTTGTTTGTCAGTTATGGGGCTTGAACTCTGGGCCTGGGTGCTGTCCCTGAGCTCTTCAACTCAAGGCTACCGCCTTGCTCCTTGAGCCACAGCGCCCCTTCTGCTTTTCTAGTGGTTAATTGGAGATAAGAGTCTCATGTATTTTAGTGTTTGGGCTAGCTTTGAACTGCGATCCTCAGGTTGAGGCCTCCTGAGTAGCTAGGATTTCAGATGTGAGCCACTACACCTGGCTTTGTGGGGGGGGGGGAGGGTGAGTCATGGGGCTTGAACTAGGCCTGGGCGCTGTCCCTGAGCTCTTCAGCTCCAGGCTATCACCCTACTCCTGGGCCTGGGCACTGTCCCTGAGCTCTTTAGCTCAAGGCTACCACCCTACCCTTGAGCCAAGCTCCACTTCCCTTTTCCAGAGGTTAATTGGAGATAAAGAGGGTTGGCTTTGAAGCCTCAGATCTCAGCCTCCTGAGTATCTAGGATTACAGTCATGAGCCACTGTGCCCAGCTGTTTTTTAAACTATATTTTTTTGACTTTTCTTTTTTGCTACTGGGAATCAAACCCAGGATGTTGAACTTGCTAGGCAAGTACTTTGCCACTGAACTACACCCCAGCCCTCGTAATTGTATTTTTTAAGAAGAAAGATTTTATTCCCATGCACATCTTCACAGTAAACATTTTTAATTATGTTTTAATCCTTTTTCTTTTTTTTCTTTTTTTTTTTGCCTTTCCTGGGGCTTGAATCCAGGGGTTGGGTGATGTCTCTGAGCTTCTTTGGCTCTAGGCTAGCTCTCTATCACTTCAGCCACAGTGCCACTTCCAGCCTTTTCTGAATAGTTATTAGAGACAAGAGTCTCATGGACTCATGGACTTTCTTGCCTGGGCTGGCTTTGAACTGTGATCCTCATCTCAGCCTCCTGAGTAGTGAGGATTTCAAGCATGAGACACTGGCACCTGGCTTATGGGACTTGAACTCTGGGCCTGGGCATTGTCCCTGAGCTCTTCAGCTCAAGGCTATCACCCTACCCCTTGAGCCACAGCTCCACTTCTGGTTTTCTGTTGGTAATTGGAGATAAGAGTCTCACAGACTTTTTTTTTTAGTGCCCAGGCTGGCTTTGAACTGCAATCCTCAGATCTCAGCCTCTTGAGTGGCTATGAGTACAGACATGAGCCATTGTGCCTGGCTTTAAGTAATTATGCAAAGGAGTTACCAGTCAACAAATGAATTTAGAAGTATAATGTTTCTTGATCAATGTCATCATCATCATCATCTCCCACGCCTCACCCTCAATTTTATGGGGCATTCATTGAGAATTATGACTGCATTCTCTCCCCTTCATTCCTCTACCCTCTTCGTCCCCTTTTCCCCCTTCCCTCCCCTCACACCTTTCAAGTGCTGGTTTCCTGGTATCTATTTTGTTGGACTGTTGAGTTTTCCTAAGAAATTATACCGTCTGAATTTTCCCCTACAAACGCCTTACGTTGGTTAATATGTTTGTATATACTTACATACAACCCTGTATGTTCACTTGTATATTTATAAATTAGATCTAACTCTGACATATGAGAGAAAACATGCATCCTTTTTCTCTCTGGGTCTGGGTTACTTAACATAATTTTTTCCAGGTCCATCCATTTCTTGTAAAGATGTGCTATCATTCTTCCTAACAGATAAATGAAATTCCATTATATATCTATATATATCATTGTTTTGTTTTTGTTTATTTGTTTGTTTTGCCAGTCCTGGGGACTCAACTCAGGGCCTGAGCCTTTTTTCCTTGGGCTTTTTTTCTTCTGGGCTAGTGCTCTACCACTTGAGCCACACCACCACTTCCGGCTTTTCTATGT
The DNA here is from genome assembly GCF_031878675.1 of Megascapheus bottae. Classification (NCBI taxonomy): domain Eukaryota; kingdom Metazoa; phylum Chordata; class Mammalia; order Rodentia; family Geomyidae; genus Megascapheus; species Megascapheus bottae. Next base: position 24,798,128 of record NC_143522.1, read on the forward strand.
ATGTGGTACTGAGGAATCGAACCCGGGTCTCCATGCATGCTAGGCAAGCACTCTGACCACTAGGCCTAACTCCCGGTCCTACCACATTTTCTTAATCCTTCCGTCCACCGAGGGGCATCCGGGCTGTTTCCAGAGCTCGGGGTGATGAAAAGTGAACATGGCTGTGCTGTGGACTTCGCTGTATCCTGATTTGTAATCTTTTGGATAAATGCCAGGAGTAGATGAGTGGAGCTCAGACAACAGCCTTCAGAAGGGCTACACAGTCTACTCCATGAGTTAGGCACCAGGAACACCCCTCAAACTGGGGAGAAGCAGGAGCTTTGGGGGAGCACCTTTCAAATGCTAAGACATAAAAAAATAATATCTGGGAGTGATCACCTTGTGTCCCTTTGAGACTGTCCCTGGAGAGGCCACAGACCTGGCTTGATGGCAGATGAACATCAAGACTACAAGTCCCACGCTGATGCAAACCTGGGCTCATTGTCTACAGGAAGTTAGGCTAGCAGGCTTTGTAGTAAGTCTCACCTCATCCAGAATCTCATTAGTATTTAAAGAAGGACATCCGCCGACATGGGGTGAATCTCTGGTCTAAACCCTCATCTCTCAGGCCAGAAAATGGAGTTTAAACTGAGCTTCCTGTAGTTAGTTGAGAGCAGGGCCCAGCCCAGGGTCCTCAGCCCAGACCCCTTTCCACCCTCACATCACGGGATGTGTCAGATGTGTGTGGCCTGGTTGTGCCCCGCCAAGCACTGCCCAAGCAGGTCTGGGGTCCTGCCTGCCAGCCAGGAGTCTCCACACTGGTTTCTAGCATTCTGGGAGTTTGGCTTCCAGGCAGCACAAATAGGAAACGTGCATCTGTAAAAATCAGGTGGAGTGTTTGTTCATGTCATGGCCCCGCACTCGAGGGCCATGTTGTAGTTTGGGAAGGTATGGGAGGGTGGCACCAAGCCTCCTGGGTAAGTAACAGCTGTACTAAATACAAGCAACTCTCTTGGTGTCTTCCAAGCACAAGCGGATTCTTCCCTAGATAAATTGGGACATGCTGTGGGACACATTCTGTGTCTAGGCTAGAGTTGCTGTGGCCACAGATACTTGGCTGGGAGCTGTGCAGCAGCTGTGTGGCCCCCCCTCCCCTGACTTCCCCATGCATGTGACAGCTCAGGTTGCTACAATGAAATATTGCAGGCTAGGTTGTTTCTATTTATCTCTCCCAGTTCTACAGGCAGATGTCCAGGGTCAAGCTCTTGGGAGAATGGGTATATGGTGAGGGTCTTCTCATTTTCAGACAGCTGTCTTCTTACTGCTTCATCTTCTTACTGTTGAAGACACAGCTCTTGTCTTTTGATTGTGTGTGTGTGTGTTTGTGTGTGTGTGTGTGTGTGTGTGTTTGCGTGCACGCGCACGCGTGTGCGCCAATGCTTGAACTTGGGACCAGAACACTGCTTCTTAGTTCTTCTGCTCAAGGTTGATGATCTACCAATTAAGCCACAGCTCTACTTCTGGCTTTTTGGTGGTTAGAGATAAGAATAACTTGGACTTTCCTACCCCAGCTGGGTTTGGCCCAAGATCCTCAGCTGTCAGCCTCCAGAGTAGCTAGGTTACAGACATGAGACATCAACATCCTGTTTCTTCCTCTTAGAAACACACTAACCCCATCCTAGGGGCTTCATGACTTTTATGCCATCTCACCCTGGTTACACAAGGCCCATCTCCACATGCCATGCCACTGGGATGAGCTTTGGCACCTGAATTTTGACAGGATATGTTCAGTACATAGTGGGATATATGCTTGAAAAAGGTCTTCAGGAAATTTTAAATTCTATTAAAGAAATACACCGGGCATGGTGATTTAAACCTGTGATTGCAACACTCGAGGGAAAGAGGAAATGGAGCTCTCAAGCTACATAGTAAATTCCTGTCCCCCCACCACCAAAAAAAAAAAAAGAAGAAGAAGAAAAGGGAGAGGGAGGACCGGCAAAGCCAGGTGTAGTGACTCAATCCTGTAATTCTAGATACTTGGGAAGGTATACTGGGAAGTTGTGGTTTCAAGGCCAGCGCTGGCATAAAGATTTGTGAGCACGTTTCCCCATCTGCCAACGCACTGGGCCCCGCGCTGTGGCTAGGCTTGGTGGGGCTGTGTGATTGGTCAGGGTCTACACAGGGCCTGGAAATTTGGAGTTTAATCGTGGCTGTGGAGGGTAAGTGGAGCAGCCAAGGCCCATGGCCTGCCTGCAGCCTCCCTGTGATGCCCCAGAGCCTGGCAGTAGCCTCATATCACAACTGTCAGTTCCACTTGGGGAAGATATTGGGCAAATTTATATTCAGAATGAAGCTATTACTTACCATGTATTAGTACTAAGAGTTTTCAGAGGAAGATCTTGTCAGTCATGAGTTACAGTAAAGTACATAGATGAAGATGGAACTCTTTTTTTTTTTTTTCCAGTCCTGGGCTTGAGCTCAGAGCCTGAGCGCTGTCCTTGGACTTTCTCAAGGTAGAGCTCTACCACTTGAGCCTCAGCACCACTTCCGGCATTTTTCTATGTATGTGGTACCAAGGAATTGAACCCGGGTCTTCTTCATGCATGTCAGGCAAGCACTCATCACTAGACCGAACTCCCAGCCCTGGATATGGAACTCTTATAAGGATTTTTGATCATTCTGATCTTTCCTTGTGATTTCAGTATGGAAGGGTACTGGAACTGGCACTGTTTGTTAATGGCCCTCGGATCAAGTCAGATGAGACGTCCCTACCAAGGTAAAGGGAATGTTCATTGGGTAGCTTTGAACCACTCGTGGAGCTGTGAGTGGCAGGGAAGAAAACACCAGCTGCTTCTGATCTTCCAGAAAACCATCAGGTTATTGCAGCTTTACAGCCTCTGAAAATCCAAGATGAAATCAGTTAAAAGCATCAGATCATCAATTGGCTTAACAGATGGTCGGATTTCCGCCCCATCCCCCACCCCATGCTCCTGTAGTCAGGAGACCGTTCAGGACTGCTTGACAGCATCACTTCCTTGTCCTTCTCATTGGCTCATCCATTGCAAAGTCGGGCCTCAAAAACCTCTACACACAGCAGCTCGGACACAAGCAAGTCAGATGCTCCAGCAGGAACCCAAGATCCAGCTAACTATAGCCCATAGAATGAACCCCAACAACAGACTGGGCCCTAAAAACAACCAGGGGTATAGCCACCAACCAGCTTCTCAGGTACTGGCACCTGCCTTTTGTGGCCAGCCACAACTGCCCACTCAGGCACCACAGGAGAACCAGGTTAGATTTTCCCTCCACAGACTGACGCTGCCCAAACGTCCTAGCCCAGTTATTGTGCTACGGTCCCTGCTTCTCGGCCTGGGATGACTCTAAGCCAGCCAGGTGCTTAGCAACCCAAGCCAGGCTTTCCCTGGTGACCCCTCTTCCAAGTGGGCCGTAACCACCCTCCCATTGGTTAGGCTATGACCGACCTGAGCCTGGCTGTCCATTAAGAAGGCTCAGCTACCCGGATGAATAGCACCAACGGCCAATGGTACTGACACTCCAGAAGACTCTGGGTGTTCAAGTTCAGAAATTTTCAAAGCAGAGCATTTTTCATGATTCCATTGTGGCTGTTAGTTGAAAGTATAATTTGCTAGACTATCACAAAAGGCCAAAGTGAGGGTTGTGTCCTTCTCTGATTAAAAATATAGCAGCTTCTGGGTTATTTGCAGACTACTACACTCAAATGTGTATGAAGTGATTGGCTTTCTGGCTCCCCTGTCCTGAAGAATAATGAAATGCTAGGTTGAAGTTTACTATCTTACTTGGTGTTTTACTACTAATATGAGGTACTAGAATTCCTTGAGAAGATGACTAGACAGTATCTATAAACTGTAACAATGACAAGCTGATAAAGGTGATGGAATTAAAAACGAAGTTGGGGGGCCCGGAGTTTGGCCTAGAGGTAGAGTGCTTGCCTAGCATGCACGAAGACCTGGGTTCGATTTCTCCGAACCACATACATAGAAAAAAGCCAGAAGTGGTGCAGTGGCTCAAGTAGTAGAGCTCTAACCTAGAGAAAGCCTAAGAACAGTATTTAGGCCTGGACCTCAAGGCCCAAGAATTCCAAAAAGCAGCAGCAAGAATGGCAGCTGACTTCCAGTACACAATAATGGAAGCCAGCAGGTAGGGAAGGGGCAGCTTCTGTGTTCTGGGGAAACATGACTGTTGGCCTCAAAATCTGTAGTCACCCAAAGTGTCTTTTAATGATGAAGTTTCGTTAAAGATATTTTCAAAGTCAAGCATCCATGTGTCACACCCATAAGCCTAATGACTCAGGAGGCTGAGACTTGGAATTGAGGTTCAAAGCTAGTCCAGCAGGAAAGCTCATGAGACTCTTATTGCCAATTAACCACCAAAAGCAGTAAGTAGGGCTGTGGCTTAAGAGGTAGAGTCCCAGCTTTGAACAAAAAAAGCTAAGGTACAGCACCCAGGCCTGAGTTTCTATAGCAGTACTGAAAAAACAAAGACATTTTCAGACAAAAGACAAGTGGATTGTTTGGACTGAATTGTGACAGATGGCAGAAGACAAAGGTTGAGTCCTGGACCTACCACAGAGTTGGCCCCAAGCCTGAATGACAGGCATCTGATCATACTGTTCTTATCTAAGAATAAACCATATGGATAAGTGACTGTATCAGCCAGCTACTGCTCTGTGACAAAAGAATCCACACTTCAGTGACCTCAAATGATGCTTTGTAGATCTGGACTGGGCTCAGTAGACCTTGCTCATGGCCTGCCAGCCAGCTAGCTGCTGGGGACTGCGTGGTTTCCCTGGCTGACCCCACGGCTTTATGTCTGAGTTGGCTGGCTACCACCTGAGCAATGGAGGTGCCTGGCTATTGTTCATCACCCAACAGGACAGGCTGAACTTGGTCACAACATGGTGGCAGAGAGCCAATAGATCCAACAAACCTGCAAGACCAAGCTGAGGAGGGATAGACGAGCACCCTCGTCTCATTCTGCCAGTTGGTCTAATGCAAGTCCAGCTTCAATTGCTAGGGAATGAATTTCGCCTCTTTTTTTTTTTTTTTGCCAGTCCTGGGCTTGAGCTCAGGGCTTGAGCACTGTCCTTGGACTTTCTCAAGGGTAGCACTCTACTACTTGAGCCTCAGCACCACTTCTGGCTTTTTGCTATGTATGTGGGGTACCGAGGAATCGAACCCGGGTCTTCGTGCCTGCTAGGCAAGCACTCTACCACTAGGCCAAACTCCCGGCCCTGAATTTCACCTCTTAAGAAGCTAAATAACATCTTTTAAAGGGAGGGGCTGGGAGCTGGTGACACACACCTGTAATCCTAGCTACTCAAGAGCTGAACTTTGAGGATCATGGTTCAGAGCCAGCCTGGGAAGGAAAACCTGTAAGGGAATTGCTGGCTGGAGTCAATATTTCCAATGAATTGATTGAAGTAGAAGCTTGAAGGAATGACAATAATGCCTAGGTTTGGTGTCTCAGACAGAGGACCTTCTCTGTGCATGTGTCATGTGTTCCTTGTAACATCCCAAACAGGTGTCATGGGTGGGGGCAGCAAGTACTCCGCCCAAGGTGACCCCAGCAGGGGTGATGGAGCCTGGATATGAAGCAGGCAGCGCAGTGCGGGGACCACAGCCTGCTGCCCTGACATCCCGGCGGTGCGGCTGGGCATGTGAGACCCGGGAGTGGTCATGTGCACATCGCAACCCCTCGAGGCTTCCGAGACTTTGATATGCTATGTGCTTGATAAATTTGGCACTAAGATGAAATAATGCTTGTCAACAGATTGGAGAAATAAAAACGTATGTAAATTCAAGGCTAGGGAGAGAAGCATGCTGGGCCCATCTGTGTTTGCGTGCAGCTCTCACAGGCCCTTGCTCTCCCTCTTGGTTATTTTTTTTTTCTCATCTGTGAAACAGGGTTCTATCTCCTGCAGTGGCTGCAAGGATTGGGGGCGATGATATATCTGACAATCCTTGGTTCTGCTTGGCATACAACAGGTGTTGCATAAACGCACACTCCCTTCCCTGGAGTCTTCTGCTCACTGGGAAAACCCCAGGGGCTAGGAAGGGGGTTTCAGAGCAGCTTTGCCACCCAGTGAGAAGAGGGAGCTTTGCAAGCTCCATGCCCTCGATCATCCTTTTGTGGGTTGCTTTCTCTTGCCAAAGCATAATTAAGTGGTAGAACAGCGAGCACAGATAATGAATGGAGAGGCTTGTTAGGCCTGACTTTGGTTAATGTCTACGGCTGTAGAAGACACTAGTCATGGACAATTAGTCTTGACAGTGTAATTAGAATGCTCAGTTGGCAGGAAGGCTGCAAGCAGCTTGCCTGTCTGGGGCAGCAGATGGAGGGTTGGCCTTGCCTGGGCATAGCAGGCCGGATGCAGGCCAGACAGGCCAGTGACCCCGAGGACCCCTTTACCTGAAGGCTGCACCATCAGCTCGACCCCTGAATGGGTCTGCCTATGAATGGCAGCTTGATGGCCCAAAGAGCCAACTTGAAATGGTTGGAGGGGCTGGGAATGTGGCTTCGTGGTAGAGTGCTTGCCTGCCTGCATGAAGCCCTGGGTTCAGTTCCTTAGTACCACCTAAACAGAAACAGCTGCAAGTGGCACTGTCGCTCAAGTGGTAAAGTGCTAGCCTTGAGCAAAAGAAGCTCACGGACAGTGCACAGGCCATGAGTTCAAGCCCCAGGACACTCTGCCTCCCTCCCTCCCTCCCCCCTCCCTCCCTCCCTCCCTCCCCGCCCTCTCTCTCTCTCTCTCTCTCTCTCACACACACACACACACACACACACACACAAGGCTGGAGCTATGGAGAAATGAATTTTTCAACTTTTGCATTTTGTGTGTCTTTATCTTCTGAGTAGAAAAATGATGACACCACTTTTTCACGGTTCTGACATAGATATGTATGAAAAGACAAGCTGAAAATCTTCCACTCATCCCCAATCATCATTATTTATATGAGAAAAATCAAATATAGATTCTAAAAGTAGAAATGTTAGCAAATATACTGATATGTCTTCACAAAAAGGCTTCACCGTAGGGCCATAAAACCACTCTGTCTGATGGTGGGATTATCAACGTGCCAAACCCGCAGAACTCCGTAACAAATTTGCGACATATTTTCCACATTACTCACTCAGTTGAGGGGCACCTAGGCTGCAGACTGTGTCGGGTCTTCCTTGTCTACAATAAAATCTGGTAGGCAAAGTGTCTGGAAGCAAGGGATCTAAATTTGCTGTTGAGGTTGAATCGTCAGTGTGATGGTATTTACGGAGGGCCTTTGGAGAGTGACAAAGGTGGGGACTATGTCCATACTGGAGACACTTCAGAGACTTGCCTGGCTCTCCCACCCCGCCCTCACAGGCAAACTGCCATTGGCAAGAGGCGCCATTTTAGAAATAAACTTGTGTATCCATCTACCATAAAGTGACAGGCAACTTTGAGTACATATTGCTGTGAGCAAGGAGGTACTCAGAAATGGTGACATTCTATACACAAGTCCAACTATGTGACACCCTAGCAAAGGCAAGCTTAGAGACAGAAAAACAGAGCAGGAGTGGCCAGGGATTTGAGAGGACGGGTGGATGTCCATGAGACTGAAGGGGTGCATGGGAAATGGAGGGGTGGGGAGGAGGATGGAGGATCACAAGAGGATGGAGGGGTGGGTGGGAGGATGGAGGGGTAGGAGGATCGGGATGGAGGGGTGGGGAGGGGGATGGAGGGGTGGGTAGGAGGATGGAGGGGTGGGTAGGAGGATGGAGCAGTGGGTAGGAGGATGTAGCAGTGGGTAGGAGGATGGAGGGGTGGGTGGGAGGATGGAGGGGTGGGTGGGAGGATGGAGGGGTGGGGTGGGAGGATGGAGGGGTGGGGTGGGAGGATGGAGGGGTGGGGTAGGAGGATGGAGGGGTGGGTAGGAGGATGGAGGGGTGGGTGGGAGGATGGAGGGGTGGGTGGGAGGATGGAGGGGTGGGGAGGGGGATGGAGGGGTGGGTAGGAGGATGGAGGGGTGGGTAGGAGGATGGAGGAGTGGGTATGAGGATGGAGGGGTGGGTAAGAGGATGGAGGGGTGGGTATAAGGATGGAGGTGTGGGGAGGGGGCTGGAGGATTGGGTATAAGGATGGAGGGGTGGGTAGGAGGATGGAGGGGTGGGTAGGAGGATGGAGGGTGGGTAGAAGGATGGAGGGGTGGGGAGGAGGATGGAGGGGTGGGTAGAAGGATGGAGGGGTGGGGAGGGGGGTCGAGGGGTGGGTAGGAGGATGGAGGGGTGGGTGGGAGGATGGAGGGGTGGGTGGGAGGATGGAGCAGTGGGTAGGAGGATGGAGGGGTGGGTAGAAGGATGGAGGGGTGGGGAGGGGGGTCGAGGGGTGGGTAGGAGGATGGAGGGGTGGGTGGGAGGACGGAGGGGTGGGTGGGAGGATGGAGGGGTGGGTAGGAGGATGGAGGTGTGGGTATAAGGATGGAGGTGTGGGGAGGGGGATGGAGGATTGGGTATAAGGATGGAGGGGTGGGTAGGAGGATGGAGGGTGGGTAGAAGGATGGAGGGGTGGGGAGGAGGATGGAGGGTTGGGTAGAAGGATGGAGGGGTGGGTGGGAGGATGGAGGGGTGGGTAGGAGGATGGAGGTGTGGGTATAAGGATGGAGGTGTGGGGAGGGGGATGGAGGATTGGGTATAAGGATGGAGGGGTGGGTAGGAGGATGGAGGGGTGGGTATAAGGATGGAGGGGTGGGTAGGAGGATGGAGGGTGGGTAGAAGGATGGAGGGGTGGGTATAAGGATGGAGGGGTGGGGAGGAGGATGGAGGGTTGGGTAGGAGGATGGAGGGGTGGGTAGGAGGATGGAGGGGTGGGTAGGAGGATGGAGCAGTGGGTAGGAGGATGGAGGGGTGGGTAGGAGGATGGAGGGGTGGGTAGAAGGATGGAGGGGTGGATGGGAGGATGGAGGGTTGGGTAGGAGGATGGAGGGGTGGATGGGAGGATGGAGGGGTGGGGAGGGGGATGGGGCAGTGGGTAGAAGGATGGAGGGGTGAGTATAAGGATGGAGGTGTGGGGAGGGGGATGGAGGGGTGGGTAGGAGGATGGAGGGGTGGGTAGGAGGATGAAGCAGTGGGTAGGAGGATGGAGGGGTGGGTAGAAGGATGGAGGGGTGGGTAGAAGGATGGAGGGGTGGGGAGGGGGGTCGAGGGGTGGGTAGGAGGATGGAGGGGTGGGTGGGAGGATGGAGGGGTGGGTGGGAGGATGGAGGGGTGGGTGGGAGGATGGAGCAGTGGGTAGGAGGATGGAGGGGTGGGTAGAAGGATGGAGGGGTGGGGAGGGGGGTCGAGGGGTGGGTGGGAGGATGGAGGGGTGGGTGGGAGGACGGAGGGGTGGGTGGGAGGACGGAGCGGTGGGTAGGAGGACGGAGGGGTGGGTAGAAGGATGGAGGGGTGGGTAGAAGGATGGAGGGGTGGGGAGGGGGGTCGAGGGGTGGGTAGGAGGATGGAGGGGTGGGTGGGAGGATGGAGGGGTGGGTGGGAGGATGGAGCAGTGGGTAGGAGGATGGAGGGGTGGGTAGAAGGATGGAGGGGTGGGGAGGGGGGTCGAGGGGTGGGTAGGAGGATGGAGGGGTGGGTGGGAGGACGGAGGGGTGGGTGGGAGGACGGAGGGGTGGGTGGGAGGACGGAGCGGTGGGTAGGAGGATGGAGGGGTGGGTAGAAGGATGGAGGGGTGGGGAGGGGGGTCGAGGGGTGGGTAGGAGGATGGAGGGGTGGGTGGGAGGATGGAGGGGTGGGTGGGAGGATGGAGGGGTGGGTGGGAGGATGGAGGGGTGGGTGGGAGGATGGAGGGGTGGGTAGGAGGATGGAGGTGTGGGTATAAGGATGGAGGTGTGGGGAGGGGGATGGAGGATTGGGTATAAGGATGGAGGGTGGGTACGAGGATGGAGGGTGGGTAGAAGGATGGAGGGGTGGGGAGGAGGATGGAGGGTTGGGTAGGAGGATGGAGGGGTGGGTAGGAGGATGGAGGTGTGGGTATAAGGATGGAGGTGTGGGGAGGGGGATGGAGGATTGGGTATAAGGATGGAGGGGTGGGTAGGAGGATGGAGGGTGGGTAGAAGGATGGAGGGGTGGGTATAAGGATGGAGGGGTGGGGAGGAGGATGGAGGGTTGGGTAGGAGGATGGAGGGGTGGGTAGGAGGATGGAGGGGTGGGTAGGAGGATGGAGCAGTGGGTAGGAGGATGGAGGGGTGGGTAGGAGGATGGAGGGGTGGGTAGAAGGATGGAGGGGTGGATGGGAGGATGGAGGGTTGGGTAGGAGGATGGAGGGGTGGATGGGAGGATGGAGGGGTGGGGAGGAGGATGGAGCAGTGGGTAGAAGGATGGAGGGGTGAGTATAAGGATGGAGGTGTGGGGAGGGGGATGGAGGGGTGGGTAGGAGGATGGAGGGGTGGGTAGGAGGATGGAGCAGTGGGTAGGAGGATGGAGGGGTGGGTAGAAGGATGGAGGGGTGGGTAGAAGGATGGAGGGGTGGGGAGGGGGGTCGAGGGGTGGGTAGGAGGATGGAGGGGTGGGTGGGAGGATGGAGGGGTGGGTGGGAGGATGGAGGGGTGGGTGGGAGGATGGAGCAGTGGGTAGGAGGATGGAGGGGTGGGTAGAAGGATGGAGGGGTGGGGAGGGGGGTCGAGGGGTGGGTAGGAGGATGGAGGGGTGGGTGGGAGGACGGAGGGGTGGGTGGGAGGACGGAGGGGTGGGTGGGAGGACGGAGCGGTGGGTAGGAGGACGGAGGGGTGGGTGGGAGGATGGAGGGGTGGGGAGGAGGCCTATAGAGGATTCGTAGGATAGTGAAACACTGCCTGAGTCCCGTGACTGTTCATTTGCCCGAGTCTACAGAGCATCCATCTTGGCGCATGTATGTCCCAGGTGAGTTGCTGGGGAGGGCTGCAGCTCCACTTCGGGGTCACACTATATCATGGCCACACTGTGAATGTGATCCCACCCCACCAGACTGCTCTCTCCAGAGGAGCCTACGGGGCGGGGGGACTTTTCTTGGTTAAACTTGATTTGGTGTAACTTAGGTAACTTAGCCGAGTGTCTGTGCCTCTCACCTATAATCCTAGCGACTCAAGGAGGTTGAGATCTGAGGACCAACGTTGCAAGGTGGTAGAAAAGGTTTCGAGACTACCTTAAACCAGCTAACAAAATGCCAGGCTGGAGATGTAGCTCAAATGGGTAGAGTCCTTGCTATGAGCAAAAAGGTCAAGGGAGAGGCTACGAGTTCAAGACAAGGAGGAGAGAAGAAGAGGAGAGGAAAGGAGAAAAGGGGAAGGAGGGGAGGGGAGGGGAGGGAGGAGAGGGGAGGGAGGGAGGGGAGGGAGGGGAGGGGAGGTGGAGACTGGACTCCGTAGACTGAAGGAACTGAGCGGGTGATGATTGGGCTCATAATTCTCACCACAAATGGAAGGTTTTTCACGGGAGGTGTGGGACGCGGGGTTGTCACTGGGCGTGTGGGAACACGCTGTACTTTCCACTCCATTTTTGTTCTAAATGAAATATTTTTTTTCCCAACATCCTCATTTTGCTTTTGGTTCAAGCAAAGGCTGGGTTTTGTCGCTGTCTGGATGACAAGCAGCCTGCTGTCACCGCTGTGCCTTTGCGATGGACTGGCCAGGCCCTCGTGCGGGGCCAGGGGTCAGCCATGAATCATCTGCGGGGTAGAGAAGCGACTGGGCCTCAGCCAGAACTAGAGAGTAGACATTCATCACGGGGCGTTCCCAGGGTCATCACTGTCATCATCCCCAGGGAGTGGGAACCAGGCAGTGTCCGCACAGGGCTGGGAGAGGTACTGGGGTGTCTGACAGAGGGTGGGGGTCCAGAGCCCACGAAAACCTTCCATGGCCCCAACTACTGGCAGCCTTTGACCCCCGCTTTGTGTGAAATGACCACAAAAGTCTTCACTCCTCTTCACTCGGCTGGGCCTTCAGGCTCAGGGCGAGCGCAGGGGAGCGCCCAGGCCTGGCGGGATGAGGTATTCGGAGAATGGCTGGATGCGTTCCCAGGTGCTTTTAAGAAAACTCCAGCTTTCTCCAGAGAGATCTCATACCCAAGGGCCCTGAGATTGAGGTTTCCTTCCCCCCCAAAACACACACTGCTTTTATTCATTGGTTTAAATAATTTACAAGTGTTTTAAGTAACTGCATTTACTGCTTTAAATAATTCACAATTGCTTGAAATAATTGCCTTTGTGGTTTTAGATGCTTTCCTGCAAAGCTGATCTGAGTGGAATGTTTGAACCACATGGATGGACAAGAGAAAGTTCACGTTGCCTGCATTCAGGCCCCTCAGACATACAGGAGAGGACATTTTGCCATACACCCTCAAGATCCTTTCTTCTTCAACTTGCTCATTGTTTTTTTTGTTTTTTTTTTTTGCCAGTCCTGGGCCTTGAACTCAGGACCTGGGCAGTGTTCTTGGACTGTCTCAGGGATAGAACTCTACCACTTGAGCTACAGCACTACTTCCGGCTTTTCTTTCTATGTATGAGGTACTGAGGAATCAAACCCCGGTCTTCATGCATGCGGGTAAGCACTCTACCACTAGGCCACACCCCCAGTCCCTCTTTGCTCATTTTTTAAATAAACCTTTATTAGCATTCACTGGGGCTCAGACATTGTCCTGGATACTGGGAATAGAAGAGTGAGATTTAGAAGGAACAACCCTATAAACCCACACACACAACATAAACACTCTCACACATGCACACACCATTGAGAACTCTGTAAAAGTGTGTGCCTCTGTGTATGTGTGTGTGTGTACATGTGCGCTCACTAGGACTTTAACTCCAGGCCTAGGCATGGTCCCTTAGCTTTTTTGTTAAAGGCTAGTGCTTTACCATTTGAACCACATCTCTGCTTCTGACTTTTTGATGGCTAATTGGAAAGCCAGGCACTGGTGACTCATGCCTGCAGTCCTAACTGCTTGGGAGACTGAGATCTGATGGTCACAAGTCAAAGCCAGCTAGGGGCAAGAAAGTCCATCAAATTCTTATTCCCAGTTAACTACCAGAAAACTGGAAGTGGAACCATGTCTCAACATAGTAGAGTGCTAGCCTTGAACAAAACAGCTCAAGGGCAGTGCCCAGGACCTGAGTTCAAGCCCCATGACCCACAAAAGTAGTCTTACAGTATTTTCTGCTTGGCTTTGTACCTTGATCTTTGGATCTGAGTGGCTAGGATTGCAGGCATGAGACACATGAGCACCCAGCTTCAGTTTACTTTTCTTTTTTGCCAGTCCTGAGGCTTGAACTCAGTTCCTGAGCTGCTTTTGGTCAAGGCTAGCCTCTACCACTTGAGCCACAGTACCAATTCCTGTTTTTCTGTGTATGTGGTACTGAGGACTTGAATCCAGGGCTTCATGCACGCTAGGCAAGCATTCTACGACTCAGCCACATTCCCAGCCCTCAGTTTACTTCCTGAGCAGCACTGAACATCTGTCTTGGAGCCTGTCTTTTCCCTGGCATACTGCAAACAGTGTGTGGGGTCCAGCCTCATTCCACAGCAGGGGAGCTGCGCTGTGCTGGAGCAGTTGGTGCTGTGAATGCACCATGACTCCTCCAGCTCATGTCTGTCTGTCTGTCTGTCTTTCTTTCTTTCTTTCTTTCTTTCTTTCTTTCTTTCTTTCTTTCTTTCTTTCTTCCTTTCTTTTCTTTCGTGTTGTGGGGCTTGAACTCTGGGCCTGGGCCACTGTCCCTGAGCTCTTCAGCTCAAGGCTAGCACTCTACCCGATGAGCCACAGTGCCACTTCCCGTTTTCTGGTAGTTAACTGGAGATAAGAGTCTCACGGACTTTAGTGCCTGGGCTGGCTTTGAACCTCAGACCTCAGCCTCCTAAGTAGCTAAGATTACAGGCGTGAGACACTGGTGCCCTGCTTTTTCTTTTTTTCTATTATTATTGGTGTGTATGCTTGCTGTGCAGTGCTGGGGATTGGTGGATCCCACTCTACCCCTGAGCTATGCTCTCGGCCAAATATTCTTTCCCAATGTTTTGTCTTGCAATAAACACTTAGAGAAGTTATGTCATCTTGAAATGTGCACTTCTGTGGCATTAGGTGTGTTGGCATTGTTGGGCAACCATCACTACCACCTGGAACTCCAGACCCCTGCCATCCAACACCCTTTAGCGCCCATGTGCGTTCCCTCTCCTAACCCTGGGAGCCTCTACTCTCTGCCTCTGTGACTTTCGCTCCCTGAGTGCTGTTATTCAGTGGAATCAGGCAATGTCTCTTTGCGACTGCCTGGTATACTTGGCACATGTCCTCCAAGCCCAGCCAGTGTATGGATGTGCATTTGCTTCCTTCCATGGCTCTTTCTTTCTTTTTCTTTCTTTTGTCTTTTCTCTTTTCTTTCTTTCTTTCTTTCTTTCTTTCTTTCTTTCTTTCTTTCTTTCTTTCTCTTTCTTTCTTTCTTTCTTTCTTTCATGGCAAGTCTCTCAGCCTTCTGAGTAGCTAGGATTTCTGGCATGAGCCACCAGCATTGGCTTATTTCTAGCTTTTTCTATGTATGAGGAATCAAACTCAGATCTTGGTGCATGCTAGGCAAGCACACTTTAACTAGTAGGCCAAACTCCCTGCCCCAATCGATGGTTATTTCTTTAAACACCTGGGAAGTATCCTAGGTGAGAGGATTTGCCATGATTGGTTCCTTTCCCATTCTCAGAAATAACTGACTTTCTCATTTTCCTGCTCCCTATCAGCATAATGCACTGTAAAATTTTAAACAAGTTTTGGATATCATATTAAACTTGATGAGAGTTTATGAGGGGAGCCAAAAACAAAAACAACAACAACAAAAACATGTGCTGGTGGTTGATGCCTGTAATTTTAGGAAGCTGAGATTCAAAACCAGCCCGGGCAGGAAAGTTCATGTGACTCATGAAACTCTTAACACTTCCCCCAAAACCAGAAGTGCAAGTGTGGCTCAAGTGGGAAGAGCATGAGTTTTCAGTGGAAAAAGCCAAGCAAGAGTGGGAAGCCAGGCTGGAATGTGGCTTAGTGGTAGAGTTCTTGCCTAGCATGCATGAAGCCCAGGGTTCAAGTCCTCAGTGCCACATAAACAGAAAAAGCAGCAAGTGATGCTGTGGCTCAAGTGGTAGAATACTAGCCTTGAGCAAAAAGAAGCTCAGGAATAGTGCCCAGGCCCTGAATTCAAGCCCCAGGATTGGCTAATAAATAAATAAATAGTATGAGGCCCTACGTTCAAGTCCTGGTACTGGTACACACATGTGCACACATACATGTGCACACATACACACACACACATACATACACACACAGAGAAATAGAATACAAAGAACTCCACCCGTTCACTTGTCCTTACCAAGTTACCATTTGCCCATGGCTTCTTCCTTTTCCTGAACTACAAGGGAGATGTACATTGCATCCCTTCACCAGTCGCTGCTCCAACATGCTGCGTTTTCCCAGCCACCTCTTCTGTAACAACTGTGCGATTAAAAAGAATCCTTTGACCTGAAATAACCCTACGATATTATAATCCATGATCCATATTCAAAACTGAACATGTACTTATGGGCTAATAGCACCCTTCATCTAGCATCCCAATACGAGCCACACATTGCATCTCACTGGCCATCTCTCTTTACTCTTTTCATCTGGAACATGATATAGTTTTGAATACCTCTGCCAAATTGAAAGGCCCCAAGATGCTATCTTGTTATTTTCATTTCTTGGATTTCTGGCAAAATTAGATCTTTCTCATGGTGCGTACTGGTTGTTTGGATTGTTGGGGGGGGGGCCTTGGGTTGTTTATGGGTATCCTTTGTCCCTCTTTCTCTTCTGGATTTATTTGACCTTCCACAAGCTGACCCTGGGCTGGAGAGAGGGAAGACCTGCTGCCATAACCCTGTCCCCTCATGTCAGCCTCCTGGCTTGAGTTTTGAGATAGTACAGTTGTCTTTTCTAAGCAAGGACACCTCCTCTGTCCTCCCAATCTCAGGAGAGTACAAACGACTGGTTCCTGTTTTGGTTGGACATTTCCTACAGGATCTGACCCTCTGCCAGGCCAGGTTCTCCTTCCAAGAGGCCACCTGCTGAGTGTCAGCTGTGGTCCTGTCCAAGGCCTCCAGAGTTGATCAACATCAATCTGTTACAGCCCCTCCTGGTGACCAAGGCCTGTCCCACGTCCCCCGGGAATGATTGTGGCGCTGTGACGACAAGCTGGCTCTCCCAGACTTAAATCCACCAGCAGAGAATCCACTCAGCCAATGCCATCATGACACAATGTTGAGTTTGGTTTTCCTGCTCCTAAAACTTTTGTACTTAAAGCTGGTGTGTTATCACTTGAACCACAGCTCCACTTTTGGTTTTTGGTAATTAATTGGAGATTAGAGTCTCATGAACTTTTCTGCCCAGGCTGTTTCAAACTGCAATTGTCAGATCTAAGCTTCCTGAGTAGCTAGGATTAGAAGTATAAGCCACTAGCACACACAGCTTGATTTATTAAATCCTATATTACTCTTCTGTATAGCCATAAAAATGTAAATATAAGAAAAAATCAACTGCATTATTTTATTTACTTATTTAGTTAGTTAGTTAATTTATTTTATGGTACCAGCACTGTGGCTTGAACTCAAGGCCTGAGCCCTGTGCCTTACACCTTTTCCATTCAAGGCTTATGCTCTACCACACTTGAGCCACGCCTCCACTCCTAGCGTTCTGTTGGCTTCTTGATCTCTTTCAATTTTTTTTTTGCCAGTCCTGGGGCTTGAACTCAGGGCATGGGCACTGTCCTTGGGCTTTCTCAAGGCTAGCACTCTACCCTTGAGCCACCGCACCACTTGCAGCTTTTTCTGTATATGTGGCACAGAGAAATCGATCCCAGGGCTTCGTGCATGCTAGGCAAGCACTCTACCACTCGGCCACACTCCCGGCCCACTCTTTTAATTTTCACATTACATCTCTCCTTCATTTTTATCCTTGCAAACTATTTGCTGAAGAAACTATGTCATTTGTCCTGTAGAGTTGCATTTTCCAGGTACATTTTTCTAAGGTACAGCACCTAGATTTTCTGACAAATGGCTAATTAAACCAAAGAGTGTGAATAATGCAAAAAAAGACTGTAAGAAAGAGGTCATGGAATGAGTATTAGAGAAGATCAGAATGGCAGGAGACACGAGTCTCTGCTTGCATAGGCAGTTTGGGGTAAGCCACGGGGAGGGGTTTGCAGAGACAGATGAGGCCTCAAGGTTCCCCATGAGGCTGACGGTTCAGTGTAAGGCCAGCCAGCTCAATCCTGGCTTAGCTCAGCCCAACCTCTCCAGTCAGGAGAGACAGATGGCTCCGTGCGACCAGGGCCCCAGCTTTGCACAGCAGCTGCCAGACCCTGGAACTGGCTGCCCCGGGAAGGGCTGGGAAGGGCAGAGTCCCAGTGCTGTGTGGTCACACTTACTGAACATGTCTTGAGGTCCCCAATGAACTCAGCCTGAGATGGCAACAGTTCTCCCAGGGCCTGAGACATAGCTTCTAGAAAGAGTTACAAGGGTTCCTTTCCTTTTCTTCTTTACTCGTTCCTTTTCCTCCCTTCTTCTCTCCTTCCACTTTCGCCTTCTCTGTTTTTGTTTTTCATTTCCCTCTTTTGTGTGTGGCGGGGGAGAGGGGGTTATGGGGCTTGAACTCAAGGCCTGGGTGCTATCCCTGAGCTCTTTTGCTCAAGGCTAGCTCTCTACTGTTTTTAGTCACAGCGTTACTTCTAGTCTTCTAATGGTTAATTAGAGATAAGAGTATCATCCACTTTCCTGCCCAAGCTGGCTTTGAACCGTGATCCTTGGATCGTAACTTGCTGAGTAGCTAGGATTCCAGGCATGAGCCATTCGAGCCCAGTTCACTTCCCTTTTGTATAAGCACTAGGGGGAGCTGCTACTTAACAAAATCTGCCGGAGCACATCAGCCCGGGAAGAGCCTGGCAGTGGCCTTTGCCCCCTGGAAAAGGACTGGGTTATGGCAAAACCATTTCTGTCTAACATGACAGAGTTGAGACGTCTGGGTTCAAGACCCACCTTTGCCATCCAAGTGGAAGAGTTCCTTCACCTCTGGCCTGCTACAAGGGGAGCGGCCTGGTCCACTGCTTTGGGTTGGTGGTTCCAGATCCCAACTCTCATTTAAATGCTCTGTAAACTTGGACAGGTTGCCCAACTTCTCCGAGTTCCCCCTCAGAATGTAGCCAATCAAAGAGGGTTTACATCGGTCTCCATACAGGCTGTGAGCTGTCCAGGCTTGGGAATATCATTCTATAACATGTTGACTATATTTTCCTAAGAAAGTAATCTTCCACTGGGTGTGGTGGCTCATGCCTGTAATCCTAGCTACTCAGGAGGCTGAGATCTGAGGATCGCAGTTCAAAGCCAGCCGGGCACTAAAGACCATGAGACTCTTATCTCTAATTTACCGCTAGAAAACTGGAAGTGGTGCTGTGGCTCAAGGGGTAGGGCGGTAGCCTTGAGCTGAAGAGCTCAGAGATAGTGCCTAGGCCCAGAATATAAGCCCCATGACCAACTAAAAAACAAAAAAAGTTATTAGTAATCTTCCCTGGTCTCCAGGGGACACAGACACAATGTCCCCACAAAGTGAGGGGTTTTATTTGGGGAAAAAGTGTAAAGAATGGGAGCCAGACAGGAGTGTCATGTGCCAAGTCCTGTGGTAGGAAGAGGCTGGCTGAGCTGGAGGCTTGGAAGTGTGCTTTGTTTAGGGACTGATGAGTTGGCCGATTCGTGGGAAGGAGGGTGGGTCAGAAGTGAAGCTTGGATAGCTGTGCATGCTGTGTGCTCAGGGAGCCACGGACGGCACACAATGGTCGTGTTCAACACCGTGACCTGAGAGCGGCCTTCTCTTAAGTCTTATGGAACACCAGCCCTGGTGCTGCCCCACTCACCGTACTTCAGTCCCATGGAGGGTCTGGAGAGGCTCCTAGGGCCTCTGGGGCTCTCAGCACGGGAGAGGTTTGGCTAGATTTGCTCTCTATAAAGATGTCCCACAGGCCGGGAGTGTAGCCTAGTGGTTAAAGTGCTTGCCTAGCATGCATGAAGACCCAGGTTTGATTCCTCGGTACCACATCTGTAGAAAAGCCAGAAGTGGTGCTGTGGCTCGAGTGGCAAAGAGCTAGACTTGAGGAAAAATAAGCCCAAGGATAATGCTCAGGGCCTGATTTCAAGCTTCAAGACTGGCCAAAAAATAAATAAATAAAATAAAATAAAATAAAAGATGCTCCAGATGGAAATACATCAGAAAGAGGACATCAAGATCAGAGGCAGAGATCATGGGGTATAGGGGCGGGGTGAGTGAGGGTGGAGGGATTCTGGCACAAAGTTATATGGGCCTGACCTTAATGGCCCGGCAGTGAGAGAAGAGCAGACTGCTCAGAGAGAATGAGAGATGGAATGGAAAACTCAAGAGGCTGCGTGAGAGCAATGGAAAACAAAGCCTGCCAGGCTCAAGTGGATCATGCCTAGAATCCCAGATACTCAGGAGACTGAAGTCTGAGGACTGAGGCTCAAAGCCAGCCTGAGTCGACAAATCAAAAAGCCAAAGATGGAGCTGTGACTCAAGTGGTAGAGTGCCAGCCTTGAGTGAGAAAGCTAAAGAACCATGCCTAGCCTCTGAGTGCAAGACCTGGCATTGATAATACAACACACACACACACACACACACACACACACACACACACACACACACACACACACACACACTAAAAGTAAAGTCTCAGGAACAAGCTGGTGTAGTGAACTCAAGCAAGGAAACGCTCCTTCCTAGAGAGTTCCTGCTGGGCAGGTGCAGGTGTGCCACAAAGACAGGCTCCAGCTGAAGCTGGGAAGTCTGGAAGAGGCCAGCTTTCCAGGTGATCAGAGACTGAACCGCCACGTGCAGTCAGAGGCGTTAAGTGGTTTCTGAGTGGCTGCAGTGTGATTAAATTTGCCACTTACCAAATTGCTTTCTATTGCCTTGATCGGATGCAGCGGCAGGGAGATAAAGGGGATAATGGGAGAAGTGAGGCTGGGCTGCGTGACTAATGAATTAACTGCTCCCTCCTCCCCCCACGGCTTCCTGTCAGCTGGCATCCGGCCCACTTGTCCTTGCTCACCTGCTTTCTGCATGGCAGCCACTGGCGTCACAGAGTTCCAGATACCGTGAGGATTAAACCACAGAGTCTCCTAGATGGGTAAGTTGTAGCATGTAACACACACAATGTTTGAGGAACTTTACTGTTCTAGCCACTAAAGATACAAAAAGCATCAAGCTGTCTGTGCCACAGCCCTTATGGAGGAACTACTCTGACAGAGTAGATATTGACTGTAATGATGAGTCCTAATGCACGCCACGGTTCTTAGCATTATAAATGATGAACACAGAAGGAGGCTGAAGGCCTCACTAGGAGGTGACATTTGTCTTGAGACCTACATTCCAGAGAGAAGTAAGGGTGAACGGGGTGTGAAGGACCATAGCCTCTGAGGAGCATTACTAGAAGAAATTCAAGGCAAGGTCAGAGAGGTGACCTTGAGAGCCTCATAAAGACCTGAGTCCACCATAAGTGAGATAAGAAGGCCCTGAAAGGCTTCCACACAAGGTGGCATAACCTGAGGTTATGGGAAGGTTGCTGTTGCCTTGAGAAAGTGTGGCAGCTATGGGAGTGGGAGAGAAGCAGCTGGATTCTGAGCACCTTTTCAAGTTAGTCACCAGGCTACTCAGGAGATGTGTGGTTGACAGATGCCAGGATGGAATGGGATCCCCAGCCTGAGCCCCGAAGTGGGCAGACATGTGGATGAATGGGTGGCTGGCTGGATGAATAGATAGATAGATGATGGATGGATGGAAGGGAAAATGGATGCATGTGCAGGTGGGTGAATGGATGGATAGACACTTGGCTTACTGGGTAGGTAAATGGATGGATAGATTCATGGTGGGAAGGTGGATGGATGGAGGGATGGAGGGATGAGGCTGCTGATTCTTCAGATGGGGTGGGTTTCTAAAGAATCACCTGGGGTGGGGGAGCAAACTTGTCATGAACCTAATGACATCATCAAGGGAGTCCCTACAGATACCGAAGGCATCTAAGGTGTGAGGATGGGAGATAAGCCCAGGCCAGCAATGGAGGGATAGGTGGAAAACGAGGAGAGTAAGATTCCCAGAAGCTTAACAGAAGAATGTTAAGAAAGAAACAACCAAATGTTGCCAAATTTCCAGTAAGCTGGTGACCCAAGATTTTCCACCAGATTCAGCCACACAGAAGTCACTGGAGACACAGTTCCGATGATGCTATGAAACCCTGGTTGGAGTAGGAGTTAGCGCAAGAGCTCTGGGGTAAAGGAAACAGGAAGCAACATGGTGGACAACTCTGAGGAGCCTTGCTGGAAAAGGAAGAATGTGGAATCAAAGGAGGGTTTTTGTTTTATTTTTGAGATGGGAGAAATGATAAGTTTTTATCTATTGATAGGAACAGTAGAATCCATCCACACATCCCATTTATCCACCCATTTACTCATCCATCTATCCATCCATCCATCCATTTACCTATTCACTCATCCATCCATATGTACATACATCAACTTTCCATCCATCTGCCTTCCTACCCATCCACTCATGCATCTATCCATCAATCCACATATCCATTCAACTATATATCCATCTATTTACCCACCTGCTCATTCATCTACCCATCCACCTACTTACCTACCAATCCACCCACCAACCTACCTACCCATTCACCCACCTAACCATCCATCCATCCATCCATCCATCCACCCATCCATCCATCCATCTCCTCCCTATTCACCCATCTATCCAAACTCTCATTCATCTGCCCAGCTAGCTATCCATTTACCCATCATCTATCCATCCATCTATCCACCCGCCTACTCATCAATCCACTCATCCTTCTGCTTACCTATCTGCATATCCATTAATCTAGTCATCTACCCAATCCATCCATCTATCTATTCCATTCTTCCTACTACCTATCTCTCACTGTTTCTCATTTACCAGACATGAATTAGGAGCTGGGATAGACAAACTGTTCAGGGAGCTCACAGGCTGAGAGTCGTAGTGAAGCCTGAGTGCTGTGGTCAGAGGTATACAGAAGATTGTGGGAGCTCAGAGAGTGGGATGCCTGGAGAGTTAAGAAAGCCTCACAGTGGAGGATGGCCTTTGAGCAAGACATTAAAGAAGAATGTGCTCCAAATGGCTGTGAAGAGGACACTCCACTACACACACGCAAACACAGAAGCATACAGTCCAGCTAAAAACTTTGTATTTCTTTCTTGTAAATACAAAGAAGCCAAAGGAATCTTGGGAAAGCAAGTGTGTTTTGGGCTCAGATGAGGACACAAGGCCATAGTCAGGGTCAAGGTGATGACCACAGCCTGGCCGTGAATAAGATCTAGATGGAGGGGACAGATCCTGAAGGGAAGAGTGAGGCTGAGCGAACAGCAGCCTGGAGAGAGAGGGTGAGAGAGAGCTGCCATGGCAGTGGTTTCTCTGCTGCCCCCAGCCCTGATCCAGTCAGTTTTAGCCAAATGTCTTTGTCCTACCTGGTCCCTCACTGACGAGGCTCAATCAGCCCAACTTCCCAGGACCCCAAAAAGCAGCTTACTGACCCAGCCCCTGCCAACAGGACCTGAAAGCTCAACTTCCACCTCTATATTCATGATCCTGGAGGGGTGGAGAGACTGTGCCAAGATGCTCTGCACGTCTCTGCTTTCCTTGCTCCTATCCCGCTTTCCCTCCTTCTGACCAGCCCAACTGGCATCAACTGCCATGGGCTGAATGTTTATGTCCCCCCAAAGCAACAGGGTGATGGAATTAGGAGGTGATGCGCTCACCAGACAAATGACTAAGATGATGAGAGATTCCCTAAAGAGGTGTCTTGTCCCTGGTACCACACCAGGAGGAAGGCTCCATCTGTAAACCGGAAGTGGGGCCTATCTCCAGTGAAAATCATATTTTGGGGTGGATCCTACCCAGATGTCTGCATGAACAGACCTGCCAGAAACTCACACCCGCTTTCTTGATGTAAAATTCAAAGGCCCAATGTTTGCACATGCCCTTCGGTCCCCACTTGTTATAGTTCACTTCCGTTGTGAGCTGGTTTCCTTGTCAGCTCATCTGAGTCTCCCTCATCTCCCTTTCCTGCAGAATATTCTGTTGTGAGCAAAGGCCTCCATTTACTCACCCCTGACACTTTTCAGTTCCTGCCCAGCTCACAACTTTGGTGTTCCAGAATGTTCTTCTTCATAAAGCTTGGAACAAAAAACAAACAAAGAAAAAAAAACCCACCAGCTTGGACCACTTTAACATGTGGGCTCTCATATCTAAAATATATCAACAACTCAAAAACTTGAATCACTCCAAAACTAATCTCCAAAGTAACAACCATCCCATTAAAAAATGGGCCAAAGACTTAAAGAGAGTCTTCTCTGAAGAAGAAACAAAAATGGCCTATAGACACATGAAGAAATGCTCAACATCTCTGGTCATAAAAGAAATGCAAATCAAAACAACTCTAAGATTCCACCTCACTCCAGTTAGAATGGCCAGGATCAGGAAAACGAATAATAACAGACGCTGGAGGGGATGTGGCCAGGAGGGATCACTACTACACTGTTGGTGGGAGTGCAAACTCGTTCAACCACTATGGAAAGCAGTATGGCAGTGCCTTAAAAGGCTAAACATAGAGCTCCCCTATGACCCAGCAATTCCACTACTTGGCATTTACCCAACCATCCAGAAACAAGGGCATACTAAATCCACCAGCACAACAATGTTCATTGCAGCACTATTCACCATAGCAAAGATATGGAACCAACCTAGATGTCCCTCAGTTGATGAGTGGATCAACAAGTTGTGGTATTTGTACACAATGGAATTCTATGCTGCTGTCAGAAAGAATGACATTGCCCCATTTGTTAGGAAATGGAAAGACTTAGAAAAAATCATATTAAGTGAAGTAAGCCAGACTCAAAGGAACTTAGGCTCAATGGTTTCCCTCATTTGTCATAATCAGTAGAAACCTTGGGCTCTACTAGCAGAGATCTGCAATAGAGCAAAATCTTGATACATAAGGCCATATAGCATGATGCTAAATGAAAGGACCTCCAGGATATTGAAGCAAAAGCCATATAATGAGTGATTGTTGTCCTTAATGTACTATGTTATCTCTCATCTCCTTTGCTGTCCCTTGGGTATCTCATATTGTTACAGTATCTCACTTTGTTATCTGATATATTGAATTTATTTGTATTTGGTTATTTGAAATTTGATAGGGAAGGGGGGAAAACCAAGACGGGTGGGGGGTTGGGGGGAGGGTAATGGGTACCAAGACATGTGAAAGGGTATCAATGTATGCACCTTCTATCTGGCAAATATCATGTAACCCTTTTATTAATTACAATAAAAAATATTAAAAGAAAAACATGTGGGCTCATGAGGCCTCTGGCTCATATCATAAAGGAAATTGATTTTTAGTTTCAAAGTTGATGGTGATTAAATGAACAATGGTTTCCAGGCAACCTGTCAACTAGATTGAGGGTGGAAGCCACAGCAAACAGCAGCCTCTACCCCCAGCCCGGAACCCAGGCCTCCCCTGGGGACCTTGTGCTTTTAAGTAAAGAGCACCCCAAGCCATCACCCCACCACTCCACTGTGGAGTCAGCCCCACCCTTGACTTCCCTCAGCTCAGCCCTCCCTCTCCCACCCACCCCAGAAATGTCAGGGCCCTGCCCCATCCCAGGAGCTCAGTAGCCCCTCTAGATCTGTGACTGGGGCGGGGTGGGGGGTAGGGAGGGAGGCATCTATGGAGCCATGTGAAGCAGTCCATACCTGGTCACTTTTCCAGGCCAGGCTTAGACGTGCGGCCCCCGTGTCTTACAGGCTACTGATTGTTCCTCCTCTGCCCCGGTGCCCGGGATGGGTAGGCCCACGCAACTCCCATCAGGAGTGGGGCGGAAAATGGACAGGGGATGGGGAGCTGTTGGCTCACGCTGCAATCCTAGCTAATGTGAGCCACGCGGGCGCAGTGCACAGGCCAGGCGCACAGAGGCCCTCTTCCAGGTTCCTACCTGAGGCTTTCTGGAATAGCTGTGAATCAATGCAAACCCCTGGATTGATGCATTGGGGGTTTCACAAAGGCTCCAAGACTTTTCAGCTGGCTCTCAATGGGCCCTCTTCCTGTGAGAATCCCAAAGAACAAAGGAGGTGCTGGCACCTTCTGCCCAATCAGGAAAAGACAATAACGGACACCAGATTGTGGAACTGAGGTTTGGGGTACCGAGTACCTAAAGTCTTCCCCAGCTTCTGGTGTCCTGGGTCAATTTTATAAGGTATTTTTTCAGAAGGATACAGGAGTGTATGGCAGAAAGAGTGAGGTCACCGAAACCTTGAAGTCACAGCAACAACATGTGAGATACTCAAGTGACAAATTAAGAAGCAGGTAAGACTAGCATAGATTTATATCTTTTCCTAACTTCCTAGAAATTTGGGTGTGGAATTAGCCTACATCTAGGATAGAAATCTGAGGTCCTTCAAGTCAGGACTGATTGGGCCATTTAGGAGACTCCCAGCATTCTAAGAGTTTAGGGAAGTTTAGGTTAGATTAACTCACAGTTAGGGTAGAAACTTGGGTCTCTGTAATGCTAAGAGCAATTCATCTTTCTTGGGCCTCTCTCAGCTTTCCAGGAGTTCGAGAATGGCATTCCAATCCTCTTTGTTAGACCTCATAGCTCATCATTGACAGGTTCTCATAGGGCTTCATTTGTGTATTGGTAAGGAGGGGCTAAGTTATGCTGCAGTAACAAGTATCTCTGTCCTCTCAGCTGCGCAAAACAACAGAGCTTTTACACACACACACACACACACACACACACACACACACACACACACACACCATTATTGCTGATCCAGGAAGCTGTAGGAGTCCTGTCTTCTATGAGGTGACTCAGCAATGAATCCATCAATCTTCTATCACTTCTTTCCCCTCACACTTCACCAGGCTGTCAGAGCAGGGGAGAGGTGCGGGGAGCACCACAATCTCCTAATCACTTCCCTCCAGAAGCCACACACATCGCTTCTGCTCACCATTTGTTGGCCAAAGGAAATCACATACTCACCCTTAAAAGTCAGGGTGTGTGTGTGTGTGTGGGATGACTGGTATCAGAAGATGACAACAGAGACCTCAAAATCAATGAGCACTGAGAATATCAACTACAATGTCTAAATCTGCAAAAAGCATGCCAAATCATATCTACCATCATTCCTTCCACCATCAGCCATTCGTACATCCGACGCATTCCTTCCGATGTGCATGGGGCTGAGCTCTTCCCTGGGCTTCATTTCACTGCCTTGCTCATGCTCTTTGGTAGCTTCTTGTTTGGGTTCTCCCTAAAGCAGAGCCTGGGACAAGGACTCGGTTCTGGGAAATGGACCTGATGGGTGTGGGGTGGCCCCAGAGGTCAGGCTGAAGGAGCAGGCAGTGCGACCTGGAAGGAGAGAGTCACTCAAGGTTCATCACTGAACAGGACACTGCTGTGAGCAATTGGAACTTGGTTCCATTCAGACACTCCAAGGAACCATGTAAAATGTCCTGAATGACAGCGGAATTGTCCAGAATGACAGGAGGCTGGGGCGCGTATTTCCTGACCTCTGACCTCCTGGCCCCTAACCACTGACTGAAGATATAAACTGAGGATGCCAACTTCTACCATCCTTCAAAGCAAAGCAGGTGACACAGGAAGCCTTCGAGCTGGGGAGCCATCTCAGTAAGCGTAAAGACAGCCTCAAGATTGCGGCTCATTTCAAGGAGCTAAGAGGGTGCCAAGGCTTGAGATGCCAATGGCCCCCTGCAGAGATGCTGCAGGAGCCCTGCAGGCTGCCCCGGACCATATGGAAATACCAACACAAACCGCCTGGCATTGGCTAAACAGTGGAGGCGAGCTCATCTCAAGACAGCTGCCGAGATGTTTCCTTCTAACCTCCTTTCCAGATTTGGAAGGAGCCTCCTCCTCCGCGAGGAGCAGTGAGGGAAAACAGGAGCCCCTGGGTGCCAGTTATCCGGGCATGGGAAGGGGGGCGGCAGCTGCCAGGCCCAGGAGCGGAGCTGCTTTCAGGATCCCATGCGGCACACTCAGTGGCAGAAAAGCAGCCTCAGGCTTGTCCTGTGACTGTCGTGGCCGCGGGAGGAGGAGGAGCCCACTTTTGCCTCTGGAACTAAGAACACTCAAGAAGATGTATGGAGAGGAAGAGTCACAACTTTGGAAGCAGAGGTCTCGGGTTTAGGTCTTGCCACAAGACTGAGTTCATCCTTGAAAGGCTGATAGAAAATCTAGAATGGCAGGTATGAAGCCTGTGGTCAGAAGGAGATCGGACGGTGTTAGCATGTGATTTCCACCCGAGTGGAAAGCTGCCTAGACTGGGACAGTGACAAGGGCCACGCAGGGCCTGCATTGCAGCCTCAGAGCTGGTGAAAGGAGTGTTACTAGGTGGGGTGACCACATTGCCCCAACCATATTCCTAGACAAGTGCCAAAGACTCACAGGGCACCAGAAGCAATAGGAGAGGTCAAGGTCAAGGGTCAGAGGAGCCAGGTTCTACATGCCCTTGGTGTCCCATCAGGGTAGTTAGTTCTGTCCAGGAGGCCTGTGAAGTCCACCAGCGCCACCGGGCACCAGGAGCTCATAACTGCCAAGTGACTCAGGAGGCTGGGTTCTGAGAATCATGGTTCAAAGCCAGCCCAGGCAGGAAAGTTCATGAGACGCTTATTTCCAATTGACCAGCAAAAAGCCAGAAGTGAAACTATGGTTCCAGTGGTAGAGTGATGGAGTTGGACAAAAAAATCCAAGCAGAAGCACCCAGGTCCTGAGTTCAAGTCCTAGTACACACACACACACACACACACACACACACACACACACACACCTTTCTTTTTTCTTTTTTTTTTTGCCACTCATGGGGCTTGAATTTAGGGCCTGGACACTGTCCCTGAGCTTCTTTTGCTCAAGGCTCGTACTCTACCACTTGAGCCACAGAACCACTTGCCTTTGTGCATGCTAGGCGAGTACTCTACACACACATTTTTTTTTTCTTGTGAGTCATGGGGCTTCAACTCGGCCTGGGCACTATCCCTGAGCTCTTCTATTCAAGGCTACTGCCCTACCTTTAAGCCAAGCCCCACTTCCCATTTTCTTTTCTTTTTTTTATTGTAATTAATAAAAGGGTTACATGATATTTGCCAGATAGAAGGTGCATTAATTCACATATATTGATACCCTTTCACATGTCTTGGTCCCCATTACCCTCCCCTCCACCCCCCCCCCACTTCCCATTTTCTAGAGGTTAATTGGAGATAAGAGTCTCAAGTCCTTTTGTGTCTGGGCTGGCTTTGAACCTTGATTCTCAGACCTCAGCCTCCTGAGTAGCTAGGAGTACAGGTGTGAGCGACTGCACCCAGCCACATGCACACATTTTCCTGTGCCAGGTTGTGCCCTATAGAAGGTGAATGCATTGAGCTAGAAACAAGGCAAGGATTTTGCCCACTGAGAAACATGCCATAGCATGTGATTCTCACTCAAAACTGTAAATCAAACCAGATCTAAGCGTGAAGACTTCCCTGCCAGGGTGCAATACCCCTCCCTGACCAAATCAGTCCTCTGTCTTTCACATCTCGGGGCCTATCATTATCACCATCATCATCATTATCACCATCATCATCATCACCATCATTTCCTGACTGGTTTGGCTTCGAACCATGACCCTCAGATCTCAGCCTCCTGAGTAGCTAGGAGTACAGGCGGGAGTCCAGATCAGGTGCCAGGCTGGCTCAGAGGTGCTGCCTGTGATCCTGTCCCTCACAGAAGGGTCTCTGAGAAGCACAGGGGTGAACACCTGACGCCTTCCTTGCCTCCTCCAGCTCTCCCCACCCCACCCCTGCACATCTAATAAGACTGTGGGAAGTCAGGGCCTGAGCAAGGGGTGAATGGCAGGGAAACTGAGCAGGGAAGGAGCAGTGGGGTGCAATTCTTTTTTCTTTTTCTTTTTTTTTTTGTGGGTCATGGGGCTTGAACTCTGGGCCTGGGCGCTGTCCCTGAACTCTTTAGCTCAAGGCTACCACCCTACCCCTGGGCCTGGGTGTTATTTCTGAGCATTTCAGCTCAAAGCTACCACCCTAAGTGGGGTGCATTTCTTATCCAGGGGCAGCAGAAGCGAGGTCCGTGCTGCGAGTCTCAGGAAGGCCATTTCCATTTGTTCCCACTTTTTGTCAGAGATAATTTCCCAACAAATGGTAAGTTATGCTCAGGATGTTCATCTGATGATTACTTCTAATCGGGGCGTTCAAGCAGAGCACCCCAACTATGCTCAGTGAGTGCTGAACGGGCTGAAACATGCAGATATGCAGGTAGATAAGAGGCTGGAAGTGGATGGCACCAAGGAGTGAAACAGATACTTGATTTGCCCCTGATTCCTGTCTAGTTATCATGATCTGGTATCCATGGAAACTGCTGACTATTGATACTTGAAATAGACAAGCTTTCTCTGGCACTGACTGCATGGGGCCTCTGCGTTCACTGTACACACAGAGGGGCGGGTTTCTCACCCACCTCTACTTCAAGGCAAGGCCCATGACTGATGGAAGTTCATGGCCCACATGTCCCTTAGCTGGGCACTGTTGTTCACACTTGTAATCCTAACTACGCAGGAGGCTAGATCTGAGGAGCAAGGTCCAAAGCCAGCCCAAGCAGACAAATCCAAGAGCTTCCTAACTTTAATTAACCAGCAAAATGTTGGAAGTAGAGATGTGGCTCATGTGACAGAGTGCCAGCCTTGAGCAAAAAAGTCAAGTGAGAGGGCAATGCCCTGTTTTTGTGGCCCCAGTAAGCCAAGAAGAGGAGGAGAAAAAGAAGGAGGAGAGGATGAGAAGGGAGAGAAGGAGGAGGAGGAAGATGAGAAAGAGGAGGAGGAAGAGGAGGAGGAGGAGGAAGAATCTTTTGTGGAATGAGTAAATGACTACGAAAGGAATAAATGACCATTTCTGAGCAGCTCAGGGCATGCCAGGACTGAGGCTGCAGATTAAGGATCTGAGCCTTCCTGGAGGAGTGCATGGAGAAGGCAGAGTTCGCTGTTGCTCTGAACAATTCCAAAATGTCTGTGGGATGAGAGCAAATCAGAGAGGAGGCACTGACTCAGAAAGAGGAGAGGGGAGGCAGGAAGTGAGAGGAGAAAGAGGAGGGGAGGAGAGGAGAAAAGAGGGAAGAAGAGGGAGGGGAACAGAGGAGAGGAGAGGGGAAAGGAGGGAGGGGAGGAGAGGAGAGTAGACGAGAGGATTGGGGAGGCGAGAGAAAAGGGAGAAGAGAGTAGAGGAGAGCAGACCAGGTAGGGGAAGAGAGGAGAGGAGGAGAGGGGAAAGGAGAAGAGAGAGGAGGGGAGAAGAGGAGGGGAGGGAGAAGAGATAGGAAAAGAGAAGAAAGGAGATGAGGGGAAAGGAGGATGGAGGGGAAGGGAGAGAAGGGGAGGGGAGGAGAGGAGAGTGCCCTGTCCATTCCACCATGTCCACTTCAGTTCCTATTTAGCTCCCACCCCTCTGCCCTGCACTGTGACCCCTTGCCCCAAATTCTGCCCTGAGC
Organism: Megascapheus bottae; assembly: GCF_031878675.1. Lineage (NCBI taxonomy): Eukaryota > Metazoa > Chordata > Mammalia > Rodentia > Geomyidae > Megascapheus > Megascapheus bottae. Next base: position 24,828,781 of record NC_143522.1, read on the forward strand.
CTGTGGTCCTGGCAGCCTCTCCAAGACCCAGGTACAAGAATCACCAGGTCAGTTGAGCCAATCTCTGTGCAGGTCAGACATGGTCAGTAATTGCACAAGTTGGGTCCCTTATCTCACACTTCTGCTGTTACTTTCCTGGGGAGATGCCGTGAGCACAGCCTGTCTCTGAACAAAGGGCTGCTGCCAGAGGAGAAGGGTGGAGTGGAGGAGAGATGGCATCTCCAGGTGGCAGAGCGCCCTGTCCCTCAGCTCAGGATGTGCTGACAGGTCCTGGGTAACTCCTGGGAGCGTGGCCAGGACCTGGTGCAAAGTGCTGGACCCAGAAAAGGAAGTGTGGTCTTGCGAGGGCCTGGCCCTGGGTTGACTTTTCAGAGCCAATGCTGAGCCTCCCCGGGTCCAGGTCCGGGAGGGTCAGGTGGGGACCATGACTCCCTGAGGATCCCACTGGCTGGGGACTAGGAGACAGCTACATCGCATCCTTGTATTTCTACGGTGGCCTCTTTTTGAAACAGCTTTGTTGACATGCATTTGTGCATGTTTAAATTGCATAATTTGGAGAGTTTTCACATATGGAGACAACAGGGAAGTCATCACCACAGTCAAACTAGGGAACAGATCCACCACTTCCCAAAAATTCCCTTCCTCCCTCCTTCCTCCCTCTCTTCCTTCCCCCCTCCCTCCCTTCTTCTCTCCCCCTCTTCCTCCACATCTTCCCCACCCCCACCCCAGGCAACCATTAACAGCTGTCAGTGCATGGCCCAGAATTATATGCAAATGATTTATACAGTATGCTTGCTCTCTCTCTCTCTCTCTCCCTCTCTCTCTCTCTCTCTCTCTCTCTCTCTCTCTCTCTCTCTCTCTCTCTCTCTCAAGTCTGGCTTCTATTTTGAAATTTATCCATGTTGTGTGTATCAATGGTTCATTTCCTTTTATTGCTAGGTAATCTCTCATTATGTGAACATACTACAACTTGTTTATTTACTCACCTGTTGATAGATATTTGCATTGTTTTCAGTTGTGAATATTGCAAATAAAATTTGTATGACCATTCATGTTCAGGTGGCCAAATGTTTTCATTTATCTTAGCTAAATTTGTAAATGTTGAATGGCTAGGTTGTATGGTAGTCATTTATTTAATTGTTTTTCCATTGTGGGGCTTGAACTCTGAGCTTGGGCACTTGAGCTCTTCAGCTGAAGACTACTGCCCTACTACTTGAGCCACTTCCAGTTTGCTGGTGGTTAATTGGAGATAAGATATATTTAATTTTTAAAGATACTGGTAAATTTGTTTCCAAAGTGACTATGCCATTTTACATTACCTCTAGCAGTGAACGGCTATTCAAGCTCCTATCCTTCTTTACCAGCCCTTGGCACTATCAGAGGCTGTGAGAGACAAGGTGACCTCCCAGGACCTTTCCAGACCTATGATTCCAGGACAAAAGCAGTTGAGGCTCAGCTCTAATATTGTGTAAAAGGTTTCTGATCTCTCACCATCATGGTCCTGGGTCCACTTGGATAAGTGGAAAAGTCCTGGGACTTGAACTTTAGTCTGGGCACTATCCCTGAGCTTTTGTACTCAAGGATAAGACTCTATCACAAGCCACAGCTCCACTTCTGGTTTGGGGGTGATTCATTGAAGATAAAAGCCTCATGGACTTTCCTGCCTAGGCTGGCTTCGAACTACAATCCTCAGACCTCAGCCTCCTGAATAGCTAGGATTATAGGCATGAGCCACTTGTTCCTGGCTGGTAATCTTTTTTTTTTATTGAATGATTCGGGGATATGATTCTCCCTGGAACCACAAAGTGAGGTTGTTGGGTTGCTAGAAAGACCAAACCTTAGCCTCATTTGAGCCCTGGTCCTGAGTCACAAGCTCTGGAGTTAAGAGCCAGGGGGATGGTAGGGATAGGTCACTGTGGCTCCTCTGGCCCCGCTTATCAGAGGCAGGGAGGCAGCTGAACTCCTCCTGGACTGTTCAGGCTGAGAGGCAACTTCAGTGGCATGTATGGTCTTCCAGCCTCCTGTTTAGGTGTTGACCTTCTCTCTGAAAGAGATTACAATTTCCTGTTTACATTGGGGCCACAGGCCTCTCACCGTGGTGGGTTTCCACCACCGCAGAGAGCTGAGCTTTGCATCTGGACAAAAGCAGAAGAGGGATTGATCAGATGCTTTCCTAAGATGAGAGATCTCAGGAATGGGGATCAGAGGAAAAGACCTTAGAATATTATTAGCAATTAGATGTATGACCTCCCATAAGAAAATGTTCTTTGAATATGACATGGGAAATATGCCAGGTTTTCTTTATTTTCCAGAGCTTGGGAGGAACTATGGGTAGGGACGTGAGAAACAAAGCTGGTGGAACAGAAGCCATTGTGCCCACAAAGAGAAGAATGCAAGAGATAATCCAGCCCAGGGTTCTTCTGCTGTCATTTCCTAAGTTAGAAGGAGACAGCTATCCAGGCACTGGTGGTTCTTGCCTGTAATCCTAGCTACTTAAGAGGCTGAAATCTGAGAATCGTGGTTCAAAGCCAACCTAGGTAGGAAAGTCCATGAGACTCATCTCCAACCAGAAATGGAGCTGTGGTTCAAAGTGGTAGAAAACTAGCCTTGAGCAGAAAAACTCAGGAACAATGCCTAGTCCCTGAGTTCAAGTCCCACAACAGACAAAAGGAAAGAAGCAAGGAAGAAAGGAAGGAAAAAGGAAGAAAGGGAAAAAAGAAAAAGCAGAAGAAAAAGGAGACAATGGAAGCCCAGATGAGTAAATTGACATGTCCAAGTTCACATTGATGTAGGGCTGAGCCCACGTGTTTACACTGCTACAACAGTGCATCACATCCACGGACCAAGTCAAAACCATCGCTGGGAAGGATGTGAGAATACAAGAAGACACCTCTATCTTCCAGTTCCCTGGAGGTATGTGAATATCTAGCTCTTGGAATGCGATAACTCCATGAATTTTGGAAGGAAAATAGCCATGATTTAAATTATTCTTTTGAGATTTTTTTTTAAGTTTAAGCAGCTAGGAAGAAAGCCCTATCTTAAATCTATAATCTCTGGGACTTCTTAGACAAGAATCATCATCCAAGGAGTGTAAATGACAATTCAGCACCTCGGACAGCAGCCAGTCCCCAGCGCTGAGCTCCACCTAAAGACCTATACTCTTACCTGCAAGTAACCAGCAAAAAGTCAGAGGTGAAGGTGTGGTTCAAGTGGAAGAGCACCAGCCTTGAGCAGAAAAAAAAAAGCTGCGGGAGAGCCTAAACCAGCTTTTGAGGGCTCAGAGTTGAAGGGCCTGGGTAAGTCCTCTGTCTCTCAGAGATCTAGCTAGCTGGCCTTTTCTCAGTCCCTCAATGGATGGCTTCTTGCCAGTGAGCTGGGCCTTGTCCTTAGTGAGTCAGTCCAGGAGTCCACAGCTTAGGAGTGTACAGTGCCTTAACCTATGTCCCACTGTGGCCTCCTGAAGCCTCATCCATGCCCTGGGGAGGCCTGCAAGCCTCTTCATTGGATCAAAGCAAACATCTGCCAAAGAAGAAAAGCCAAACCTTAATTGGAAGCCCCCAGGGATGTTTGCTGAGGCAGATGGAAGAGGAACTAATGAAATCACCCATGTGGCCCTCTGTACAGACCTCAAAGATAAAGCCACATTGCCAGGCAACCATCTGGGCTTTTCCACCTGCAGGTCTGATAAGGGGATTGGCAGAGCTGTGTGTTTGGAAAATATGATTTTATAAGCAAGGCTCAGGGTGTGTTGACTTTGCTGTCCAATGCCACGGGCTCATTGATCAGATATGCAGCTGCCACTTTCCCTGGGGAAGGGGGGTGGTGAGGAGATGGGAGGACAAAGCTGTTTCTGAAGATCCCAGGGCCTTTGCATTGGCTGTCTTTTCTACTATGGGTCTGCCTGGCTTTCTCCTTTGACTCTTTCAAATCTTTGCCAACTTATAGCTCCACAAGGCGTGCCCTGACCACCAAACAGCCACCCCCCCAGCCCTCTGCTTTTATGTTCCAAGGCTCCTTACCCTCATTTTCCCAAAGCCTCTGCTGTCTGCTGCCCTACTTGGGGAGGCACTCATATATTATGGTTCATCACTTGTCATCTGTGTCCTTTACACAAAGTACAATTTGCAAGATGGTCTTGTCTCTTTTCTTGCTAGCATATTCCAGGAATCAGGAGCAGGATCAGTGCCAGGGACACAGTAACTACTCAGTAAGTGTTGGTTGAATGAAGAAACCTCTCCTCAGTGCCCAGCTTTGGTAGAACTGAAAAAGAACCTGGGCTCCAGACACCACTGCCCCCAGCCCAGTTCCATCTCCACCACCTCAACCTGCTCTGAGAGAAGGCAAATCCATCCTGGAAGGAAACCCCAAGGCCAGGCACCCGGGAAGTATGAGGGGAGGGGATTTCTCATGTGACTCAGGATGAAGCTTCTTGGTTTGGCAGATGATAGTAGCAGCACAGTCACAGTACCACTTTGAGGGCTGACAGCCTGAGTTCAAGGTTTGCCCCATCCCCTCCATTTACTAGCTGTGCAGCATTAGACAATTTAGGCAACATCTGTGAGCCTCTTCCTGCTGACCTGTGCATGAGTTAGCAACCCTGGCTCTTGGCTCACTCTTGAGGGGGTGGCTGCCATTCCCCTCCTTTTGGAGGACTGGGAAAAGTGTCCAGCGAAGGTCTCTGGGTGGAGGCCAGCAGAGGGTGGCCTCCATGTTGAGTGGACCCAAAACCCCAAGGCTTTCCTCATCCTCCCATCTGTCACTGGGGCCTAGCTAACTCAAAGCCTTGTTCCTTTTCTCAATCCAGAGGACTCTGTCCTCAGCCCTAGGCCCCATTTGGGCCTCTGTCTCAGCCGCAGGTACTGCAGGAGCCTACCAGGGATGAGGTTCTTCATAGGAGGGTCAGGCAGATGAAGAATCCCCCTCTAAATGAGGCCCCAAGAACAAGCAAGCCTCAGAATCAGGGGTAGAGAGGGGTGAGGAGCCTGTCAGGCACTCCACGGCTGGATCCAGAGCAAGTGCTGGTCCTTGTCTGAGCTTGAGCAGACTGCAGAGCACCCTGGGGGAGGAGTGGGTGAGTGTCATGGCATGCCACCATATCTCTCTCCACAACGCATTCCTGTTCCCACGTTCTGTATCCACAGCATGTTCTCATCTCAGCCCTAAGCTGGCCCTGTCTATCCCCTGTCAATATGACTGGAGAGACAGGTGGATGTTTGGTCAAGTCTCAGTGTGACATTCCCTCCCTGCCCTCCCCACTCCAGATTGGCTCATGGACTCTGGACTTGAATCTCACACACCTCTCATTTACGTGTGAAATCATTAGAAATGCAACAGAGCCTGTGCAGATAAGGTTCTGCTCTATAGCAGCAAAGACAAAAGTCAGCCTGTCTGTCGATGAAAGGGGCCCAAAGAAAACTAGTGGATGATTGTGCTTAAGACACAGGGACACAGTTATGCTATGGCACTCAGGAAGCAAGTTACGAAATTGACATGTCACAGTGACCCAATGTCATAGGACCTGGGCACTGAATCTTTCAGCACACAGCTGAAGCCTGGCTAGAAACTAGCCTAGAATGAACACAGCCACCTCAGCACATGACAAGAGAAGACACCTGTCTGGTGGTAGGAGCTCAAATCACATTCTGTGATTCCCCAAGATTGTGGTAAGTTATGTGTTTCCCTTCTGCTGCTTTCCCTAGACCCCCCTTCCCTACCCCACCCACCTTTTGCTTTTTATTGGACATGTCAGGCATATCCTCCCTCTCCTGGCTGGCTACTCCCTGGCCTGCTTCCAATGTCACCCCCTCAGATCCAGTCTCCCTCAACGGTAACCCTGCCCCACTCCAGCACACAGGTTCCCGCCCCTCCCCTCCAGCATCACCACCACCTGACACACTGTGCATTTTGCTTCTTTCCCTATCCACTGTCTGTCTACATCCTCTCAAATGTGAGCCCTGTAACGATGGGGCCACTGCTGTTCTGTTCACTGCTGTGTCCTCAGCATCAGGTATGCTGAGTGCTGTTCCAAACTGCTCTCAGCACTTGGTAGTAGATGCTTAACCTGCTGGCTGGATGGCTGGATGGATAGGACACTTCACTACAATTTCTCACTTAGGGACAGGAGCAGGCACAGGTGAAGGCACAGAAGATAGGCAGCAGTGAGTGTGGAAGGGGCAAGGAGAGTCCAGGAGGATGCCATTCAGTGTCAAGCTGCTACCCAGATGCCACCTAGCAGAAGGGTTCCAATAAAGTCCCCAAGGGGAAGGGAGATCGGCCTCAGGGTAGAAGGAAACCAACCAGAGGCAAATTTCACAAGACATCCAGATATTGGCAGAGCTATGGCTCAAGTGGTAGAGCACCAGCCTTGAGCAAAGAAGCTAAGCAATGGTGCGCAAGCCCTGAGTTCAAGCCCCAGTATTGGCAGGCACTGCCTCCTCCCCCGACCCACTCCAGGTCTGGAGAACAGTCAGAACAAAGAGGAAGGAGCTGGGCCTGCAGGCTGGGCTGCCCAAGCAGCAGGTGGCAGGGCCTGGACCAGGGCGTTCGGGTGTGCACTTGCCACCACCCTCCTTGGAGCTGAGCAGCAGGGCTTTGAGCTCCTGGTGGAAGGGAGCACCGGGCAGTGCCAGCCGGAGCCCAGGGCTCTGCCAGCCTGCGTAGCCCTGCATGGGAACGCGCGTGCAGTGGCAGACTGGCAGAATAGACAGAGTGAAGGGCCAGGAAGGCCCAGGCCTCCCTCGGGGCGCGGAGAGGCCTCTCCTGGGCCGCCAGACCGTGCAGGGAGGCCTGGGCGATGAGCAGTCATGAGACAGACCCGGAAAGGCACCCGAGCTGGGGCCAGCGGAGGACAGGCTGGAGCCCGGGAGTGACTTGCCCATGAACACACAGCACCTTCACGGGTGGAGATTCAGATGGCCTCGGTGCCACCGCCTGGACGCGGGCTACTTTCTTGGCAGCCCGCCGCTGCGAGCGGCGCGGGGGACACGGGGAGGGGGGTGCAGAGGCAGCCAGAGGTGAGGCTGGAGCCAGTAGGGTGGGGCAGGGGGGGGCGTGGCGATGACGTCACTTCCGGGGGTCGGGGTATAAAAGCGGGGCACCGGCGCGCTGCCGCCACTGCAGTGCTTCAGCGCAGGGCGGAGAGGCTCCGGGCTGACCGCAGACCACGCGTGCCCGTCCCGCGCCCAAGCCTGGCCCTGCCCGGGACCCCCGCCGCCCGGACCCCCGCCGCTCGCTCGCTCAGCCCGCTCGCCATGCGCTCCGCCGCCGTCCTGGCCCTGCTGCTCTGCGCCGGGCAAGGTGAGCGAGCGAGGGTCCCCGAGCCCCGCCGCCTGGTCCCCGGCCGCGCGCTCGGCTTCAGCACCGCGGACAGCGCTCCCCTCCGTGGGGCCCGCGGGGCAGCCGCCGCCCCAGCCCCACGCGGGACCCCGACCTCCGAACTCGCAGTGCGGGACGGGGGGGTGCGGGGGGCGGCGCCCGATGCCTGGGCTCGGCTCCTTGGTTGCTTCCGAGCCTGGCCGGCCAAGGTCATGGGGCCAGGGGGCTGCGCCCGCCTCCCCGGGCCCTCCTCGCACTCCCGGCCCCGGCCCGGCTCGGGTTTCTCCTGACGGACACCTGTCCCCACCGCGCCCCCACTGCACGCCGGCCTTGTTTTCCTAGCGCTGGACGCCGGGGCTCACACCCCGTTTCCCACAGGGCAGGGTCGGGGCCACCGGCGGGCCTCGCGGGTGTGGTCCGCCGGGTGGGGAGCCCCGGACACACGCACGAGTCTGTGAGCCAGGCCCTTCCGTGTCGTGACCCCCGTGCTGTCGTTTTCTTCTAGTCTCTGCCCTTCCTGTGAACAGCCCCATGAATAAAGGGGATGCCAAGGTAAGAAGGGGTTTGGGGGTGCCCTGGATTGGGGAGGCTCCCGTGGACACCTCACAGCCAGTTCTCGGGCAACTGCAGAAGTGATTGGGTTATGCATGAAGCCAAAGCCCCGGTGTGGCGGCTGAGCCTGGGGACAGCCTGCAAAACAAGCTCTCCAACACGCGTGCCCGCTGGGGGACTCCTCTGGCATTCTGTGAGCTCCCTGTGCAGCTCAAAGGGGCCTGAAAGTCACCTGCTGGGGCCAGAGCCAGGCCCACTGGGTCCCGGTCACTGTGGATGCAGGAAGGAGTGGCTGCTCTTTACTCGAGGTCATTCATAAACCTGCCCAGGCTCTGGCCTCCCCCCTCGCCCCTCCCCCAGTTTCTGCCAGCATCCCCCTCCCCCTTGCAAATTCTCAGCCCTTCGCTCAGTTGCTGGCTGATGATGGAGTTGCTCAGAAAACGGTGTTCAGGACACTAGTAGCAGCTCCTGTGAAGGTAACACACTATGCCAAACACATATTTGCAATTTGTTCTCTTCTGAGCCAGGGCTGCTTTCCCATGCTGTGGCACTGGTGTGTGTGTGTGTGTGTGTGTGTGTGTGTGTGTGTGTGTGTGTGTGTGTGTGTGTGAACCTGAGTGTTGGGGAGATTTCTGACATCCCAAAGAACTGTTTTCCTCTGTTGGAGGCTACAAGGAAAACAAAACCATCTAAGAGAGTTCAGCCTCAATTTGTTCACTTATGTTTCCTGTTTTAAAACCCGCATCCAGGCCAGGATTGAAACCTCTACCTCCCATTCTAAGCCGTGCAACCTTGAGAAGATTCTTTCACTTCTCTGAGCTTCCCCTTTCCCTGTAAGGGAGACACAAAGAGAAGGAACCATGGGTGGGAAGTGCTTTGCACATATAGGTCCTCGTTAATGGTACCAATTTTCCCGGAGGTGACCTTGATCTCCCCAGCCATCTCAGGACCCCTCTCCAGTTTCTCTTTCCCAGAATCTGCCCTCACAGTGGCTGGTTACCAGGAGATACGGGGGTGCAGGCTGCTAAACACTGCTTGATGGGTCCTTTAGAGGACCTTGTCTGGTCACCGTGTTCTGCCCAGCAATCTGGGGTCACCCCGAGTTTGGGGCTACATAGGCAGAATGTTTGCCAGGGTGCCATTCTGGCTCCATGGATTGGTTGCCTTGGCATCCCCCAGACGCAGCCTTCCACCCCCTCGCTCCCCGCCAGCACAGCATGTCTGACACGTCCCGCTCCCCACCCGCTCTGCTCTGCACTGTGGAAGCTGGCTGAAGGTGTGAATCCCTCCCCAGGCATGTGTCTCACACACACACACACACACACACACACACACACACACATGCACTTCATGCTTTACAATGTGTATTCTCCTCTGTGCCTCATTACCTTAGGAGGACATTGGGGAAGATACTCCATTCCCATTTTACAAAAGAGAAAAGTGAGGTGCAGAGAGATTGTTGTTTGCCCGAGTCACACAGCTGAGATGCCACACTGTGGTTGGCACCATCTTCCATGATGATTCGTACGTTGGGCACCTTGCTGGGTTTCAGGATGTGTGCTACTGGCCTGCCTGGGAGCAGAATTCATCCCTGGGTGGAAGTCGCCCTCCAGCCCCAGGCACTGAACCCCAACCCGCCCCACTCTCTTCCCAGGTGATGCGGTGCATTGTGGAGGTCATCTCTGACTCTCTGTCCAAGCCCAGCCCCAGGCCTGTCAGCCATGAGTGTCTGGAGACCCTACAAGGAGGTACGGGCCAGAGGCAGGTAGGGCAGGGAGGCCAGGAGATGGGTGTATGGCTGGTCAGCAATCCCTGCCCACGTGCCAACCCAGGCCAGCACTGCTGGGGGGTGAAGCCATAGGTGATAAAGGAGTGCCAGCTCCCATGTCCCCATGTCTCACAAACCAGCGAAGAGACAACTGTGAGCCAGGGTCATTGGGCCAGGCTCCAAGAGCATTATTGATGACGCCCATGAAGACAGAGACGCAGGGGGCTCAAACAAGACCTGTAGGTGGGATGAGAGCCCCTCTTGTCCTAAGGGCCTGCTGCCCCTTCCTAGGGGTCTGGGTGTGGAGTCACTGGCTGACCTCTGTTGTGTAGCAAAAGAGTGATTGACACCATGGGAGGAGGAAATCATCTCAAGGCTTACTAGACCGCTCCAGTGTGCAGAAAAAATGCCTGAAGAGAGCTCTCTCTCTCCTTCTCCTTCCCTCCTTCCCTTTTTTCCTTCCCTTCCCCCTCTGGTTTCTCTGTCTTCCCCTGGAAATGGCCCTGTGTCTGTCCCTCTGCAGATGAACGCATTCTTTCCATCCTGCGACACCAGAATTTGCTGAAAGAGCTCCAAGACCTCGCTCTCCAAGGTATTGCCACCACGGCACTGGATTCTGGGTAAATGCCAGTAATTGAGTTAGAAAACCAGGGTGGAAGATTGAGCAGGGTCCTGTTAGGTATCCAGAATAGAAAGTGGGGTCCTCCAAGCACCTGGCTCAGCTGCTTACAGACAATGTTAATGAGAACATGGCTCAGAGAGGTTGGGTGATTTTCCCAAGGTCATACAGTGAATGGGAAAATGCCAGCATCAGATGTAACTCCCTGAAGGCCCCAGGGCCTCTGGAGCCCAGCCATGCCAGGGAGGTGTTTTCAAGATGAGAATGCAGACAGTTTTCCTTGCCTCTGTGAACTGAGAAGTCACTTGGTCATGGGAAAGGAGGTGCTCTGTCCCCTCCCAAACAACTCCAGGGATACTGGAAGAGTCGGGATCCTTCCTGCTTCCCCCTACCATGTGAGATAGGGAGTACCTGCCATTGGGGGCCATGAAGCTGCTGTTGTTCCCAGCCCTGCGTCAACTCTGGGTCGTGTGGACCACAGCTACTGTTTCCTCCTGTCCAGGGCCTCAAGGCCACTGCTCCCACCCCTCATCCCCTGTACCTGCTGCTCCTTTCGCACCTTCCTTTCTCTGCAAGGCTCTGTCAGGCAGGCTTGCTCCCCTTCCTGAGTCTGGGGGTGTGACTTGGAGGGGCCTGTGGGTCAGCGTCTAGACAGAGTGGAGGGCTCAGGCCCGGGGACAGGTATGTCAGGACTGTCCCCAGGTGCCTTTCTTCCTCCCCTCCTGCAGGAGCCAAGGAGCGGGCCCAGCAGCAGAAGAGGCCCAGCAGCTTTGAGGAGGAGCTGTCCGAGGTCCTCCAAGGCCAGAGCAGCACAGCTGGGGTGCAAGGTGGGTGTAGCCTGTGTCAAGGGGTGGTCACAGCTCATGGTCCTGGAAGGTTGCTGTCATGTGCTTCCTTTTATCCATGGGAAATAGGCCCAGACCATCGAGTCCCTGGTTCACATCTGGGCCTGTCTACTTGGAAGCCTTGTCTATTGGCCCCATGTTGGGGCCACAGACATAAAGTCTCAGGACTACCTGGTGGCCCTCAGTGTGCTCCCGAGACCTGGAACCTTGGCTAGCCGGGCTGTGGAATGGTCCACGCAGCACTGGGGAGCGGAGTGTTGTTGGTCACCTTCCTGTTTAGGAAAAGCTACAAATGGCACCTGCACAGCCTGGCCCTGTCGTACCAGAGGTGGGTGGGGAAGATGGTTCCCAGGAGGTAGGCTAGGAGCCTCCATCAGGGGTTCAGTGGGGCACCATGGATGTGAATAGCCACCCGCACCCTGTCTTTGCTGTGGGGCAATGGGAGATCCTCACGTCTAGCCATGAGCTGGGGAGGGGGGCAGTGTAGCACCTGTGTGTGGCGGGGCGGGCGAGAGTTTTGCCTAGTGGTAGAGTGCTTGCCTAGCATGCACGAAGACCCGGGTTCAATTCCTGGGTACCACATACATACAAAAAAGCTGGAAGTGGTGCTGAGGCTCAAGTGGTAGAGCTCTAGCCCTGAGAAAGTCCGAGGACAGTGCTCAGGCCCTGAGCCAAGTCTAGGACTGGCAAAAAAAAAAAAAAGGCTCACCACCTTGGATGAGATGGAGATTTGGCTCCACCTCCAAACCCTGCATAGCAGGCCCAGTCACCGCACCTTCTGGCAGGTCTGTGAATGTGGCGTGGAGCACTGGCTGAGGCCTGGTGGAACATGGGTGGGGGCATGTGTTTAGCAGTGTTTCCTCTAGTAGTGGGCACTTGGTACAGTGAGTTCCATCAAAAGGCTGAGTGCTGTGGTTCATGTCTATAGTCCCAGCTACTCAGGAGAAGGAGGCAAGAGGACCCACCCGGGGGGACCAGGTCAGGGAGACCTCATCTCGACAGAGTACAAATAAGAGGCCTAAAATTGTAAAGATCAATTTTCAGAGTGCTTCTTAGCAAGCCAGAGTCCCTGGGTTCAAGCTCCAGTTCCCCCCCCCCCCAAAAAAAGAAAGAAAACACAAAAACTAAACAAACTAAAACTTTTATTTTGTCAGTTGTGGGACTTGAACTCTGGGCCTGGACATTGTCCCTGAGCTCTTCAGCTCAGGGCTACTGCCCTACTCCTTGAACCACAACACCACTTCTGGTTTTCTGGTGGTTAATTGGAGATAAGAGTCTTACTGACTGCTGTGCCGGGGTGGCTTTGAACTGAGATCCTCAGATCCTAGCCTCCTGAGTAGCTAGGATTACAGGCGTGAGGCACGCCCAGCTAAACTAAAACTGTCTTAATGAAAACCTCAAATATTGAGCATGCTCACAGGATGCTGAGAACAGAGAAGCCCTGCACAGAGGCACAGCAATGGTGGCTCTTACACAGAGAGGTTAAGGCGTTGCCCAAACCACACAGCAGTTCAGCTGCTGTCCCAGTGTTTGCTCCAGGGCTCTGTCTCTGGGGTAGTTTTTCAGGGTCTGAGTCTTAAAATGTGTTTGTGTGTGTGTGTGTGTGTGTGTGTGTGTGTGTGTGTCCTGGGCTTGAAGCTCTGGGTCTACATGCTGTCCCTGAGCTTTCTTCCACTCAAGGCTGGTGCTCTACCACCTGGGGCACAGCTCCATGTCAGACTTTTTGGTGGTTCACTGGAGATAAGAGTCTCACCGACTTTCCTGCCCAGGCTGATTCTGAGCTGTGATCCTCCCATTTCAGTCTCCTGAGTAGCTGGGATTACAGGCATGAGCCACAGGTGCTGGATTGTTTTTGTTTTTAAGCTGCATTTTGTTCTAAGAGGCAGAAGTAAAGGTGTGCTTCGGCAAAGGCTGCATGAGGGAGACCCCAGCCCTGTGTGGGCTTCCTAGAGACACAGCCTTGTGATGATGACTCGATGATGAAAACTGTCTCGAGGAACCCCTGCAGGCAGGCTGGGCCCCAGGGTCTGATTCTGCCTGTTGTCTCTGCAGAGGCGACGACCGAGGCAGCCCTGGAGGATGCCAAGCAGAGGAGAGAGGACTCTGAGGAGGAGAAGCCTAGCAGGGCCACCCAGGGGGCCAAGCCCCAGGCCTCCCCAGAGCCCGGGCAAGGGTCCCAGGCTGCCAAGGACAGCCAGGCCCCTGGGGAGGAGGAGGAGGAGGAGGACACCCACTCCCAGGCTCCAGCCAGTCTCCCAGGCCAGAAGCATCCAGGCCCACAAGCTGCAGGGAGCCATGAGGACTCTTCACAGGGCCTGGCAGAAGGTGAGAAGGACCTGAGCGCCGAGCAGAAGCAGCAGCAGGAGAAGGAACAGAAGGAGGAGAAGGAGGAGGAGGAAGAGGAGGAGGAGGAGGCTGGGGAGAAGGCAGTCCCTGAGGACGAAGACCCCACTGCAGCATCTGACTCTCAACCCATCCTGAGCTCCAAGAGCATCCAGAGAGGCGAGAGTATGTACGGTGATGGGGATCCCCTCCCCCCAACATGGATGGGAGCAGACCCCCTCCATGACCTCACTCCTCCTTCATACCAATCCTGAAACGTGGCCATTGGTTCCATTTTCCAGATGGAAAGCTGAGGCACAGGGAGGTTAGGTAATTTGTCCTTTCTAGTAAAAGCTGACTCCAACCCTGGTTTGTCTGACTCCATGCTCTGCATTGCTCACTCCTCCATGCAGTGCTCTCCCAACCTGGGAGGCAAGAGGAGTCTTGGGGGGAGGGGGCGGAACCCTAAGCTTGGTCAGAACTCCAGGGATGAGCGGGCTGGAGGCCAGTCCATCCCTTTGAGCTCTGAGAGGTCAAAATGGTTCTACCCCCAGTAGACCCATTGTGGGGTGGCCAGCTGGGCCTCCAGGCACCATGCCAACCCCCCAGGAATGAGCAGAGTCATGGGGAAGCCACAACCCCTCCTTTCCTGGTCTTGTCCCCCCCTGCCGTAGGTGGGCTGGAAGCACGGGCCATGGATGGAGCCCGGAAGCCAGGGGCTGAGCAGGCTGGGGTCCCCAAGGGGCTGGGAGAGCAGCAGATGGAGGAGGAGGAGGTGGCGGGCCTCTTCAAGGGCGGGAAGAGTGGCGAGCGGCTCTCCAGGGAGTGGGAGGACGCCAAGCGATGGGGCAAGATGGACCAGCTGGCCAAGGAGCTGACGGCAGAGAAGCGTCCAGACAGGGAGGAGGAGGACGACCCTGACCGATCCATGAGGCTCTCCTTCCGGGCCCGGGCCTACGGCTTCCCCGGGCCTCAGCTGCGACGGGGCTGGAGGCCGTCCTCCAGGGAGGACATTGTGGAGGAGAAGAAGGAGGAGGAGGGCAGCGCCAACCGCAGAGCAGAGGTGGGGGCCAGCAGGGGGCAGCACCCCCTGGGCCGGGGCTCAGGCCGGGGTCCCGGGTGGGGACAGGTGGGTGGGGTGGGCAGAAGGCCCTCAGAGCACCCAGGGCAATTCTAGCAAAGCTAGTAGGAGTCTCTGTGGCTGTAAGAGCAAGAGGGGTGCATGGAGGTGCTTGATGCTTTGCATGGAGACAGTTTGCCAACAAGGACCTGGGGTTCAGGCCCAGACCTCTGTGGCCCTGAGCACTTAAGGTGAGGAGAAGGGGGTGCCATGGGAGTCATGGCCTAAGGAGACTTTGGTTGGTGGCTGTGGCCTCCTGGTCCCCATGCACCCTAAGTGCCCTGCTTCCATCCCCCAGTGGCAGCAGGGGCAGGGCCCCTAGGACCTGGGAGTGGTACGTGGCTGCTTCTGTCTGCTCGTGGCTGAGTGATTCGGGCAGATTAATGTCCTTCTCTGAGCCATACTGGTGCCCCTCCCCCCCATTTGTGACACAGGGGTACAGGGTCTCTTTGGCTTACTTCACTATTATGATTAGAACACACGAGTTTCAAAGATCCAGCCTGCCCAGGGTCTCTTGGTCACTGCAGGGCACAAGGGGACAGGTCCCGAGTCCCAGCAGAGTGGCAATCACGGTGCCCCTGGAGCTGGCAGCTTCCTTTCTCACAGGCAGGGCGAGTCTGGGTGGCAAGTGGAGAAAAGAGGACCCTAGTTTTGGGAGTGCCCTTCCCAAGCCCGAGCGCTGACAGGAGGCTCTGGGGTCTGCATCTCTCAGGCAATCAGCCTTAGTGGGCCTGGCCAGGCCCTGCTGGGGCTGGAAGTGTGGGTTCTGGCTGGGCTTCCTGGCATCTAGGTGGAAGCCTGACATAGCCTTCTTCAACTCTGGCTCACGTCCATTCTCGTGGTGTCAAGTGTGCAGGGGGGCAGGGTCACAGGGCGGGGCTCAGAGCGGGGCTCCCTGCTCCCCTGACCACCTTTGCAGTAAGGGGTTGGGTCCCCTAGGATCAGGACCAAGGATGAAGGCCCAACAATGAGCCCGTGTCACAGCCCTGAGGTCCCTTCAAGTATGTTGGCCAGACACCCACCCCAACCCCAGCCTGCTGCACCCTGGACCTTCCCTGGGGAAGGAACAAGGGGTGTGCAAGGGTGGCAGCGGTGTCATCGCCCCATATTCTCAATGCCAGGAATCCGGAGGCAGTGCAGGCTAAGAGGCTGGGGACAGCGTGGGGATACCTGGGGACAATGTGGTCAGGCCCTGCCTTCCATCCCGTGCCCAGTCCTCTGAGCAGCCTCAGTACAGGTGGCTGCACTGTCCTCTAGACTGGCTCAGAGAGGCAGAGCCTCCTGTCATGGTCACACAGCTAGCAGTGTGGCCGTCTGTCCCCTCAATGCCTCTGGCATAGGTCAGCCTTCAGGTGATCCTCACTCCTCTCTCCCAGGACCAAGAACTGGAGAGCCTGTCAGCCATCGAGGCAGAGCTGGAGAAGGTGGCCCACCAACTGCAGGCGCTGCGGCGGGGCTGAGGTGTCAGCCCGGGCCCAAGACACCATGTGGTCCTGGCTCTGCTGTCCCCCTGCAGGCCCCGGCCAGCCCACGTGGAGGCTGTGCCTGTAGGGAGGTGGCCTCCAGCCCACCCTCCCCATACCACCCCGTTGCCCCTGTGTCCCCCCTTCTGTTCTCAGTGCCTGCCCTGGATCCCCTGCAGGGAGCCCTCAACCTCCAGTCTGGATCATTCCTCCTCGTAACACAGGCAGCTTTCTAGAAGTTTCTCCTCAACCTTCTTACCCACTGGACACAACTGCAATAATTTCTGACTTTTGGGTGACAGCTGAGAACTTTCCAACTGTAATATATTCCAGATAAAATTTATCTAAGGAAGAATAAACTTGCTCTCGGCTCTTGGTGTTCCTTTTAGTCTCCCTCCTCCCTCCCCCCCCCCGCCCCAGACCCCCAGCCTTCACCCTGAGCTGGGGGGGGGAGGGGCGGGGAAGGGGGAGGCGCTGGCTTTGGCAGAGGGTTGAGGGCATTTCCGTCTCCCTTAAGGAACTCCTCTCAGGCCACCTAGCCATGGTGACGTTGACCTTGAGCCCCACGTCCTCATCTGTGGGATGAGGGACTGTTCTGTCCTGGTTGTTGGCGTGGGATCAGGCAGGGGCCACTGTGGCCCCTCCCCTTTATCCCAGCCACACTGGAGCTGGGTTGAGGCCAGGCCCCCTGGTCCCCCTGAGGTGGCTCCTGGGTGTGTTTTGTTTTCCTACGATGGCTCCCTGTCTCATTCACAGGCCTGTGGGTGCCTTTAGGCAGACACTGGAGCACTTGAGCTACTTCCCCAGCCTGGTCTTGTGCCTTCATGGTTCACTAGAACATGGTACATCTGAGTCTAGCTCTGAGAGTGAGGGACCTGAGGCACAGGTGAACTGGCTCATCCTCCCAGGCGGGGGTGACCCTTCAAACACTTGGACGTAGGGAGCCTGGTAGGATTATGGGGTCAGGGCAGGCCAGGCCCCTCATGTCAAGCTCAAGCTTGCAGTCACTCGTCAGACATCTGTGCATGTCCACCCTGAGCCCAACATGCCTGACCACCTACATGGCTGGACAAGCCCTGGCATGGAGAAACCCTCTCCTCCGTGGCAGAGCCCAGACCCTCAGAGCTAAAGCAGCCCTCAGGAGTTGTGTGTGCTCAGCCAGGATCACAGCGCTTACCCTTGCACTCAGATCCCACACTTAGCAGGCTGGGAGGCAAGCAGTTTGCCAAGGCTTCTCGGGATGGCTTGTGGCCAGATGGTACAGGGGACAGCTTACCTGGGGCTGATATTCATGACCAGTGCCCCTCAGCTAAGAGCAGGACAAAAAGGGGGACCCCTCTGGATAGTGGTGAGGGTGAGGACTCAGCCTTGGCAGCTGCCTGCCTGATACTTCCTGTGAGCATCATGGGGGACCAGAGGCATTGCAGCCACCCTCCCCCACCCCGGGGGATGCAGGCAGGGCCAGAGCGGGACTTAGGAATCACATTCCTGAAGGTCCAGTTCCTGCTTGGTGGGTGTGAGCAGGCACGCTCCATGGAGAGTCTGGAGGCTGGAGCCTCCTGCCAGCCATTCTCAGTTGCAGGGCCTGGCAGGCCTTCTTGGCCCTCTCAGAGCCTGTTTCCTCATTGAGGAGATGGGAATAATAATTGCTGTGTCACTACCAGGTGAAGGAGGTGGGGCCATAGAAAACAAGTGCTATGGTGGGGAGACTTGTTTAGGGGTTTCTACCAGGGCCTCTCAGATGAGACTCACTGTCCTCTGCTGCAGATGCCACTGGCGGCAGAGGCAGTTGCCACACACGGCCACCTGCTGCTCTAAGTTCATTATTATTATTATTATTATAGTGATGTACCGAATGCAAATTGCTTGTTTTTGTACCTGTATTGGAACTTGAACTTGGAGCATTTTGCTCTTATGGGGTTTTTTTTGTTGTTGTTGTTCAAGGCTGGTGCCCTGTCACTTGAGCTGTATAGCCATTTCCAGCTTTTGGCTGGTTATTTGGGGATGAGAGTCTCATGGACTCTTCTGCCCCAGGCTGGCGTCACACAGGGATCCTCAGATCTCAGCCTTCCAAGTTAGCTAGGATTATAGGCATGAACCCCCAGAGTTAGGCTGTTCGCCTTTCACATAGCTAGGTTTAGGCTCCCCACAATCACCCCAGAATAACAAACCAGTCACACGGCACCAGGTTGTAGGACATCGCCACCAAGATGGTTGTTAAATAAACACAGGCACACCTCATCCCCCAAGTAACCATCGCAGAGACAGCCACCCGACTGGTCATAATCACATGGAGCAAGCACGTGACCGCTCCAAAGCTCGGCCACCCATGGAGACCAGCCGGCCTCTGCAGAGTTAGGGACAACCACTCCATGACCTCATAGCTCTCGACCTTTCTTAGGAGGGATGTACCAATGAGAGAAGCCCTGCTCCATCTTCTGTTCTGGGCTCAGGTAGGGTGAGGCAGATGTGCACAGCTGGCAGCAGGTGCAGGAAGCAGGGCCATGTGGGGCTCCTAGGCCCCGGGAGCTCCTGATAAGAGCCTTTACACCTGTCTGCCTCATGGTAGCCTGTGCCAGAGGAGCTGAGCTTCTGGACAGCCAACACGATGCCCAGCTTGAGGCTTGGGCAGAGCAGGATGAGGCTCAAGGAGGAGCAGTTGGGATACACAGAATCATGGTGTTTCTAGGGAATCATGGGAGGGCAGATGCAAGCCCTAGGGACACCGGTGAGGGCCTCAAGGCTGTGACCAGGCAGCCCATGGCATTGTCCAAGAACTGAGGACCAGTTTTCCAGGCTGGACAATGGACACAGCATGCTTCGTCTCAGTGACATCGGGAACTTTCTTCAGCTGGCAGGTATCCAGCTTCCAGCCAGGGTGTATGGAGCTGCTAGGAAGCCCACTGGGCAGACCTGGGGCATGCTCAGGTCATTTGCTCCCCCGCCCCCCGGCAGGACTAGAGGCAAGGCAGGCAGGCAGGCACATGGGCAGGGTGACTCCTGTGGCCTCCCGAGGCTTTGGCGACATCTGACCTCCACAAGTGACACTGGTAGCTTCAGATGAGCCCTAGGACTATGCAGCAAACCCAAACTCTTCCATGACACAGGCAGGTAAGAGCCTGGTCCAGGGTTGACTCCTTCCTTGGTTCTCTAGGTGAGGATGGACACTAGGGTCACATTGCCGTGCGAGAACTGAACCCACCTCTGCACCTGGGTCACCGGGCAGAGGCTGTAAGGGATTCTCAGAAGCCCAAGACCTTGGAGAACATGAGGCCCTGCCACTTGGCCCTGGAGTGCCACAGCCATACCTACTGAACACCAGCTGGAGGAGACTGCAGGGCCAGTCACGGAGTGGAGGCAAGTGGCCTGAGCCCCAGCTCTCCTGAGCCAGCAGCGAGGCCCTTCCAGGACCAGCATGGAGCAGCTCCATCCAGAGGCAGCACCACCACACCCGAGCAGGCAGGGCCCTCCCTCAACAGAGCACCATGCCCACTGGCTGGGCCATTTTGGCCTGGGGAAGCCAGTTGTGGCTGATGCCAGGGAAAGATGGACATTTAGAGGCAGGCTTCTCTCATCCTGGCTACTTAAATGTCACCCACAGGGCAGCTAATGCCTCATCATGCTTTTTTTTTTTCTGGACAGGAGCTCACAGCTACCAGGCCTCTACAGGGCACAACTCCGTGCTAGTTTTGACCCTAGAAAATGTGACTGCCCACCTACCACTACCACGGAGATCCAGTTAAAGGCCACATTGACAGAGCTGGGTGCCACCACATATCACTGGGCAGAAAGTAATAAGCCTCGAAGGAATACGCAACTGGATCACACCAAACACCCTGCCTGCTTTTAGGCAGGCTGGGATTCTAGTGCATCTGGGATTTGAACTCAGGCCCTCAGCTGTTGCTCTACCACTTGAGCCAGACCAGCTTTTCATTGGTTCCTGCCCAGGTTAGCCCTGAATTGGGATCCTTTAGATCTCAGCCCACAGAGTAGCTAAGATTTTTTAAAAGGTAGACTGATTTCGTTTTCTAAAGTGTCAGCAGAACAGGAGTGATGTTTTGTAAACACGTGTGAAACGCAGTTTGATTTCAGTAGTTTATTTTGGAGATGAAGCAGTGCAAGAGGCTTGGCCGCTTCCCTGCCTCCGGGCTTCGGGCTGGACCTGGGGAAGGTGACGCAGACTCAGATCGGGAACAGCGCTTGCCTTCTGTAAACTTGCTTAGTCCTGGGGCCCTTAAGTTTCCAAGGAAGCCAGACAGACCTGCCAGCCTCTGCCCCTCACCTGTCAGCCTGTCCTTGCTGAAAGGTGCTACCTGGTGTCCGAGGGACAGCTCAGGGCCTTCTCTTTTTAAAGTGAGTGGACATCTATGCTCCCACGGGAGTGCGGGCTGCCCACCCTGGGCCCTGCGTCAGCTGGAGTGGAGGAGGGTTCTCGTGGAACTCCGGGCTGGCCAAGCTTGCCTGCTGTGGCGCAGACGCGGTGAATGTGAGGTGGGCAGGGCTGCTTCTCTTTCATGGGCTCAGTGCTCGGTGGCTGGGCTTGTGATGTGCACAGCAGGGCAGCCTTGGACCTGCGGGACCAGGCAGGAGTGAGCAGGAGTGAGATGCTGGCCAGGAGGGGCCCAGAGGACCATGCTGTCTAGCAGAGGCTGTCCGCATCCAGGAGGCGGCCTCAGAGAAGCAGGCTGTCTCTGAGCTGGAGCACTAAGCCAGCCCTTCAGTTCTCTGGTCTTGACCGCCCATGACGGATGAGGAGACGGAGGTCTGGACATTGCTGGGAGAGTTCCAAGTCTTGGCAGAATCTGGGCACAGGCAGCTGAGCGGGGACTCTCAGGCAGGCCTCCTCCCTCCTGGGTCTGAGGGAGCAGTGGCACAGCTGGGAGGGGACTAGGGACCCTAGAAGGTGACAGTGACAAGGGCCATGGCGTCCACTCATGGGAAGCTTCCTTCCCCCTTGTCTCTCTGGGTTGTGAGCACAATCCAGCCCAGAGCACCTCATTCCCCAAGGGCAATGCCTCCTCCCCTGACTCTGGGGAGGAAGAAGGCAGCTGCTGGCGGCCAAGACTGCAGGAGGGAAAAAAGGGCCAGGTCTGGGCGTGGGCAGGCTTGGAGAGGGAGGCAGGGGAAGCGTTCACTGTTTGCCAGCCAAGCACACAGCCTGGCTGGGGATGGGTGGGTGGGGCGGAAGGCCTCCCTCCCGGAACCCCAGCGTCCTGGTCCACAGCAGCCACAGAGACAGACAGACACAGATGTGCACACACACACTTGCACGGCAACCACTCACCCACGCACACACCCCACCCTCATTCAGACCTAGTGTTGAAAACACAAGCGTGTGTAAACTCAGTGGAGGGTTCTGCACAGCAGGAACAGGCGGTGTCCCTCTCCCTCGAGGCTCTTCTCCATCCCCACCCCATTCAGATCATGACATCAGAAAATCAGGCTAAAAATTAAAACAAAGAAGCATCAGATCATCGGGAATTCTTAGTGGCATCCTCGATGGGAGTTGCTGGCCCAGCAGGCATGCTCCATGCCCTGTGCTGCCCCTGCCCCTCTGGGTCCTGCGCTCCATGGCTACTGGGAGGAGGCCTTGGTGGCCAGGGAGGCCACGCAGTGCTGCTGGAAGCTGGGTGACACGCCCGTGGTGCAGCTGAGTCTCTGGTGTGGCAGCTTGGTGGAGCCGCCCGTGCCCACGCTGCCGCCGGCGTCGACCTCTGCCTTCCAGGGGGCGTCCTGGCCCATCAAGCTGCTACAGCAGCCGGGGCTGGTGTTGCACGTCCACTCGGCCCCCAGGCTGCCGGCCTGCTCGGCCAGGAGCCGGCTGTGCCTCAGCGGGGCCACGTCCCCAGTGGTGGCGGAGGCTGTGCTCTGGCCCTGCAGGACGGTGGCAATGTGGTTCAGGAGGTCTGTGAAGAACTCACTCACGCCCTCGTAACCTGGGGTGGGGAGACAGAGACATGGGGTGTCAGCCAGCCACAGATGGGAGAGGAAGAGGAAATAATGAGCTCACCAAAGCGGGGGTGAAACAAAGATTTCACGGCTTTAATTTCGATTTATCATTTGCCAATTTAGTTTTTGTTTTATTTTTCTGTCACACACTCATTTGGTCACTCCCCTCCCCCAATCATTGATCTTGGAATGTCATATCCAAGTCTGGACTTAGTAGAGAAAAAATGAAGAATTTACACCTCAGAATTCCAGGTTGAAACACCACTGAAAAAGGCTGCAGGGAAATGCCCTGTGGGGGCAAAGAGCTAGGAAGGTAGGGCTTGTGGCACAGGTACCAGTTCATTTCCTTCCTTTTTTCTCAGCAGGGAGAGACAGGGAAATTTCTTTTATAAGCAGTTCAAAAGTGTTCTATCTGGGACATGAGAAGGCAGTATTTTTATTCTCTAGTATCACTTATTATTAGCTTACATTGGTTATACAGGAGATAGCATTGCTAAATTTCTATGTATTTACAATATATTCCAAGCAATCTCAGCCTCTCCTTCACGCTTTCTCCTCTGCTCCCTTCCCCAAACAACTCAAGTTTCCATTGTTCTCTTTTCATAGTTGTAATCGATTTCATCCTCTTTCATCCTCCTTGTTAGCCCCTTCCTCCCTCCCCGCCACCCCCCACCCCTAGCTGTGATGTTTCTCTCCCTGTCTCTGAGGGCGCATTCTTACCGTCTATTTGCTCAGGGAAATCAGGCCGGACAGTGGTGTAGGTGAATGTTAGAGAGGGCTGACCCCTGTCCACACCTGTCCTTACTGGGCACTGCCCCGCGCTCTCACTCAACAACCAGCTTACTTAGGCTGTGCCCAAAAGGAAGGGGGCTAAGTGACTGTAAAATGAACTCTTCAGAGTCATGGGCCAATGGAAGTCTTTCCCCGCTTCAAAAGTCGACCATCTAGAGAATTCTGTACAATCTCCCCCTTGGTAGTATTGGGGTTTGGAATAAGGACCTTGTGCTTATTGGGCAAACATTCCGTCATGTGAGCCCCCATCAGCTCCCCCTCTGGTAACAGAAAGCTGAGAAACACCACCAATGTGGCAAGAGGCAGCAGGGCCAAGGCCCAGTCCTCCTGCTCTAGATAATGAATGGACAGAACCAGGACCTGGCCAGTCCAATCTCAGGCCTGACTTGTGGCCATTGTGTGCATTCCCAGTCTCAGCTCCCTTGCTTGTATGCAGAGAGGGGGTCCGGACCTGGGTGGTATCCGATCCCCGGTGGCCATGACCCAAACTGAGTCTGTTCTGTGGGAAGCCTCTGAGAGCCAGCACCCAGGGGCACACTGGACTCACCGACCAGGCCAGTGAAACACTCCACACATCCACACGCAGAGGCAAACATCAGCTGTCTTTAGGAGCAAGCAAGCAGGTTCCTTACTCAGGGTGAAGATCTTGCTGACTACCAACAAAGACACTGAATCCAGGGTCTGGTTCACTGCCCCCCCCCCTACCCCCCACTAATTTTGCAAGGAGGAGAATCAGCACAGAACAAGCAGGTGGGAAAAGAAGGCTGAGTGTGCAGGCACAGGGAGGTACAGGACACAGGCCACCACAGGGCTGGGGGCCTGGGAGAGATGCCACCGGGGAGGAGCCCTGGGGGCCAGCCCAGGCTGCAAGGAAACCCAGGAGGCCGTTTCCCAGCAACCACTCTGCTTTCATGGCAGATGAGGCCCAGGACACAGGGGCAGCCATATGCTTCCAGAGTGGGGTGGAGCCAGCCAGAGGGGTGAAAAGCAGTTGGGCAGGGCAGTGTCAGAGCCACTCCTGGCACTGTGCAAACCATCCTGCTGTATCTACAAGAAGTGAGCACAGGATTGCAGTCGGGTGGCCTGAACCATTATAGACTGAAAAGGCAGGGTCACGATTTGACCTTGCACTGGTACTCCAAGAGCCAGGCCTCAAGGTCAAAAACCAGGCTGGGGGTGACAGGCTTCAGTCCTGGCCTTGGTATTCAGGGACCTCCTAGAGTGAAGACAAGTCTGTCAGCTCCTGGGCTCACACGCACAGGTGAGAAGCGCTGGCAGCAGTTTGGTGCTAGCCTGCAGCTATGAGGACCAGATGAGGCTACCCAAGCTTCCCCTGGTTTGAGGTGCTACTGCTGTTCCTCCTTTTCAGAGCCAGCAGCAGGTTCCACAAAGCTGGGCCTTCAAACCAGACCCGGGGGGTGTTGTGGGCTTGAAGCGCCACCCCCCAAGGCTGCATGCAAAGCTGTCTCTCAGGTACCAGTTCCTAGCTGCCTGGGGCCCTGGGGCCAGCATGGTTCCCCTAGGCCGTCTCTTAGCACTGAGCTACTCAGCCTCTGCGGGGCTGGCCTCAGCCTCTTAGAGAAAGGCCCCATGCTGGCTCAGTGACTCCCCAAGCATAGCCATCGCCTCGGCCTACAGCCCGTACATCATCCGTGATCCTGAGCACCCAAGGCCTTCGTTCTCACTTTCTATGCTACCACTGAGTCCATTCCACAAACATCCCTGAGGCTGGGGAAACAAATGGCCATCCCAGAAGTCTGACAGCCCTTGCCACGCCACAGAAGGCGGGTCCGGACTGTGCCCTCTCTGGTGGTGCCTCCTCCCTCCTCTTTGGGCTCTGTGCTGGTGGCACTGCCTCACAGAGGAGCCACCAGCCACTCAGCCCCTGGAAAACACCAAATGAACAGCTAAAAAGGAGCAGATGGACTCTCAGAGCCTAGGTTTTCCCATCTCAACAATGACGCTGGCTGGAGCTTCCCTGCCCTCTGATGGGCATGGAAACCTGGTGGAAGGAGGAATGGCTTCCTGAATGCTCACACAGTGCTTTAGGCTTGCTTTAATGCTTTAGGCATTAAAGAAAGGCGAGCATCAAGCAAAGGAAAGCACAGCTGCTTGTGGGACTGAGTCAGGAGGATTAATGGAGCCCAGCAGCCTGGGGGCAGGCTGAGGTGAGATGGGCAAGAATGAGGGCCTGCTCTGGCCATGTGGAACCACGGCTCAGCTTGGCCTCTAATCTCAGTGATGATGCACAGATCTCTGGGCCAAGACACTCCATGTACCTGAACTCCAGCCACGAATGTAACCCCCACTGTCCCTGCCACGCCCAGGGTCTCGATCTGGGGCTCAGGGTGGTGGTAGTGGTCTAGGGCCACAGCAGAAGGAAGGGATGCCCCAGCGAGGACCCCGCAGCTCTGGACAGTGGAGTAGCACAGGCCCAGGTGCCTGGCCCGGTCCCTCATGTGCTATCATTTGATCTGGGACAATTCTTCCACTTGAGGAGCCTTTGTTTCCGAAGTCCTTCCAGCTCCTTAGGTCTGGGAGGGTCCAAGAGATGGAATAATTTGGCCAATCAGAGCTGGTGTTGATTCAAGAACCAGTGCTCAGGCTGACTGGCCTGGAGCCTCCCTGGGGCTCGATTCCCGAGGCTCCTTCATCCCTGCCCAAGGCTCTAAGTGAAGGACTCACACACTGGCTTTGTCCCATGCTGAAGGCCCGGCTGAAGCTTTGCAGAGGGAAACAGTAGACCGGCAGGCGCCACATGGGGCCTTGAGTCCTGGCAGCTGACCTAGGTGGGTCCACATTGAGGACGCCAGAGACAGGAGCTGCAGAGCCAGGAGCCAAGCGCAGGGGCGGCCAGCCAGGCCTCGTCTCACCTGGGAAGGCATTGATGTCGATGATGGCGTGCTGCCCCGTCTGGTTGTTGATGATGATGTCTATCCCGAAGAGAGACACGCCCAGCGCCTGCCGCAGGGCCCGGGACAGCTCCCGGATCACCTCGTCGCTTGGCCGCTCAAACACACCTTCGATCTTGTCCAACTGCCAACACACACAGAGGTCAGGCTGGGGGAGGAGGGGCCATGACATGCAGCGCAGAGACCCCATGAGAGCTGCCAGCCTCGAAGCCAGGCGGCAGGGCAGACCCAGGACCACTCCAGTCTGTGTCCTGCCAGGACCAGGCATGCACCGCTGTGGGAGGCTCTACCAGCACTACCTGGGGCGGTGTTGATACCCGCACCTCACACACAAGGAAATGGACGCCGAGATGGCTGGAGCTGGCCCAGGGCCACACAGCTTGAAGGACAGAGATTTGGACCCAGATTTTCCAGCCTCTAAAACCCACCCCTCTTAGCAGGGAGGAAGGAGATGAGTCTGTTAGGGACACAGACATTACAATGCAGTGAGCACTAGAACTGGGCTTGAAGGTGGGAGGATTAGGCCCTTGGCAGGGCAGGGCCAGAGCAGAGCAGAGCAGAGCAGAGCAGAGCAGAGCGGTGAATCTCTGCGGGAGCTGTCTGGGAGGGCAGGAAACAGCTGGGGGAGGGGGTGCAGAGCCTGGCACAGGTGTGGAGAGACGTCCTGACCACCACCCTCGCCCACCTTCACCAGTAGACAGAGGGTGTAAAGTTTAGGGCTTCATGGAGCGGCTGTCAGTCCTCACAGGACTCGGGGCAGGCATGTCTATCATTCCTACCAGCATGAGCGAGGGGAAGCTCCATCCCACTAGCCCTTCTGAAGGCTGCCTGTCGACATAGATCAGGGATGCCAGATGCTGGGCATAGAAGGAACCGGCAGAGTGTTCACAGGAATAGGGTAAGAAAAGATTTGCATCGAGACAGAGGGGCAGCTATATGATGCTGTGAATGCCTCTACATTGTTAAATTGATGGCTGGGTGCTAGTAGCTCACGCCTGCAATCCTAGTACTCAAGAGGCTGAGATCTGAGGTTTGTGGTTCAAAGCCAGTCTGGGCAGGAAAATCTGTGAGACTCTTATCTTCAATTAACCACCAGAAACTTGGAAGTGGCACTGTGGATCCAAGTGGTAGGGCACAATCCTTGAGCAAAAAAAGCTCAGGGACAGCACCCAGGCCCTGAGTTCAAGCTCCATGATTGACAGAAAAATGTCCCTGAGCTCTTCAGCTCAAGGCTACCACCCTACCCCTTGAGCCACATTCTTTAGTGCCTGGGCTAGCTTTGAACCGTGATCCTCAGATGTCAGCCTCCTGAGTAGCTAGGATCACAGGTGTGAGCCACTGTGCCCAGCTTCATCTCAACGTTTAAAAGAAGTCAAAGCTGGATGTGGAAGGAGGACAAAGGTCTGGTCACCAAAACAGAGGACCTTTAACCTAAGCTGAGCAACAAGGGCTTCCTGGCATGTGCTATTCAAGCCACTCTGGCTGTTCTTTGGAACGGGACCCAGGTCTGGCCCCAGGCACATCCCTTGTGTGTCACCCCTAGGGAAAGGTGCTAGTCACACAGCCCAGGGTCCTCACTAAGTCCTGCTGCATGCCTGAACTGTATAGCAACCCCCTAGACCTTGTTTCTTACCCCAACACATGGGGTAATAAAAATACCTAGTCCAAGAGTCTGGGAGAATGAGGAGAATGAGATGCAGCCTGGCGGCTGCTGTGTAAGACACAAGCCACAAGGCCTGGCAGCCAGGCAGCTGTTTCCATCTCCTGGACACACTGTTTACAAAAGCACTTCTCAGCTTAGTGCTGAGGAATCTCAGAAATCCTCCTGAAAGCATTTGATCATCCCAAACCAAACAGGCAGCCTGGAACAAGAGAAAGGCACAGAAATGCAGCCTGAGGTTCAACTCCAGTGAAGGCAGGGAAAAGCTGAGCAGGTATCACTCAGGAACCCAGATGGCCACTTTCCCCTCTCCTGGCTGACACAACTCAGTCCCATGGAGTCCCTGTGGGGCAGGATGAGGAAAGGGAAGCTCAGGGCGCATGCCTTTGGTCCTTGTTCTCCTCCTGTGCTGGAGAGGGACCCAGGGCCTCCGCATGTTAAGTAAGGCCCTGGGTGACTTGTACCTCTGAACATGGAGGTTACATTGTCTCCTTGAGTGATCCCCCTTTTCCTATGAAGCTTCTTTAAGACCTCTGGGCACCCTGGCTGGGGCTGGCAAGGAGTGAGATCTATTGAACTCCAGCCATGAGGTCAGCAGCAGGGTGTCCAATGCCACATCAGTAATCATGGAGGCTCTTAAATGCTCACTGGACTCAGGGCAGAAGGGAAGGGGAAGTGGTGTTGCCTTGATCCCGTCTGGAGACCAAGGGAAGGAAGCTTTTCCACCAGGCCCTGCGTGCTCACCACTTACTGCAAGTTGTGTGTGTACAGAAATGCCCGTGGACACAAGGGCCTGAGACAAGCACAGGGGAGGGGCTCTGGAGCTGCCTGGGCCTCTTTCCAACCTTGGCTTGCTGGACTGGTCAGTGGGGTACTTCATGGGCAACAGCAGCCCCCTACCTAAGCCTGGATAGGGGTGGCTTAGAAGAGACATACCTCAGTGAGGACGGATGACGATTCTGGCTTTGACACATTGTGGCTGTTGAAGAAGATGGACTCACGATCTGAAAAAGCAGACAGCGGTAAACTGGATTAGGGAGGAATGCAATATCACCACCAAACGCCAGAGGGAAGCACTACACCAGCCATGAGCCAGGGTGCTCCTATGTCATGTGTCAGCAGCAGCACCCTGGGCTCCAGAGTTGGGTGCCCCTAATTGTGCCGTGAATGGACATTTGTCCAGTCAAAGCTCCCGTTTTAATTTCTCTGCCCACATAAAATAGTCTTACAGAATCTGAACTGGGTATCCAACATATATGTATCATACACATAAGGCCTATGTGTACCCAGAGATGTCACCAAAAGGGGGCTGGGAGGAGGGGGCTAAGCACTGAGACCAAGTCCAAAGGGAAGAGGTCTAGTAAACTCCATTTGGTCCAGAACGCTTCACCCACCCCCACCTCATGAACTCAGTCAAGTGCCAGTACTGTGAGAGCTTAACGTACAAAGTGTTCTGCTGTTTTCCCACATTTTGGGGGGAAAAGTTAGAAATGAGAATATGAGCTTCCATAAGGTCCACCCAAGAAAAGACACAGAAGGACTTCTTTCAGCTGAGACCACCCCCAGCCCACACATACCTCCTCCGGGTCCCTGCTGCCAGCACACCCGACCCTCCGTGCCTCACTGGGGTTCCCGGAGAGGCATACCCATCCCAGGAATGCCCGAGTGCTCGTCCACAGTGGACGAATGTTCTTGGAGGGGCGTGAGACAGGTGGAACCAAGTTTCAAGCCCACTTGGAAGTAGGCTTACAAAGGGAAGGCACACATCACAAAACTACAAGCTCGAGTCTCAGCTCTGGAGTGTCTCTGTCTCCTGGTCCACGTCCCCTCCAAGAACAGCACAGGACCCCTCTGGGCTAGGAAACCCCCAAGGGACCCTGATGGCCAACCCCCAGTCTTTGCAGAGTAGAGTGTCGTGGACTTCATCACCAAGACACAGTGACCATCACTGGGCCCCAGCCCCTCAGCGTAAGGGCGGGAGGGCACCAGTAAGGGCCTGTGTGCCAGGATTAGGGAGCCCACTCTGGTCGCCAGGACCCAGCAGCCCCGGGACTGTTGGGCGCCGCACCAATCATGCATGAGGAAGTGATTCGGGCAGAGGCCAAGCAGGCAAGCGCTGAGGTGTACCTGGCATCTTTCCCGCTAGTGGGGCACACAGGCCCCTGGCCACCCGGGTGTGCCCGACAGTCCTCCCGCTGCTCCGACCAGAGCCAGTCCAGACCGGGGGCACGAGAGATGGTCCTGGGGAGGAGCCTGGGAAAAATAAACACCCTGCAGGACTTGCGCCCAGAAATCCACTCCTCTCTTCCTGGATCAACAGCCAGAGGCGGCCTTTTGGGGTGGCAAAGCCCGACAGGTCAGAGGCTAGAGCAGGGTCTCCCCACTTAAGGTGCTCTGGCCTTCTGTGGGCCCTACCTTCCTTCTCCTGTTCTAAGTACTCCCAGCCCCAAACTCAGGCCTTGCGGGGTGAAGCTCAGGGAAGCTAGGGAGCCTGTAGGGGGAATTCTCTGTGTGGGTATCTGGCTAAGGCCAGGAAGAGGTGAGCTGCCGCAGGGGCCTGCTGTGCACACCATAACCCCTTCAGCTTCTTGTGGCAAGATCATGTGTGCACAGATCTCCGGGGTTCTATCCTTCTTTCTACTATAGGTCTGCTCCAGCCTGAGGACTGACCAGGGGCTACTGGCTGCCCACGGCAGTTTACACAGGCCTCACATCTCACCAAGTGCATAGTGAAGACTAGGGTGGAAAGAAGCTTCTAGCATTCTGTCACCAGGAGGTAATTATGGGGAGGTGGGGGCGTCAAACCCAGGAGTGAGCCCCAACACTCATTATTTGTTGTTGTTGTTGATCTGGGCTGTCCTTGTACTTCCCCCCCTCCCACAAGGCTAGTGCTCCACCACTTTGAGCCAAATCCGGTTTTTTGGTGGTTGACTGGAGATAAGAGTCTTATAGACATTCCTGCCCAGGTTGGCACGGAAAGGAGTAACAGAGTGCTGCTCCCCGTCTGCAGATGAGAAAAAGACTCAAAGGCAGAAGCAACGTGGCAGTGCAGCTCTCAGCTATGGACACTAGATCTCCATCTGGCCTCTCTGCTGAGGATGGCTATGTGTCCCTGCCCCCCCCTCACTGTCCCCCATTAAATACCACTTATGCTGAGGGCCAGCACCATATGGCTCCCACACCTGGTGGTCTATTTCCCCTGGGGGTCCCCATCTCAGCAACAATTAGACCTTTGGACACTCTTCCCCCACCCACCTCCGTGCTCTCTCCCCACCCTCAGAGGTGGAGAATGTGGCTGGTGGCCCCTATTTGGACCCCAGTACCCTGCACAGCACTGTGGGTCTATGGTAGGCCTAATAAAAATAGCCTTCTGTGATGCTTAAGAGGCTCTGGAGTCAAGGTAAGCAAGATACAAACCTCAAGACAGGGCACCTGAATCTAGAGGTGTCCTAGCTCACAGCCCTGCTCATTGGCTACATATCTCACACCGGGGAGAGCTATCGCTTGGCCTTTTGCATAAATCTGCTAACCCTGTGCTGTGCAGTAAGAAGTATCAAGAGGAGCATTTAGCAGGCTCCTGCATATTGCTGTGTGAGGGTCAAGGTGAGCAATGAGGGATCCACTGTACAGAAGGGGAAGCAACTGCCTGGATGTGGAGTCCAGAGAGAATTCAAGCACATGCCTGTGTCATTGGTTGGCACAAGCTGTTCTGACCTCCACTCTCCTGCAAGAAGCCTGGGGCCATAAGAGCTGTACACTTGACTTTGGAGACACTGACAGGGAGTAAACGGAAGTGCATTTGAGTGTTGAGAGAATGGTGGCTGTGGAGAAGACAATTCTTGTTCCATCCCAAGAAGGGCCCCACATCCTAGTGTGGATTCAGCGAGTGCTGTTACCTGCCATTCTGGGCAAGGGTACTGAAAGAGACAGAGTCCCAAGCCCCCGTTAAGCTCGTCCACAGCACAAGGGCTGTGAAGTTACATACATCTGCTCTGGAAAGAGCACACAGGGGAGAGCCAAAACGTGCCACTTCATCCCCTCATCACTGTTGGCACAGAACCAGAAGCACACACAAACTAAGCCCCCTCACCCTTCCCGTGCTTCTCTACTTGCTCTACATGGCACCTTGTGGCCTAGAAATGGCCATGAGAGAAGACTGGCTCCCAGCACTGGGACAGAAACTTGTCTAGCACTTTACAAGTAGGGAGAGAAAGAAGCAACCAAACACTTCAGTGAAAAAGAAAGAAGAGCTGGTGGTCAGCCTTTTAGAGATGAAATGATTTGGTGTTGGAATAACCGAAGGCCTCTTGCACATTAACCACGTACCTTACGACCACGCAGCTCCCCGACCTCTAACTAATCTTAGCTTTATGAGCTTTTTCATAGACATAAAGCATGTATTTAAAAAAAAATTAAATTAGGGTCTGAACCCAAGAGGCTTGCTCTTCCTACACAGGTACTAACTCTTGAGCCAAACCCCAGCCCTTGCTTCAGTTTGTTTATTTATTTAGTCAGTTGTGGGACTTGAACTCTGGGCCTGGGCTTAGTGCTTCAGCTTAAGGCCACCGCCCTACCCCTTGCATCTCAGTGCCACTTCCGGTTTTCTCATGGTTAATTGGAGACAAGAGTCTCATGGACATTTTTTTAGTGCCTGAGCTGGCTTTGAACCATCATCCTCAGATCTCAGCTTTCTGAGTAGCTCAGGATTACAGGCGTGAGTCACCATGCCTGGCGTGTCAATTATTTTTTTGGTAGGATTTCTCATGTTTTTGCTTAGGGCTGGCCTTAGACCATGGCCCTCCTACCCTTGAACTTGGAACTGCAGGCATTCACCACCTGGTTTATTTGTTGAGATGGGTTCTCAGTAACTTTTTGCCTGGGCAAGTCTTGAACCACAGTCTTCCCAATCTCCATCTCCTGAGTAGCCACTGTACCTTGTCAAAGCACTCACTCTGACCAGGAAAATGCAAAAGAAGATGTAGTAAAAATGTCAGCCTTTTCCCACCCACAATTTGGAAGAATGCCTCTTGGCAGCACATAATATATGTGCCTTTCCCATCATTCCATGGCCCCTGTGAGCCATGTTGGGCCAGTGTCAAGATGAGGCTGCCCTGAACTCCATTGTGGTAGGCCACCTGGACTCAGAGGGGAAGTGAAAATTGATGCTCACTTCCAAAATGTTACTACAAAGAAGAAAGTGACCCAAGGGAAGAATGGCAAAATGGGGACAATAAGAACAGCTGCTTAGATGTGATATGAGGTGATGGGGATAGGAGTCCCAGGGGCAAAATATGAGGAAGGCTGACCTCTGCTTGCTTGGATAGAGACAGAGCAACCTGGATATGCCAGTGCCTTTGCAGATGGTGCTTCCTCTCAGGGAGGGGTGGGGCAACTGGCTTAGTAACTATAGATGGCACTGCAATGTTCTCCTGGAAAGCTACATGTATCCCAAAGGCACTGATTCTGTTCCAATGTGTTCTGGAACTTGCTTAGAGAGGCATTCAGGACCACCACAGCATTGCTCGGAGTAGCCCCATTGTAGCAATCTTTCTTCTTCTTCTTTTTTTTTTTTGTCAGTCCTGGGGCTTGAACTCAGGGCCTGGGCATTGTCCTTAGACACTTTTTGCTCAAGGCTAGTGCTGTGCCACTTGAGCCATAGCACCATTTCCAGCTTTTTCTGTGTATGTGGTACTGAGGAATTGAAGCTAGGGCTTTGTGCATGCTAGATGAGCACTCTACCACTAGGCCATGCTCCTACCCTCCACCCCTCCCCCTGCCACCCTGTCCCTCCCCTCTGTAGCAAATATTTGCCTTAGTGTTACGGAGTCTTTTGCTATTACCAAGGTTTAAACTCAGGCTCTTAAGCTTGCTTAGCTGGCTTTCTATTACTTGAGCCATGCCTCTAGCCCGGCTTTTGGTTGGTTATTTTGGTGATCAAAGTCTCTCCAACTTCTCTGCCCAGGCTGATCTTGAATCACAATCCGCAGAACTCAGCCTCTTAAGCAGACAGGATTGTATGCATAAACTACCAGGGCCTGGTGTCAGTTCTTAAATGGCCAAGGAGAACTAGTGTCTGGCCGAGATGAAGAGGAGCAGCTGCCTGGAACCTCAGCAGGACCCTCAGTCTGTTCCCTAGAGGACCAGTTCCGAGGCCTAAAGCATAACAGCATTGTGAGAAGACTACCACCACGTAGCATCAGAGGATGCCATCATCAATTCACTTACTGACAAGGCCCTCACCCAGGGGGTGAGGACATGGGAAGGTGACTGTGCCAGTGTGCCACTGTGACTTGTCTGAGGGGCCCCAAGGGGGTTTGCTGGTGGCCAATGGAGAGCAGATGTGGGCCACAGCTCACTTATGCTCAGGTCATCATGTGGGAAGTGCAGCCTGGCAGAGTGGCAGGTGGCACGCCAGCTCTCTTCCACGCTGCCCCTAGAGAGCTGGCTGGCCTTGCTGCTCAGGCAAGGTCCTGAGCGTGGGAAGCTGTTGGGGGCTACCTGGAGTTGACAGTGGCTTGATGGCTGCTACTCAGAGTGGCCTGGTTAGAACAGGGATCCCCAAATTCTTCAGCCTTAAACCATCTCTCCACCACTCCAGAAGTAATGTGAGGTAGCAGGGGAAGTGCTGGGGCCCGTCAGCGCTGCCCCAGGATCCGGCATAGCCATGGCAGCGAGGAGGCCTTACCTGATGTGCCCGCAGAGAAGTTCTTGAGCGAGGGCCTCTG
Source organism: Megascapheus bottae (assembly GCF_031878675.1). Lineage (NCBI taxonomy): Eukaryota > Metazoa > Chordata > Mammalia > Rodentia > Geomyidae > Megascapheus > Megascapheus bottae. Next base: position 24,862,822 of record NC_143522.1, read on the forward strand.
GACCACGGTGTACGACTCGCCCACCACAAACACTTTGTACAGCACAGCATTGTGGTTGATGAAATTCTGGACCACGCAGGGCGGCTGGATAGCACTCAAGCCCTCCTGGTTGAACACAATGGCCATCTAGGGAGACAGGAGCCCAGGCTGTGTCAGAGTCCACCACCCTCCAGGGCGCCCCCACCAAGGCCCGTCCCTGGCTTTGTGTCATGAAGACTCCCCCAAGAAGAGTGTCAAGACAGAGGGAGAGGTTTGGGGTGTAAGAAACCACCTGCAGATCAACTCATTTGTGCTGTGGGGCTGGGAAACTCCACATCCATTGGGCCGCCATGGAAGGTTAAGCCAGTCATACAATGCATTCTTCACTCTAGTCCAGGCAATGAGGCATCCTTTGGGCATATGGTACCCCAGAGGCTCTTCCACAAAGACCCAGGAAGTAGAAGAATACAGACCAGGAGTTGAGCACACAGGAGCATGCTGAGTCCTCACTGGGGGAGCACTGTCCTGGGACCAGCTTTCCCCACAGGCCCACCCAACAGCCTCTACAAGTGCCTCCTGGGGCCTCGGCAGGGCTGCGCAGGAGAGCGGCTAGCCTGCAGCTGGCCCCTCAGCATGGATCCCAGGGGAATCCAATCCAGGGACAGTCATCAGCAGCTTCTGTGAGTGCCTGGGCCACCCTCAGAGGCCCTGAGCAGCTCCTACTGAAGAGAGTGCGGGGATGGGAATGGGGGCTCCCCAGCACCCAGCCGGCCTCCATAAGACGCTCCAAAAAAGAGGAACATGCTTCTGTGTCCTGGCTCCTCTGAGGTCGAATGTGTCCAACAGAAGGTGGGTTGGGGTTGAGACAGGGTGGGCAGCTGTAGTGTTCTCTACTCCGCCCGAGGCTGGTCTGTAGAATGGTGGGATAGAGGGGCTGGGGTACCCGTTGGAGACAGGTGCCAGTGCCAGGTCATGCTAGTCCCTAGACCACAGGGTGCGGGAAACAGCCACATGCACAGTCTCAGGCTGCTGAGCAGGGATGACAGGCCTAGACAGAGAGCTGGCTGCTCACCCCAGGTGCTGCCCCTGTGCCAGCAGGCATGGAGTGCCACTCTGCATGCCTAGCACTCAGCTGGGCAGGACCCAACAGAAAGCCGGGCTGCGTGGCAAAGGCACAAAGTGCATATGTGCTAGGAAAGATGAAAACAGCCCTTAGCATCGGACAAGAGGTGAGCCAGTGTGAGTGTCAGGGAAGGACCCAGGGGCGCTGGACAGCACAGCCAGGCCTGAGCCCTTCTTACCTCATTGGTGCAACAGTACCCACAGCCTTCAGGGAGGCTTTGGGGTGCACCAAGCAGAGGGAGACAGGGAGGGAGGGTGGCAGGGTGACTAGGAGTGGTGCCAGTCTCCCCCACCCCCACCCCCACCACGCTTATCCTTACTCACACGGCCTGGGCACTCACAGCAGTGCCCACATGCACACTTGCAATTGGAAATACAAGTTCTATTTGGTGGTGGCAGGGCAGGTGTTGTGGGGTGGGCAGAGTACAGGAGTACAGCTGCTCTGGAGTTGGCTTCTTCTTTCTGGGTCTGCTCATAAAGTGTGCCCCAGGCTACTGGAGTGGCACAGAGCCTGGGCAGCCATGGCACAGAGAGAATGGCCACAGTGGACCCTGAAAGCTTCTGACCTTAGCAGACAGCTGCCCTTTGCGGCAGGCAATGGCTTCCTTCCCACGGGCAGGGCCAGCCCTGTCATAGCCTGTCCCTTGCTGCTCAGACGCTGCTGTTTATAGACATTTCCCCATAAATATCTGTCTGAGACGAGAACTCAGCCTAAATCTGCTAAAGCTGCTGCTGCCAGGTTTCCATACTTAGTCCTCACTGGGGGAGCACAACACTGCCCTGGGACCATCTTTCCCCACAGGCCTACCCAGCAGCCCTACAAATGCTTTCTGGGACCTCGTCAGGGCTGTGCGGGAGAGCAGCTAGCCTGCAGCTGGCCTGTCAGCATGGATTCCAGGGGAACCCCCACATGGCCACCTACCCATCTTGTCCTAAAGTCCTTATACACGTGTTGTCTTCTTGCACATCCACAAGAGCTCTGGGGACTGTCTCCGCCTAGGGCAGGGTTCTGGTCTACCTGACACATCAGCTACCTGGAACCTGGGAGTTCACTCACGGAAGTGCTTAGAGCCAGCAGTGCCAGCAGAGCTGGTAATAGCCAGAGTCCTGCCAGCTGTTGAAGACCAGTGGAGCAAAAATCATGGATGAGCTGAACTGCTGTGTCTTCCCTGGACTCCAAATGGATTGTGTGTCCCCCAAATCCCTAGGCTGAGCCCCTCACGCCACTGAAGTGGTATGTGAAGGCTGGTGAGGTCTCAAGGATGGGTCCCTCCTGGTAGATACTGTGCCCTTTAGAGTAAGCTCTTAGGTGTCCACGCACTCTCGTATAAAGCACAGGTCACAGGAGGACAAAGGGAGAAGGAAGTGGATGGTCTGTGAGCCAAGTGGCTCTCATTAGAACCTGAGCCGGCAGTCACCTGATCTGTAGTGGGAAGCTGCAGAGGAAATAAAGGTTGCTGGTTAAACTGCCCTATCTGTGGCATTTTGTCATGGTCAGGCAGTGGGGTGATGCTGGAGACAGCACAAAGCCATCATGGTACTTCTGCCTGGCTCCTACAGAGCCCAGTGAGGACTGCCAGCAGAGAGCGATATGACTAGTGGACCATGTGTGGCTCTGCTACAGCACTAGGTAGGGTTCCATGGGAGTTCCACCTGATGTGGGGAGGGATTGCAGGTACAGTGGGGGCAGGGACAGAGTTGAGTCCACTCACCTCGTGAGAGTTGGTGCCATGAGCCACTCTAGTTTTGCAAACTGTGGGAGGGAGAAAGAAAAGCAAAGAGGAATGAGTGGGACTGTTCAGCACAGAGACTGGGCAGGTCTAACAGGAGTGGGTGCTTCCAAAAAGCATTCCCAGAGCCCCTGCAGCCAAAAGGTGGACAAGGCAGGTGGGGGCTGTATGTGAGACGCACTGGTGACTGGCACCTGCATTCAGGGCCTATGGACAGATGCAGGCAGGCCAGGCAGCAAGAGCATCCTCAGTCCATATGTGAGGACCTCAATGATGTGACTGTACACGGGCCTTGGGGCCTCGCCCTCCTAGAAGCCAAGACCTTCACCAGCTTTCAGGCAAGTTCAATTCAGAGGAGCCTGTGAACACCTCCCCCACCCCAAGGCCCGCCACGCAGATGTGGTACATACTGAAGGGGAAAGCCAGGCCGTTCTGTTCCAGCAGCCTCATCGTGTCGTCCCCGCACAGGCTGGTGAGCTCCATGAAGGGAGGTGAGCAGATCCGCTCATCTAGGGCAGAGGGAGGTCAGTCAGCACACTCCTGGATGACCCTCAAGCCCACCCCAAACTGCAGCCCTGCGTGCGTGCGTGCGTGCGTGCGTGTGTGTGTGTGTGTGTGTGGTATGTTTTATCATTGCACTTTCTTTTTGGTTGGTTGTGTGGCTTAAACTCAGGGCCTGGCTGCTGTCTTGGAGCTTTTTCTCTTGAGGCTAGCGCTCTACCATTTTGAGCCACAGCGCTATTCTGGTTTTCTGGTGGTTATTGGAGTTAAGAGTCTTATAGACATTCTGGCCTGGCTGGCTTTTGAACTGCCATCCTCAGATTACAGGATCTGCTAGCACCCGATTTTCATTACACTTTCTAGAAAATATGTTAATAATTATAAAATTTGTATATGCTAATTGGGAAATCTGAAAAACATAGAAAAACAGGAAAAGTCATATTCACAAATAATACAACTTAGCCTTTATTTTCAATATGTATATATTTGGACATGTAGTGCTGCATAACAGGGTATTATTTTGTAATCCTTATATTTTATTTTATTTTTTTAAGTGGGTGAGACAAGGTCTAACTATGTGGCCTAGGTTGGTTTCAAACTTGCAACCTTCTTGTCTCGGCCTCCCAAGCACTTGAAGTACAATTGGGGTCCCTTATGCCAGGCTTGTAATCTGCACCCAGGGCTTGGCACACATCCACCCTGCAGTCTGCCAAAGCCCTCTTCTGGGTGGAAATAAGGTGGGAGGTACGTCAAGGCTGTCCTCCAGCCTGGACACAACTGGACTCCTCAGCATTCACCCCCACCCCAGGTCTGTCAGGCCTGCTCTCTGCATCTTGCCAGCACCTAGACGTCAGGTGGGCTGCACTCCTGCCTTGTGCTCTCCTCAGCACCTACCCTGTGGATTCAACACTGTGTTAAATTTTGGGGAAAGTTCTGGAAGTTGGGTTGCTTTATGACCATGAGGTTCCTGTGGCTGGGTACTGAAGAGGGCCAAGACAATCACTGGGGAGAAAACCAAGTCCCCGATTTGCTATTGCTGTTTCTTAGTCCCCTTCCCTGAAAAGAACAGGTGCTCCCAGGAGGCGGGACCACCCAGTGCTTCTGGGCACAGAGGCCAGCCAGGAAAGGCTGAGCATTAGTGGGGCCTGCCACCCACAAACTTGAAATCCAAGCCCAAAGCAAACCATGACAGTGCTGTCTCAAAAGCTGCTAGCTGCTTGGCTGGCCAGGAGGTCAGCATATTAAACCAAGATCCTCACTTACTTACCTCATAAAAACCATGCTGAGAACTGCATAGGCATATTAAAAGTGTCTTTACCTCCCTGTCACCCCACCCCCATCCTGTAAAGTCCAGCTTCCAAACAGGCATGACATCTCAGGGTGGTGGAGTCTCTCCAGGCCCTGGGAGAAGGGTAGGAGCCAGAAACTGTGCATTCTCCACATGGAGCAACTGCTTCACCCTCAGTGTGCTGTGACAGCCCCTGGTGACACAAATCCACAGGCAGAGGCCCGAGAGCCATCACTACCAAAGGTCACATGACAGCCAACAGTCTGACCTCACAGGCTGGCAGAAGAGAAGACAGGAAAGCCAGGCGGGGAGCAGGTCCTAGTGTACAACTTGAGCCATTATCCAAACAGGGGCCAGGTCTGCATCTCTTCTAGAATCAGAATCTGGGCAGAAAGGCTGGAGAGGGCTGGAGGGTCCTCCCACAGCTGCCCAAGGAGGAAGTAGGCTATACAGGAGGCTGGTTGCTGCAAGTCATGCTCAGGTCCAAACCAATGGTAGGATTCTGCAACAATCAGGCTGAAGGCCAGCCAGAGCTCCCATATGGAACAGGAGATTTAAAGGCCGCTAGGGCCCAAAAGGCCATCTCTCCTATAAGTGCTTCTAGAAGACCCCCCTGCCCTACCCCCACCCCCACCCTGCACACATACATACACACCAGCATTCTCAGAGCAGGTGAGTTAGCCTGCCTTCCTGCTCTTGGCTTTTCAGGTTTCAGTACCTCTCCCCTCACACCTTCTCAAACTTTTATGTATGATAGCCAACATCTCAATCCGCTGCCTGTGTGCCATTGCTCACACAATTACACTGCAGCTCACTACCTTCCCAGAAGCCCTGTGACGCAGCCCCACTCTCATCCCCCATTTTACAGATGCAATGGAGCCAAGTGGTATGGCTAGGGGTACACGCTGGGCACTCTGATCCCCCAGGTCTACACTACTGCCCACAGCCCCTGACCCCCAAGAGGAAAAGCGCCTACCAAGAGACTGGCTATCAGTTTTAGGAATCCACTGGGTCAGAAACACATTCCCCCATGGTAAGGACCATGTACACGTGGACAAAAAACATTTGGTTCACACCTGTAATCCTGGCTACTCAGGAGGTTGAAACTAAGCCAGCTTGGGAAGGAAAGTCTGAGAGGCTCTTATCTCCAATTAATCACTCTCCTCCCCTCCACCCCCCCCCCAAAAAAAAAAACAGAAGTGGAGCTGTGGCTCAAGTGGTAAACTGCTAACTTAGAGCAAAAAAGCTCAAGGACAGCACCCAGGCCCTGAGTTTAAGCCCCAGGAGAGGGGTGTGTGCACATATGCACACAAAGACAAACAGCATTTGACAAACTCTAATGCCCTTCCAAATCCCAGGTGAAGTCCAAGAAGGGACAGGGAGCCATATTCTAGACATGTGTGGGGTGCACTCAAAGCCCAGGAACAGGCACGTCAAATGAATGGGCACAAGGAGCACTAGCTGGACTCCCACCCTCCCCCACTCCAGAGTGAGGTGGCAGCCTGAGCGGATGCAGTGGCAAAGTAGGCCAGGAAAGAGGGGGTACACCCGCCTGCTCACGCTCTTGTTGATCTATCCTGTTTTGGGGCTGGCCACTGAGCCATAGACCCCTCTGGCCACCTGTCTCTCCTCACTTGGGAAGAGGGCACTGAGACTGCGATGGCCCAACTGCATGGCCCGGAGATGCTTCTACCTCAAGCTCAGGCAGCCCAGAGCCCGCAGAGTAGACTCAACTCTTACTAGGCCACAGACCATTGAAGCCCCAAGTCTACCTGCCCTGACCTCTGAGTACAGATGACCACAGTGCCCAGACTGCATGAGCCCATTCTGGCTTCCATTCATATAGAACCAGCCAGCAGCCCCCATTCACGTGGGGGAAGTGGACCCAGGCAGAGGGAACAACAACATGCAGTGCAGCACACTTGGGACAGGACACAGATTACCAGGGGCTGGCGATGAGACCATGCCTTGTATGACCCAGGTGGGTACTGTGGCTGTTTTTACTAGCTAGAGGTGCCCAGCACAGCCCTGCCACCTTCCTCCTTCAGACAAGCCAGGCTTGCCCACCTGAGGATAGTGATAGCCTCAGGCAGTTCAGGCTGGCCTCCCCTACCCCTTCTCCCCCTCCTCCTCTCCAGCAGCTGGTCCCCCCACACAGAGATAGAGGCTCTGATAAGGCAGTGCTGGGAGCCCTCCAGGCTATTTCTGTTTCTGGAAAAAGGCTACTGTTGCTTATTTAACTGTCATCTTTATTTCTGGATGAGAGTGGAAAGAGGCTTTTTTTGGTCAGATGGTGGATTGTGTTCTTCTGAGAGCTGTAACATCAGCCCCTGGGAAATAACAAGCCTCCCATCTTGCCTCTCTGTTGCCTGGACCAGAGAACAGGAAGCGGGAGGGTTGTGGAGAGGACCAGGCCCCAACCACACACTCTTCCAAGTCCACGGCAGGGAAGACTGTTCTGCCATACCAAAGCATTTGACAAGTGCTGTTCTGTGCATTCTCAAGGTGCCACAAAATAAAAGGAGCCATGCTCAAGTGGCTTACTCTTATAATCTCAGCAGGCTGAGATTGGAGGATCACAGTTTGAGGCCAGCCCGGGCAGTGAAGTCTGTGAGACTCTTCCTTCCATCCTTGCACTGGCTTTCTCCTTGCCTATGTCTCCTGCATAGGAGGGATGATAGGCGCCAGGCCCAGTTATTGGTCTTTCAAAAATGTTCCCCAGGCTGGCCTCAAACCAATCCCCACCCTGCAAGTAGCTGGGATTAAGGCATAATCAGCTCATACAGCATCACTTCGAATGGCGCCCTGGAGAGGCCAGGGAAGACTCCTTTGGCAGGTGCAAATGGGAAAAGATTTGCTCAAGGTTCAGGTTCCAGTGTGTATAAACTCACAGCCGCAGCTGCTGTATCCATACGAGTCTCCCCAGGTTTTAGGCAGAATGGAGGGTGGTCAGGAAGGCACAAGCGTGATGGCCCATGGTCATGTCGGTACCCCTCACCGGTGGGTAAATAAACCTTGAACTGAGCACCAGCTAGGCCTCCCCTCTACCCTGCTCAGAGGGAGGAGGTACGCACAGGCCTCCCATGCCATGCACCTCAGCTGCCTTCTTGGCCACTCCCTGTTCCCAGGGCCCTGATGTATGGCAGGAAACAGCCTTATTCATGCAGGAGCCATGAGCAGTCCATTGTGCTCAGGCACAGGAAGGGGGTGTGGCAACACCAGCCAGGCTCTCACCGAGCGGAACCTCAACGTGCCAGTCCTGCTGCCCTGTAGCCCTCCCTCTGTCCCCTTTGCGGCCTGGGAAAGTCTTGCTTCTCCCTGGAGATAGCTCGAGTCAGGCCACTTTCCTGGTCTAAGCCATTTCTTGGAAACCCTCCCCATCACCCCGCCACCCCAAATCTGGGAGGAGGTGCCCCTGCTGTGCTCAACACCCCATCCCAAGACTAATGGTATGACTCCTCTCCACCTGACTGGCTGTCTTGCAAAGGATCTGGGCTACCTGGGTTGGAATCCCACCTTTACCTCACATCCACCATGTACCCTCACTCTGCCTCAGTTTCCCAGCTGGAAGATGAGGACCAGGATGTTATCCAAGCCACTCATTCCCCTTTACAAGGGAGGATGTGTGGGACAAGGATGCACTTGTTTAAACTGTGGAAGAAATGCATGTGTGCATCTTGCTGTATTTGCTTTGGATCTCTTAAAACAAGAAATAAACTGTGGCAGGTATATCCCGGCTCTGCCAGTGGAATGATGGGCCTGTTGCCTCATGGGGGATGGCACACTGAGGGGGGTGGGGGAAGAGGGCGGAGAGCACTGCCTTCTACAATGCTGAGGAAGCTCTTAGGTTCATTCCTGTTCCCCGAGACAGGTGGATGAGGAGCTGGCTACCTGCCTTCACCCAGCCTCTTCCCATTCCCCCTCTCACTCCTGCCTTGCTCTATTTCTTTGCCCATAAATGTTAATGTGTTTGGGTTGTGACTCAGCAACCAGGTAGTTTGATCCTTGGGGACAGGAAAAGGCAGGCTTAATAAAAAGCCATCTCTTTGACAAATATGTGTGCATGAAGATAAACAGATGACGGAACAGGAGCCAGCAGCTAGTGCAGCTAGGAGGGAAGGAGGTGGCCTGCAGCACCCCCTCTGGACAGCAGGTGGCGCGGATGGTCTGGAGCAGCCCTGACAAGGGTGACAGTAAGACTTGGCTGGCCATTCTGTGAGCTTGTGTGCCCACAACTCACTTAGTGTGCTTAGTTATCCAGAATCAGAAGCTATATGCTCTTGAACTATATAAGGGGAAGGATGTTCTGTACAGTTCTAGGAACTGCGTGACAGTAGCTCTGAGAGCAACTCAAATGGCTTGCAGTATGTACCTGCCAGTTCTCGGCAGTGAAGCACAAGCACGTGAAGTTCCTCAGAGAGGAAGAGAATCTGGCTGTTTCATGCTTTCTGAGCATGACCCTGACACCTACTCTTGACTGTTCCTCCCACATTTGGTATCTGCAAGTGACTGGTCATTCCTCACGGGCAGAGCTGGGCAGCACTCCACAGGGCTGAATCTGGGTCCCTTCAGAAGAGTGGAAACAAAGGGATGGCACTGACATCATCCTGTGTATCTTTAGGCCTATTAATAATCCTGGGTGAGATAAAATTGAAATATTGTGTCCTGTTTGTTAAGACATTTAGAAGTTCCAGACTCTGAAACCAGCCTGCCCAGGGCAATGTGGGAACAGAAGCCTGACTCTTAGACACTGATTGAAAAGCTGCTGCAGCTCTTGTTCAGTTCCCAAGAATTGTGAACCTGACCCTGTAGCTAAGGCAGCCACTGCTGCCAAGGGCCTGAAGGGCTCAGGAATAAGTCAAGGCTAAGTATTCCCAGAGCCTGGTCTGGAGCTTAGAAGAAAACAGGCCTATAGTTCGTGATGGTAACTGCATTCATGTGTACCTGGACATTTGGGTGGGTGAGGGAGTCTTCGCAATTCCAACCCCTGCCCCTGTCCTCAGACTGCAACTCTGACAGTCAGCTCCCCAGCCCTTAGGACTTCGGTCTTGGACTAGAAGTCACACCACTGGCACTCCTGGGGCTTCTCCGTCTCCATCACAAGATGGAAGCTGGCTTCCATCCCCACGAGTGGGCAGGCCCTGGCGCCTCACAGGGAAGTGGAGTGTGGTCTCGGGAGGTAGGGCTGAACGGTGCTCTTTCCTGGAACACACATCCCTGTGCCCTGAGCCTCAAAGCAGATGGCTAGCTGGTCTGTCACAGCCTGGAGAGACCGCCTTGGAACCAGTCAAGCCATAGATTCATGAGCAGAGAAACTTCCACTACCATTTTAACAGCTGTTTAGGCTTCTTCCATCACAGACAAGTAGAGCAGAGGCTAGAAATGACACCTGGACCATGTTGCATGGGGCTGGCAGGGCTGGCAACCACCAGTTGGCTTACCTTAGCTAGCCACTTGCTGAACCTGGAGGACCTTTGTTACAGACCAGGGGCAGGGGAACTGTGGCCACCTCCACTTGGGTAGGAGGAGACTGGAAGCCTGGGTGGCAATGTGCTCAGAAGCCAGACCAACATGGCAGAGCAAGGCTGGTCATCTCTACCTTCCAATCTCTGGGCTCAGTCTCCTTTACCTCATCCTTGGCCACCTCAACAGATCCCTAAGCACCTCTCCTCTGATGCTGAGCTATCCCCAGCCTTACCTATGGGCCTCACTCAAACTGATTCCTGACCCTTGAGGGACTGGCTCTGCCTTTCTCAGGCCTCCATGCTTTAAACACTACTTCCTTAAGACACTATGGCCACAGAAGGCTAGGCTGTCCCTGCTCTATACTGAACCCCTGAGACTCCCACCCAGGTCTGCATAGCAGAGCTGCTTCAGAATATCTGCTCTTTATGCATCTGAGTCTTAAGGTCATCCTTCCTTCGTTAGACATTTAGTGAGCATGCACCACACCCAAGCCCTGCCCTAGGGATTGCAAATCCACAAGACAAAGCTTGCTCCATCCTCAGACCTCACCATCAGTGGAGTAAGAAAACACCAGTCAGCAGATAAGCAGCAGGATTAGTGTGTGGACTGAAGGTCTGGGCAGGGAGAAGGTTCTAGGTCACAAGGGGAAGCTAGTGCACAGTAAAGGAGGCTTCTAGAAGGAGGTAGCCTGAATCGGCTACCAAAGCTGGAGGAAATCAAGGGGACTGAGGATATTATTAACAGGTATAACACCACAGATGAAGTTGGGGGTCAGGACAGGCCCCTGTGTGATGCAGGGAGGCTACAGTAGGAAGTGTGACAGTCAGTGTAGCAAGCTAAAGCAAAGGTAGGTAGGAGCTGCAAATCACAGGTGACGGGCATGCGACTTAATGGACAAGGGAAAGATACTACCTGCACTGGCACACTTGCGCTTCCCTGCTCTGAATGACAGCTAGTCTGCTTATACCATAGATGTGGCTTGCATAGTGGCTGGTTCTGGTACAATGGTGACCTGAGAGGTAACCTGGAGAACCTGGCTTCACCTCAGGGCTCAGAGCTGACTGCATCACTGTCTGCTTTGAGGGTGGCTGACCAGGTGTGAAGGATGGTAGTACTGTAGAAGGTGACAGAGGTGAGGGCGGGGACCTCAGGGACCACAGGAACTGAATTTTGCCTGTGAGCACTCTCATGCCCGTGGGGGCTATGGTCCTCAGGGCCTCCAGGTGACTCTTGATTTAGGCCTCTGTGCCAGGAGCCCAGACATACTGTGGGTGCCTCTGACCCACTCAACTGTGAGACAAGGACCAGCGATTTAAGAAGCCACGCATAAGCTGTCCTCGCTCTGTAGCAACAGGGAGTTAAGACAGAAAGGCAAGGGTTATGCAAGCTGTGGGAAAGAGAAACAGCAGCCAGAAGGGAACAAATGACCAGGTGTAACATCCCAGCCAGGGCCAATGGGGCTGGATGAAGCGTGCCATAGTTGGCAGAATGAACAGTTTTCCTCCAGCCACTCTGAGCTAGCTGGTGACCACATTATCTCATGGGGCCTAACAGCCATGTACAATGTTCAAGCCAGGGGTGGAAGAGTCAGGCACCAGCCCAGATGGAGACAGACGTGCCTGAGTCGAGAGCAGCGGCTGGAAATGTGGATTAGCTTGGTGGCAGCTGTTCCCATGGATCACAGCACCCACCCCCGACCCCAGGCAGCCTCACCACCCCCACAGCTTCAGTCCTCCACTGCTTTTGTTTCCAAGACGTTCATAAAATAATGTTAAGAGTGCTCTTTCTGGCAGTATAAATACTAAAAGAAGAAGAGAAACTGGCCCCAGCATGGAGATGATGCTTGCACTGGTCAAACCCCATTTATTCTTGGGGGCAGGGGTCTAAAGTTTGTTTTTATTTGGATTATCTTGTTGCAGGAATAGAAGTGACAACTTTCCAGTTCTTGTTAGAGTTTAGCCATATATCTTCATCTTGCTTAACTTTTTGTTGTTGTTGTTGTTGTTAGTTAAGAAATCTTTATTGGGCTCTAGTGGCTCCCATCTGTAATCCTAGCTCATCAGGAGGCTGAGATTTGAGGATTAAGGTTCAAAGCCAGCCTGGGCAAGAAGGTCTGTGAGACTCTTATTTAAAATGAATTAGCAAAACAAGCTGGAAGTAGAGTGGTGGCCCAAGTGGTAGAGCTCTTGCCTTGATCTCAGGGATGGCACCCAGGCTTTAAGGTCAAGTCCTAGTGCCAGCACCCAAAAAGTAAAAAAAAAAAAAAAAAGAAAATATTATTTATTGATGATGATTTTTTTAAAAACAACAACAAAAAACAATGGGACAATTTCCTTCATATACAAAGGGTTCTATTCAATTAAGAAGAACAACAACAATCCAATAGAGATGGGAAAGTATCATGAAAAGATTCATTCACAGGAGAAATGCAGGTATCCAGTAAACACACAGAGAAATGCTCGGTTTTCTGTCATGACAGATTAAGATGAGGTGGACGCTACTCCCTCAGGCAGAGGGGCATGACTAAAGTAAAACTGTTCAAACTCCTTGAAGGATACTCAAGCAATATCTGCCAGGGTGAGGATGATTTAGAGTTTTTGACAGAGAAATTCATTTTAAAGAAACCTAACTCAGTTTGTTAAAACAACAACTAATCCAAACAAACCTGGAATGACCCCATAAACCCAAATAGTCAAGGAAGTTGTGATTTACACATACACTGGAATATTATGTTGCTATCAAAAAGGCAAGTCTAATCTCCCTCATCTTTATTGGCTGATGAAGTTCAAAGCAAAGACATTTATGTGTGTGTGTGTACACACACACACACACACACACACGAGTCACAAGCTGTACCAGAATACTCTGAATATGACCCTGCCTCTATTTATTTAAAAGTACACATCAAGTATAAAAAGACTCTAGGCCAGACTCCAAACTGCAAACAGCTGTCTGTGAAGATCTGAGTCACTGGAAATGAAGGTCCGGAAGGTTAAGAGAAGATTCAAGAGGAGATGTGTTCCTCTCTGGGTACAGAACCCTTGGGGTCCCAAGGCTCTGACTTCTGAGGTCGTGGAGGTGGAGCACGTCTTTCACCAGAAACCCCACAGAAAGAGAGAGGACGGACTCCAGGTGATTAAATGGAAAAGGCCAACTACTATTACATTCCATCAATTCTAAGGCATGATTTAAAAACAATTTATGACCTGTGAAATTAATACATGTCTCATAACTGCTGGCATGTTGCAAGTTACTCACCATTTCCCATCTCTTACTAGAATATAACGTTATCAGTATGTCTTATAAGTGGTGGTGAAATGCTACACACACACACACACACACACACACACACACACACACACACACACACACACACACACCCTGGGACTGAAGATTCACACAGTTCAATAAAGGTTCTGAGAAGGGTCAGAAGCATAGTCTAGTGGTAGACCGATCACCTAACATGCACACTGCCCTGGGGTCAATCCCTTGGTACCATATACCCAGAAAAGACCAGAAGTGGTGTTGTGGCTCAAGTGGCAGAGTGCTAGCCTTGAGCAAAAAGTATCCAAGGACAGTGTCCAGGCCCTGAATCCAAGCCCCAGAATTGGCAAAAAAAAAAAAAAAAAAAAAAAAAAAAAGTTCTGAGAAGTTCTGCAGCAAAAGCAGCCCATAATCTAACACATTTCCAATGCAGCTGACACGTTCCTCCTTATTTCTGTCTTTCCTTTATCGGTGTACATATGCTGGGGCCCCACGCAGTGCCCTGAGGATGGCTGTGGTTCTGGTCTCTGGAGTGCAGCCAAGTGGAGAGGAATGAGCTCAGGACACCACATGATCATGGTCAGCCAGTCCACAGCCACGCGTGGCGACGAGAACCACTCTGCCCACTGCAGCAGCAGGGCGAGGGCAGGACAGGAAATGGGGGACAGCACAGGTTCTTCTCAGAAGGAGCTTGCCAATGATGAGGGACAAAAAAGAAATGTGCCCTGGACAACCACGTAACTGCTGTTGGGCAGCAGAGGGCGTACTGTTGGCACTGCTGACCCCCACTGCGAGAGGCCTGGGGCAGAATGAGGCAAGAGGAGGGGCAGGCAGGGAGGTACTCAGTGCCATCTGTGCTCAGTGCATTCTGGCCTCCACTAGGGCAAGTAGAGTGAGGGTGACGGGCCCCATCTCAGCAGAGGAGAATTCCCTGATTGAGTGGCACCCCACGTGTCCCCTGGTTCTAGGTACGGAAGTGTGGCCTTTGACCCACATGACACAGGAGTCAGCAGAGGGCAGGGGAAGTTTAGAGCAGTGGCTGCCTGGCATACACGGGGCAGGCTTCAGCTCCGAAACCTCAGGGAGCTGCTGTGTCCTCGTGGAACAGGGGCTGCTGGATGAGGGGAACAGGGGGGAGCTGCTGCCAGCACTGGCCAGGACCAGTGCTCAGCTCCCAGGCGGATGAGGACACACAGAGAGGTTCACAGAGCCCCAGGCCATCGCCTAGTACAGCGGCACATCAGCTTGGCCTGTAGCTGGTGAACAGTTGGGGGGTGGGGTTCATGCGGAGCTTGCTATACAGACCCAAATCTGGTGCTTCAATGTGGGGCCTCTGCTCCGGGGGAAAGCAGGAGCTCCCACACTTCCCACTTCACTGGTCTGTTTGTGCTACTACCGCGAACGGCCACATGCTCTGGGCCTGGGCCGTTGTCTTCCTCACAGCCTGGATGGATGAGCCCGAGGGTCCTTCTACCTTATCTGAGCAGACCACAAGCGAGGGTAACTGAGCTTACTCTTGAGGGGTAGGGGCTTGCTCAGGTGGGTCTCCCCCCATCCCGCCTCATGCTGCTGTCAAGACAGGGCTGTGCTCCAGTGAGGGATCCCATGGGGAAAATACCTGGTGGCCATCTGAAGTACAGCAGCTAGTGGCCAACAGGGACCTCGCTGGCCAGTGCCCCTTACTAGACAGAGGGCATCTCACAGACCAAGGCCCAGGCTGAGGACCAGAGCTCTGTCCCAGGAGCCCTGGGCAGTCCCCACAGCATCAGTGTCCTTCAGCCTGCAGGAGGACAAGAGGCATTGTGCTACGGGTGAAGAAGCACTGGGCTCTGGAATCTGGCTAACAGTGACCCAAACAGCGGAGGTCCATCCCAGACCTGCCAGCAGCTCTGAAACCAGAGCCACTCAGATCAATGCACCTCAGTGTCCTAAGGCCAGCATGGCACCATGGCTTCCCTGTAGTGGCATAGTGCAAAGCGTCCACTACTGAGTGGTGACCTGAGAGCGGGCAAAGCCCTCCGGCCTGGGGGAAAGGGTGGTCAGAGGCCTGAGCTTGGTCCATAGCCCTGAGCGCAGCAGAAGTAACAACAGAGTCCCCCCCACCCAGGGGCTCTTCAGGCAATCTTTTCTCCTGGGCTTTAAGGAATGTTCTTTTCTCTTCCCTTGCTGTCTAGATTACTCAATTTCAAGCCAGCTTCC
Organism: Megascapheus bottae; assembly: GCF_031878675.1. Taxonomy (NCBI): domain Eukaryota; kingdom Metazoa; phylum Chordata; class Mammalia; order Rodentia; family Geomyidae; genus Megascapheus; species Megascapheus bottae. The sequence goes on from NC_143522.1 coordinate 24,878,371, forward strand.
AAATCACCTCTAAGATGAACCCTGATTAAATTCCCATAAAACCGCAGGCAGAGAAACTTGATCTTTGCTGTGCGCCCTCCTCCCCCAGGGGGCCTGGCATCTGGGACAGGCCATCTGTCACCCTAGAGTTTGTGTGTGGGAGGTTCTGGGAGAGGCAAACAGTTTGCAGAGCCATAAAGGAGCCATGGAGCTGTTGTTCTTGCCTGAGACCCTTCACATCTGTTTTCCCTGGGCCTAACACACCAATGCCCACTGCTCCTTCTCCCGTGGTGAGAAGTCCAGGCGCCTTCTCTCACGCCCCAGCCATCCTCAAATTACTTGGTGTGGTTGAGACAAGCCATGCTCGTGTTCTGGCCCTGGGCCTGTGAGCCGGTGAGAACTCACCTAAAAATGCACACGAGGCAAATCATGCTGTGTCACCACAGCCTCTGTCACCCCCAGTGCCTATAACAGGCACCATCCAGACTATGGGAGCTTCGACCCAGTGTCTTCACTTGAGGGGTGTGGGTGCAGGCCAGTCTACAAGTGCCTGCCTTCCAGAAGGGGGAAGAAGCCATGGTCTGGGTGTGGCTGGGGTGCTCAGAAGTCTCCTGTGTGGAAGGGCTGCTGCTGAGCTCACAGGCTGAGGCTGCACCCCAACCTGCTAGAGGAGCAATGGCCTCTCCAAACTCCAGTCACTGTGAAGAGGCTGGGCCCCAAAGCAGAAGCCCACTTTGCATGGTGCTTCAACACACCCTCGATGCTCCCCACGTTCGTCTTACCCCTTGAACAAACAAACAAGCGCACAAAACTAGAACTGTCCTTTTCTTCTTTGGGGGCCTCTACCCCAGAGTCATGCCTACAGCCCTCTTTTGCACTGGTTATTTAGAAACAGGGTCTTGCTTTTCACCTGGTCCCAAGTCTAGACCCTGAACTTAGTTTACATTTTCTACTGTAGCTGAGATGACAGGCACTTACCACCTCATTTGGCTTCAGTCTTGAAATATTTTTTGTCCAGGATGGCCTGGAGCTGAGATCCTCCTAATCTCAGCCTCCACGTTACCAGGATGACAGAAATGCACAATCATGCCCAACTACTGGTTGAGAGGGGTCTCATGAAATTCCTACCCAGCCAGACTGGCCTCACGCCACAATTCCCCCAATCTCAGCTTCCTGAGTAGCTAGTATTATATGCGTGAACTAGGCTCTCACTGGAGTCCTTTTTCTTTGGTGATAAATGCCCAGATTCCAGGTAGGCACTCACATGCAGCTCAGCCTGTGGCTACTTCCAGCCAATGACAGGGGAACAGCATGATGTTGTAACTTCCAAACCCTTCCTTAAAGGGTAACTAGAGCTGTTCCTCCTCCTGTTCCTGTTCTTCCTCCTGTTCCTGTTCCTCCTCCTCCTCCTCTGGCTTTTCTTTTATCATTCTTCAATTGTATTAAAAAAAAAAAAAAAAAAGGAGTTGCGCTGGGTACAGTGGCTCATGCCTGTAATCCTAGCTACTCAGCTGGGTATAGTGGCTCACATCTGTAATCCTACTCAGGAGGCTGAGATCTGAAGATAGCGGTTCAAATCCAGCCAGGGCACTAAAAAGTCATTACTCTTATCAACAATTAACAACCAGAAAACAGGAAGTGGAACTGTAGCTCAAGGGACAGGGTGGTAGCCTTGAGCTGAAGAGCTCAGGGACAGCACCCAGGCCCAGGGTTCAAGCCCCACAACTGACAAAAAAAAAAAAAGTTGCCATTTAACAAAACAGTTTACGAATACAGTACAGATCTTGTTCCCTTTCACTTGCCCTCTACCCCAACACCTAGATCTTGGATGTGATAGTTGGATGTTCAGCCACCACTGTAGACCAGAAGGCCATCCTAGCAGAGAACAATGTGTTGGAAGCTGGCTGGGTCCCTGTTGCTGCATCCCAGAATGGAGCAGCCTTCCTCTGAGTCTTTACATCAGAGAGAACCATCCTAGCTCAGTGAAGCCATTTTTAAAGGTCTCTGCTGTCCCAGCAGCTTGTATCCTGACTGAGGCTGGCTGGTGTGAGGCAGAGTGTGGGTCCTGCTTTCCCTCCCTGTCCAGGTACAGGAGTCCAGCTCTGGGAATGTGAGACTGCAGCACACTGACCACACACAGGCTGCTAAGTGCTCAATACATGAAACTAGGGCTGATCAGGAGGGGACAGTCCTCCATAGGAATGCTCTGGGAGAGGACAAATGGTTGCACGCGCATGGACAGCCAGGAGTTCTGGTCATCTGGGTCATGCAGGAGCCACGCCTTGCCTCCTCACAGCAGTGGCCCTGCAGCCTAGGTCTCTGACACGGGGAGGATACCTCAGCCAGGGGGCTGGCAGCTGGGAAATGCCCAGCAAGCTTGCCACCCCTTTTGTCAAACAAAAGCTGTGTCACTTGCATTGCTATAATCATCCAAGGGTAATTATGGCCATTTACAGACAGATGCCTGAAAGGGTTATGTGTCCCCAAAGCAACAGGGAGCAGGCAGGGCATGGAAACCCAGGACCCACCTTCCAGGAGGGTCTCTGCATCTGCAGAGTGATGGGAGCAGGAGACTGGCCAGTGGTGCAGGTGCAGAATCATCCCCTGGGGTGGCGGGGGGGGGGGGCAGAAAAAAGGCTCAGGAAGTCCCAGCCTCGGGTTGCCCCCCTGTAAGGATACAAGCTGGCTTGGCATTCACTGTAAGGAAAACCCAGAGTGCAGCATTCACAGCCCCCATCCAACAGTTCTTGCTGGCCCAGAGCCAAGCTTGCCTAGGATTTGGACAAGAGGTTCCCATTGGCCACGAGGGGCCCAGGCCTTCTCTGGGGTCTGCTCTCTCTTCCGGTGCATAGCTCCTGGCAGATGGTATCTAGGACCCACCTGAACGGCCTCGGTCTCACACTGTGAATCCCACACAAATGGCCACACAGATTCCCCTGTGGGATTTCTCATGCGGCCCTGTCTGCAGACCCTTCATCCTCATCCGCCAAGACCAGGTCACCAGGGACGGTCCCACCACTCCAAGAGCACCTGGAGGAGGCTCCTAGCAGCGCCCTCCCAGCTCCTTGCTGCTGCAGCTGCAAGTCCACTGGGTTCCAGTCAGCTGATCTTCATCTCCCCATACCCCAGGACAGGGCCTATGTCCCCATCTTTAATTGTATGGAAACTAGAATCCCACCCCTGAATGTCAGGAAGGCCCAGCCTGGCCCTAATGACTAGCATGAGTGGAAGGCTTCAGGGAGGAGGCTACTGCTAGCCCATCAGCCATGCTGTGCACTGGGGCTCTTGCTTGGTGTCTACAGTAGAAGAACCATGAACTCATTAGGCATATGGCAGGACAGACACGCATGCTTCGCATATCCTTCTTGTCAGAACCATCTGCCTGTATTGATAGTTTTGTGTTCTCTGTAAGGACGTCATAAATATTCAAATAGACCCTAGCAGAAAAGGGTTCCCTACCTCCTGTAAGCAGTCAGGGGAGAGATGGCCATTTAGTGGGACCTGTTGGGAAGGGACTCAGGTCCACAGATGAAGAAAGCCAGACTCTCTTATGAGAGACTTGGTAAAGGCCCAGAGACCAACCCCTGCGCCTGAGGGAGGCAGGCTGGCCTGGGACTCGGACACTCTTCATGCAGGCATGGAGGCCAAAGTGGCTCCCTCTGGGATGTGTCCCTGAGCCTCTTTTTCTGAGTCTCCACCACTTCACTGGGACCTATCTTCCTGCAGCAGTCTGATAACCCCCAAATTGGACTGTGGTAGCCCCTGTTCAAACACTTGATCTGGCTTCTCACCACCCCGGAGCCAGGCAGATGGGTGAGAGTTCTCAGCTACTCGCCTCCTGATCTACTGCCTGAAAGGCCATCTCCTGTGCGTACCACAGAACTGTCTCATCTCCAGGCTCCTGCCCTTGCTCTCACTGCACATGTTCACCCAGGCCCACCCTCCACTTCCAGCCCTTGTTTCTGCCTCAGAAAAGCTGACAAGGGCATTAAGACCTGATATATGTGTCCAGGACCTGCCACAGTAACAGGAACAGCACTTATGCCATGACCCATTGGGATATGGGACATTGTGTCAAGTCTCTACAGGCATTCCACCAGGTATCCTAACCTTGGATCTATCCTAACCCAGGAGGGGCCCATGTGTTACATGGGGTGTGTGCTGCTTTTCTGGTCCCATCTTCCACCAGGTAAGCAGCCCAGGTCAAGCAACTTAATAAGGACCACATGGCCAGCTACAGACTAGACCCAGACCCAGACTAAGTCTTTCTTCTTTCAAAGCCTGTGTTTTTAGTTGACCAAATGAAAATAGTGCCAGGTGCTGTGGGCTCCAAGAAGGCTGAGATCTGAGGACTACAGTGTTTAGGAACCCCAGGCAGGAAAATCTATGAAGCTCCTATCTCCAATTAACCAGCCAGAAGTGGCTCAAGTAAGAGAGTGCCAGCTTCAGTGAAAAAGCTAAGGTACAACGCCAAATCTCTGAGCTCAAGTTCCAGTAATGACATGTACATGTACGTATGTACGTACGTGTACACACACACACACACACACACACACACACACACACACACACACACACACACACACACACACCCCTTCACTTTATAAAGGGAGACTGTCTTGGGCATTTTGTTATAAAAACAAAAAGCTGATGAACACCACCTCAGTGAGTCATATGTACCCACCAAAGAATACAAAAAGAGAGAACATAAGAAAGGTTTAACTCAAACATGGCACATGGTACCTGCCCAATAATGATGCTCCTATGTTTCCATTTCCAGAGCTGTCTCTGGCCCTGTGAGCCAAACTGAGCCCCCCTGGTCCCATTAGCATGGGAAATGACTGACAAGGCGGTTTCAAGGCAGCTGAGACCACCACACAAGCAGTACGGAGGGGTCTCTCCTGATCCTAGGACAAATCCTCATATAGCCACAGCCTCAGGGCCAAGGACTTTTGCTTAAAATTTAACGAGAAGGCAAGTAGGAGGTCACTATTGGCATGGATCATCCCACAAGTCCCTCTTGCAGAACTGCACACCTTGAAAAGAGCTTCTCTGAGGCTGCCCTGCTCCTCAGTGAGACCAAGTTGGGGAGACAAGTCCCGACACAAGAGGCCATGGACAAGAGAAGCTCATAGCTAAGAGGGAGGCCCCACCTGGAGAGCAGCACATAGCCCATGGGGCCAGCAGCCACATGGCTTAGCTCTGTATGTTTGATTAAAGGCCCTAATTTCTGTTTTGTCTCCTTCACCCAGTTACATAAGTCTCTGGCCTGCCTGCTGCTGCTGCAGGCAGTTCTGTACACACTCCATTCCTAACCACTGTTACTGGGGAAACTTCTCGGCCCTCCACAGATTCAGCACAGCCAAACAAAACTCTCTTGCAGGGATCAAAGCCACTCTCCCAAAGCTTTAATTTCCTAACATATTGGTCACAGAGAAGGAAAAGGACCTTCCCAGAATGGCTGTCCCAACTGAATTCATCTACTTCCTGTGTCAAATAAAGAACTTAGAAGGACATAGACCTAGGCTTGCCTCAGGCAGTGACTACCTGTGACCAGGTGCCCAATCATATGTATCTATACCTTTCATGTAGGCTTCTATCTTCCGGATGAGCTCGTAGGACTTAGAGCGGTCGAGAAGAGTCCTGATGGCAGGGAGGGGGTCCAGGATGATGGTCTCGGGGTGGGCATCAATATACTCCTGCAAGGAAAGCCCACTCCTGATTAGAGAGAGGAAACTGGTGGACAAAACAAAGGAGATGACAAGATTTCATCCCGCAAGTCCCTCTTTTACCCCTCTCCCATCACACAACTTTGGCTAGACCAATCAGAGTGCTGAGTCAGGAAAACTTGTGTGATTCTGAGCCCATCCAATCAGAGGCAGGTTCAGAGCTCCTGCTGGAAATGCTGGGACTTGGACATTCTCAGCCTCTCAGAGGAAAAGGAGGAAAGCATTGAGAATGAACAGCCGTGAGCAGTGGCCATGGGGACTAAAAAACAAGCTGCTTGCTTAAGGTCTGAGCTCAGAGAACAGAATCCATAATGGAGGAGCAACCAGGTGCTGGTCAGGTCCTCTAACCCTGGCTGAAGCCTCTCCAGAAACCTATCTGTTACACAGGGTGACTCCATTCCATGAAAGTGCGGGCCCAGCTGGGCATTGGTGGCTCTGGAATCCTAACTACTCAAGAGGCTGAGAACTGATAATCAGGTTTCAAAGCCAACCCCTGCAGGAAAGTCTATGAGACATTTATTTCCAATAGACCACCAAAAAAAACAGAAATGGTGCTGTGGCACAAACTGCTAACACTCTAGCCTTGATCAAAAAGAGCTCAAGGACCATGCCCAAGCCCAGAGTTCAAGTTCAGTGACTAAAAAAAGAGTACAACCTCTTATATAAGAACACATAGTAGCACACGGTCATAAATACAATGTGGTTGGCTAAAGTATAGCATATACAGGAGTGAAACTGCAGGGAGCAAACCTTTCAAATAATTAGCAATAGTGTAACAGGATGAGGAGCAGGAGGTTTCAATGAGATTACCGGAGGGGGCAGTAGGAGAGTGGTGGAGGAAAGAAAGGGGGACCGGGGACAAATACAACCAGAACACTCAGTGTACACATGTGACAGAGGAAGTGGGAAATGTGAAATGAGTCTGGGTGAGGGAGCAGACAGGACCGGGGAGAGTAATGGAAGGGTTGGCTCTGAACTCAAAGCTCTGTGTGACCCCCTTGTACAATCTTTTGAAGTTCTGGAAATTTTTAATTAAAAAAGGCCTATTTGTTTCTTAGAAATCACTTTAAGAGCAGTTGAGGCAAAGCTGTCTCCTCTTGAATTATCCACCAGAGATCTCATCGTGGCTCCTTTTGGGCCTTCCTCTTTGAAAGTTTATTGGCTCCTTCTGTCTCTAGGTGGTAGCAAGGCACCATCTGGAAATTTCTACTCTGCCCTGCCCCTGTTCACACCCTTAGAATCCCTATCCCCACTCCCAGTGGTCTGGTCCCCTCTGTACAGCTGTGCTACAGACCTAACTACAGAACACTAGCTCCACCTCTGTGGAGACCCAGCCATCCACAGGTCAACGTGCCCCAACAGGCTGCTAGTACAGACTGGGCCAGGCAACCGAGGCAGGAACACAACTGCCTGCCAGACACAGGATGGGGCAGGGTTACAGCCAAGGGGCTTCAGAAGGCCTTACCCTGAGAGCCCTTGGGCCACCCACAGGACTGCTAGTACCCCGCCCCTTGTGTAAGGGCACGCTCATGCAGCTATCCCTCCTGGCACCATTCCTTGATCAGAGTGGACCCAAGGTAAACCAAGTCTCTGCTTCCACAGAGCTCCTCATTCACAAGCCTTTCCCCCTGCCACTCCCACATCTGTATGATCCACCATCCCACCCTTCTAGTGCTACCCACTGAAAGCTCCAGCCTCTACCTGGTCTAGTGGGGAGATATCACCTCCTGGTGTTACCTCTGGGCAGGCTGCCGGGTTCCTTGGGGTCTCTGAGGAATTATTTCAAAGAAGCCCAAAGGTCCTTGTGAGGATGGCCCTAAGTACACTGGCTCTGTAGATGCTGTGAAGCAGTTTTATGGAGGTCTTCCAGTGCATGGGGCTGTGTGTGTTGGATGGGTGCGAGGATGAACAGAATGAGACCATCAATTTCTGGAGGCACTGCGGGTGACACAAAGCTACCTGCACTCCTGCCCCTGTCAGAGACGCTTGCTGTGCTGGGATGGATGTCCTATTCTCACCCAGCAAAGTGGGGGAAGCTGCTCAAAACATGGACACATACCACCCTGCAAAGAACCCCCTCCCCAGGCCTAAGGAGTGGCAGCCAGCTGCTGAGAAACAACGCTAGCACTGGTCCTGTGTTCACACTCCAGGGCCATCTAGAGGGAGAACCCTCAAACTCATGAGGAAAAGAAGTCACATGAAATCAAAGGAGGAAGTCTGACAGGCTGGTGCCAACAAGGTTTAGACAGGGATGAAAGTGTGGTTCTTAATAGAAGGACCAGTAATCAGCCACATGCTCTCCTGGGACAGGGACAGAGGGGCCAAAGGGTTTTCCACCCTGCTATCCATAGTGCATTTTCCACAGGCCTGCATTGGAAATGAGAAGCACATGTCCACTCAGCAGAGCATAGGTCCCAGCAGTACAGGGGAGCCTGGATTTACTGGGAATGTACAAAACTGGCCAGGAGTAGGGAGAAAGAACTAGGAGAGACCAGCCAGGTGCCCACCCACTCCAAGTACAAGCTCTTCAAGCCTGTGAATGCTGCAGGATAGGGAGCGACAAGATTCACTTACTGCAAATCCAAACCAAAGAACATGAGTGGCATGGTTCACTCTGAGCCTACACACAGCGAGTGAGATGTAAGGGTTTTCTTTCATCCAGCAGAAAAGCCCTACAGAGCTCAAATCCTGCCTCTGCCACACCCTCCATGTCATGGCGAAGTTCCATCTACAACTCTGCAGGGAGAGCTACATTCTGAATACTGCAACCACAGGGGCTGCTGCGGGCATCCAGGAGATGAAGGTGCGAAAGGAGCTGATAGAAACAAAAGAATTCTCCTGATTTTGCAACACGAGACTCAGGACCAAACCTGACTAAGATCTCAGCTCGTGGTGCCCCTCATGCTCTTCCTGCCCCATCATGCCCTGCTCTGGAAGAAGAATCCACGTTGACAGCAGGAGAGGTCTGCCTGCTCCTAACAGGAGCCAAGAGAGGTGCTTGTCTGTGGTACATGGCCTCTGAATTCTCAGGGAGAATTCAGGTCTGTGCCATTTCCTTCAAACATGGCAAGGACCCCTTTTTAGAATGTGGCAATTCCTCCTCCTGAGGAAGCCTTTCTTAGTCCTGCGGCCTGGGCTGAGGTCAGCAGGCTCTGTGACCGGGATGTGATGGTCAACATGATGTCACTATGAAGTGAAGCTCCAGGAAAAGAGAACACACTAAGTTTGCCACCTTTGCTTACAGAGATGCAAGTAGCCGGAACTGGCAAAAATGGAAGTGAAGGGTCCCTTGGCATAGCCCATGTCAGGAAAGTACTGGTAGCTAGGAGGAGGTGACAATGTGACATGGCAGAGCAGAGACTTCAGCTCCATTCATTTCTCCTTTCACCCCAAGATTCATTCTTGTTCACCATGGACTACCTCCAGCCAGAACAGAGTTATCTGAGTCCATTTTCAACTTGGTCAAGATGAACAACCACAGGCACCTCTTGGTAAAGTATACTGATGGCAGAACCAACTGCAGTTCAGAGAACCAGCTGGAAGGGAGACAAATATGGCACAGCACAGAGTAAAGGGTGCAAGAGGTTCCTCGAGGCAAGAGGGCTGGCACCATGCTGGGCACATAGGTGGGCCAATGTGAAAGGCTGCTGAGGGAGGAGGTCCTCAGAGGGGCCAAGGACAGTCATGACTCCAAAGGTATCCTGTGGCTCTGCAGAAAGAGGAACCTATACCAGGAGGCCAGGGTTTGAGTGAGGTTGTGAGCTACTGTGAACACTGCCTGCTGGGAGATGGCTCCTGGACCCTCTCAGCAGACCACTGGAGCTGACATCACCCAAGGCCGAGGGCCATACAACGGCCAGGAAGATCCTTCCCAGCACCGCCCCCTCCCCAAGCCCACAGCCTTCAGAGCACCACAGAGAAGGCTGGGCTGATCTCCAACATACGCCAAGGACAGGAGCACTAAACCTAGCCATATTCAGGGTGTCATCCATAGCAACTACCACCGAAGTATGCAGTGTGCGATCTGTGTAACAGTCCCTGGCAGGCAGCCCATCCTGCTTTCCAATCATTGGCAGACCATGACTTTTAGACCAGCCATGCCCGGCCTGACCAAATCCCAACACAAGATCCCCGAGGCACTGGCGAGTTGAGACAAAGGCTGAGCTAAGAAACAGGATGAAGTCCTGTAACTGCCAAGGTCTTTATGTGAACTATGTGAACTCATTTAAGTGACTTGTATCTCATAAGGTGTGGAATAATTCACAACACCTCTTGCAGTTTAGGGGCTCTGACTGAAAAGTGACCAGCAAAACAAAGGAGACTTGGGTCTCTAGTGAGCCAGGCCTATGGAGTGAGACAGGAGTCCTGGCCAGCTGCCATGCAGCATACAGCTTGCGACTGAACATCCCATCGCCTGTGGGCCAGAGAAACTTGTGCCAGATAGCAAGGGTGGAAGGCAGATAGGACAAGGACAGACCCAGCCACTATCCCAGGCAGGATCACCCCATCTGGCCCACGCTGCCCTTCCCTGCCCACTCTGGTCAGCCCAGGTATGCTAAGGGTGCTTCCTCACTGACCACTTCCTGCCTGCCTTTTTTCTCAAAGGAACCAGACTTCCCTTTACCAGATGCCTTGGTCTTAACCAGCCCTCATTTGTATTCTGGAGAGCTTGCTCTGTCTGAACACTAAGCCCGGGGCTTCTAGAAGCACAGGAGATCAGCCTCTAGGAAGTGGTGGGGGGGGGGAGGAAAGAGAGAAGAGAGAGAAAGGGAAAGGGAGAGAGACAGAGACAGAGAGAACAACTGAATACATATATGTGATTGAGTATGTATCTGTGAATGTGCACACAGGTACACATAGTTAAGCATATTATGTGTGTGAATGTGCCTATGCGTCTGTACATATGGACACGTTTATGCATGAGTATGTTTCAGTCTGTGTAACTTATGCGTGCACGTACATGTGAATGAATGTATGAGTGTGTGCACGTGTAGATACACGAGTATGAACATGTATGTCCCTTGTGCCTATGTGAATGAGATGTGTCAGCATGAGCATGTCACACATGTGTGTGACTGCATGTGTATGACTATGTTGTGTGCATGCATGTGTGACCAAGTATATTTGTCAGTACAATCATGAAAGTGACTGCACATGTACCTGTGTTGTGCAGGTATGAAGGTACATATGGAATGTATGTGTGTGGGTATATGATTGTGTCAGTGTGCATATGTGTTGTATAGGGCTGCCTGTGTATTCATGTGTGTGCAAGAATGTGTATGAATCAGTGTGTATGGACATACATGTGTGTATGAGTGTACATATCTACATTTGTATGTCATTGTGCACATATAATAGTATGTGTGTCAATATGTATGTTACGTGTTGGGTGAGTGTTCATGTATCTCTGTGCAGGCATGAAAGTACATGTGAATGCTTGTGAGTAGGTACATGTATGAATGACTGCGTGTATCCACATGTATGATGTTACATGTCTATGCATACGCATGAGTATTAGTGTGCCATGCGATAGTATGTGTGTTGATGTGTACGTTATGTGTCGGGTGACTGTTCACGTATCTCTGTGTGCAGGGCATGCGAGTACATGTGAGTGCTTTTGAGTAGGTACATGTGTAAATGGTGGTATGTGTCCATATGTGCGGCCACATACACGATGCTACGTGTCTATGCATGCACATGTGAGTATGCATGTCAGTATGTACATGCATGTGAGAGTGTGTGGAAGGGGGTTACCTCACTTCACTAAGAGGGCTGGGGAATGGGGAGGTTCCTGAGAATAGGCGCAGAACCAAAAGCAGGGCTCATGAACACAGGCCCGGAAGAGAAGGGTATTCGAGGAAGAGGAGGCAGCCCAAACAGATCTGGGGTGAGGGAGCCCAGTACCCCAAGGATGCCAGGAGCTTGAGGTGGCCATAAGTCTCCAAGAAAATGGGTAAGGACAAAGGTCGGAGACAAGCTTGCTTCTAAGCAACAGGGCCCTTGGCCAGGGAGTGGTAAGGGTAGATTTGAGTTATGTAGTGAGCAGTCCAGCAGTTTGCAGAACCATGGATGGAGCTAGGAACCGGATGTGCAGGACACAGTGTTGGCCTTGGGAGCACATGCTGGACCTGACTGCTCAGGGAGGCCTGACAGGATGGCATCCACCCTTTGCACAACACCATGTCTGTGATGTGCCAGAGCTGTCCAAAAGAAAATGACAATATGATCTGCTCTAGATTGATGTGCTTCTTGGCCTGTTACATAATGCCAGGAGCTCCTGCTAGGCTGCTGAGACCCTGCAGCACAAGGAGCACCGGGGAGATAGGCCAAGGGTGAGCATATAAGCCCTAGCCAGGGGCAAGACAGGCCACCTGAGGCTGGCCTTGAGGGGCCTTGAGCATCTAGAAGCAAAACCCAGCAAACAGGAAGAGACTGCTCCACTCTGGAACCTCTAACACCCAGTAGCTTCAGGCCAAAGTGACACTGGTTGGAAGTGTGGAGAAATGGATCAATGTGGTCAAAAACATGACCCTAAGCACCGTATATGGGAGGCAACTAGTTCAGCCCCACATGTGCTCCGTTGTAAGCATGTCTGCATCAGTACAAAGGGTCTGTGACATTCAGTACACAGAAGCCCCTGAAAAGGCTTGTGGCCTCTGAAGGCCACTCCCTAAAAGGAACAGGGTTCTTGGGGCAGAGGAGGCTGGTGTTGCAGAGAGCCGTGGAGGGGGTGGAAGCCACATATATGATATGTTGGGATCCTGGAGGAGATATAGCTTGGTAAAACCCACAGTTCCAGGCCAGATGAGAGACAGAGGAAACAGTGGAGCCTACAGGAAGGGCCAAGACATTTCTGTGGAGGGGGAAACAAGCCAGCAGCAATTCGACCCCCTCTGGTAAGCAGATCTGGAGTAACTGAGGGGCCAGAGCGAGTCAGCATCAGGTCTCAGCCTTGTACACAACCCACACCATGAATGAAGTGCTGGACACCCTGTTCCAGTGTTGTTCTATACATATACCACCCAGGATACAGGCACTCACATCCATCCACATGGCACAGCACCCATGTGGCTGCAGCCTCAGGGTCACACACCCCATTCAGCCACCTGTGAGCAGAGAGAGTCATGGTTCTGGGAGACACTGCCATTCCTGACCCAGCTGAAAATGGAGGTAAATACTCAGAGGAAAAGCGGAAGCCACACTATTATCTTGAGTCAGAAGATTACACCCCTCATACAAGGTACCAATGAAAATGATACCTCCCTTTTCTTCTCAGTTTCAACATCAAATCTGGAAGTTTCCTCTTGCCTCAGCAGAAGGCAGACAAGTCTACCTGGTTTGCGTGGGCTGGCCAACTGATGGGTGTCACTGTCCTGTGTCCCACAGTCTTAGATCTTCTACCCAACTGAGGGAGACAGAAGCCACACAGGGATGCAATGAGGTTACAAATGGCATCTAAAGAGAAATGCCATTAAACACCCTGAGTGCACTGGACAGGCCTGAGAGACACAGTCACAATGTCAATAGTGCTGTGGCTGAGAAAACTTAAATTTATGATGATGCCCACGAAGTTCTTACCACAACGTTGGGAAATGCTTGATTCACTTATTTTGGTTTTGGTTGATACAGGGTCTCCCTGGCTTTGAATCTGTGATCCTCCCTGTCCCAGCCTCCCATGTGCTGGGATTATGCTTCTAGAACTCACCATGCCCCCAAACCTCGAGTGGTCATACTAACTATACCCACACACACATCAAAGGGCAAGACCAGAGTGTGGGCTCAGGGATCGGGCTTTGGGGTATCTCTCTGGTCACTTGTCCCACCTGACACCTGTATCAGCTTTGCTCTTAGGCAGGTGGCAAGTCTGCCTGGGGCCTGTGCTTCCCTTCTACCAGTGGAAGTGCCAGCCACCAGGTACTGAAAGGAACCCTCCCATGCAGAAAGCTGTGCCTGGCCCCGCCTGCCTGGCCACTCTCACACAATGGGCTTATTGTGTAGCTGGCTTTCTCCACCCTGCAGGGAGTGACCTGTGACCCAGAGCCGTGATCATCCAGGCTGACCTCAACATCACCCAGGAGAGAGTCTGCTCCTCTGGGGCAGGCATGTGACAGCTTTTCATTCTTGGTATCTGCCAGCTAACATTTCATCATCACATGGCACCAGTTGTGCCAAGGTCATCCCAGTAACAAGCCAGGTGACCCTGGCACACTGACCTACACACCAACATGGGCTGGTGGAGGGAGTTATGGTCCATCAGCTGCTTGGTTAAGCCCCTTTGGGGAAACATCTGAAAAGAATGTAAGCTACAATGCTGGCCTCATCTTCTAATATCCCTGTCTGGAGAGGAAGATGAGAAGGGCCCCAGACAGTGAGCCGCTTGGTTCTGGCCTGGCCTGGCCTGGCCTGGCCTGGCCAAAGATGGTTTCTGCTGGAGCTCCAGGACTCCACCAGCCCACAGGCAAAATGCCAGAAGCCCACTGAGACCTTACTGTGTTTTTCCACTTCTTAGGGGTTTAGATCTCAGCTTCCTGGTGGGTTCAAAGGCCTGGAACAGTGAAATCTTTGTTTCTCCTTCCTCTGCATCTCCAACCCCACACACAGCCTGTACTTTTAGATGCTCAGTGAACACTGAAGACACTGAGGGTTCACTGAACCCAATGGAGCAATTATGTCTGCGCCTGGAGCACTGGGACACAAGGGACCTGGCTGGGAAGTGACCGCCAGGCTCAGCCAGGCTGGAGTGGGCTCTTGCTCTTTCATGCCATCTAGGACATGGGCTGGCTGGTGAGGGGTGGAGGTGGGGACAGTGGCCAAGTCCCTCTGACCCCTGTTGCTCTGCCTCTTAGGTTAAGTAAGACCATATTTTTACAGTCCTCTCGCAAGCAAGCCTCCCACTTGGGGATGGGTTCACATTCACTGCCTCATTGACTCCAATTATAACGGAGAGAGCTCGTCAGCTGGGGTCGGAGAGGAGGCTGGGAGGAGACAGAGCTGGTGCCCCAGTGACATCAGTGGTGGAGAGCTCCCAAGTGCCAGACCTATGTCAGGTGGTCTTACAGGCACTACCACAGCCAGGCACCAACAGTGAGGATGGCCAAGTGAGGATGTGCACAAGCACACACACTTACCTGTGCCAGGCGCAGTACTCAGGGCCGCATATACACTAATTTGTTTAAAGCTCACAGTAACCCTACAGCATTTTTCAACTGTCCCGAGAAGACAACAGTGCTCCGCTCTCTGATGGCAAGAAGATCTTATTTGCCTGTTGTCAACGGGGCCAGGAAGGGGGCGGCCAGTGCAATGTAGGAGCCTATGAGATTGTGGGGAAGAATGAAAGCAGGTATGAAGTTCCCATCTTTCCCATCCCTCTGCCAAGTTGATCTGAGGCTGTGAAGCTCAGTCAACAGCAAAGCCTGGCTCCCCCTGACCAGTTATGGGCCAGGCCCCTGCTGGTCAGCCTGCCATCTCCATCTCCCCCTTCCTCCACAGACAGCTGGCATCCTCCCCCTGAGCACGGCTTCCATTCACCCCTAGTCCTCTGGCTGGGGCTACTGCAGAGTGACTACTGCTTCTTCCAGGTACAGCCAGCTGAGGCGTCACAGGATGCCTGGGCCTTCATCTTACAAGTCCAAGGCCCAGGGACTAAGGTCCTTGCCAGTGCAGAGTTCATCTCACCCTGGCCTCCCTCTTCTGAGCAGGGCCTCTCTCTGCCTACACGCAGCTACCAGCCAACCTGGCCCTGAACTCTCTTCAGAAAAAAGTCCAAGCTCCATAGCCTCTCTACCCCAGCCTGCCCTCTCCCCCTCCCATACTTCTACTGACAAACACACAGGCATTTTCCCTAGGTGCCACGCATGGAGGGCAGCAGTGGCATGCCGGGTGCTGGGAACAGATGTGGTCCCTGTCCCAATAAGGGATTGAGAAAGAACGATGAACTTTTAAATGGTGGGAAGGAGAGGAGCTAAGGTGAGGCTGACAAGCCAAGCTGGGTCTAATGCTTCAGGAGAGGTTGGAGGAACTACTGTAGAAAGGCAAAGGGGCAGAAAAAGGTCAGGCTTGAGCAGCTGCTGTGGGAGGGATGGGAGGGATGGGGGGGTGGAGGGATAGGCTGAGGAGAGAGAGAGGCAGTGACCAGGACACTTGGGGCTCATGAACCGTGTTAACATTCTGGTTTTCAGCATCGCCAGGATGTGCTTCCCCTACCCATTACCCTGGGGCCATAAGCAGGTCCCAGTGTACTGCAGCCTCCCCTCTTGGCTGGGAGCTTGGGGACTGTGCTTGGTAAATACTCCGAGACTGCAAAGGACGTTGTCCCAGTGGAGCTCTATCCACACACACTGGGACTAGGCATGCTGGGGACAAGTGACATTCTTGAGGCTGATTCAGAGGGGTGGAGGTGCAGCCTCTTCCTTTAAGCTCATTCTGGGAAAGGTGTGCATTATCCAATGGTTCACAATCCCCAAAGCCCTCCCATGGCATTCTGGGCTCAGAGGGGAAGCAGAAGAGGTGAGAAACCTCTCACCTTGCAGCCACACTCAACAGGTGGCCAGGAGCCACCGGGAGAAGGCTTCAGCTACTCCACAGAGAAAGAGGCCAGGAGCTGGGGTCCCTGTGCACAGGTGACTGCCCAGCCTACACAAGGGCAGGGTCCCAGGGACCTTTACCCAGGTCCATACACTGATAACCAAATCTCAGGCAGAGCCACAGTGGCACCAGGCGTTGGCTCCACATGACCCTTGGAGCAGAAAAACAACTGAATCATCCCAATGATCCTCAGCCCAGCCACCGTGAAGCTAATCCACAACAACAACAAAACGCTCAAGAGTGGTTTCTAGGGCGATGGGCTTCCAGGACCAGCAATGTACACCAGGTACACACTCTCCAACCCGACCACCTGGAGACTGGGAGAGTGAGGCTGCGGCTCAGATTTCCTTCCCACTCCTGGGGACCAGACATTTATGGAAGCATCCCACAGAGGAGGAGGAAGAGGATGTTAGAACCTTCCTCATCTTTCTCCAAACATGGTCTCAAACTCTTCTCCAGAAACTTAAGTCTGACTTCGGACGAGCCCTTCTGAGGCAGCCTTGCCTGCCTCACAGGTCACGGCAAATGTGGGATGGGACCCCCTGTAAGGAAAGCCCTAGGCTCTGCTTCCTGACTCTGTAATGAATGTGCCCCTGACCCCTGTCCTTCTTGGTTCCCAAACCAGGCCAGTGCCCCTTGTGAATATCCTGTGAGTAAAAATTAAAACAAGAATATGATACCAAAGAGCATGTGACAGTCTAGCTGCAGGACCCCTACCTGTGGCAGAGGGGTGCTCCTGTGACCTCCCCTGGCCAACCCTGCCCTGTGTGATCCTTCCAGGGACTCTGAGAAGCATAGCCCCGTACTCAGCTCCCCAAAGATTTGTTCTCTTCACAAAGGAGGAAACTTCCTGGGCTTATCAGATATCCGGCTTGCTTCCAAAACACACTATAATGAGAATTTACCCCAGAAGTACCCATGGAAAATTATTTTGGGGTCAATGCCCTTGGCCAATGGCCAGCTGGGGGGGGGTGTGTGCCCTGGATGGGTCCCAGCCAAGACCCTCTCTGGTGGCTGGAAGTAGCAAGCTACACATGCGTCCTCAGGTCCCCTTGGGAGTGAGGCACGGCTAGGCAATGCGCCTTCTTGCATTGTAGCAGCTCTCCTCACTGTTCTGAGGCTGCCTGCCCTAGGCAGAGGGCTCCGTGCAGGTCTGGATGACAGTGGGGGCTGGGGCCAGCTGGAGGCCATGCCTTTACAGAAAGCTGGTCCTCACAGGAGCAACCAGATAGCCACATGGAAGCAGCAGGACAGCAAGCACTCAGCATTTCATGCATCCAGGTATTTATTCCTCGGCAGTCACACACCCCAGGAATGAGGTGCTTCCTGCACCCATGTTAATGTTGAGGATACTGCTACCCAGGGGGGGTCACATGGCTCAGAGGCTGAGCCTGGATTGGCTTCCCAAGCACTATGACTTCCATCTCATCCACTTCTGGAGAAGCAGGTGGGGAAAGCAAGGTGCAGCTGACCACCTCGTAACTCTGGGGAGCTGAGCAAGCTCCCACCCTCCCTGCCCCTGTTTCCTCACCTGGGTGGGAAACGAGCAAGTCACTTCATGCATATAACACGTGTGAGTATTTGATGTCAGAGGCTGGCACACAGTAGATGCTTTGTGGATGCCTCCTGCATAGCAGGACCCACACTTATTACATGGCGCCCAGCCTTCCCAGTGCTTCTGGATCTTGCAGGATCCAGACCCAAAGGTCTACACAGCTGGCCAGACCCAGTGTACTCCCTAGGGAACTTCCCATATGGCACCACAGGCACATGAACTGGCCTTCCAGAGGAAACAGGGAATTGGGAGTGAGTCATGTTAGAGGACAGTCACCAGCAAGGCGCTGCAGGACAGCATAATGGCAGAGGATGACCTGAGGAGTGGCAGAAGCACTTTGGGAATGGGTAGTGGATCTCTTAAGAAGACCAACACTGATGCCAGGTAGACGCACTGCATGCTTCCAAGCCTCTGTTCAGGTTGGAAAATAAGGTTGGCAGATGCTGCCTCAGAGCTGCAGAGATTCAATAGGCACAGGGTAGGCACTTCTTGGCCAGGCCTGTCACAGTGCAGGGCTCAAGAAGCATCCAATGGCAGGGAAAACATTTCCTGTCTTATCTGCACTCCCACTATAGCACCTGGCACATGTCATGAACTCAGCAGAATTTCGTGGCCTGCAGCGAGCACCCGCTCAGGAGTGCTTCACTTCACCGTCCACTTGCTCCTCTGAGCAGGTTGAATTTTCCCATGACTGGTACCATTTTACCATGTGACAGGGAGGCTATGAGCACACCTTTTCCCTGGCCTTGGCCCTGGGAGAGGAGAGAACAGGCCAGTGGGAGGCACTTCACACCCCTTGGCAGAGCAGAGGCCCCAGAGGGTATGACATGGGGACAGACCCCACCCAGTTCCAGAAGTGGCTACCATTGCACTGGGGACCACCCTCTATGGGGAAACACAGGAAACACGACTGCCGCAGGGAGTCACCATGAAGCAGGCAGAGACCTGGGGAAGTGAGGAGGCCAAGACCCCTGACCTAAATATGTAGGATGGAACACTGTCGGCCGCATGGCTAACGGGTGACAAGAGGCTCTTTGTCTTGAGACAGACATGCAAGTTCGTGGTCCCACGAGGGAGGCCTTGGAACAGCCACTATTGGGGCTGTGTTCACTAACAGATGACTGTTTCATGAGCTCCAAGCTACTTTCCAGTGGAGGAGGACTTACACCGGGGGGGGGGGGGGGGGGGGAGGGGAAGGGGGGACCGGGGGAAGGCAGGTCAGTGTCATGAGACAGCTGCCAATCAAGTAGCAGGTGATCACCAGGGGACTGGTTGCTGAAGAAACGGTTGGGGGGCGGGGGTGAGGGGAGCAGAGTGATTCAAGAAATAGGCCATCTCAAGTTCTTACAACTCAAGCTCTAGCATCCTGGGCTAGAGGAGAGAGCAGAGGGCCCTCCATCCCCATAACAATTTTAGCTCAGAGGGACAGATCATGTCATCTCTAAGGACATGATCCAGCAGGAGTGGCAGGGGTCACGATGTCCGCTCTGCCCTCATGTTACATCCACACAGGCCTAGCTTACCAGGAAGCACCTGCCCATGGAACCGGGGCCTGCCGGCACAAAGCCATGCCTGTGAGCAACACTGCAAGACAGCTGCTACGTCTGGGCTCTCCTCCCTACCCTCCTACAGGCGTCCACTCACCTGGAACCTGTGCACCAGTTCCAGAGACTGGCTGTCATTCTGGTCTGCTTCGAGAATAACATCAGTCAGCTTGTGAATGATCACGTCCAGGGGGCCCTGCTCCTCGATTGGCCGGCTGAGGTTTAGCTGTAAGACAGGAACACACAAAGCAGCAACTTAGCCCCAAGTCCACTGACCCTGCAACTTACTATCTATGTGCTTACTGCCACAGGGGGTTATAGACTGCACTACAGACAAGAAGGTGAGCCCCCAAACCCCCCAAATCAGTACTGCCACTAACACCTTGAGGACAGACTCTGCAATGGTCTATGCGGTCCTGTGCCACACAGGGCCAGAAATCATGCAAGCAGGGTGATGCTGCTGTATGCTGGCTGTTTAGAGAAAGCATTTACTGAATGCATTTCATCCACCCAACAACCTTAGGAAACATTAAGTAAACAGACTGAAGTCATGTAGCAGGATCAGAACTTGGATCTATGCAGATATTCTTTCCATGAGAGTATAAGAACTCTTGAGAAAGTGGTATTTTAGCAAGGCCAGGAGTAACTTCCTTGAGAATCTGCCACTAGCATTCCACACAAAGGCTGGAGCTTGTCGTGACAGGGGAAGAGTGCAGGGCTGTCTGTGGTCAGATGAATCCTGCCTCCCTGCTCCATTGGGGAATGTGTTTATTATTTTTTTCAGGAACACAGTGTTGGGAAGATCAGGCCCCAGGGGAGCCAGTGCCCTCCGGCTGACAGTCAACATCACCTGACCCCACACCAAGAGCACCTGCCAGCAGCCAGGGCAGCCTGACACCACATTTCCTCATCTGCCAGATGTCTGCCACAAGCACTTGGCCATCACCACCTGCAAAGCCAGTCCCTTGCCAGCAGTGGTGCCAGCTCAGCACCTGGTTGACCCACACAGCCTCCAAACCCTGGCCCTGCCTCAACCTGGTGGCTTCTCAACAACTTAAGGCTATTTCCACATCCTTAGTGAAGGCACTGAACATCAGTAACGAACCATCACTCCAAGTCGGCTCCAGGCTCACAGTTCTGAGGCATTTGTTTCTTTTTATTTCTAACCACTTTGGGAAATTTTACAAATGAGGAAAATGGAGGGCAGAAACTTTCAAAACCTACCCAGGATCTTGGTAGGCCTAGGATGCATACTGGACCTAGGTGGTACCTGGCATTCAGTCTGCCCTTCCACTCTGCCCACTGTGCCCTAGGCTGTTGCCCTCTGAGACACTGCCTCGTGGCAAGTCAGAATACCGAGGGACACCAGCAGAAGATGGGAGAGAGGAGTAAGAGATCAGGGAACTCACTTCCCTGCCCACCCCTCTCTTATTTCTGACAGTAGTCACATCCCGTCTGAGATGTCCACTACCTCTGCAGCTCTATTCACATTTTTGGCCCCTTTATCCCTCTAGGCCTCAGAGTAGTGACAGCTTTCCATGCCTGTTCACACTGGGGTGCTTGGTCCCTTGTCAGTCCTTCAAGCCTCCCCCACCTGTCACATATAGTCCTTGATTTAACTCCCTTTTAGACAAATCTTTGGAATGTGCCAGCTCTTTCCTGCTGGTGTCCTTAACACCTCTTTTCTTTATTGTCTGCCAGGAGAGATGTAAAGGGATCGCTTCTACTTAGGAAAAAAAAAATTCCGGAGACCACACAATAAGACAATATTAAGGAATACACTTCCCTCCCCATGGTGACAAGCTTGTATATAATTCAAAACAAAACAAAATAAGGCAAGACCCAGACATCCAAGTTATCAACTCCCTCTCCGGGGATCCTGGACAAGAAAGGGCAAGGTCACATCCCAAGTATTTGCTGAGACTTGGGTACATGTTCATCCTCACAGAATGTCCAAGTGCCAGGAGTACTACTTCCCACTACCAGAACAAAGAAACCAGAGGAAGGAAAACAGCTGACCGAGCCACCCACCTGACTCACTATGCCTCTGGGTCAGTTTCCCTCTAATGAAGAGATGAAACCACAAGCCTTCCTGGTGCTATTTATAAATTTCACGCTACATTTCCATCCAATCCTTCCTTTCCCAAAAGCATTTATTTATTTAGTTAGGTAGCCAGTACTAGGGCTTGAACTCAGGATCTAGGTATTGTCCCTGAGCTTTTTCACTCAAGGTTGGCACTTTACTACTTATCCATGGCTCCACTTCCAATTTTTTTGATGGTTAAGAGTCTCATGGACTTTCCTGCTCAGGCTGGCTTTGAACCTCAATCCACAGATCTTAGCCTGAGTAGCTAGACTTACAGGTATGAGGTTCTGGTTGCAGAAGGAAGAGGAGGAGGAGGAGGAAGAGGAGGAGAGCAGGAGACTCTTGAGGGGCCACAGACATCCATTTTCTTCTATGCTCCCTTTGACAGATGCCATATATAAGAGGACAATTTTTTCACACCAAGATAGCTGCACAAGAGAACTAAGTCTGCTAGTGATGGCACACTCCTCAGGGGCAGGCGGAATTACCACACCCAGCCCCACGTCACCAAAGAATCCTCTCAGTCTCCCTGAAGCAGGATGGGGCAGGGGTCCCCTGAGGACTGCAGAAAGAAGTGGGCAGAGGGGATGCCCTGGCATCGGCCTCAAAACTGTAGACCTGACAACCATGGACTGTTTGGAAAATAAGCTCCCCATGTTCCTGGCTGCTTCAGGGAAGGTAAACAGTTGAGTTCTGGAAGGCAGCCATCTTCCTTTGTGTATTTTCCAAGCATTTTTATGCCAGTCAAGGCCTTTCACAAGAACAGCAACTTGGGACAGCAGTGGGCCCAGTGGCTCTCCCACTGCAGCATCTTTACAGAGCACAAGTGCAGCTGCCGGTGGCCAGGAAGGCTCGCTCTATGGACACCACAGTTTCTCAGGCAGCCACACGTGCCATAGTCACCCTCAAGGGATCACTGCAAAGGGCTTTTGTCTCTCCTTGCATGCTTTAGGCTGGCCCGAGACCAGAAACACTGAAGAGGAGGTGGTCCCTAAGCACAGGGGACAACTCAGGGAAAGGGGCAGCGAGGGGAAGGAGGTTCTCAGGGAGGGATGGCCTAGGAGAGGACTCTGAGACACAGACTACTATATGGAATAGGACAGAGGCCTGGACATAAACTATGTGCAAGTTTGTCCTCTTCTGCAGCAGGGTTTGCTTTGTTCCTGTGAGCAAGTGTTCCACAAAAAGTGGCCTGTTAAGATCAGAGAAGGTCTGTGGACACTGTTTCCAAGTCAGGCTATTTTGTGAGACCAATACTGGGCACTACTCTGTGTAGAGCTCAGGATTCAGAATTCAGAGGAACAAGGGGCCTCTGTCTCCCTGGGGACAAAGGCAGCAAGATAGGGGGAGGGGAGGAAAAGAGAGCAGGGAGGAGATAGGACAAAGGCCTGCAAACCCCAGAGGGCCCTGAGTCACCTTTGATTTCCGAAATGATTAACCCAATCATGCCTCAACAACTGGTAACCAAGCTATGCCAAGCCCTAATAATGCCAACCATTTCTGCACTATACTAGAAAAGTAGGCTGGTCGTGGCTCCACTGCCTCTGGTCTGGGGAAGGTTACTTAACTGCTATGCCTCTAGCTGGGCACTGGTAGCTGAAATCTAAGGATTGAGGTTCAAAGCCAGCCCAGACAGGAAAGTCCAAGAGACTCTTAAATCTCCAATTAACCACCAAAAGCCAGGAGTTGATTTGGGATTCAAGTGGTAGAGCTCCCACCTTGAGCAAAACAACTAAGGAACAGCACCCAGGCTCTGAGTGCAAGCCCCAGTACTGGCACAAAAACAAAAAACTAAACCCTGGTCTCCCTCAGTTTCCCCATACATTAGGAGAAGATGTTGCTACATATTTGTCCCTAGACCTCACAGTGATTTTGTAAGTCCTAGGGCACCCTGCCACAAACAGGATGAAGTTACACTTCTGCATCTCACTTATGTCCCCAGAACACCTGGCACATCCTTCAGCATTGCCAAGCTACAGGACTTGGTGATCATCTCCCAGCCCCCAACTGTGGGTTGGCATTGCCTCCAGGCTTTAAAGTGATTGATTTCCAACACCAACAGGCTATGCCAAGGGTGGCTCTCGGTCACCCCAGCAACCTCTGCCACAGACTCCAGGGGGAAACTGGTGCATTTGCTCCTGCACCCCATTCCTCAGTTTCCTAGTTACCTCTAGGGGAGCGCGAGACAGCAACATGGTAAAGGCAGAGCACATCCTCTTGCACCCCTAGAAGGAGGGACTGAGGCCATTCAGCAGAACCATGATAGATGGTCCCTTGTAGTGCTAGTATCAGGAAAAGTGCAAGCCCAGTTCATTCAGAAAGCTGCAAAGCTACTCAGCAAGCACACGTCCTTCACAAGGGGCTGGTCCCACATTCTGCCCAGGGTTGCATCCAGTGCTGAGGAGCCAGGGCCAAGAACAGATTGCAAGGATAAATATACCCACAGCCTCTGGCCCAGGGGATATCAGTGTAAGGAGAGGATACATGTGTGCAAGAGTAAATGGTGAACAGTAAAAGCACAACCACCGCAGGAGCCAGGTAGTAGCCATGGAGAGGGCCATGAAGGGGTCTTGGTGGGACAAGAGTTTATGCTTGTACTAAACTGTGAGAAACTAAAGTGTGGGAAACCCTGGGAAGGACTCATGACATGTGAACACGGGAGGGCTGTGGGGATGAGGCAGTTTTCTGGACATGTGGTTACACTGCACTTCCTCCTTATCTGGTAAACAGAGACCTGTGGACAAAGTGAACCATGTCCCTTCCCAGGCAGAGCACTTCTTGCAAATGTGAGGTCCTGGGGGGCTTTCTTCCCTTGGTGGGGGCCCAGTGACCTTCAAGGGGGTGAATACTCACTGTGATGGACAGGAGGAAGTCCTGACAGGGGCCCCTGTCAGGTGGCATAAAAGGTAAGTGACAGGTTTAGGCCACAGCACTTTGTCCATGTATAGAACCTGACACCCCACACCAGTGTTTCTGCTTCTTTACGTGAAACAAAGTATGAATGGGACAGGAAATAGGGCAAAAAAGCAAACTATAGCTAATGGGCCCCCAGGAATGGGGTGAGAGAATTGAAAGGTTTCTTCTTACTATTTGGATAAAAACAGATTTATGCTGTGAAAGGAAGATTACTGCCCCCAGTCTGTTTCTTTCTTTCTTTCCTTCTTCTTCTTCTTTTTTTTTTTTGGGGGGGGGGGTTCAGTCGTGGGGCTTCAACTCTGGACCTGGGCACTGTCCAGCTCTTCAGCTCAAGGATAGTGCTCTATCACTTGAACCACAGCATCACTTCCAGTTTTCTGGTGGTTAATTGGAGATAAGAGGCGTCCCTGTGCATTTTTGCTCTACCACTTGATCCACGGCTCCACTTCAGGATTTTTGGTGGTTAATTAGAGATAAGTATCTCACAAAATTTTCCTGCCCAGGCTAGCTTAGAACCAAGATCCCAGATGTTAGCCTCCTGAACATCTAGTATTATAGGTATGAGCCACTGGCACCAAGCTCTAATCCCTCCTTAAGACAGAAACTTTGAACAAACCACACCATGAATCTGGCTGCTTGCCAGCACCAGCTCCTAGCTGCCTGCTGAGTCCCCAGACCCTTGCACTTTGGGCCCTTGAGCCGAGCTAGAAACGAAGCATTGGGAGCAGAGCCCTTCTTCTGTCACCCAGGCAGATCTCCTGTCCAAGGGGAAGCACAAGTCACAAGCTGGAGGGGGGGGGGGAACACAAGGGAAGGAAGAGAAGAGGAGCTGGTGAACCTTGACCCACATGGGAGTAGTCAAAGGCCACAATACAAAATCTGGCTATATGCTGTGTGTTGGGGGAAGTGAGGGAATCGCCAGTCATTAGGCTGGAAGAGGAAACTCACAGGGGCCTCTTGTCCTCGGTGGCTTTCTTCATAGTGCCAATTCCCTTTCCTGAGGTATCCTAAGAACAAAGGTGGCCCCTTCCCAGGTAGAAGAGTGCCAAGGGTTGAAGAACAAGTCTGAGTGTCCACTGTACAGGCCCAGATGCCATGAAGATCCCCTTTCCTTCCCTGTAAAGCCAGAATAAGGGGAACGACCATCTCCAGCACACCATGTCACCAATGTGCCACAAGGGCTAGGGATCAGTCCAAGCATCTGTAAGTAGAGGTGATCCACAGTGCAGATGTCAGAACAGGGATTTCATTGGCCATCACGTGAGGCTGGATTTGCTCTAGCTTCACTTTAAGTCTTTCGTGTCTTGTCTGGCTCTCTGCCAGGACAATCCCTCCCTCAGACCTGCCAGGAACTCACCCATACCAGGTGCTAAGCTAAGTGAGCCAACCATCCTTTCACCAAATCCTCCCATCCCTAGAAGGCTAGGGCTGTTATGCAACACTTACACATGAGGACAAGGAAGTTTCTGGAAGGCAAAATAACTGAACTGAGGCTGGATAACCAGAAAGGCACTTTGGGTACAGGGTCTGCAGTCAAGCTGGACTGCAGCTCTAAGGAAAGGAAGTGATTCTGAAAGCCTAGCTGGAGGGTCCACAGCTTCCTCCAGAACAGCATCTCTACCTGGAGCACATCCTGCTCTGGAGTAGTGCTAGTAGCCAACACAAGGGGCATTGTTGTAATCACCCAAGATTAACAGGTCAAGTTCATAATGAAGGGACAGGTTGGCATCCTCATGATAATCCACACTAAAATACCAGGCACCACAGGAAAACTTGAGAAGTAGGCTCCAGGGGGGAGTCAAGAGGATGTGTGCTGGGGCAGAAGGCTACATAACTATCTCCTGGTACACACATGAGCACCAGGTCTCAGCATGCTCATAAAGAACCTGTCAGTAGGCAGCCTCTGGGGAGGAGAGAGACCGGGGGCTTGCAAAGCACAGGGGGTTTCTCGTGTTGTGCCACTTGAATTTAATGTTTATTTTTCATGTTGGTGTTGGTACTCAACCTTGAACTTAGGGCCTACTACTTACAGGGAAGGTGCTCTACTGTGTGAGCCACACCCACAGTCTTTCTGCATAGTACAAACCCTCCTATTTGTGCTTCCCCATGAAATTGTGATGGCAGGCACATACCACCGTACCTAGCCATTGTGCCCACCCTCCTCCCCAGGTGGGATGACATCCAGCCATTGGTGGAGATAGAGTCTGGAGAACTTGTATGCCTGGGCTGGCCTAGAATGGCAACCCTCCCATCTCTACTTCCCAGGTTGCTAGGATTACAGACTTAAGCCACCATGCCCAGTGTGCTCTGTGGAACTTCAAACCACTGAAATGTCAGTTTCCAGGTGAGTAGTATGTAGGAAAAGCATATTTAGAGTTAGACCTAGAATCAAATCTAGCCAGTATCTAACATACCTTGAGCACCTGCAATTTGCCAGGCTCGGCTCTAGGTGATATATGTGACTTGCATTCAACCTCCCTCTCATGACCTCTGAGGCGGAGCATTTCTTACTGAGGTCTCTGGGCTTCACCAATGGGAATGATGGAGGAATGCAGGGAGCTGTGGGCAGCGCTCAGGTCTTCAGTCAGTGACTTTCAGCCTTCATGACCCACATGAACTCAGGGGGAACTGCCCTCTTTCAGACAAGGCCCTTTACCTGTATGCTCTGCCCAGGGGGACTTCTAATGAGGGTGACTGGATTGGATCCTACATCCTCTCCCAGAGGGCAAACTGGAAGCACGACATATGACTGCCTGACCCATACAAACCACCCCTTGGCAGACTTGGGCACAGGGGGACACACACACCACTCGCGCTGCAGGGTGCATGTTTACACTCTGCAGAGCAGGCTGGAGGATGTGCAGCCACGTGACAAGCTTAGAAAACATCAGGCAGGCAGTAACATACACTTCTGCCCTTTATCTGGGAGTTCAATAAAAGAAACCACTGATGTTTTGTAAATCACCCTGAAAGACAGTTCTTTATTCTGTTCTGCTTCTCCTGAATCCTGGTACCTGCCTTGTGGAGCTCTTGTCATTTGTCTGTGACACAGAGGCACACAAAAAAAGACTACAGTCAAGGTTCTAGCACTCACAATTCCTACTTAAACAAGGGGAGACATAAACTAGACACACAATTATATCAGGCATGATCAATTGTCATGGCACTGTGAAGTAAGTGCCAAGCACTTCGTTAGAGAGTGAGGGGGTATCATCTAAGGTCCACTGCAGGTCCAAATGGCCCATTACAAGAAGAAGAAGTTACCTTAGAGATAACCTTATTTAGAGAAATCGAGTTGTTGTCTTAAATTGATCTCATGCTGGAGTAGACTCTCAATCCAATGTAACTGGTATCATTGTCAAAATAGCAGTTAGATCCAGACAAAACACTGAGGGAATGACAAGCAGTGGAGACCAGGGTGACATGCAGAAATCAAAGCAAGCCAAAGACCACTAGCAGAACTCCAGAGGCTCTAAGGTAGGGCAGAAACCAATTCTCCCTTGCCATTGAAGGAAAGATACAGCCCACACCTTGATCTGACTTAGGGGCTCCAGAGTGGAGGGTTGTTTGTTACTTAAACCTCTCAGATTAAAGTGCTTTGTTACAACAGCAAATGAAGAAGCTCTACTGTGGATGTAGGGACAGAGGACAAAGGGACTGGGTGGCTGTGCGAGGCCTCCCCACAAGGCATGATCAAAAATGCTGTCCCAAGAGTGGTGGGAAGGTGCCCCTGGGGAGGGGTGCTAAGCAGGGGATTGGATGTTCCCCATTACTTTGGATGAGATTGTTTCAGAAACTGTAAACGGACTACCACAAGGGTATCATGGGCATGGGCATGTAACTCGTCAGCATGCAACACATGGCAGTTGTCTATTTTATGGCCCAATGATGTGTCATGTGAACCTGTCCACAGTCTGCATGCGGTTGGCCTTAAAACTTGGCTCTCCTATGATAAACAGGACTTTAGGCATGCACATACACAGTGAAGCTAAAGGAAGATACTAGTGGGGAGGAATTCAATGTTGCAAAGCCTCTGAACATTTAAGATACTATTTATCAAAATGAATTCCAGGAAATGGAAATTTTTTGTTTTTGTTTTTGGTTGTTGTTTTTAGGTTTTTTTTGGCCAGTCCTAGGGCTTGAACTCTGGGCCTTGACCTTCTTTTGCTCAAGGCGAGTGCTTACCGCTTGAGCCACTTCTGGCCTTTTTGTTCATGTGGTATTGAGGAATCAAACTCAGGGCTTCATGCATGCTAGGCAAGCAGTCTACCACTAAGCCACATGCCCAGCCCTGGAAATGTTTTTTGGTGGTGGTAGTGTGGTGGTATGGTGGTGTTTGGTTCTTCTTCTGGTTTTTGTTTTGGTTTTTTTTTCCTGTCTATTGAGGGGGTGGGGTTGGAGGCACAGAAGTAGAAAAAAGAAGGATGAACAAGTACAGACCTGGTACTCAGCAGCTACTATGTGGAAGGTGAACTATGCAACTTGTGGGTAGGATGGGAGGAGGTAAATGGGGAAAAGTGAAGGAAGGGGTGACATTGTCCAAAAATAAACAGACTCACTACCTGACTTATGAAATGGTAACCCCTCTGTACAACACCATAATGATAGTAAAATTATATTTAAAAAACAAAAAAATCAGGCTCTACACAAGACTGAAGCCTCTGGGTCTGGCTCCAAGTAGCTGATGCTGTGAGAACTACTGCCCACCCCAACTGGATCCCTACTTCTTTTCCCCAAACTTCTTCTCTTCTCTCTATCCCTGGCTCCAGGCCCAGGATGTTATTTTGTGCTGACCAGGGAAAACAGATCTAGTCTCAATGCTGCCTTTATCTCCAGTTCCCAGTTCCCAGAATGGTAACTGGCTGCCCCCACCACAAGTGGCTAAGAATTCTCCAAGCCCAAAATACTCTCCTTGCATCCCTGCTAACAAAAGGAAGGAGTCAAAGTCCTCCAAAGCCTGCACAGGTTCTTTTGTAATCCCTGAAGGCAGACTCTCTTCATTTCTTCCTAATCCATAGGCAGCATTACTCAAGGAAGCTGCCAATCTGCTATTTGGTATAATCTGGACTATGAAGTATTAAAAATGTCCTCAATGGTCCGTGAAAGAGACGTTCAGTGCTCAAGATTGTTTGTGAAGACCAGCTATGCCAAGCTCAACAAGGGGCTCGCTGTGAGACTTCTCTGCTCCTGTAACACACTTGTCTGCACTGGGGACAGGCAACGCTCTCTTGGGACAATTCCAGAAACTGAAGCCAGGTCACAAAAACCCAGAGACTCAACCCATCTCCCTCTGATCCCTCCTACCTCCTACAGCGGGGAAGTTCTGTGGGGACATGCACACACCACACTGCAAGCTGTGATACCAATTAGCCATATCCTAGAGGACATGTGTCAGCCTGGCGCTAGCTGTGACCTTGGCAAGTGGCTGGAACGCATAATGTGGGTGGTATTCTGCAGACTGATGTACTCTATGGCAGCTTTGAGGCCCGGGGCAGTGGATAACAAAGGCCAGTACAGAGTTTGTACCCTGGGAAGCCAGCCCATTTCCCTGTGGGCGGGCCAAGCCTTCTCCAAAGGGAGGCAGCAGCAAGAGCTGCTGAGAAGACCTTGCTGCAGAGACCTGGTGACTCCCTGCAGGGGCATGAGGAGGTACAGGCCTGGGCCCTGCCAGTATACAAATGAAATCCTCACATCAACTCTGTGGGTCCTGATTCTGCTGAGGGTCACCTGCAGTCACTGCAACCCCCAGGATGAGCGGCGGTCCCCCTGGCTGGGAGTAGGGACAGGACAGGACAGGCCCCCAGAGGGATGATGTCAAATTACACCAACCATACCAGCACAGCTGTGCCTCAGAGACTGCCAACAAGACAGAATCTGTGAGCCAGTGTTTCCTGTGCTAAGAAAGCAGAGGGAAAGCTGCGCCTATTCACAGCATTCCACGGCTGGGCATGCAGAGGCTTTTCCTCAAAAGATGAGTGCTGACTCTCTCCCAGGTCAGAAGAACTGATGAGTAATGAGGACATGGTGGCCCCCAGCAGGCATGAGGGCACAGTCCCGGATTATAACTGAAGCTAAGGAACATGGGGGGGCGGGGGCTGAGGTGGGGGCTTCCTATTGAGAAACCAGCAGCAGGCTGCCTCAAAACCAGACCTGAGGGGGAGGGAAATGGGGTCAAAAACATGAGAAGGGGTATCAATGTGTGAGAAGTAATGCACCTACTATCTGGTGACTATAACTGTAACCCCTCTATATACTACAATTAAAAATAATAATAATCAGGCCTGACTACATGAGGCTCAGCCAGGCAGGATAAATGCCGGTACAGTGAGCAGCCTGGAGTAAGCAATACTCAGACAGCCAATACAAGTCTAGAATGAGGGAAAGGGGCAGACAGACAGGCGCAGCAGGGCGAAGAACACATGGGGAGGCACTGCAGAGGGTGGCACAGGCAGGACTATTCCAGTCAAGTGGATGGAGCAGGATGCTGACATCAGCTTTTTCCAATAACAGGAATGAAGAAGGTGGGCTGGGTCCCAGCCTGCCATTTAAATGTGAACCCTGGGAACTGTCCAGTGGCCCCCAGCATCCCACCCAGCACAGTGGACAACCCAGGAGGGTGGTGTCAGCCTCGCAGCACTTGCTGCAGCCAGGGGTTCCTCCCTTGCAGGGGCAGAGGACTCTGGAAAGACAACACTGCGCAAGTACAAAGTCACTTCACTTGCTGGGGTGCAAAGAGGATTGTTCTAAGCTTCTTGATTCACGTTTACTCCGAGGACACAGAAGACCTGAAAGGAACTCCAGCCCCTCTGCCAATTTCACACTTTTACCTCCTTCTTTTACGCTTCCACTTCCAAGAGCTTCCTTCCCTAGGAACAGACGTGGGAAGTAGGCCCCGGAGGGCTGACATTCTCCGTACTGTGCTTCCTGGTGGAGAGCAGGGTCTGTCACCTGGGCTCCCTAGACCTTGGATGTCCTTAGGAAGTGGGGACTGAGGGAATTCTGTGGCTGATGATCCACTAACAAGGACAGAGAGGGGGAAGGCAGCACGGAGTGCCCTGGGGTGGGCAGTCATCATCCAGAAGCAGCTGGCACACATGGGTGGCAGCAGTGCCACCCATCCTCTGTGCTCCCTCCACCCTGATGTGCCAGGGCTCCCTGGCCCAAACCCAGCCCAGCAGCTCTGAAGGTACCATGCCCCAGGCACCTGTCGCCATCAGCCCAGTCCCATGGTGCATGTACACCTCTCCCTTTGGGTCTCATCTCCCCTCGGGGGCTCTACAGTCTCTAGGCCAGTGGCTGTTCTCCTCTGCTCACATCCGTTTGAAAGAAACAGCTGGATCCGCTTGGGCTTGACCTGATATGGAGAGACCTGGCCAGGCCCTGTCAGCGTCCTTTTACACACAGAGAACTGGGCTTGCTTGGCTGCTAATACTCATCCTAGCAAGGGAAGGGCCCTGCAGGCAGACAGTGGACCCTTGGGAAAAGAAAATATGCCCTTCCAGAAGAATCCAAGGGGGCTGGGGGTGAGGGCACAACAGCAAGCAATTATGCAAGCTGGGCAAGTCTTACCCAGAAGTGGTGGCAAGTGTGCTGAGACCACATCTGTGGTATCATAAATGGGGAAACCCAAATTAACAGTACTGACCAAGACATGAAATTCTGTGTATGGAAGGCAGTGGGAGCTGGAGGGCAACAGATGGCCAGAGAGTCAGTGTTGCCTGGGAGACAGGAAGAGAGACTCAGGGCAGCAAAACTCTGCACACATCATCCTAATATGCTCAAGGGTGGCAACAAGCACAGCTGACCAAAGATGGATGCCTGGTGGCCTGAGCACACCCTGTCTGTCCTCGTGGGTACCAAGAGACAGCAGAGGTAGATGGAAGCAACCAGAGCTGGCCTTTGAACATAGCCTCCTTTTCAATTACCAGGAAAAGACTCTTAGCAAGGTCAGCCCAGGAGCTTACGATGGATGACCTGAGGCCTAGGTATAGGGGTGGAGGGCATGGACAGTCTAGATAAGGCTGGTGGGCAGAAGGTACATGGTGCCAAAGGACCAGCTACCCACCCTGGCTCTAGCACATTCTCAAGGAGTTTCCTCAGAGGGGGAGCCAGGCACTGGAGGAGTGCAGAAGAGCTATAGGTAGCAGCTGCAGAGTGGATGGGCCCCACTCCTCCCAGAGAAGCCCACAGATGAAAAATCGGAGAGCCATGGGGAGCAGGCCACACAAGGGAACTCTGGCCTGCTGTTCCAGGAGGCCCTACAGGGACACAGAGTGCTGAAATGGTCAGGCCACCACAGGGACCTCTCCTCTCTCACACTGTGAGAACTACAGACATGTAGTTGAGGTTCAAGATAAAATCACAGCTGGCCACCAGTGGCTCACACTTGTAATCCTAGCTACTCAGGAGGCTGAGATCTGAGGGTTGAGGTTCAAAGCTAGCCTAAGCAAGAAAGCCCATGAGACTCTTATTCCCAATTAATCACAAAAAGATGAAGCAAAGCTGTGGTTCAAGTGGCAGAGCACTATCCTTGAGCACAAAAAGTTCAGAGACAGACAGACTCCAAGACCTGAGTTCAAGCCCCAGGATGGGCACTGGGTGGTGGGTGGCAGGTAGCGGGTGAGAATCACACACAGAGAGAGAACAAATAAGATTCCCAGAAGGGCCCTAGTATCTGAGCTCTTTTATGTACTTCTAAGACATCCAACAAGTAGTAAAATGTAACTTCCTCTGAATGCGGGTGGGATGTACGCCCATCTGGTCCTCAGGACTTGATGCAGTCAGTCTCCCAGGGCACCCTGGTCCTCCCCCATTCCTGAAACCCCAAGCTGCTCATGACTCATCAGAGACAGCACCCAGAGGGGCGGCCCAGGGCTCCCCAGTGAACACCGTCCCATTCTCACACTCTGGGATCACCACCAACAACCACCCCTTCT
Organism: Megascapheus bottae; assembly: GCF_031878675.1. Taxonomy (NCBI): domain Eukaryota; kingdom Metazoa; phylum Chordata; class Mammalia; order Rodentia; family Geomyidae; genus Megascapheus; species Megascapheus bottae. The sequence continues at coordinate 24,911,700 of NC_143522.1, forward strand.
CTCCCTCTCAGCCCAATACCCTGCACAGGCTGCAGGCCCCGGTGGGGGTAGGGCTCCAAGAAAAATCTCTTGGAGCACAGCAGGAGGGAGTGAGAGGCACTGACAGCTCCCAAAGCAAAAGCAGCCTTGAGAAAGGACCTGTCTGCTCCACAAATGTCGGGGTGATGGGAAAGCCTCAGAACATACATCACCTCCCACAGGCAATATCCCAGCTGTGTTCCCCCCACCCCAATAATGTTCCTTTTCTCTGGAGCAACAACCCCTTCCCTGCCCAACCTCCCACCACACGCTTGCTATAACTGGCTGTTGGACAAGGGCGTTCTGGAGGCTGTTCCTGCTCTGGGCTAGAGCAGTCAAAATTTCTGGGAGCTGCACAGGAATGCTCTGGCAATACACACCACCCTGATAGCCTTCAACCCCAAGACAAAACCATCCCATGCCCACCATCCCCGCCACAGTCAAACTGGCTAAGGCTGACTGGAAAGCACTTTAGGTCTTCTGGTCCCAGGCTTTACCCGCAGGAGGAAGGATGCTGTAGTGTATGTGTCAAGACAAAGGCAGTTTGAGGGCTCAAGACAGCAAAGCCACCTGTGCCTCTCCTCCCACCCCCCCACCGTCCACCTGCCATTGGCCTGACTGTGGCAGCACTGTCTCTGCTTGCCTAGAACTAAGCCTGCTATGCAGAGCCAGACAGATTCCACATGCAGCTAAAAAGAATGAAGCTGTAAAATAATTGTCTCTTCTCCCTTATCAAATTAACATATGCACATTCTAAGAGATGTTTAAATTCCCAGTTACTTAAGTCACTCCAAGCAATTTTAATTAGATCTCCAAGATAACCCGTAATATTTCATTGGGACTGAGGGTGTATATAGTTCAAATGATAGAGTGCTTGCCTAGCAAGTGTGAGGCTCTGAGTTCATTCCCCAGCACAGACAGAGGGGAGGAAGAAGAAAGAAGGGACAGAGAAAGAAGACGCATAAAAGAAGACACTTTGTAGATACTTTCTAACTTTATATATATATTGACACATATATTCATAATATACACATATAAATATATTTATATGCATATAAATATATATAATTATATATTATATACAAATATAAAGTTAGAAAGTATAGATAAATAAATTATATATAACATTTTACTTATATATATATATTTTTAAAGCCAGGTGCTGGTAGCTCACGCCTGTAATCCTAACTACTCAGGAGGCTGAGACCTGAGAATCTTGGTTCAAAGCCAGCCCAGGCAGGAAAGTCCATGAGACTTTTATCTCTAATTAACGATGAGAAAACTGGAAGTGGCGCTGTGACTCAAGTGGCAGAGCACTAGCCTTGAGCTGAAGAGTTCAGAGACAGTGTGCAGGCCCAGAGTTCAAACCCCAAGACCCTCCCCCCCACACACACATTCCCTCCGGTGGTAGCCAGCTGCTCATACCTGTAACACTAGCTACTCAGGAGGCTGTGATATGAGATCTGTGGTTCAAAACCAGTTTAGGCAGGAGAGTCCACAAGACTCTAATTTCGAATGAAGTGCACACACACATACACATCCAAAACCGGAATTATATTATGCACACAAGCTCGGATCTTACTTTTGAATAAATATGCTATAACTAACATATACATTCTTATGGCAAATTTTTTCTGAAGCACTGTCACTAAAAGGTCAATGAAGTATAATTAATCAGCTCAATTTTTACCACTGCTTCTAATTGTGCACTTATAAAATATAAGAAGAAGAAATTACATCCATATATCTCTGTTTGCAGGGAAAGGAGAGTGGGCTAGGAGTTTAAGACTGGAAAAACACTTCACTGCAGATTTAAAAAAAAAAAAAAAAGTAAGCTCCAGATAGTTACCCATGAACTATAGCCAGTGGAAAAGGGGAATTCCCCCCAAATACTGTTCTCTGACAAGTGCTAAAATCTGTCACCTAGTTCTCTGAACTGTGTACCTAAAGAAGATACACCACAAATTCAGGTTCAAATTCCTAAGCCATCGCCACCTGTCTACAGCCCCCTCTCATAGTTCCTCAGATGCTCGGTTCTCCCAGGGACACTGAACACGCAAAGCTCCCACACCTCAGGGCACTGGTGGCTCATGCCTGTAATCGTAACTACTCAGGAGGCTGAGATCTGAGATCAAGGCTCAAAGCCAGCTGGGGCACTGAAGTCTGTGAGACTCTTATCTCCAATTAATCACCAGAAAACCGAAAGTGACAGGTTGGTAGCCTTGAGCTGAAGAAGCACTCAGGCCCAGAGTTCAAGCCCCATGATGCAAAAAAAAAAAAAATCTCCCACATCCCTTCTCTTATCAAGGGATGCCAGAACCCAAGGACCACTACATGACTATAACTTCACAACTTCACCCCTCCGGGCCCTCAAGAACCTGTGTCCCCTCCTCCTTCTACACAGCCTATCTCCTCACCTCTCAGCTACTTGAATACTTTCACACCTGAGCTGCAGCCCACACCTGTGCCTTACTTGTTAGAGACCACTAAGATACGGTATTAGCCTCAGACTGCAGCTCAGGGACTTGCAGAGTACCCTCCCTCCTCTAGTCCCCTCACCACTGCCTGGGGGAAAGCAGCCAGCGTGCCCACCTCCGGGGGCTCCTGGCTCACATCCATCCCCCAGCAGGACACAGGCAGGAGGCAGAGGGAGATGCTGCGGTACACTCAGATGGTTTTGAGTACTCTTGGCCCTGTAGGTTTACTACATGGAGGCAGGGAGGGGACACATGACACCCTCTGCTCCAGGACCACTCTGAAAGTTCTTGCTCACCTTCTGCCCAGGCCTTGTCCTGCCTCCAGAGTATGGGAAACTATGTGGGTGAGATCAGCATACATCAGGGCCAACCGTTCTATCCAGGCTGCCAGAGAGATGCCGGATTACCTACAAATTCAGGCAACTTTTTGTTCCCTTTGGGCCAAACTGCTTAGCTTTCAAAATTATAGGTTCAAGTGTCTGACAGGCTATCTACTGCCAACCCCAGTTAGAACAGAGGTTCACACTCACTCACCAGTCAGGGAGCTAAGGCCCAAGAGGGGCTGTGAGGATGGACAGAAGTGAACTGGGGCCTCACATTTCCTTCACAAAGCTGGGGTTGTCTTCTGTTGTGAAAGTGGGCCCTGGGCCCACGATCCTCCTGCCGTTCAAGGCCAGGCAAGGGAGCTGAAGGCAGACTGGCAGGCTTTTGCCTACCATGCCACCCCGTCTATGCACTCCCTACAGAATGAGTGCTGGAGGCCACGGCTTGCAACTCACACCTGCCCAGGCACAGGTATCACCACAGACATCTGGTGTTCCCCTAAATGCCAACTGCTTCAGCCTCCACACAGCTCCTCCCCTTCCTTATCTACCTGCTGCCACCAGGCTCCCTCCTTGTCCACGGAAGCCACTCAGTGCTGCCAGAGCAGGAAGTGATCTGTGCCACCTTGAACTACTGCCATTCTCACTCCCCATGACTGTCCCCCTTCTGGCCAGGCCAATGACATGATGCTCAGGAGGCAAGAAAACTAGAGCTCACCAGTAAACTCCAAGAAGGCCCTACCAACCTCCTACCCAATCCATGCAGCTTGCAGGCCAGCCCTGCTTGGCTGCCCCCACTAATTCCTTGGCCCAAGGGGCTATCCTGCTCACCAACATCCCCACAGGTGGCACCGAAGCCTAACTGGTTCACCCAGAGGACCAGATTCTATCCTCAGAGACTTCTTCCACACAGAGGATTCATCCTATTCTTTCTGCAAACTAGTGTATACACAGAGGGAGGCAGATATAAAGACAGAACAGGTGATTCTAAAGCAGTGAGACAGTGAAAGTGCCAAGATGGAGACCACCCAAGTCTGCATGCTCTTGGGGGCCCTGCAGCGATGACTCACATACACCCACCACCCCTTTCCTTTGAGGTTATTCGCAACAGCAAACTCCAGAACAGCTGACCAATAAGGAATGCCATCCTCTGCCCAAAGCAGCCCCTCCCATCTGCCCGCCTGACCCCACCTGCCTGAAAGAACAAAGGGCACCTAGCAGGAATGTGCACCCAGCCTGGGTGGCCTCAACCAGGCTAAATCTCATCTAGGCTCCATGGAAACCTGATCACCAGTGCCTATGCAGTGGAGGCAGCACCTCCTATCTTCAAGCCAAGATCCCAGAGGTCTCACCCAAGCCACAGCCTCTCCTTGACCTCAGGAGCCACAGAGCTGGCAGCATGTCTGAGGCATAGATGGAGGGTTGCTTGTAGCCTGCCCTTCCCATCTCCTCTTCCTCTGCCGCCATCACCCCTCAGGACCCCCATGTACATTTTTTTTTTTATTTTTTGTGGGTCATGAGGCTTGAACTCGGTGGCCTAGGAGTTGTCATTGTCCCTGAGCTCTTCAGCTCAAGGCTACCACCCTACCCTTGAGCCAAGCCCCACTTCCCATTTTCTTGAGGTTACTTGGAGATAAGAGTCTCGGTCCTTTTGTGCCCAGGCTGGCTTTGAACCTTGATCCTCAGATCTCAGCCTCCTGAGTAGCTAGGATTACAGGTGTGAGCCACCATACCCAGTTCACATGTACATTCTGTTATAGCCCTAGTTTCTTATTTTGTTCTTGAGATGTTTCTGACAAAATGAGGAGCTTTCTCCTGGACCCATTCACCCACTCTTGTGGGTATCCAGTCCCTTGCTTTGCTCCTTTTTTCTCTATCAGCTGAAAGCCAGAGCCAGAAGCTGCAGGGAACTGTGGCAGAGCAAGAGCAAAGGAACAGGAGACAAACATGACCCATAGTGCCACAGAGGCAGTGTAAATCATGAAGCTAGCTGGTGTGGGAATGACAAGAACTGTGAACAACTGGCTTCCATACTGACGTCTCAAAGAAAACAGTACAAAATTCCTTTGTGAGACAAAGAACCTGCAAGTGAGTCTATATATTTGAGTTACCAGTTTGTGATCTGGCCCAACCTCTTCTACACAGATGGGGAAGCTGAAGTACAGCCAAAAGGAAGGGGTCTGTAACTAAGGTCAGACTGACCACTGCTGACCGAAGCCTAGGTCAGTGCCGAAGGGCACTCAGGCAAGATTATCAGGGACTGGGATGAGCCACAGGAAGTCGCTCTGATGATCTCAGATGTGCAGTTACTGACTACCACCCACCTGTCCAGGAGCCATAGATCCTGGAGCCGGGGGGGGGGGGGCACCAACACCTCCTATCAGAAGAGAGATATGGCCTCTGTCTCAGTCCAGCCCAAAAGAGACCATACTAGCTAAGCAGAAAGAGGAACGTTCTGCAGAAAGTTCCAGTGACACTGCAAAGACCGGGTCCAATCCCAGCCCGGGTCCAGGAGGCCCAGCCAGGCAGGCTCCACAGCTATGATGTGCTAGGTCAGGGGAAAGGGGTACTTAAGGTCCTACCTTGGTAAGTAAGATCCACCCTCACAGCACAGAGTCCTCACTTTACAGCCCACTGCACAGCACCCCCAGCCTGAGGGGAAGTCAGCAGCTAGAGTTCCAACAATAGCCAGACAAGGACACTGGCTCACACAAGTGCAAGCTGAGGATCAAGCCAAACCAGGGAGCTGTCACTCAGAGGGAGGTAGGGATTGGACACCTGTTCGAGGTGACTTTTTGGAGTAAACCTCAGGCCCCATAGGGCTAGCTCAGGGACAAGTCTGCTGTTGCAGACATGGAGGCCCACAGGACACTATTGGGTTAGAACACACACCACTTAAAATGGAGCGCATGCACTAAGGGAACTGATTAGCCAGGACTTGTGCTCCCTACTTTAACTTTTTTGCTGTTTCATAAGTAATTTCAGTTCCCAGAGAAAGCATACAACTCAACCCACCCTAAGGAAGGACTGATAAATACTTTCCCTGAGGCCGGGCGCCTTGGCTTGCACCTGTAATCCTAGCTACTCAGGAGGTTGAGATCTGAGGATCGCAGTTCAAAGCCAGCCCAGGTACTACAGTCTATGAGCCTCTTATCTCCCATTAACCACCAGAAAACCAGAAGTGGCCTTGTGGCTCAAGGGGTAGGGTGATAGCCTTGAGCTAAAGAGCTCAAGGACAATGCCCAGAGTTCAAGTCTCATGACCAACCAAAAAAAAAAAAAAACAAAAAAAAAAACAAACCAAAACAACCAAAAAAAAAAAAAATCCTGAAAACGCTCTCATCTACTCAAAAATCTGCCATAGCTCCCCACTGTCCCTCATCGAGGACCAACACTCCCTGTGCCATCTTCCTTCCTCATGTGCCCATTACCTCCCCATAGCTCACTACTCTGGTCAGACCACTGGTGAAGGAACCTGGCCCAAACCCTTGGCAGCACAGAGTTCTCCCTACCACTACCCCAGCAGTCATTATTCTCCACTCTGCAAATGTCTGGGGGCTGGAAGCCATCACCAGCTCTATCTCACTCCTAGGGTGCCATGTGAAGGGTTGAGTTCTTTGTCCCCAAGGCCAAGCAAAGCTTGCTCACGTGCATGCTCACGTGCTGGTCTGCAGGCATTCCTCAGGTGATCAGAGCCCCCACACCCAAGGTGGAGCATTCCACTGTGGGCCTGGCCAAGGACATCGCCCTGGGCCTCCAGCAGACCACCACCCACCTTGTCATCTTCCTCCTTTGTTAAGCCCTATATAAACCTACCCCCAAATCCAGTCCCTAGCACAGCCCCCAATCCCATGGGAAGGTCTGTGCCCATCGCTGCTCCTCAATAAATAGTCCTCGCCTGTTGAGGATGGAATCCAGCTTATTCCTTTTCCATTCTCCTCCATTTTGCTTACATTTGGTGCCACGGGATAGGAAAAGTGCCACGAGTAACTAGGTCCCCTCCACCCACTTCCTGGCCACCTCTCATCAAGCCTTTTATCTTCTCTTTCAGAGATTATTGAGATTACTTTTGGGCTAAACAGCACTTGAAACGACTTCGTGGCCTCTGGCTGCCCAATAAGCAGTGCATGCCTTGTGGACCCCTCGTGACTTGAGGAATTATTGATCATCTGCATAAACCCAGAGAAGGCCTTATCCATTCCTTCTACCTCTCCTTGCCCCCAAACTCTTAATCTCCAGGCAGGGGGCTGGCTCTTTGCCACCAGCCCCATTCACCATCCAAAATCCTTCAGGGACAAGATAATCAGCCTGGTATGTGGTGGAGACGCCCTGACACAGACCCCAGGGAATCCAGGAGTCCCTCAGTCCCTCTTTCTTTCCCTCCTTCCCTCTCTCCCTTCCTTCCTACCTTCTTTCCTTCCTGTCTGTGGGGTCCCTGGAAACTCCAGGAGTTTCATTTGCTGACCCCCTGACATTCTCGGGATCCGTCCATCTGCCTTCCCGAAGCTTTGGGGACGCCCAAAGCAGCAGGACAGGCTCTCTAGTCATACCAAAACTTTTCCAAAGCGGGCTCTGGGAAATGTCCACTCCCAGAGACATTCCCTTGGTTTGCCTGTGATCTAACCTTAAGAGTCCAGGGCTCACTAATTTATAGTCAAAAAGATTGACTTATTTGGCTACTGAAATCTGGTCTTCCTATCCTTTAGATAGTGCCCACTGCTGGCCTGAGTTTGGAACCTTTGATCTTAATATACTTACTGACTTACAATTCTCCGAAATGGCCAGGGGTTTGAGGATCCCAACACCCAAATCCTCTTTTACCTCCACTCTAGAACCCCCCTCTGCTCATCTTGTTCTGCCCATCAAGTCCTCTACCTCCGCTCCAGAGAACCCTCTCTGCCCGACCCGTTCTGTTCATCAAGTCCTTCTCAGCCATAAGCCTGCCAGCTATCTCCTCCAGAAATCTCTACTTTCCTTTCCTCTCTGTCTTTCTCTGGTGACTTCCAGATGAGAGATCATTTACCATCACATCACCCCCATTCCTACTGACAGCCCTTCAACTGTGCCCCGGGGTCTCTGGGATCCCCTCTAGGTTGCCTCTTAAAGGCTAGCTGTCCTGGGTCAGCAGCAGTTATATAAGCTCGTCTTTTTTCCATCCCCACTCTTGTGACTACATTCCTCCTGCCAGTCTGGATTCTCTAACTGTCCATCTGTTCCAAGCCTGGGAGCAGTCAATTAGCTATTCTTGTTGCCTTTAGGACACTGATCCATTTCTTTACTCTTTCCTGAGCCTACTCCCTACAAAATCTGGTTTCTTAATTTCTCCCTAAGGCAAACTCCTAGGAAGCTGCAGGAGAAGTGGCTTTCTCTCCCCTCTTCCCTATCAAACAGCTCTATCCAATTGCTCAGACATTCACTTTCAGTACCTTTATTGGGTCACATCCTCCCCTTAAAACGTCTACAGGTTCAAAGTGCTGTCCTCCTCTTAGAAGCCTGTTTAGCTCCCTTTAGCAACCTCTCCTCCAATTCTCTGCAGGTCCTGAAGATTTACACAAAGGTCACATGGTGGGATTTCACATGACCTCCTCCACTTTCCCTCCAAGCTTCTCCAAAATTTTCTTGTTATCAATGTTCATTAAGCACAGAAAAATCTGTCGAACTGTGTTTGTTGTTCCCTAAATCTTAAGTGCTGCTTTTGTGCTTTTGACTGCAATTGCTAAAATGAAATCTTTATAAGTAGAAGTAGTAAAAGGAATGAGACCCAGCCCACCTCTTAGTCAGCTATAAAATAAGAATGAAATCTATGGAATTGCTCTGCTCTGCCCTCCACCTGCTGGGTGGAGTCACAGTTAATCACTCTGAGGTAGTTCTAAAGATAACCCAGCCCCACCGGCCAAAGGAGCAGTATATCAGCTTCTCTTATTCTCTGCTCAGTGACTCTCAGGTGTCTGCTGCATGTGTGTGTGATCTGTACAGCTTTGGACAAACCCTAGAAGGATTGAGTATGTAGCAAATGGTATATCTTAAAAGAGGTTGTAAGTTGGTATGTAATTAAGCTGGCTGTGATTTATGCTAGCATAAACCAAAGTTCACTTAAATGTTTATGTCAAGGCCCTTCAAATGAACACCTTTTAATGTAAATTGCCTTGAATATGTTGTAATCACTAAGGCTTAGTGACACCTACAATGTCTTAACCTCACTACCCTAAAGTGTTATATTAATTAAGAATAACTATATTTCTATTTGATTTCCTTGTTGCTTTAATTGGAAATTAAAAAGGGTTTTTGTGGTAAAGATTGCAGTTCAAAGCCAGCCCAGGCAGAAAAATACTTGAGACTCCATCTCTCCATTAACCAGTCAGGCTGGAAGCAGGCTAAATAACCAGCAGAATTCTGGAAGTGGTGCTGTAGCACAATTCTGGAAATGGCACTGTGGCTCAAAATGGTAGAGTGCTAGATTTGAGCAGAAGTGGTCAGGGACAGTATCCAGGCCTAGAGTTCAAACCTGTATGCCAACTGGGAATAGCCATCCCCCAGCAATAAGCACCTAGACCCTTAGGACAAAAGCTAGTCCTGGAGTAGGAGGAGATGGTGTTACATCCTAAACTAATCAGAACTAGGATATCAACAGAAAATAATTAATGCCCATCTAATATCCATACCTGTCTATCTTCTAACTGGACTGGAACTTACATTCTTGCCTTTGTTACCTGCTATTTACAGGAAATGATCAAGGCCTTTTACCAGGCCTTAACCAGTCCAACCCAGCCCTAGCTCCTGACTGGTTACAGACTCATGCTCAAAAATGGATCTTTTCCGGCTTGTTGCTATGGTATATTCTCCTATGTCATTCATATCAATCAGTCCTGACACCTTGTCAGCTTTTTTCCTAATCCCACTTTTTTTAAGTTTCTCTTTAACAGGATAACAGCCCTACCTCAGGTCAAGTAGTTCCTTCTCTAGAAGGACAGAAAGAAGGACACAACTAAGGGAGGCAGACAAACTGGCCTCCCATCCCCATCTCCTCAAGTCCTTCAACTATTATCCCTATCAATGTATCTGTAAGTAAAAATAACCCCTTTTAAGCCCTTCCCATACTCCTGCTGTCCCTAATGGTTTTGAAACCTAACTCTCAACCACTCCTTCCCATGCTTTCTAAACTTAAAGTTTCTTTATATACACTCCCTTTAAAATTTACTGTTTCCTTCCTCCAAATGAAACTGGACTCAGATGAGCCCTCATGCCCACCCAAGTCTCTGCCTTCCCCGTTCTCCTTCCTCAAGTTAACTCCCTAATTTGGGACATTTCGTGCCCATGATCTCTAAAAGACCCCAAGACTTTCATGGTCCAAGACCAATACCCACTTTCCCCCACACCTGTGGAGGGCTAAAACCTATTATTCTCTGTCTTCTCTCTGCCTTTCTTTTAACTCTCATTCATTTTCCCCATATACCCCAATCCTAATCAAAAAGATATTTTCTTTACTATCCCAATACACCCATCTTCTAGACCAACTTTTGCCTTTACCTGGGAAGACCTCAGATACCATCCAGGCCCAGCAACTAACCTGGACAGTGCTCCCCAAGCCCACATTATTTCTCCAGTGCTTTACAGTGAGACCTCTCCTCATTAAATCTCTCACCAAGTTTCCTCCTTCAGTGTGCAGATGACCTTCTCTGCTGCAGCCCTTCTGTGGACCTAAATGTCAAACACTCTACTCTCCTTCTTAACTCCCTCGCCTCTTGGGGTGACAGGGCCTCCAAGAACAAAGCCCAGATATGCCAAAAAATCAGTTACATATTTGGAACTAACCATCTCCCAAGAGGGCTGAACAATCCCTCCCCACAGGGTCCATGAGCTCCTCAATTATCCCTTACCCCAATCCAAGAGACCTCCTGGCCCTCCTTGGCCTTTTCAACTTCGTATATGGATCCCCAACTTCTCTCTCATAGCCCACCCTCTATATTCCGTCATAAGGGGTCCCTTGGTGAGCCCCTTTTCTCCCCACTACTCTCAACTACACAGAAAGGGCAGGCCTTAGCTATTCTGTCAAAAAGGGAGAGACACTGTTCGCCCCTTGGCATACCGATCCAAACTATTAAATATAGTAAGACTGCCCCTTGTCTCCAGATTGTGGGGGCCATGGCACTCAGCCCCAGAAGCTCATAGGATTTCCCTTCACAGCCTCTCCACATTCTCAGCTCTTACTCCCTTAAGGACCTCCTAAGCCACAAAGCCTTTCTCTCTTTACTTCCTTCCCGAATCAAACCAAACCCTCCAGGCCTTTCTCCCAGATTCTACCTAGTCTTTGAACACACCTCACTTCCAAACCCTGCTACCCTCTTGCCTGCCTGAACCCAAGAATCTGAATTTCCAGTTCATTCCTACTTAAGACACAGATAGTTCTCCAAATCCATTCTCCCATATCTCAGACCTGCCTGTCCCAGGAGCCCCTGACTGCTTTGTTGATGGCATTTCTCTTAGATGTTCCTCTTATACAGCAGGATATGCCATTATTTTCAAGGAAATCCAGAGGAGCCAGGAATGAACGGGTCTGAACTTTCACCTCCTAGACAGTGATAGAGTTCTTCATGGCAACAGGATACCTGCCCCACAATGGAGAAGAGAGGCCCTTGGAACTCCAGTCCTTCAATAGGATGACTTGATGGGAGACCACCCCCTAAAAATAACGCCCCGTGTCAGCAGGAAAGACAGAAAGACAAGCATCGACCCTTTCTCCTTGTCTCCCCTCCTGGCCCAACTTTTTTATGTATCCAAAAGACCCTATATGAAGGATCTGACTCTTTCCTCTAGGCCCAATCTTTTTATGTATCTAAAGATGGAATATAAAGGATTGAGTTCTTAGTCCCCAAGGTCAAGCAAAGCACCAGGTACATGCTCAGGAGCTGGTCTGCAGGTAGCTCATTCTGCCCGTAGCTCATTCTGCCCTGGTCCTCAGGGGATCACAGCCTCCTCACCCAAGGTGGAGCATTCCACTGTGAGCCTGGCCAAGGACATCGCCCTGGACCTCCAGCAGACCACCACCCACCTTGTCATCTTCCTCCTTTGTTAAGCCCTATATGAACCTACCCCCAAATCCAGTCCCTAGCACAACCTCCAATCCCATGGGAAGGTCTCTCTGTTTCATAATAAAATAGTCCTCGACTGTTGAGGATGGAGTCCTTTTCCATCCTCCTCCATTTTCCTTACACCTTGATCTCAGCTCCCAGGAAGACCACAAGGTCCGATAGGGTCTCAGATAAACACCAACCTGCTTTTAGGACAGCAGCTGAGGGACCCCCATTTCTATATTGTGGAGGAGAAAACTGAGTCTCAGAGAAACAGTGCTCACTTAGAGTGTGAATCTGCACAGGGTCAGCCCAGTTCAAGTTTCCTCAACCACAAGTTCGCCCTATGTGCTCCAGATAAAAGGAAACTTTCTTGACTCCTCCCAGTCTTATAGGAGATAAGACCAGCATACAGGAAGTGGTGAGGACACAAGTCACAACTCAGTCTTTCCAAAAAGAGCTTTGTATTCTCAGGACCTAGCTTCCAGGTAGGAAGGAGAAAAGGCCCAGAAGCCAAAACCAGCTCAAATGCACAGTCAAGTAGAAAGCCAGGGCTGATGGGGAATCCATGTTTTTCCACTTCTCCTTGGCCTGAGTGCTCCAGCCTGTCCTCCTACCTAATAATATTATTACTGCTTCCCCCACTGATCACGCAACAGCAGCAAAATGGATAGCCACCACCTCCCAGCCCTGTGACAGCATCCTGCCCAGGCTGGGGAAGTCTGCAGAGTGCAGGAAGGCAGGGGCTTCATGCGCACCTGGCATCATGGTTATCCTTAGTCACACCTACCCCAGAGCAGGGGCAAGGAAGGGAGCACACAGTCCTCTGCTTTACTCCCCATCTAACTAACCAGAGGGGAGAGGGGACTATGGTCCAGGGAATGGGACCACTAGACTACCCACACATGCGGCCTGAGCCTACTTCAATGTTGGTGGTCCCTTCTACTGCTAGTTCTGTCCTGACTCAGTTTCCCCTCCACATCTCCAAGTGGAAATGTGACACAGGCCTTTCCACTGAGAGCCCCACATCATCCAGACCATCCACTGAATGCATCACACGCATCACATATCACACACACACACACACACACACACACACATACACACACACACACACACACACACACGCACGCACTTTGTACTTGGGTAGGTGACTGTACCTCAGCAGATGACTATATTTGGAAATGGGGTCTTTGTAGATGTGAATGAATTAAGATAAGATCTATTATAGAGTGGCCCTTATAACAAGTATCCTTTATAATAAATCTCCAGCAAATTTTTTTAAGTATGCACAACTTTTCTCCAGTTTGTTCTTACATACTTCTAATGGTATCAGAATCACCTGGATCAAGGATAGCCAGTGTGCATAATCTACAGAATTTTCCACATGCTGTGTCCAGTTCAATATTACTGCCGCTGTAGTTATGGACACCAGCTTTGGCCAACATAGCAATGTAGTGTACTTCAGATTTCCTCAAGGCTGGACCGTTGTTAGTGCAGATGACTTTCTGCCCTGTCAGGTCATTTCTGAGTCTATGTGTGCCCCAGCATGTCCTTTCCACTTTCCATAACTACTCCACAGACTCACTGGTCTTCTTTGGGGCCACTGTCTTCCTGCCTTAGGTATGGGAGGGCACCCAACCCAAAGCAGCCTGCAGGAGGGCTGGGTAGTGAGAAAGCACAGGTGTTCTAAGAGGAAAATCCCCCTGAAGACACAGACGCTAGGAAGAGACCAAAGTGCTGCGCCACAGACCAGGAAACCTCCTCTGAGCTGCTGGAGTGAGGTGGCCCTCTCCACACCCTGATTTCAAACTCTTAGCCTCCAGGTCTATTGTCTGAAGCCACCCAGTCTGTGGTAACTTGTTATGCAGCCTTGGGAGACTAATGTGACCCACCAAACCAGCCAGAACCAACCAGTGCAGCTTCCTGAGGGGCTGCAAAGCCAGGGCTGGCCAGGCTGGTCAGCGCCTTCTCAGTACTGACTAGGCCAACCCAAAACAACTCTCCTAAGGAGCCTAAAGAAATACTTTCAATGACACACATTTGAGTCTAAAGGCCTATCCTCAGTCATGTATGACATTGGTAAATATTATTCACTGACCTTCCCTTCGGTTTTAGTCATTCATGCTTTAGTTTTTCTTATACCCAGGGCAAAATTTGTTTTTAAGGTAATAGAAGACAAGGAACATGAACCCAGCAGTCACAGCACCTTCACCCTCCTGAGTTTTGTCTCAATGATTGCCAGTCCCCATCCAAAAGTTACATGAAATTTCTTTCATCATAGTTCTACCATAAGTATTCAATCATAAGAAGTTAAAAACAGAAGCTTGAGGAAGGGAAACCACAGAAGTGTTTTGGCAGCTTGGTATCCCTAGGCTGCACTTCCTCTAAGGCTAACTTAGCAGTAAGAACTTGGGCTGGGTGACTTTTGCCTTCTGTGCCTACATGCTCACAAGAGAGCTGCCATTGCTCCACGCAGCCCCCACCATGTCTGGAAGGCAAGAAAAAGCAGACATGGCCAAATAGCTATCTTTTTCATAAGAGATGAAACTCTTTCTACTTACTCTTGCTGGTCTGAACTACAGAAAACAGACACATAGAATACAAGGAAAGTTGAAATAAGAGTGGATGGCCCACAGCCAAAGGAACTGTGTGGAAGCTATGGAAGAAGATATTTATGGAAGGCTACTCTGAAAAGATTTTTAAAAAAAGAAAAAAGAAAAGAAAAGAAAAAGAAAAAGAAACGGTGAGCCCCTTGAAACCCTTTTTACAAAAAAGAAAAAAAGGAAGGAAAAAACAAACAAGACACTTGCTGGGTGTAGTGCCTCACATCTGTAATCCTAGCTACTCAAGAGGTTGAGATTTGAGGATCATGTTTCAAAGCCAGCCAAGGCACTAAAGTCCATGAGACTCATCTCCAATTATCCACTAAACAACTGGAAGTGGTGTTGTGTCTCAAGGGTTAGGATGGTAGCCTTGAGCTGAAGAGCTCAGGGACAGTGCCCAGCCCCAGAGTTCAACCCCCACAACTGACAAAAAAAAAAAACTCCTACATTTCTGGTGCTTCTATGTTGGCCTTGGGTCAACTCAATAGTTCACAAAACTCATCTCTCAAGCCCTCCTATGTCAGGTTCACTGCAGGTAGTGCACAGGTAAGAAGGAGACAGGTGGATCTCAGGTCTGAAACATGCAGAAGGAGTGAAGAAAATGGCACAGCCCAGGGGAGACAAGGAAAGCAGCTGGCAGGTCTAAGTATGGATGTGGCCTCCCTATGTGGATTAAGCAGTGTATGCAGGGCAGAGCCAGCATTGTTAGGAGACTTCTGGGGAAAGACAGGAGGTTGCTCGTGACAGGGCAAACTGCAAAAGGCTGGGCAAAGCCCTCTCTAGAGCTCACCTCTACCTGCAGACAAGAACAGCAGGAAGGGAGCAAGAAGGGAGGCAGAGTGCCCAGAGACGAGAGCCCAGGGACTGAGCACCAGCTAGAGGCCCAGAAGAAGAGAAAGGGGACAGAACTCCTGTAATGGGAGGCTAGAAATGGAAGAGAAGTCTCATGATCTAGAAACAAAGGAGAGAGTGTGTGGAAGGCCACAGCCCCTGGGCTGGCTATTAAGGTCAGAGATGGGGGAGGTGTATCCAAAAGAATAGGAGAGAAACAGGTTTGGAGGAAGAGGGTATGCCACAGACACTTGCTCCTCCATGCCCGGGTACTTCAAAAATACCTTACACCCGCTGGGGTGGATGTGGGGATAGACAAACCCTCCTGCTGGAAGGGACAGGGCCCAGACTCCTGCCTCACCTGGTCAGAAAGCACCCTGTGAGAAATGGCTTTCCTGGGACAGCAGGCTGGAAGAAGTGCACTCCCTGCCTTAAATAGAAGTGGCCAGTGGACAGTGGAGAGAGGAGGATGGGCTGCAGGGGCTGGAGGCAAAACTGAAAGAAAGGCCAGGGATCACGCTGCTCTGAGTCCTGCTACCAGCCTGTAAGACAACTGGGCTTGCACTATCATCACTAAACCTGGGTGGGGGGAACATCTCCTTCCTCTCCAGTTGGCCCTAAAAAAGGCACCCACTGCCTCCTGTGCAGAGGCCCTGCTGTCTTGCAGCACAGAAATAAGCAATATGCCCTCAGCTCCCTAGCCAGCTTCCTGTCCGAACAACTTGTCCTGTCCACAACAAGCAAGGAAGAAGCAAAGCCCACACACAGAGGTCACCAACAGACAGGCAGTCCTGATCACCGCTTGGGCATGCTATGCAGACCTGCTGTGGCTCTCTTGGGCTCCTCTTTTAATTCCTTCACCCAATCAGAAAGTCTAAGAAGTGGAGTGGTTTGGCTAGAGTAATTCTTGAAAGCTGAGGCCAGGTGGGGCAGAATTAACCACTCAGAGGACAGTCCTCAGCAGACCTTCCTAACCTGTGGTCACCAAGAAAGGCACACCCAGGAATTCTTGTGAGGAAATGACTCATGGCCTCCACAGTGTACACAGTGCCCAGAGGTGCTAAGATTCCAAGAATACCAGAGACAGACAGTCTTAGATTGCACCTAAGGGCTGGGATGTGGTAACCTTGTTTAATTCTGTGTCCAATGCTGATGAACAAGCCAAGTGCTCAGCAGTGACAGCCATACTGTACTCCCCACTGACAAGTGGGTCGGGGTCACTGCACACCTGGCATGCAGACAGCAGTCTGCACACAACTGGCACAGGGAGCGGCATCCCAGGACTCCACCCTCGCACGAGAGGCCCTCAGGATCTCTGACCACAGATGATGTTCTTGACATAAAACCTAACGTGGGGAGTCCAGATCAACACCCACCAAAAACAGCCACCTACCCCTAAAGGCGGGAGGCACCTGGGAACATCTAGGGTGCCTCCCACACAGTGTCAAGGCTGAAAGCAATTTTGCTATCCCTGCCGCCAACCCTAATGCAATATCTAGGAAGCCACCCTGTGCCTGCCAGCAGCTGCACTTACCTTCCACCAGAAGGCTGAACAGCTCCCCAGTCCCTACCACCGTCACCATGGGGGGGGGGGGGAGGCACACTTCTATGAGTTAAGCAGAAAAGTATGAAGAGCTACTGCCAACTTCAGGAAACCTGTTATGGAAAATTCTAGCACATTCCACTCCAGCACCTTCTGTAGCTAGAACAAACTTGGGAGGAACTGCATCAGGCTAAGAGCAGGAAGCCCGAGACCCCAAGAGCCGAGCACATGACTGCTTCTCCCGCAAGGACCACTAACTCCTTGGTTCTGTGCAAGGTCCCAAGCTCCATATTAGGGGCTAGGGAAGCCTGGTCTGGTTTATCCTTACCCAGAACTGCTCTCTGTCTTGGTGGGAAAGCCAAAGGGAGTTCTAGTGAAGCCAGAGATTGGAGATTCACTGGGCCCGAAGTGCCACCTGACCTCCTGACTCACTCTGCATTCACTAACACTAACCTCCTTCCAGACCAGGCTGCCAGAGGGCTGGCAATGCAGGAAGCAGCTCTGGTTAGTCCCTGACTGGGAGCAGCGATATAAGCTGAGAGAGGGGTCAGCACCATTTCCCACACACCCTGAGGACTCTGAAGGCTCTTTGGATGCATTCTGAGGGAGGCCATCAAAATGTGACCACATCCTTCACCGCCACCCTTTAACAACAGCAGTTTTCAGATGGAGATGCAGCCCAGCAACATTAACATCACCTGGAAACTAGAAAGAGATGCAAATGCTCAGCCCCTTCACGAACCCACAGGTCCAGAGACTGAGGACAGCCACCTGTGTGACGGCAAGCACTGAGGTTCCGGCACGCACTCATCCAAACTAGTGACCGCACTGGCTGCGTGTCGGTCAGACGCTCATGGGAACTTCAAGTATCCCAGTGCTCAGGACTTAGCAAGGGACCTGCCACCCCATCAGTTCTTCTATTTGTTGGGCAAGGGTGGGGATGTGTGCTGAGGTTTGAACTTAGGGCCTTGTGCTTTACCATTTGCATCATGCCTCCCTTTTTGCTTTAGGTTTTCAGATAGGGCCTCATGCCTTCTTGTCCAGGCAGGCCTTGGACCACAATCCTCCCATCTCCACCTTTTAAGAGGCTGAGACTACAGGTATAAGCCTGCTCTTATCAGTACTTTTTTTTTTAAAGTACTTAAAACGAGCTGAGCAAGAAGATTCTCAAGGCTAAGAAAACTGTTCTGTACGGCACTGTATGCATGCACAATGTCATACATTTGTCCAGGCATACAGAATGTACACTACCATGAAGGAACCCTAATGTAAAACTATATGCTTTAAGGACATTGCTATGCAAGTATCAGGGCCAGGGGCATAGCACACAGGATTTCTATAAAACTTCTAATCAATTTTGCCATGAATCAAAGAGGTATGGTTCAAAGTAGTATCATGCCTGTTTATAAGCATAGAGTCCTCAGTACTATCAAAATCAATTAATTTATTTTATTTTTAATGTCTCCTGTAAGTCATGTGTTGGTTGGTGGCTCATGCCTGTAATCCTAGTTACTCAGGAAGGTAAGATCTGAGGATCATGGTTCAAAGCCAGCTCGGGCAGAAAAAAGTCCATGAGACTCTTATCTCTAATGAACTACTCAGAAAAGAAAAGGCTGGAAGTGGTGCTGTGACTCAAATGGTAGAATGCTAGCCCTAAGCAAAAGAAGCTCAAGAACAGTACCTAGCACCCAAGCCCCAGGACTAGAAAAAAAAAATCTAAGCAAGACACAAGGCCCTAAATTCAAGCCCTAGTACTGGCATGTGCATACACACACATGCATGCATGCACACACATGCACACACATACATGTGCACACACATAAAAATGGCCCACAGGTAACATTCTTCTAACTCCCCTTTCACACCCAAGCCCTGCACCCTCTCTGGCATGGTAGTCATCAGATTCCTTGTTTCCTTGTGGATGAGTCTGTCAGTTGCCATGAGGTTTGACCCGGTTTACCTCATCTATAAATGGAGAGTGCTATGGGCATGAATGAGAAGAGCCAAACACAGGTAAATAGAGGATACAGACTGTTATACAGTTCCTGACAGAGACCTCAGCCAACATCTGCTACATTGCTATATGAAAAACAAGCTCCCAGAGGACAGAAGGTATGTCCAGAGGACAGAAGGTATGTCCAGAGGACAGAAGGTATGTCTCTGTACCATCCCATCAGTACCACATAGAGTACAAGTAGGAATCTACACCTTCACCTAGAGTCAGATCCTATAACCCCCAAGACAAACTGAGTACCAGGGACACAGATCCCTTCATTCTGTAAATGCTAAGTGCCAACTCTGAGCGAAAAACAGTGCCAGGGCAGGTAAAGTGATCAGGTTACATGGGAGCTATGGTGAAACTGAACCGACCTGGTCTGGGCAAGCAGGAAGAACTTCTCAGGTGGTGTCTTAGGAGTTGCATTTTCCCCCCCCCCCTTCTGATCCTGGGGCTTAAACTCTGAGTCTAGATGCTGTCTTTGAGCCTCTTTGTGCTCTAGGCTAGTTCTCTATGACTTGAGCCACAGTGCTACTTCTGGCTTTTATGAGATGTTTATTGACTATGAGAGTCTCACAGGGACTTTTCGGCCCAGGTTGCCCAGATCCTCAGATCTCAGCCTCCTGAGTAGCCAGATGACAGGCATGAGCTACTGGTGCCAGGCAGGAGTTGCGTCTTCTAAAATATCACATGAGTTAGTTCCAAAGAGGAGGAGGGAACCAAGGCAAAAAGGCTGGCAATGGAAAGCAGGAAACAGCCATGTATGGCAGGGTTGGAGGGCAAAGACCATCACTGGCAGATCAGAAGGGTATGGGAGGAATTAGAAAGATCACAGGGTTGGGTGGTAGTAGATTCAAATTCTCCGGGTCACCTAGTGGTGATGTGATGAGTGTTGGCTTCTTCAATTTGCCCATGCCCAGAAGGTCCCTGAGGAAATGAGGCTTATAGTTCTCACTGGAACACCACGGTGCACCTGTTGCTGGTTCCCAGACCACGCAGGAAGTAGGAAGAGCTTGGAGAGCAAAATGAGCCAACCAGCAAGGTTAAAACAGAATGCCGACTCAGCCCAGTCCAGCTGGCTAATAGTGTGGCAGCCACAGTGCTTCTTCACACCAAGAACCTATTCCAGAACCCTCCATGCTGCCTCAGAGCCTGGAGGGCCTCTTCCTTCTGAGCCTCAAATCTGTGTCTCCATGGCAACGGCCCACAAACACAGGGAGCCTAGGCTTCAGTGCCATAAACATCCCTGACAGATTCAATAAATATAAATGTACTACAGCAATTTGTGGGGAATTTTATGAGAAATTAAAATTTCAACTTGGACAGTAAACAATCCATTTCAGAATTTGCCTCACTTAAAGTTAAATAAACTGGATGCAAGCATTTTTGGAGCATGATGTTGTGAGGCTAAAAATGGGTCTTCTTAGAACGCTTCCCAAGCCTCCAGAGCCAGCATGGCTGAGAGTGGCTCATGGCACTGAGCCCTCTATAGAATGCACAGCACCTTCTCTAGCACCACCCCCCGCCCCCCATCCACCTGATGACCACGGGCAAACACAGGTGGGGACGAGCCTGAAGTGTAGTGACTGAATGGTCTGGACAAGGTCAGAAGCAGGTGCAAAGCCAGATCAGCCTGACTCCAAATCTACTGTGCACACATAGGCATGTATGCATGCCTATGCATAGGCATAGGGATAGTGGTACATGCAGCACTATGCACAAAGGTACTGCATTCAGTGAGGGTGGATATGGGGAGCTGGCTGAATTCTCTGGAAAGGGAATCTCCTTTAGGGGAGATAATCAAAGGTGCTTGATTATGGCCTTAGGTGTTGGCTTTACCACTGTACCACCCTGGAACCCAACCCTGGCTCTTAGCTAGCGCACTAGAAAGCACAGGGCCAAGCCAATGCCACTAAGGAAGCCCAAATCCTCTCACATGGCACCAACAAGTAAGGCGCAATCTCACCATATATGGCCAGTTCAGGAAGGTCCAATCCAATGACACCCAAAGGCACCTGGTATTTCTACATGAGCATCTCCCAAACCCTGAACTCCAAGGGTACCTACTTCTCATACAGATCCAGGATTCCCAAAATTTTCCCCAGACACCTGAGCCAACCCCCATTCCCATGAGACTGCTGAAAGCTTCCCCAAGTGGCTTCCAAGAAGGCCAGCTGAGCCCCACAGCACTGCTGATTTCCTGGGGCACAGCTGCAGGGCCAGGCACAGCAAGCCAGGATTTCCTTATAGGGTATACTCTCCAGCCCTCCGACAAAGTTCAACAAGAGCAAGGCTTGGATAGACAGCTATGCTGGAAAACAGGAAGCAGCACAGGTCTCATGGCAACCTGCAAAGGGCTGTCTGCTTACGGCCAAACAGGATCACAGTAGGATGGGGGTCACTGTGGTTCCTAGGAGAGGAGGAGGTGAATAAAGGAGAACAAGAAAGATATGGGTGCCAGGCACAGGTGGCTTCCACCCGTAGTCCTAGATACTGAGATCACATCCAGGAAAATTTTACCTCTACTAATCAGCACAAACATGGCCATGGAAGTGTGGCTCAAGTGTAGAATGATGGCTAAGAGTTAAAAATTTAAGGAAGAAGAGGGCTAGGAGTTTGGCCTAGTGGTAGAGTATTTGCCTACCATGCATGAAGACCCGGGTTCCATTCCTCAGTACCACACACATAGAAAAAAAGCCAGAAGTGGTGCTGAGGCTCAAGTGGTAGAGCTCTAGCCTTGAGAAAGTCCAAGGACAGTGCTCAGGCCCTGAGCTCAAGCCCAGGAATGACCAAAAAAAAAAAAGAAAGAAAAACCCAAGGAAGAAGGGCCAGGGGTGTGGCCTAGTGGTAAAGTCCTTGCCTAGCATGCAAGAAGCCCTGGTTTTCAATTTCTTGGTACACATACCCAGAAAAAGCTGCAAGTGGTGCTGTAGCTCAAGTGGTAGAGAAAAAAGCCAAGCAAGAAAATGAGGCCTAAATTCAAGTCCCAGTACGTATGTACGTACGTACGTACGTACGTACGTACGTACACACGTACACACACACACACACACACACACACACACACACACACACACAAACACACACACACACACACACACACTTGGCCAAATTACAGCTCTGGAGTCACAAACCTTTTGGAAAAGCAGTGAACTGATATGCCCTGTGTTCCCTGATACCTCTTACCCAGTAGTAAGCAACACACTAGACCTGGAGAAAGAGGAGATCAAGCCAGGGCCAAGGTCAGCACTTTTTAGCATTGCCTTCACCCCACTATGACTAGACACAGCTCTAAAAAGAGGAAGAGTAAATCAGCCTATACCTAAAAATGCACCTCCATCAGAGCAAAAGCTGCTTCAATCCCAGAGGTCACTGCAGGTCCTGCAGTGTCCCACCCCTTGATGCAGGAGAGAGCCCCAGGCTACCAAGTCCCAGAGAGGAGACCAAGATGCAGGCCTCAATACCATTGAGGCCACAGTAGAAGTACCCATAGTCAGGCCTGCTTCAGGTAAAACACGTACAAAACTTCCTGGCCTCCTTCCCCACGAAAAGTGTGTAACTACACAGCACGGTTTATGGCACACGCAAGTACTACTGAAGAGAGCTATCCTTAGTACTGCCTTTCCAGGCTCTGCGCCATTCCTCACCTGCTCCACTGAATCTTTACAACTCTGGGATACCAGGTGCCTTATTTCCACTCCATAGACAACAAAACAGACCCACAGGAGCAAGTGAGTGAGCTGCGCCCATGGCTCAACACAGCCTTATCCCCCCTCCCCCCTTCTCCATCCTCAGTAATAGAATTCAGAGGTTGTGCAAGGTGACAACGTGCCCAATGAACAGAAAAAATTCTGCCTGCTGGTGCCAGATGTGGCTTGGTTGGGACCCAGGCACAGTAGACTGTCATCTAGGGAAGCTACTAGGTGAGATGTATATCCAATGCCAGCCTACTCCCACATGGCCTCCTTGAGCATTCTGGCTGCAGCCCTGGTAGCAGCAGGAGCAAGGAGGTAACCTGGAGCACAAAGGCCAGTGTGGAGAGCAGTAGCAGGGCAGAGTCAGAGAGAGGGCCACACATTTCAGAACCGCACATCAGCCTTCCATTGCCTACACTGAGCATCTGTGACACCAGAGAAATATACATATTTTTTTAAATTTAGGCTACTATTATTCCAGCTGGCTACAAATTGTGCCAGTCCTCCTCCCAGAGGAGCTACAGGAGTATAAAGTGTTATAGAACAGGTGCTGCCAGCAAAGGAAGACAGAGCTGGGACCAGGACAGTCTCGCACACCAAAGCCAAAGCCTAAGCAAGAGACTCAGTACAGGGGCTGGGAGTGGGACCTAGTGGTAGAGTCTTGGCTAGCAGGCACAAATTCCTCGGTACCACATACATCGAAAAGACTAGCCTTGAAAAAACTCAGTGCCCAGGCTCTGAGTTCAAGGGAGAGGGAAAGGAAGAGACAGAGAGATATTCAAAACAGGTGCTCATGTCACTATTCTGCATCTACTGTGAAAAGACTTACTATTTGTGACATTAATAAGGTTCTTCAATACAGGCAACAAACCAGCCTTTCCATGGTTTTTACTCTACCTCCAGGGGCCTTAATATACTACTTCAAATCATTTCATTTCCCCATACACTTTGGCTTCCAGGTAGCTCAGGACTGCCCTAAAGCACCCCTACAGGAGAGATGTTATTTTAACCCTTGACTTAATCTACTTCCATTTTAGTAAATAGGGGCTGGGAATTTGGCCTAGTGGTAGAGTACTTTCCTAGCAAGCAGGAAGACCAGGCTTCCATTCCTCCATACCACATACATTAAAAAAAAAAAAGCTGGAAGTGGTGCTGTGGCTCAAGTGGTAGAACTTTAGCCTTGAGAAAGCCCAAAGACAGTGCTTAGGCCCTGAGTTCAAGCCCTGGGACTGGCAAAAAAAAAAAAAGTAGGGCATACAAAGGGAGAGGATGGTTTGGAAAGGATGGGGGGAAAAGGATAAAAAGGGTAATATCAATCAAGATGTACTGTACTTATAAACTGATACATTGAATGGTAACCCCTTTGTACAACTACTTACAATATAATAAAATGTAATTTTTAAAAGTAAAATGAAATAAAAATGAAGCATACAGACGCTAAAAAGCTAGTATATCCTAGACTACAAACCTAATGGAAGCAATTTGTTCTTCCCTGAAAACAAATAGCAAATTACCAGACAAGTCAGTACCTCTGAAGAATAAAAGAAGTGATTTCCAGGTCATAAAGACAACTGGCTTCTGCACTATTCACAATAGCCAAGAGATGGAAACAACCCAGATGCCCCACTACAGATGAATGGATACAAAAAATGTGGTACATACAAAGGAATTCTATACAGCCACCAGACAAAATAAAATTATGGCATTCACTGGGAAGTGGATGAATCTAGAGCGAAACATGTTGAGTGAGATACGCCAAGACCAAAGGAACAAAAGGTGCATGGTCTCCTTGATATGTGGATATTAGATCCAAACAGTACAAGAGTGATGACTCAATACTTGGGTACTCAAGGTCACTGACATGACCTTGGAGATAGAAATATAACTATATAGACATATAAATCTATGATGGGATATATATTCTATAGACATATTAATATATAGATCAATATGTATCTACAACATACAAATGCTCAGCTTAATTTTAATTTTGTCTTTAAATTTATGTACAGTGATTGCATACAGAGATTCCATTCTTGAATACTTGTTCGTTAAAACTGACATTTGAAATATCATGTAAAAAAATCAGTGTTAATAAAATCTTAAAAAAAAAAAAAGATAGCTGTAGCTTCCACATCTATATCCATGGATCAGCTAACCCCACTTAAAATATTTGAAAGAGGGGCCAGGAGTTTGGCCCAGTGGTTAAAGTGCTTGCCTAGCATGCATGAAGACCCAGGTTCGATTCCTTGGTACCACATACATAGAAAAAAAAGCCGGAAGTGGTGCTGAGGCTCAAGTGGTAGAGCTCTAGCCTTGAGAAAGTCCAAGGACAGTGCTCAGGCCCTGAGCTCAAGCCCAGGACTGGCAAAAAAAAAAAAAAAATATTTGAAAGAAGGCTGGGTGTCAGTGGCTCACACCTGGTAATACTAGCTACTCAGAAGGGTGAGGTTCAAAGCCATTCCAGGCATGAAAGTCCATGAGACTCTTATTGCCAATTAACCACCACAAAATCAGAAATGGCGCTGTGGCTCAAAGTGGTAGAACCAGGGACAGAAGTTTGGCCTAGTGGTGGCGTGCTCGCCTAGCATGCATGAAGCCCTGGGTTCGATTCTCTGGAACCACATACACAGAAAAAGCTGGAACTGGTGCAGTGTCTCAAGTGGCAGAGCATCAGCCTTGAGCAAAAAGCGTCTAAGGACAGTGCCCAGGTCCTGAGTTCAAGCCCCAGAACTGGCAAAAAAAAAAAAAAAAGAAGAGGAGGAGGAGGAGGAGGAGGAGGAACAGGAGCAGGAAGAGCAGGAGGAAGAGGAGGAGAAGGAGGAGGAAAAAGTCAAAAGTGGTGCTGTGGCTCAAGTGGTTGAGAAAGCCCAAGGACAGTGCTCAGGCCCTGAGTTCATGCCCCAGAATGGACAGGGAAAAAAAAGTGGTAAAGCACTAGCCTTGAACTTTGAAGAGCTCAGGGAAAGTCCCCAAGCTGAATTTAAGCTCCACAACCAAAAGCAAGCAAACAAAAAAAGTGTTGTTTTTTTTTTTTAAAGAAAAAAAAAAACCAGCATCTACACAGAACATACACAGACTTTTTCTTGTCATTTCTTAAACAGCCTTTGTGGTGTGTTGGGTATTATAATCTAGAGAAGCTAGAGATGTGTAGCTGTATGTATCCCCACCATTCTACATAAGAACTGATGAGAAGGAAGAAGCAAGACTAGGTTAGATGGGCATAGGAAATTGAGAGAGGGTAACTAAGCAGTTACTTTGGAAATGAGATGATGGGGAACTTATCCAATGCACATATTTCTGTAACTCTCAATTACTTTCTGATGATTTCCAAATATTTCTTGGTAAGATGCTTCTGTGTGCCAGAACATATACCAGGATGCCTCCACCTCAGAAAAGCAGTCCTATGGAGCTAATGCAGAAGGGCAGGGAAGACCTGCCCCGATACATGAGAAGACACTATGAGATGAGGGCGTGCGTGCCTCCTAGGTTACACATGGAAACAGGGGAAAGAGGCCTTCAAGGAGCCAGTGATCGTGACACTGGTTGAGACCAATCAATGGCGTTCCATCAGGTAGAACAAGAGGATAGCCAGCTGTAGGACAGGGGATGTGGAGAGCAGGCCCATCATGGACACTAAAGCCCTCCCTGCTCAGGGTGCTGAGAGGGAACGCATGTGGGGAGTATCCAGGATAGGTTCTCTGTGACAGGAACCAACTGCTCGAGGTTTCTTGGATCCCTCCAAGAAAGGGTTACCACCATGCATCCTGGCACAGGAGCCCCTGTGGCAATATGGGCCTGTGTGACAACAAGCCCTTCTGGAAGCAACTCATTCAGCAGTAGAAGCCAGTCCAGAAAGACTAAGATGCTCCAGGCACAGAAGGAGTTAAGTTTAGAGCGCTACTGAAAAGCAGGAAGACTATAGTTGATCAGAATATCAACTAAAGGAAATAAATGTCTAAATGTCCTAACACATAAAAAGTCAGAAAGGAGGTGATAGACAGTAGTTTAAATCATTCCACACGGCACACATAACACCAAAATGTTTTTATCTCACAAATGCATATAATTTTGCCAATTAAAAATGGTATTAGGTGCGGTTATTAAATCCAAAGTGTACAAGAGCGAGGACTCAATAACTGCATACCCAAAGCAATGGACATGGTAATGGAAATACAAACATAACTATATAGACAAAAAAACCTATGACTCCATAATCGTAATGTTTTATTTCATAAATTGATATGTTTCTATGACATACAAACCGTTAGCCTAATTTTGATTAAGTTCTAAAGACTAAGTCCCAAAGAATGTAATTAGAGATTCCCTCCTTGAACAATTGTTTGTTAAACTTGTCATTTAAAATATGATGTAAACATAAGCCATATAATTAATGATTATTGTTCTTAAGGTACTATGTTATCTCTCATCACTTTTACTGTCCCTTGGTTATCATATTGTTACACTATCTCACTTTGTTACCTGATATATTGGATATATTTGAATTTGGTTATCTGAAATTGGATAGGGAATGGGGGAAAACAAGATGAAGGGTGGGGGAGGGGGAAGGGAAATGGGGACCACGACATGTGAAAGGGTATCAATGTGTGGGAATTAATGCACCATTTATCTGGCAAATATCATGTAACCCTTCTATTAATTACAATAAAAATATATTTTTAAAAAAATGGTATTAGGGCTGTGAGTTTGGCCTAGTGGTAGAGTGCTTGCCTAACATGCACGAAGACCCGGGTTCAATTCCTAGGTACCACATATATAGAAAAAAAGCCAGAAGTGGTGCTGAGGCTTAAGTGGTAGAGTTCTAGCCTTGCGAAAGTCCAAGGACAGTGCTCAGGCCCTGAGCTCAAGCCCAGGACTGGCAAAAAAAAAAAAAAATGGTATTAGGAACTGGGCACTGGTGGCTCACACCTATAATCCTAGCTACTCATGAGGCTAAAAACTAAGGATCAAGGTTCAAAGCCAGCAGAAAAGTCATGAAACTCTTATCTACAAATGACTACCAAAAAGCCAGATGAGGAGTTGTGGCTCAAATGGTAGAACGCTAGCTTTGAGCACGATAGCTCAAGGAGAGCACCTAGGCCCTGAGCTCAAGCCTCAGGACAGACGCACACACACACACACGTACACACACACACACACACATACACATACACATACACACACACACACACACACACACACACACACAGTATAGGACACCAGCACCTCATACCTGTAATCCTACTCAGGAAGCTGAGAATCGTGATTTGAAGTCATCCCAGGCACCAAACTCTGTGAGACTCATTTTCAATTAATCACCAAAAGCCAGAAGTGGAGCTGTGGCTCAAGCAGTAAGAGCAAAAAAGCCATGGGATAACAAAATTCAAGCCCCAGTTACATGTGCACACACACATACACAGGTGTACACACAGAGTATCAATTTGTTAGACACAGTGGCCTATATCTGAAATTGGAGCATTCAGAAGCCTGGGTCAGGTAAGCAGGTTTGAAGCCAGCCTGGATTACATGGCAAAACACCATCTTGGATAATAATTAATAATACTATAAAAAGAGAAGGACACTGAGCCAGTGTGCTGGCTCAACTGCCTGCCTCCTGTGGGATGGAGTAAATACTCCCCTA
Organism: Megascapheus bottae; assembly: GCF_031878675.1. Lineage (NCBI taxonomy): Eukaryota > Metazoa > Chordata > Mammalia > Rodentia > Geomyidae > Megascapheus > Megascapheus bottae. Next base: position 24,939,897 of record NC_143522.1, read on the forward strand.
TTAGATTTTCTCACCTGCAAAGTGAAAGCATTCATAAAGCCAGTTCTTTTAAAGAGAGCCATCAAAAGCCATGCTGGGCTGCTGTGAGGATTCAGTTAGCTAGCATGCACAAAGCTTGGAGAAGGTCCCAGAGCACAGTGAGTACACACATCTGCCATGCTCATTGCCTCCCGCTAGAATGACCCTGGCTATGGAAGAACAGGCAGCAATGGCTCCTCAGACAGTGGATTCACCCAGGCTTTTAACAAGTCACAGATTGCAGAAGCCCAGCGCCCAGCTCTGACCAGCTCAACACTGTCCTCCTCTCCCATCGGAGACAGGAATTAGACAGAGGCAGTCCCATTTCCAGGCACTCCCACTCTTCTCCAAATGCCCCACTCACAAGTCAAGAGCAAGGTTTAGTCCTAATCTTTTAGTCAGAATCACATAGGTTGATGTGACTGAATGGGGAGAGAGCCCAGTGCAGCATGGCCTCCTGAACTGACACTGACAGTACAAGTGACACTGGCTATGTGTGGACACTCATACACTAGAAAAGGCACATAGGATACAACATGGTGCTTTGATGAAGGTATGCATCCACGGACAGAAAGAACATACAGGAAGAAAGACAGTATCTCAGCCAAGTGACCCCTCTAGAAAGACCACAGCAAGGCCTGGCACTTGTCTCCTGCAGTCTGGAAAAGCTAATTTCCTTTCCTATCTGCCTGAGAAATGGCAGCAGCTCTCAAGACTGGGTTTTATAATGTCTGAATTCTCCAGTAATCTAGAAGGAAGGCACAAATCTATAATCAGCTTGTGGCTTACTCATTTGCATTTTAAAATAAAACCCCAAGCCTCTTATGCTAACAGCCTTCTCTTTCTTCCTGATCTTTGAAAATAGCTGGGGAAGGAAGCATAAGAAACACCAGGGCAGGGCTAGAATTCAAGGAATTTTCCAACTACTCAACTGAAATGGGCATGCTATTTTGGGGGTCTTCCTCCACTCCATGCAGGGGCTCTCTGGGAAGGGGGGAACACCTCTCCTGACCTTCCCCACAGGTCAGACCAGACTGATGCAGTCCAGTAAGGACTCGCTGGGTGGAGGGAGGGACTGTGCTGGGCAAAGCACTTCATTTCAGCCTTGAGTTGTATTAGAAGCTGAAAGGCCTGGGAGTGGGTGGCACTTGCAATGGACCTGTGGGCTTGGACCCTGCCTCTTAAGCTGGTCCTGTCCAATCAGGCTCATTACCACCTTCCCTGAGGAGCCTTGGATTGACCAAATGGAGTGAATGCCTTCCACACTTTCATGCCAGTGTCCTTGCCCACTGGGACCACTGGTGGTGCACTGCAGATGCCACAGACAGACAAGAGCACCTAAATAGATCCAACACCTGCACCTGGCAGGAGGGGGTTGCTGTGCAGAGCCAAGTTGTCTTACAACTCTGTTCACACTCCTCCATCCTCCAGCCGGGCCCAGCCCTGAACACAAAGCAGAACCTCTCTTGAAGTGTCCTGGACTGAGCTCACCTACAGCTTCTCCCTCCTGAGCAGCCAAGTCTGTCCTTAAGGAAACCTGGGAAGGCGGGTCTCAGGAGATACACAGGCCTGGCCCAGCCCCAGTGGGACTCTTGACAGCCGGAAAGCCATGCCCACTGCTGTCCCTTTCCAAGGAGGTACCCAGTTCTAAGATGTAAACAACCTTCAAACCAATCTTCAAAATAAATGTTTAAAACTGTGTCTATGTGCACATTTTCAATCTGACATCTAAAATTTCTCATCTGAAGTTTAAATACTTGCAGAGGATGTAATTTCTAACGTATTATAAATATTAACATTTTAAAAGAAAACTGTTACTCTTTCTCTTTTAAATGGGTCCAATGAAATCTAAATACCACAGTGACCTGAAATCCACCATTATCCATTTTAAACTTACATAATCAGGCTTTCCTTTGACAGTTGTAAATTGAACACTGTTCCTTTTTCTTCCTTGGACTCTAATTTCCAATGAAATTCCCTCAGAGATGTTTGTCCTATTGTAGAGTATTTTATAGAGTATATTATGTCCAAAGTCTTAACTGATTATTCTACTATTCCACTGAGACAAGGAAATTCATGTATATGAATGTGGCAATACTGAAGTCTGAACCCTGGCCTAGGGGTAGAGTGCTAGCCTAGCATGCACAAAGACCTGGGTTCAATTTCTCAGTAACCACATACATAAGTTATAAAAAAACTGGAAGTGGTGCTGAGGCACAAGTGGTAGAGCTCTAGCCTTGAGAATAGTTCAAGGACAGTGCTCAGGCCCTGAGCTCAAGCCTAGGACTGGCAAAACAAACAAACAAACAAACAAAAATGAAACATTTTTCTTCAAGACTTGGAAAAACATATTAAGTAAAGAAAGCCAGATCCAAAGAAACAGGCTCCATGGTTTCCCTCATTTGTAATAAAAAGTACACATCCAGGATTCTCCTAGCAGAGGATCATAATAGCTGAAAAGCTATGTGCATATGCCATATAGGATGAGACTAAGCAAAATGAACTCCAGGATATGTAAACAAGAGGTTTATCTTTGTGATTGTTGTTCTATGTGAAGTTACTTCTTTTTTCTTTTTCCCCCCCTCATGGTTATCACATATTGTTACTGTATCTGACTTTGGTACTTAGTATATTGTATGCAAGTTAGTTTGCTTATTTTAAACAAGGAAGGAGAAAAACAAGATGATGGGGAGGGGGGAAGGAAATTGGGGGGGGACATGGAAAGGGGTGTCAATCTTCAAGAAGTAATGTACCCACTACCTGACAAATGTAACTGTAACCACTCTACATATTACCCCGACAATAAAATAGAATTAAAACAACAACAACAACAAACTTTTCCATCAGCTGAGCTCTAGCAGCTCATGCCTGTAAGCCTAACTACTCAGGAGGCTGAGATCTGAGGACCTGCAGTTTAAAGCCAGCCCAGGCAGGCAAGTCTGTGAGACTCTTATCTCACTGTGGCTCAAGTGGTAGAGCCCTAGTCTTGAGTACAAAAAGTGTGAACAAATGCAGCAGTGATAGACATTATGTTGAAAATGAACTATATAACTTATGGGTGGGGATAGAGGGGAAAACTGGAGAAAACAAGGAAAGGGTGATACTATTCAAAAAGTAATGTACTTTTTTTTGTCAGTCAGAGGCTTGAACTCAGGGCCAGGGTGCTGTCCCTGAGCTTTTTGTGCTCAAGGCCAGTACTCTAGCACTTTAAGCCACAATGCCACCTTCAGTTTTCTGGTGGTTAATTGGACACAAGAGTCTTACTGACAGGGCAAGGAGCATGGCCTAGTAGTAAGAGTGCTTGCCTAGCATGCACAAAGCCCTGGGTTCGATTCCTTGGTACCACTTACCTAGAAAAAGCCGGATGTGGCACTATGGCTCAAGTGACATAGCACTAGACTTGAGCAAAAGTGTCCAAGGACAGTGCCCAGGTCCTGAGTTCAAGCTCCAGGAATGCCCCCCCCAAAAAAAAATGTTTCTTACTGACTTTCCTGCCCAGGCTGGCTTCAAACCACAATCCTCAGATCTTAGCCTCCTGAGTAGCTAGGGTTACAGGTGTGAGCCACTGGTGCTGAGCAGAAATGTCCTCTTTACCTGACTTATTTACCCATGATCCCTCTATACATCATCTTTATCATAAGAATAAAAGATTTTTTTTTAATGAACTATGTAACTTGTGGGTGGGGATGGGAGGGAAAAACTGGAAAACAGCAAGAGAAAGAGTGACACTGTCCAAAAAGAAATGTACTCTACCAGATTTATGTAACTGAACCTCTCCGTACATCACCTTTATAATAACAATTTTAAATGAGGGAAGCCATGAAGTCTGTTTCTTTGGGTCTGGCTTACTTCACTTAATATGACTTTTCCAAGTCTTCCCATTTTCTTACAAATGGAATGATGTCATTCTTCCTGATAAAAGCATAGAATTAAATTGTGTGTGTGTGTGTGTGTGTGTGTGTGTGTGTGTGTGTGTGTATCACATATTCTTGATTCACTAATCTACTGAAGGGCACCTCATTTGTAATAACTAGTATATGTCTAGGACACTCCTAGAAGATCACAATAGCTCAACAGCTATGACATATGACCATATAAGATGATGCTAAGGGGCTGGGAGCATGGCTGGTGGTACAGAATGCTTGCCTAGCATGCATAAAACCCTGGGTTTGATTCCTCAGTACCACATACAGAGAAAAAGCCAGAAGAGGTAGACGCCCTCCCCCCCAAAAAAAGAAAGAAAAAGAAACAAAGAAATGTATTCACTACCTTACATATTTAATTGCAACCCCTCTGGACATTATCTTTATAATAATTTTTTTTGGTTGGTCATGGGGCTTGAACTCTGGCCTGGGCACCATCCTTGAGCTCTTCAACTCAGGGCTACTGTCCTACCCTTTTTTTTTTTTTTTGCCAATCCTTTGGACTGAAGTCGGGGCCTGAGCACTGTCCTTGGGCTTTTCTCAAGGTTAGTGTTCTACCACTTGAGCTACAAAACCAGTTATGGCCTTTTCTATGTATGTGGTACCAAGGAATCGAACCCAGGTCTTCGTGCATGCTAGGCAGGCACTCTACCACTAGGCCAAACTCCTGGCCCTGCCCTACCCTTTGAGCCACAGTGCCACTTCCCATTTTCTAATGGTTACTTCGAGATAAGAATCTCACGGTCTTTAGTACCTGGGCTGGCTTTGAACTGTGATCCTCAGATTTCAGCCTCCTGAGTAGCTAGGATTAAAGGCGTGAGCTGCAGCACCCAGCAAAATTAAAACATTTTTTAAAGCAATTTTTAAAAAGGAGAACAAAACAAAACAAAAGACTTTTTGTCTAGACTTGCCTCCAGTCTGACCTCCTGATCGCCAGTTCTTTAGCTAGGATTAAAGGCATGAGCAACTGCATCCATCCAAAAGTCAATTTTAATGTGAGAGCACTTTACAACTTGTCAGGTCCTCTTTCACTTTCCTTTAAGAACATGAATAGAGATACTTCCCCTGCTCAGGATTATATCAACCAGCCCTCTCCACGGGCGGTGGGAGGGCTTGGTGTCGTATGGTCCTGCACTGAGGCTCCGTCTGCCCAGAGTGGCTGAGAGTGTGTGATGCTCAGATCATCAGCCTCTATGTGCCAGGCCCAGTGCCAACCCTGTTACCCAAACTCAGTCGTCATGATAATCCAGCGGTCAAGCAAGCACGACAGTTATCCCAGTGTGCAAATGGGCAGGACTGAGTGCCAAGCGCTCAGGCAATGGGCACCAAGTCATGCAGCTAGAACCTGAGCTAAGGCAGCACTGCTGCTCCTCACCAGGCCCACTGTGCCATGGAGGTGGAGGGAAGGGTGATGTGGGAAGCAGGGCAGGGACCACAGGGGAGGACAGTTTACAAGCTCTATTCGCAGCTGTGGAAACATAACAAAGTTGTAGGTCCCCAATTTTTTTTTTTTTTTTTTTTTTTTTTTTGCCAGTCCTGGGCTTGGGCTCAGGGCCTGAGCACTGTCCTTGGACTTTCTCAAGGCTAGCACTCTACCTCTTGAGCCTTAGCACCACTTCCGGCTTTTTTCTATGTATGTGGTACCGAGGAATTGAACCCGGGTCTTCGTGCATGCTAGGCAAGCACTCTACCACTAGGCCAAACTCCCGGCCCAAGGTCCCCAATTTTTAAATGTGCTCCCATCCCCACCTGGGAAAAGTTACACACTGATGTCCTCTGAAAGGAAACTACAAGAACACTGTAGTCCCCATAAATGGCCAACGCTGATACTGTCACAGTGTTGCCACTGAACTGTGGGAGAAAAAATGACCTGGCCACAGACAGGATCTCTCTAAGGCCTTATAAGTTTATGTCTTCACTCAGCCCCAGAATCCTCTTAGAAAGTAGCCAAGGCCAGGAAGGCAAAGCAGGAAAGCATCTAGTAATGCAGTAAGATTGGCAGAACAGGCCTAAACGCAACCCCCACTTCATCAGCCATTCAACATAACTGATGCCACCCTGAACCTCAGCTTCCACATCTCTACAAAGAACACACCTCAGCCACCTCAGCAGGGAGCTATGTAGGATAGGACAGGACCAGGTGCCTAGCTCACCTCAGCCTCTTACTCACCTATCCAGGGCAAACCCATGCCTGGCCTCCCGGGGCCCACTGCCTAGGATCTGGTATACAGAAGCCCAGCTGATTTTGAAAATCCAGCCAAGTGATTTAGCTGCCAATTTCTAGTCAGTCTTTCTCAATGCCTTAAAATTTTTAAGTGCTACCAGCACTCATGGGTGCCAGAAGGAGGTGCCCAGAGTAGCACTGCCACAGGTTTTATTTTTAGAGCTAGAGAGAGGAAAGCATCTAGTTGGCTTTAGGTCCTTAGCCACCTCTTCCTCTTCCAAGTCACCATCAAAATGAACATTCCTAACTACAGAGATTTCTGAATGCTTCTACTGCCTGGCCCACTCTAAAAACAATGGCATCAGGTTCCTGGTCCACCTACACACTGTACATGAAAGGTCCTTGGAGCACAGTCAGATCTGGGCCTCTGCCAGCTCCTGGGTCTGGACCTGCCAGGAATGGGGTGGCCTGGGGTTAACAAAAGTGGATTTCAAGAGCTCTAAGCAGGCATTCCAAAAACTCCATAGTGATGTCTGCTGGGGGTCCAGCAACTCCGCAGCCCTCACCAGCATTTAGAGATGCAAGCAATGTGGTTTACAAGGTGAGGGGAAGGCAGGCCAGACCAGTACATAGACAGAAAGGCTCACTGGACAGAGACAGCAGGGTGACAGACCACAGGGTGACGCAACAGGCTGAGCGTTTTCTCTATCTATGTGAAGAAAAATGTCTCGCTATCCCTCATGAGTCACAACCAAGGGCAAACGTGGCTAGTGAGACAGCCAGGCAAGTATTCAGGCTCCTCTAGTGATCCCCCCCTCCTGGCTTTCCTGAGATGGCTGGTGTCAGGGCCCATCAATCTACCTCAGAACCAGAGGCCCTGCCCTGTACCTAGGAGCACTGCTCCATATTCCTACCCATTTGTTCCTCGATCTCTCCCTTCTCCGCTCTCCTTCAGCCATCCTTCTTTCTCTAGTCTATCAGCACTTGACCACAGTCTGGTTGAGAACTGAGGTAGCACAGGGAGTAGAACAGACACCTGGCTGAGTAGCTGTAGTCCCTTCACTTTTCCCAACCCCAGTCCAAGACTCCCAACTTCCCCTTCCCAGTTCCATCCCCAAACAGGCAATGCCACAAAGTCAGGTAACAAAAGAAAACTGCCCAGGGGAGGAGAGGAGGGGGGGGTGGGGGGGGGAAGAAAGATGCACCGCACAAGAAGAGCAAGCAAGCCCTGAGTCACTCCACCAATAAATGGCAAAGAAAGGAAGTGGTCTGTACTCACCTGCACGACCTCTATCCCTCGTTTCCTGTGGAGAAAAACAAAAAACAACAAGCATTACTCCAGAAGGTAGGAAGCAGCCTTTGCAGAACTTTTACTACAATCAGCATGATTCTGAGGAGAGCTTTCATGAGGACAGCCAACTGACAGCCATGCCTCTCCTGTCACTGTCCCCAGAAGGATCTCATTTCAAGTGTAAGAAGACCCACTGTGGGAAGTGGCTAGCCAACCTTTCCCTCAACCCCAGATACCTCCATGGAACCCTGTATTCGAACCCCCTCATGACCCACAGCCTAGAAGAGACTCTGAAAGTTACTTGTAAGAGCGTTGGCAGGGCTGACAACCATTATCCCCTATAGCCCTAGGGGAGGCCCCTCACAGCCAAGTACTAGACTGGCCAGCCCAACAGTTGCTGACCGCTGAACCCAGAATGATGCCTGACTCCTGTTCACCTCAACTACTGGTACCAAAGCCCCACACTTCAGGTCCAACACCTCAGCCTGCCAGACACACATAGGGCTGCCTTGCCCCTTGCCTGCATGCCTTCTCATCACCTAGCCCTCACACCTCAACCAAGGTGGGCCACTTTGGGGAAGCCTCCCTGGTAACAGATTCCTCCCCCACACACACACACATACTCACCCACACAGCATCCTAAGAATGTGGGCTCACTGTCCAGCCCTTTGTTCTGTCATATGGACACAACTGGGCAGGGTGGCCAGGATCCAGAGACAACACACAGTGCACCTCTGACATGCTCGGAGAAAGCTGGGACCAGACAAGCTCAGGGCCTGCAGTTTACTCAACCCAGCTACTTGGAGCAAGTTTAGCGTGTGTGTATTCTGATGCCCATCCAGCAAGCACACAAATTCTCATACATGGCTGCTGGGAAATGGAGACACAGAGAAAATTTGCTGGACCCAGCAGCACTCAGAAAGCACAACAAATACAGCAGTCAGTCTGGGACCCTCTCAGGGGTGAAGGCCTCAGGGAGGAGGTGGACACAGAGGCAGGCCCCTGCATGACCCCTGAAGCTGAGGTCACATTTACATTTCTTATGTTTACAGCTCCCTCATCAAGGGCTTCTGAAACTGGCAAGCAGTGGATCTTCACAAAGGCTGCCCACAGGAGCTGGCAGTGTCCACTGTGGAAAGTACCCAGCCAGCCTTCTCCCAGGCCACAATGGAGCCTTGCATACTGAGGAGCTCAGTGCAGAACCACTGTGATGGATGCAATCATGCCCTCACAGGCAGTTTCTGAAGGAACGGCAGCCAATATCTTCTGCAACCGTGACTGCAGAAGGGTTAAGTCAGACACCACAGCACAACCCTGGGCCACTACAGCCCACAGCAAGGGGACAGTAGCATCACCAGGAACCTGCAGCATTCCTGAGTACCTGTGGATAACCTCAGGGACCCACCTCATTCTCCATCCTCAAAGCGGGACAGGGAACTCGCTTGCCCCAGCTCGCAGAGTAAGGGACTGTAAGTGGTCAGCTTGAATTCCCTACCCAGTTGGCTCTAGGGTAGAAGTTTAAACCCAAAGGGCAGAATGTACTTCTACAGTGGGAGGGCAAGGCATGGATGGATGTGGTGTGTGTGTGACTCACACCAGGTGAGCCAGTTTCCCCAGGCTTCTAGGCCTCAGTTTCCCACTAGGAAAAGCCTACCCACATCCACATTATCCCAGCCCATGGTTCTCATTACCAAGCCAACTGTGGTCACTTTCCATTGGGCAACAGTTTACTCATCCAAGTCCTATGGAAGAAAGAGACGGAATAACCCCCACCAGGTCTCCGGCATTGAAAACAGATGTAACATGTAAAGTAAGAAAACAACAATGTCATCTAGAGAAATGGTGGCAGATATCTTAAGAGAAGCTGGGCCCCCAAGAACTCTAACTCAAGAGTTTAGAAGCAGAATAAACTGCAACTAGAGGGAAAGGGACTCAGTAACCCTTCGCTGCCTTCTGACTCGACAGTAGAGGGGGGACTGAAGTAGGGGTGAGTTTACCACTACTCAGAGGCTCGGGGAACTTGGGAAGCCAGGAGCTGGCCCTGACGCCCACCCATTCCATGTTCACAGCCAGGTGTAGCACTTGCTGGACCCCCAGCAGGATAAGCTCCATCTCTTGCCTCCAGGGCCTCTGTATAATGAGGGAGAGCAGGGCTGGGGCCAGTGGAAAGCACATCCCCTTTAGCAACGGAATCCTGGGCACACCACTACTACCTCAGGCTCATTTCCTGTTCCCTAGGACCTTCTGCAGAACGACAGGACCAGTGACCTTACAGTCTCAAAGCCCAGCTCCCGAAATCCTGCCATAAGTACAAAGGTCGGAAAGAAAACCATGACTCCAAAGGGACAGAAAAAGTAAAGAGAGCTGGTTGTTAAGTGACTAACTAGCTGTCTCTCATGGAAATCCCAATTCCACAACCCCCACACTCAAACATGCAAGACTTCAGGCCCTAGGGGTGTCAGCTGCCACTGCTTGTGGTTGGGAAAGATTGGGAACAAACAACCTGTCCCCAAGAGGTATCATTAACAAACCATATGTTATCAAAGGAACAGTGAGAGGAGGAGGAGGAGGAGGAGGAGGAGGAGGAGGAGGAGGAGCAGGAGCAGGAAGAGGGAGGGGGGAGGAGGAAGGAGGGAAAGAGGGAAGAAGCTCTCCACCAGCCCATGAGGCTATCTCCAAGGAACTGCAAAGATTAAGGCGCCCATCCCAACATGCTGTATTCAAGGCTGTGTAGAGGACAGAATGCAGGACACTGTTGGGTTTATATACACAATGGATGTGATGTGCTACAAGAAAATGACCACAGCAGCCTTGGGTGAAGGGCAAGAGCTGCTAAGGGGCAAAGTCTTCCCTCTCACTGTGTCTTTGAGTTCTGTCCCATGTGACAAAACATTCTCAAAAACTAGAAAAACATACTTCTAATAGAGTTTTAAACAATCTCTAACACTCTAGTTAGCTGCTTTTCTAGTGCTCAACAGAAAATGAATACAATTGATGAAGGAAGCAAAGCAGAAGAGAGTTCAAGGTTTATTAAGAAAACCTTCCATAGTCTGGTATGGTAGTACACAACTGTAATCTTGGCACACAATTGGCTGTGTGCCAACAGAATCTCCAGCATGAAGCCAACCTACTCTACATAGGGAAGTGCTGTCTCAAAAAGAGAGGCGGGCGGGCGGGCAGGCGGGCGGGCAGGCAGGCAGGCAGGCCAGCTTCCAAGCTGAGTTCAAGAGGGAGCTGAAGAAACCCCCATTGTGGGACCAGGACCATCATGATAGAGACACAGCGGAGACCATGGGCAGATCCTTGGGAAGCAGACTAGAAGGGCAAGACTGAAGTATTAACTGTGGCTACACAGCTGCTGACAGAGGGAAAGGCGAGTATGAAGTCATCTATGGGGGGGGCAGATATCTTCCAACACTATAGAAAAACTAACAATGAAAGTTGAAGTTTAGGGCAGGGAGTTTGGCCTAGTGGTAGAGTGCTTGGCTAGCATGCACGAAGACCCAGGTTCAATTCCTCAATACCACATATATAGAAAAAGCCAGAAGTGGTGCTGTAGCTCAAGTGGCAGAGCAAAAAGTGTCCAAGGACAGTGCTCAGGCCCTGAGTTCAAGCCCCAGGATTGGAAAAAAAAAAAAAAAAACAGAAAAAAGAAAAGAAAGGAAGAAAGTTAAAGTTTAGCCAGGCATCAGTGGCTCAAACCTATAATCCTAGCTACTCAGGAAGCTGAGATCTGATTATTGCAGTCTGAAGCTAGCCCAAGCAGGAAAGTCCTTGGGTTTTTTTTTGTTTTGTTTTTTTTTGTCGGTTGTGGGACTTGAACTCAGGGCCTGGGCATTGTCCCTGAATTCCTCATCTCAAGGCTACTGTCCTACTCCTTGAGCCACAGCACCACTTCCAGTTTTCTGGTGATCAAATGGAAATAAAAGTTTCACGGACTTTAGTGCCTGGGCTGGCTTTGAACCATGATCCCCAGATCTCAGCCTCCTGAGTAGTTCCATGAGACTCCAATTAATCATTAGGAAACCAGAAGCGGCACTATTGCTCAAAATGGTAGAGCTCTAGCCTTGATTAAAATAACGCAGGGTCTTGGCTTCTATTGCTCAAGAATAACTCTCAACCACTTGAGCCACAGCTCTATTTATGGCTTTTCTGGTAGTTTATTAGAGATAAGAATCTCACTGAGCTCAAGCCCAGGACTGGCAAAAAAAAAAAAAAAGAAAAGAAAAATCTCAGCCACAATTTTTCCATGTTTCTAGTGGTTAATTGGAGATAACAGTCTGACGGACTTTCCTGCCCTGGCTGGTTTGAACTACAGTCCTCAGATCTCAGCCTCCAGAGTAGCCAGGATCACTGGTACCTGACTATGTTCATATTCTTAATGAACAGTGAGTCAGTGAGTCTGGGCAGAGGTCTACCCCACACTCATAAACTAGTACCTGACTATGTTCATATTCTTAATGAACAGTGAGTCAGTGAGTCTGGGCAGAGGTCTACCCCACACTCATAAACTTGGCTTTCCAAAAGCTATCACAAATGATGGAAGGACCTAGAAGTCCAAGGACAGAGTACCTAGGGGATGGAGAATTTCATAAGGTGATTGCTCCTTCCAGGGAGAGGACCAGCACTTGCCATCAGAGCTCCACTGAAGATCTGGGCAAGAAAGTTTAAAGAGTAATCTCATGAAAGTGCCCCACCTCCTATGTGTGGGACACAGGAGCCTAAGGGCCACTGCAGGGCAGGCAGGCAGGCAGGCAGGCAGTGAGATACCGGATAGATGACAAGGCTAGGCAGGCCTCACTGACCTGGAATGCCATTGCAAAGCCCAGCCTTTCCCATGGGTCACTGGATCTCAAACACCAGGGCAGAAAACCTAAGAATCAATTTTGAGTTTGTCAAAAATATTAACCTGAGGTCTACTCCTGAGGAGTGTGGTTCAGAATGTCTGGGAAGGGCTCGGAAGAGACTCAGGTGTTGCTAAGGAGCGGCCAGACACGAGAGAAATTCCAAAAACTTGGTGTTGATGCATGAGCTTGGCCTTTAGGCATAAAAGCAGGATCCAGTAGGCATGCCTGAGGTAGTCCACCCAGGCCTCTGGGCAGGAGCAAAGGAGACACAAGATACTGGGAAGGGTGCGCCAAAGACAGGAAGAGCAGGCTGAGCAAGCCCAACCAAGGACATCAAAGGGAGAATACAGAAATCCATTCTTCCACCACAAGGCCCAGCAGCAGACAGAAGCCCAGGACTGAGTTTAGCAGACAGCTCAAGGGGAAGAGAATGCACTGCGAGATATACAGGAAAGTAGACATGAGTTTCCAACTGGAAAGCATAGGTCCAGGCCCATCTGTACCTGGTACCATAGTTTCCCCATCTATCACCTGAGGATAGCACTTGCCCCACCCAGAGGGCTCTGGACGCAGCCTGGTGCCTGGATGATCAGGAGATGCAGACATCACTACCTTTCAGGAAATACCTTCATCTATCCCAGATAAGGGACTGCACCCCACTCCAGAATGAGCACACGAATGACCATGTCACGTCCCTTCACAGAAGAGTATGGTACCAAGCCAGGCCAGATCCTCCCCGTGTCAGGGGAGCTGACAGCATTACTGATAGCAGAGGAAGGGCAGCACTCTGCTAAAGGAGTTCAGGCACTAGAGCTGAGTTAGTCCTCTCCAGCTCGGTGGCTGCAGACCTCTACTGCAGCCAGCTCAAGCTGGTGTCTACCACTGGTGGCTAAATGACATGCTCAAAGTCCCAGGCACTGCCACTTCCTAAAGATGACTAGTTCTACTAGGTGCATGGCCTGGTACTGAAGCAAAGATGACAAAGGAGTCCCATAAAAAGGACCAAGGGCAGAAGGAGAAACAGGGGACATGCAACTCAAAACAGGTATCCATGGCCCGACACCAAAGGCCGGACATACTGCCAGTCAATGTGGCATGTGGAAGGCCAAAGCAAGACACTCGGGTAAGGGGTTCCATCAATACAGGCCTCCACACAGTGGAGCAGGGCAAAAGAGGCTCAGGGCTCATGAACATCAGCAGCAGGCCTGGGTGTGTTGCTGGGCCCCTACTGTCACATCTGTAAAATGGGTATGAACTTTCAAGCCTTCCTAGATAGCTGTGCATGCCTGTGAGCTATAAGAGAGAATAAGAGAAGGGGATGCGGTCACCCTCCGGACAGCTAAACTCAGGGCATAGTCAGAATCAACACCACAGCCACCGAACAGTAAAGGGACCTAGAGTTCAAGAATGGCCCAGGACATGCAAGTCCCAGCCACCACCCCTGCAGCTTGGAGCTGGCCACAGCAGAAAAAAGCCACTGGGGAAATGGGGACTCTCCCACTGTCCAGGCATGCGGTGGGAAGGGGAGAGCAGGCCAGACCCCACCCCCACCCCAATTCCTAGCCAAGGGAAAGGCCAGAAGCATAGGCGCCCTCCTGCGGTGAGGGCAAGGAACCAGCTGCACCTGCTGCCAGAGCTAATGGCAGAGGAGGAAGAGGAAGCAGGTGGTGATGCAGTAGGGTGCCAGGCACATCCTCACCCCAGCCATTTGAGGCCTGGCTCAGACACTCTGAATAACAGTGTGCATCCAGTGACAATGTGTGTAAAGAGGGTCCTGAGTTATCTCCTTGCTTTCCTGGCCTGTAGAGAGAGGGCAAGGCCTGAGGCATTACAACCCAGATGCCCACGAGGTCTCCCAAGGACGGGGGGCTTCCTGGTGGGGAACAGGTCCTCCTCTTTCACCCTGATGTGCTCAGGGCATGCTGCTCCGAAGGCCTCGAGTGACCCAGCATCAGCCCCTCGTCCTCCTCAATGTCTCTGCAGGACAAAGCATCCTTTGTTCTTGGCCTTCTGAGGGCCTCACATGCCGCAAGGGGCATGGAGCAGGGGCCACAGGGTGTTACAGCAGAGCCTCCCACTAGATTCAGTGGTCTATGGAAGACGCCAAGGGTGGCCACCCACTCAGGCAGCGTCACTGTATTCCACCTCCTGCTCAGCCAGGGCCAGGGGAGGCATGGCCACAAGACGTGCTTTGGCCAGTGAAGCACTAGCAGAGTGACTGGACTCTCCAGCCGGTGCGCTGACTTTAGTCAGCCTGTAATCCTAGCTACTCAGGAGGCTGAGATCTAAGGATCTCAGTTCAAAAATCTGGGCACTAACGTCCATGAGACTCTTACCTCTAATTAACCTCTAGAAAACCAGAAGTGGCACTGTGGCTCCAGGGGTAGGGCAGTGCCTTGAGCTGAAGAGCTCAGGGACAGTGCCCAGGCCAGAGTTCAAGCCCACTCTTCCCCCGCCCCCAAAAAAGAAGACACCTGAGCCACAGCAGAGGGACAACAGCTCTGGAGCGTGGGTAGCCTTTGTTCTTTATGATCACTCAGGCACCTTGCCTATCTCAGCTGACAAATGAGCCTCAGGAGACTGGACCTGCATCCTACAGCCCCAAGTTCTCAGCACACCTGGCCTGCAAATGTGAGGTGCTGGGCAGAAGGCAGCGGTAGGAAGGACAACCTCTGAATCCCCAAGGTCTGCCTTAAGTCTGTGCCTCTACACAGCCGTCCCCTCCATCCTCGCCTGGCAAACTCCAGCTCACCTACCAAGACCGGCTCAAACACTGCCCCCTCCACAGGACCACCCTGTCTCTAGCAAGGGTAATGGCTTTGCAGCCCCATAGCTAGCCAACTGGCTCTTTGCTCAGCTGCAGATGGCAAGAGCCCGGAGGCAGATACTGGTCTCTATTTTCAGGTGCTTGTGCCCATAGCCCACGCCTTCCAGGTGCTGTGCACACTGGCACTGCATGAGTGCCTGTACCTTAACCTCCTGGTGCCAGGCTGGGCTCCGAGCCGTCTACTTGCCTGCTCCCTCCACAGCATCCTGGTTCCTTGCTGATTGTTTTGTATTTTGGATTTTCCTCCTATTAACGGTGCCAGAAACTGAAATGCTCCAATATAAAGACAGCATACCAACAGAATCTCAAAGCCAGTACAAACATTTGAATTGTTTGGACAGCTCCTGAGAAGAACCAGATAAACTTGAAGCTGCCATATGTTTTTTTTATGAGGAAGGCAGGAAGGATTCTTTCTTGATTTGAGGATTACCTTGCATCTTCACCAAAGACCCTCTTCCTGGCTGGATCCCTGTCCAAGGGAGACAGGTAGGTCCCTGGTGGTCCCTGACATGCAGCCCTTGGACCTTTAACAAGGTGACAGGAGGTGGCTTTCCCAGTGAACCCAGCATATGCTCAAGGGCAGACAGAGAGACTCAGTCTGGTGACTTTCCACAGCAGGAGAGTGCACTGGCTGTCGTGTCATGCAGCCCACCCGATGGTTGACAGGAGTGAGCTATCAGTTGTCAATCAAGGGAGCAGGCCTGGGAATGAGCTGTAAAGTACCTCAGGATGTGCTCTGCTGCCTTCCAAGTGTGGCTAGCCCAGGCACAGACATTAAGAGCACTAACACACCTCGATTGTGAATACTAGAATCTTGCAGATAGGTGCTCTTAACTTCAGGCCTTCAATTTGGAGGTACTGCTGGAAGGAGGAGGATCAGGGTGGCCTGGATGATGGGTTCCAGGCCTTCCTGCACCGGGCTGCTGGCGGCCTCCATGGAGCTCACTTGTAATCCCAAGAATGAAGGGCCATTTTAACCTCTGTCTGGCCTGGCTCCTGCAGGCCACCATGCCATAGCCTGAGCTAGGGAGGGAAATGGGTGGGAGAAGCTAGGCTTGCAAAATGCACATTTTTCTTGACCTGTGCTCAAGATATGCTCACTCTGAATATAGTAGCCCTGTGTGTGCTGCCTGTGGGCAGGATGCATACATATCTGAAAAGCCTGCGTTCCCAGTGACCACACAGCCACATGTTGACTGCCAACACACTGGCAATTGAAAGCCCTCACTCACCCCCCACCCCCAGGGGGACTTCAAACCTCCGAGGTTGGGCCCTGTTGCATGCCTCCACCCACAGGCAGTTTTCTCATCTGATTCATCCAGCAACCACTAGGCTGCCCTGGTCAGCAGAGGGCACAGAGACAAGCCCTGCCTAGCTACAGATGCTGGAGCTACAAGCAAGGTTGATGAGTCCAAGGCATGCCTTGCTATTATACAGACAATAACCCTGGCAGAAGGCAGGGTAAGGGTTCAGGGGAGTTCCCGATGAGCCCTGCTCTACCAGCCGAAGCAGGTGTCCAGGACATGCTAGAGAGGCCTGTGGAGAGGCAGGACAAAGGCCATGCCTCAGGGTACTGGCCTTTCCTCTTATTAGGAGAGACAGATTGGTCACATCAAGACAAAAGTGAGAGTAGCCCCCACAAGAAAGTCCTAAGGAGGGAGGCAGCAATTTTATCCATGGGTCTGTGATAGGGAGCCAAGAGGCCTGGCTTTGCCATCCACTTAGCCACACATGACACTGACCTTGACCCTGTCCCTAGTTCCATCTTATACTCCAAGACAGGTGATATGCACAAACACTCTTCACTTCTCATTGCTATTGTAACAACGGACAGGGCAGAATAACAACATGGTGCATCCTCAGGAGTCTAAAATCAGTGGGCAGCCAGCCTGCCAAAGGCTCGGGAAATAGCCATTCTATCCCATCTTTTCCTCCTCCTCCTCCTCCTCCTCCTCCTCCTCCTCCTCCTCTTCCTCCTCCTCTTCCTCCTCCTCCTCCTCCTCCTCTTCCTCCTCCTCCTCCTTCTCTTCTTCTTCTTCTTCTTCTTCTTCTTCTTCTTCTTCTTCTTCTTCTTCTTCTTCTTCTTCTCCTTCTTCTTCTTCTTCGCTGCCAATCCTGGGGCTTGAACTCAGGGCCTGGGCACTGTCCTTGGACACATTTTGCCACTTGAGCCACAGCACAACTTGCAGCTTTTTCTGAGTATATGGTACCGAGGAATCAAACCCAGGGCTTTGTGCATGCTAGGCAAGCACTCTACCACTAGGCAACACTCCCAGCCCCCATCTTTTCCACTTCTGCAGGCTGTCCGGTTCTTGGTTCCTGGCCACACTGCTGGCATAGCTCTCTGGGATCCTCAGGACCACACTGGAGCCACCAGCTAGTTAATCCAGGGAAATTGCCAATCTCAGGCCTCCAAACTCGCTACCTTGGTAAGAACTTTGGGGCCTTAAGCCACATGAAGAACAAGCCTTCAGTGGTAAGCTAACACTGTTTTGGGACCTGGTTATATGGTAGGGACCCACAGGGGCCTCATTCTGTCAACCATGGCACTAAGACTCCGCAGCTCTGTCACCCAGCTGCAAACCAAATTTCAGACACTTGCTTGAGGAGTCCAAGTCAGGCAATTCCTTTGACACAAGGAGCAGGAGAGGATCTAAGAGCTCACAGAGTGTGGGAGTAGGGGCAAGGAGGGACTCCATGGTAAACCAATAAGGAGCTAGCACTAAGTCTCACACTACATCTGCAGGGTTACTAGGTATAACCAGACAATGCCAGCGGGTACCTGGTGAGAACAGTGGGCGAAGGAAGAGGGGACAAGCTGTAGGCAATGGACTATAGCCCCAGGCCCAAAACCTGCTATAAACTGGGAAGAGGTGACAATCCTTACCCTTGGGTTCATCTTTCTTATGAGGCAAAGGTACTAGGATTTGAACATATACTTCTAGGCAGAGTTTTACAATTTGAGCCACATCTCCAATTCCACCTTGAAGTTAAAAAGAGCCATGGAGGGAGTGGGGGAGAGCAAAAGAACACCTAGGCCAGCCAAACTGACCCTAAGGCTGCCTGTCCTGCTTCAAGTCACCTCTCTTAGCCTGTCAAGTGCTTTGAGCTTCCCTCAGGAGGCAGCCACAGCCTGAGCCCAGGCCCAGAACCCAGATACCAGGGCATTGCAGGGAGCTTTGAGGTCCCCCTATTCATGATCCTGGCCCCAGGCTCCTCCAAAGTGCACTGAGTAGCCCAACTCTAGCACAGCCTACACTTCGTCAAAGTTCAGGGAGGATTCCAAAGGCCTAAATATGACACAAACACATGCAGGCCGACACCAGCAAATTCCTGGGCTCCCTCCTTCCCGCCCCAATTTGCTCTCCCCAAGCTAGGCCACAGAAAGGACAGGAGATACAGGCCTGGAGTGGAGGTGACAGCCTTGCAAAAGCCCTCAACCACTCTGCACAGGTGGCTGATACAGGAGTCAGGTGAGAGACTGAAGATCAAGAATCTTGCCTACCACTCAAAAAGCAGATCACAATCTGCTAATCTGCAAGTCTTTTCACCCCACACCAGGGGACAGCCCTGAGCGAAGGGGGAGCCCTGGGCTGGAGTCTTCCAGGTCTGCTGGAGACTGAGGGATTTCTGGGAGAGGAACTATTCTGGACAGAGCTGCCTCTCCTCCTGAACTCCCAGGCCTGAGGAGCAGCCCCCACCCTGGGGTCGTAGCTCCTCCTTCTCCAAGGGTTGACCATCAACTTCTGATGCCCATATTATACTTTGCACATAGAAAGAACCCTTTCTACCAAGTACACAGGATGAGAAGCACATCTCCACTGAGCGGCAGGAAGAGGCTGCGAGCTCCCAGGAAGGCTGTCAGTGTGGGAGGATTCAAGCAGATGCCCAGTTGGGATGGACAGGGGGACTGACCTGTGGGAATGAGGAGCATGTGCTGACCACTGCCCCAACGCTAATGGTTTCTGAACCCACCAGTGTAAGAGAATCAGCTGGGTCAAAGAACTACAGCTTATGAGAACACAACCCAGCAGGGCCTCTGGAAGGGCCAGGAATGAGCTTAGGGCTTCCGAGGAGCCCAAAGCCAAGAATCAAGTCTCAAAGGCCAACCAGGGGCAGGCAACTCCCCCACCTCTTTCCTTCTCAGACTCCAAATCCTGCCAGGTCTGCAGATGGGAGCCATGGCAACAGGCCCCAAACAGCTACAATAATCCCTCAGAGCCCCACAGAGGGGTCATGGCAGCCCACAAACCAATGCCAAGGCCAGGGAGGGCCCTGGGGAGAAAGAGAAATGCCACTAGAATGACTATCTAATTGCTATCAAAAGAGAACACTGGCATGACAGCAAAAGGCCCAGGAGGCCACCCAGCAGGTGTCCCTGCTCTCCATGCATGTCTATCCTCCAGCCAGTGACTTTCTACTTCACCATCCCTGCCCAGCCATGCCTTTCTATGGCTTCTTTTGCCACCTGGCACATGACCTCCGCAACAGGTGCCCACCTCCCAGTCTAGGGGCTGTGACCTGTCTGAATATTAAACCTTCACTCCATGACCCACTTCATAGGCTAGTTCCTGCACGGCTGTCACCTACCCACACAGCTGGACCCTATGGTAAGAACACCAAGGTGATAGCACTGATGCTTTTTTTTTTTTTTTTTTTTTTTTTTTTTTTTACCAAGAATGGCCCTTAAGTGGGCAGTGGTGTCAGAGGGTCACCACAGAGCAATGCATGCAAAGATCCTGGGAGAGGTGGGTGGGGGGAGGGTAATGGGTACCAAGACATGTGAAAGGGTATCAATGTATGTGAATTAATGCACCTTCTATCTGGCAAATATCATGTAACCCTTTTATTAATTACAATAAATATATACATATAAATAATTAAAAAAAAGATCCTGGGAGAATTCAGAGCTGAGAAAAGATCCTGGCTGCTGGGCCACAGTGAGGAGGAACAGATGGGATAATTTGAGGTTTCAGGGTCAATTCTTATATGGTTAAGATTTCTAGAACCCCAAAATTCACCTTTTGTTTAAACTCATCAGAAATAGACTTGCTCACTGAAATGTCATCGTCTTCTCATCCATCTATGCCTTCAACTGAACATATACCGCCACTCCACCTGGATTCAGCCTCCATTTCTAGACCTCATCCCCAGCCCCATGATCCCCAGCTACGAAGTTCACTGGGGCACCCTGCTCCCTCACCCCGGGCTGCAAGACAAGCAGGTGCCTCTGGACGAGGAGAAGAGGGTGCCCAGTAACACTGGCTCACTGACTGCATAGAATTAGAAATC
Organism: Megascapheus bottae; assembly: GCF_031878675.1. Classification (NCBI taxonomy): domain Eukaryota; kingdom Metazoa; phylum Chordata; class Mammalia; order Rodentia; family Geomyidae; genus Megascapheus; species Megascapheus bottae. Next base: position 24,960,259 of record NC_143522.1, read on the forward strand.
AATTTAGGAAAGGAAAATATACTTTAAAAATAGTTTCCCAAATGCAGATGTCACTTCAAAGGTCCTTGCAGCATGGTCACTGTGTCAGCCCAACAAATGGTCTACCATCCGCACAGTTTCTGTCCTAGACCTTTGAACAATGGCAGAAGCCAAGAGGAAACCCAGGTCCTCCCCTTCAAAGATGGTACCTGGGCCTTTGCTGGCAGCTGGAGAATGACAAGTGAGATGTACGAGAGTTCAGGCTGCCCGGTGGGCACAGGCTCTCTGGGTCTGGAGGGTGTGTCCTCTCAGCCTAGGGGAGTCCAGGATGCCCTGGACATCCTCAGGTTCATACAGACAGGACCAGGGATGGTCAAGGGCTACTTCCCTGGGCAGCTGCTTGCCCCTCTCTAGACAATAAACCCAAACGCTATGGTTGGAAAGCCCTTGGCCACTGGCCCCTGCCTACCAGACCTTGTTCCAACCATGCCCTCCTCCTGCTCCCAACATATCTCAAGGACCCAGTGTTTCTGTAGCAACTCCTTTCTGACTTGTGCAACCAGTTTCTTCTCAGAGCAGGCCTTCCTTAGCCACCCTGAAGACAGCCCTCAGCCCCTTTCACTTCTCCACTCTGTCTTTTCCAGCTGCAAGTGCCCCTGGAACTAACTGGACAACACCCTGCCCTCATGGCCTAAATCTCCAAAGGGCGGGACCTTGGACCTCTCTTGGCTATCCTTCCTACATGGCCTAGCACAGACAGATGCCATGAACAGTGCTCAGCCAATGCAGAGCTGCTCCGGTGAAGGAACACAACAGACCAACAGCAGCCGCCCATTTGGACCAGGGAGCAATGGGAGAAATGAAACAGATGGCGAGCAGCAGGAGGAAGACCTGAGATAACAGGAGTGTCACTTGTTCTGGGGCCAGTTAGGTCCCTAATGAACCTCCCAAGGAACCTCCCAGTTGAAATGTTCTAGAATTTGGAGAGAACTATGTTCTAACTTCCAGCTCCTCAGCTGAGGAAAGAAGCTCAGCATGGAAGAGTGCAGCACATGTAAGCCAGGTCCTAACCTAGGACCAAAACTCCCCCAACCCCTGCCAAACCCAGTACATCAGCAGGGCATCTGCCAGCTTCTGAATCAGGAAGTCTGTGGCTTGTCTGGCCAATACACAAGGCCAGGTCACATGCCTTTGTGTGTACAAAGACCCTCAACGCTGGATCCCTTCCTAGAGTCACGACCTTAGACCCTCAACGCTGGATCCCTTCCTACAGTCACGACCTTAGACCCTCAACGCTGGATCCCTTCCTAGAGTCACGACCTTAGCAATGGCTTCGTCACTCCCAACAAGAGAAGTGGCTCTTCTTAGCCCACTGATCGGGGTGGATTTGGGATCTTGTGGGAAATAACAGATTACAGGATAGATACGGCCTCTAGAGGCCTTATATATCAAATTATTTCCAGACTTCTGCCTCTTGGGCAGAAACAAGCCCAGGCAGCCTACTGCAGGACTAGGCCAGATCGCCCCACCAGCACAGTTAAGCAAAGGTCAAGCCCCAGCAGCAGGGTTCCTGACTGACCTGCAGCTGACCACAGAAAGGAAGCCAGCAGAGACCACAGCTACACAGTAGAGTCCAGCTTTAAAAAGTACAGCTCACATGGTGATTGCCTGCAGTCATCAGGTTTCAGAATGGCTCATTATATAACCTATGGTAAGTCTCACTTCACATACTGGAAGCAGAAAAGGAAGGGAGACGTAATAGTCATAGAAATGTCCTATGCATTGCCAGGGTAGCTCATACCTACAATCCTAGTTACTCTGGAGGCTAAGATCTACATGACCGCAGTTAAGGTCTGCCCTAGGCAGAAAGTTTGCTAGACTTTACCCCATAAATAACAAGCAAAAAGCAAGGCTGAAGGTGTGCCTCAAGTGGCAGAGCTCCTGTCTAGCAAATATGAGGCCCTGAGTTCAAACCCCTATAGCCTCAGGGGAAAAAAAATCCAATCTAGGACTGGGAATTTTGCCTACTGGTAGAGTGCCTACATTGCAAGCATGAAGCTTTACAAGGGCTTAGGCTCTGAGTTCAAGTTCCAGGACTGGCAAAAAAAAAAAATACATATGAAATCAGGTGTCTGGGATTTGCTTCAAAGAAATATAGTAGAAATCAAACAAGAGTTAACAATAGCTAGTACTTTGTACTGAGAGCACCAATGTTCCTTTGACTTTTGTTTTTGTATATGTTGGCATTTTCATAATGAAATATTTGATCTTTAAAAATCCCTAGGGAGGGGCCGGGAGTTTGGCCTAGTGGTAGACTGCCTGCCTTGCAAGCATGAAGACCCAGATTTGATTCCTCCGTACCACACACATAGAGAAAGCCAGAAATGTGTTGTGGCTAACGTGGTAGAGCTCTAGCCTTGAGAAAACCCAAGGAGCTCAGAGCTTAGGCTCTGAGCTCAACCTCCAGGACTGGCAAAAAAACAAAATAACAACAACAACAACAAAAACAGGGGCCAGGAACATGGCCTAGTGGTAGAGTGTACTCCTAGCATGCATAAAGCCCTGGGTTCGAAGTGGTGCTGTGAGTCAAGTGGCAGAGCATTAGCCTTGAGCAAAAAATGTCCAAGGACAGTGCCCAGTTCCTGAGTTCAAGCTCCAAGACTGGCAAAAAAAAAAATACTCAAATTTAAAAGACAGTTGGGTATGTGGCTTAGTGCCAGCATGCTCAGTACAACAAGGCCAGTTCATACACAAAACATAACATTCTAAAGACTGTATCAAGTACAAACATGGAATCTGTTTACAACACAATGCAACATGCAGATAGCAGAAACCAAAACGCTACATGTGCGATGAGTTCAACTCCATGATAATTAGACACAAAAGGGAAGAGAATGTACAAAGCAAATGTGGGTGGGGGAGGGATGAATTGTCTTTTCAAACTTTTCTTCTCTTTCATCATGTTAAATTGTCTTTGCAGAGGACTGAAATTTTCAGGGAAAAGATGTCACCCTTTCATGTACAAGCCAGGGGCTGCCTGGGGGACCTTGGAATAAGATGTGGAAGGAGGGGAGTGTGCTTGCTAGAAGCCCCAAAGGGGGCACCTAAAGAGATGGCCCTTACTGAGCTGTGGAGACGACCCTCACCAGTCCTCCACTGGTCTAGCTCCCCACCCCAGCTAGCTAAGAGGCAGAGCCACGGGCAGTTCAGCCCTTTCTGTTGAAGGGGCACAGTAGCAATCCTTCAGTGAACTAATTTCAAGATCAAGGATGAAACTGGGCACACGTGGCTCACATCTATAATCCTAGCTACTTAGGAGGTTGAGCTCTAATAATCAGGCTCCAAAGCCAGCCTTAACAAAAAGGAGTTTGAGAGACACCATCTGTAATTAACCAGCAAAATATCAGAGTGGAGGTGTGACTCAAGTGGTAGAATGCCAACCATGAGCAATAAAGCTGAGAAAGTGCAAAACCCTAAATTCAAGCTCTAGTAGATGCATATGTCTGTTTGCATGTGAGTGCATGCACACACACACGCAAAAAAAAAAAACTGGACACACACAGGCAAACTTATACACAAAAAGATGTCATGCCACCAAGTCTAACATACACCGTCATTAGGAAGTAGGGCAGGGGCAGGGTAGAACATTAGCCTTGAGGAAGCCCAAGGACAGTGCTCAGGCCCTGAGCTCAAGCCCGGGACTGCCTCCCCCCCCCCAAAAAAAAGCTAGACAACAGTGGCTCACGCCTATAATCCTAGCTACTCAGGAGGCTGAGATCTGATGATCAGAGCTCTAAGCCAGCCTAGGCAGTAAAGTCTATGAGATTCTCATAGACTCCAACTAACTATCAAAAGGCCGGAAGTGAAAGTGTGGCTCGAATGGTACACTGTCAGTCTTAAGTGGAAAAACCCAAACAAAAGTGGTAGAATGCTTGCCTAGCATGCATGAAGCCAGGGTTCAATTCCTCAGTACCACATACACAGACAAAGCCGGAAGTGGCACTGTGGCTCCAGTAGTAGGGCACTAACCTAGAGAAAGCTCAAGGACAGTGCCCAGGCCCTAAGTTCAGGGCCTGGACCGGCCAAAAAAACAAACAAAAAAAACCCAACAGGGGCCGGGAGTTTGGCCTAGTGGTAGAGTGCTTGCCTAGCATGCATGAAGACCTGGGTTCGATTCCTCGGTACCACATACATAGAAAAAAGCCGGGAGTGGTGCTGAGACTCAAGTGGTAGAGCTCTAGTCTTAAGAAAGCCCAAGGACAGTGCTCAGGCCCTGAGCTCAAGCCCAGGACTAGCAGAAAGGAAAAAAAAAAAAAACCAACAGAGTTTAAGGTCCTGAATTCAAGCCCCAGTTACCAGCATGTGTGCACATATGCACACGTGTTACAAAGCAGACAGGGGAGCCCACCCTCACCAGACGTGAGCTATGCCTGGGTGCTCGGCGCGGCTCAGCACTCCAGACAGCCTCAACTGTGGGCCACATGCAAGTGTGGCAAGAGGTACAGGGACCCCATGTGCTGAAATGTCCCTTACTCTCTAGGGAACAGTGACACATGCTGTGGAACCCTCTGCCAAGAGGGATACCATGGACTGAGCCCTAACAATCCTCGGCGTGCTGGTATTTGGAATTGTGGCTCTGGAGGGGGATGAAGGTCGAGATTAAGTCCTGAGAGGGGAGTGTAGCATCTCATCTGAAGATGGGGAGGTTGGAGCTGGGCCATGTGAAGGTTCACTGGGAAGACAGTCTTTCCAACCAGGAAGAACCTTCATCAGGATCCGTATCTGCCAGCAACTAGACTAGCAGCCGCCGGGGCAGGGAGCACTGACGCCTGTGGCTTAAGCTTGGGGCCTTGGCATTTGTTACAGCAGCTGGAACTAAGACAACAGGAAATGGCCACATGAGCCCTGGGGTGAACCTAACACCCCCGAGGAGATAGACAGGGATGTGGTCAAGCCTGGAGCTGCCCAGGAACAGGAGAATAAAGATGGCTCAAATTAAATATAGGCACTGATAACAACTATAATGTTGGCGACTCAAGAGGCTGAGAATTGGGCCTCAATGTTTACAGCCAGCTGGGGCAGACAATTCCATGAAACTCTTACCTCCAATAAACTAGCAAAAAGCCCAAGTAAAGTAATGGATCAAGTAGTAGAGTGCTAACTATTCCTGAGGAGAAAAACCAGGCAAGAGGCCCTAAACTCAAGCCTCATTATCAGCACGTACACACAAATGAAATGCTGAGACAGAATCATCTATAATCTTCCTTAAAAAGAAAAGTACAAGCTGGGGATCCTAGGTACTAAAGAGGATGAAATCTAAGGATTGAAGATCAAAGCCAGCCCAGACAGCAAAGTCTGTGAGACTCTTATCTCCAATTAACCATCAAAAAGCCAGAAATGGTGCTGTGGCTCGGAGTGATAGAATACTAGTCTTGAGCACAAAAGCTCAGGGACATGGGGCCGGGAACAGGGCCTAGTGCTGGAGTGCTCGTCTAGCATGCATGAAGCCCTGGGTTCGATTCATGGTACCACATACTCAGAAAAAGACGGAAGTGGTGCTGTGGCTCAAGTGGCAGAATACTAGTCTTGAGCAAAAAGTGTCCAAGGACAGTGCCCAGGCCCTGAGTTCAAGCCCCATAACCAGCAACAACAACAACAAAAGTATAGAAAAGCCATCGTGAAGGGAAGGGCGTTCTCACATGTGCTATATAAACACAGTACTGGACTGAGAACACAGACAGAGAAAGAGGTAACAGCCACTTCAGGTCTGAGGTTTATAGGAAGGCACCATATTTGTGGTAGAATTTGACTTTTCTTTTTTGTCGGTCATGGGGCTTGAACTCTGAGCCTAGGCACTATCTTTGAGCTGTAGAGCGCAAGGTTACCACCCTTCCCCTTGAGCCACAGCCCCTCTTCCCCTTTTTAGTGATTAACTGGAGATAAGAATCTCTCATCTTTCGTCTTTAGGGCCCGAGTTGGCTTTGAACTGTGATCCTCAGATCTCAGCCTCCTGAGTAGCTAGGATTATAAGGTATGAGCCAAGCATGCCAGGCTAAAATTTGACTTTTAATCTGATATGTTTGGTTTGTTTTAAGCCAGGGTCTCAGCAGACTGGCCTTGAACTCTAGATCCTTCTGCTTCAACCTCCAGAATGCTAGGCTTATGGTGTGTGCATCACATGGGTCCAGGAGTGTTTTAACAACAGCTGTCTGGAGCCGTTCACAAGTCAACAGTGAGCTGCCCAGAGAGACTTCCCAGAACTGTAGATTCTTGAGCTTGGTTTCTACTTCCAGTGCTGCTCCCATCAAGTGACCAATGACCCTCTGCAAGGCTTCATAAGCAATGCCACATGCCCATGCTGCTTCAATGTATGGCCTGCAGCCACTACCACACCGCAGCTCCACTGCTAAACAGAAGCAATGAGGCTCCAAAAGTCTCCAAGAGCTGAGTCCTCACTGCTGGAAAGAGGGGCTGAGCTCTGACCCGTCTCCACCTCCCTGGACAGCACATCACAAAGGTCAAGAGGCTATATTCTGAGGTAGGCAAAGGTCAAGTCAGCCTGCTGTCCATGGTGACCACAGCAGAAGTGAACTGGGTGCAGCCCTGCCTTCCAAAGCTTTGCTATAGCACTACCACACTCACCTGCCCAAGAAGCCATCGTTGAAGGTATTTAAAAATGTTAGCACCAAGGAGAGGCACCCTGCAGGGACTGAACAAGCCAATGAAGGGTTCTGAGCGGGTCTCCTCATTGTTCCAGAGGGAAACCAAGAGGCAAGTCAGGGTAGATTAGGAGAGAGGGAAAGTTGTAAGTACAAAAAGGAAAGCCGGAGTGCGGTGGCTTATGCCTATAATCCTAGCTGTTCCAGAGGCTGAGATCTGAGGATTGTGGTTCAAAGACAACCTGGGCAGGAAAGTCTGTGAGACTCTTATTCTAATTAATCACTGAAAAAGGCAATGTAGGGCTGAGGCTTAAGGGGAAGGGTGGTAGCCTTGAGCTGAAGAGCTCAGGGACAGTGCCCAGACCCAGAGTTCAGGTCCCATGACTGGGAAAAAAAAAAGTGGGGCGGGGGGAGGCCTCTACTCGGATATTAAAACCAAGAAGTAGCTGGTTGCTGGTGGCTCATGCCTGCAATCTTAGCTATTCCAGAGGCTGAAATCTCAGGATTGTGGTTCAAAGACAACCTGGGCAGGAAAGTCTGTGAGACTCTTACTTCCAATAAATCATAGAAAAAGTCATAGTGGTGCTACAGCCCAAGTGATAGCCTCAAGCACTTTAAGAGCAAAAAGGAGCTTATAGATAGCACCAAAGCCCTGAGTTCAGGGCCCAGGATCAGCAAATTAAAAAAAATAAAGAAAGAAAGAAAAAAAAAATCAAAACAAACAACAAAAAGAAGTGAAAACTAGGCTGGGAGTTTGTCCTAGTGGTTAAAGTGCTTGCCTAGCATGCATGAAGACCCAGGTTCGATTCCTCGGTACCACATACATAGAAAAAAGCCGGAAGTGGTGCTGAGGCTCAAGTGGTAGAGCTCTAGCCTTGAGAAAGTCCAAGGACAGTGCTCAGGCCCTGAGCTCAAGCCCAGGACTGGCAAAAAAAAAAAAAAAGTGAAAACTAAAAAATCAAAACTAGCTCCCCTCTTGACATACCTACTTTTACATATTAAGTACAAGGAGATGAGACATGCTCTTAGAAGATATTTTCTACATCTGCTTCTCCTTTGAGTTGATAAAAAGGTAATATAGGGGCCTGCGGTGTGGCCTAGTGGTAGAGTACTCAACTAGCATGCACAAAGCCCTAGGTTCAACTCCTCCCACCACGCCAGAAGTGGTGCTGTGGCTCAAGTGGTAGAGTGCTAGCCTTAAAAAAGCTCAAGGACAGTGTCCAGGCCCTGAATTCAATCCCCAGGGCTTACCCCCTGGGGGCCTATACAGGTTGGAGGCATGGCTCAGGTGGCAGGGTACTTACTCAATGAATGTGAAACATCAGATACCCAGTTTTTGTTTTTTGTTTTTTTAAGCTAGAAACCAATGAATGTGAAGCATCAGATACCCAGTTTTTGTTTTTTAAGCTACTAGCCGGGCAATGGCTCACGCTTATAATCCTAGCTATTCAGGAGGCTGAGATCTGAGGATCACAGTTCAAAGCCAACCTGGGCACTATAAAGCCTGGAGAGCCTCTTATCTCTAGTTAATCACCAAAAAACTGGAAGGAAGTAGAAGTGGCATTGGGGCTCAAGGGTTAGGGTGGTAGCGTTGAGCTGAAGAACAACGCTCAGGCCAGATAGTAGGGCAGTAGCCTTAAGCTAAATAGCTAGGGATAACACCCAGACCCAGAATTCAAGTCCCACGATGGACAAAAAAAAAGCTACTGTAGAGCTGGGAGTTTGACCTAGTGGTAGAGTGCTTGCCTAGCATGCACAAAGACCTGGGTTTGATTCCTCCATACAACATACACAAAAAAAGTCAGAAGTGGTGCTGTGGCTCAAGTGGTAGAGCTCTAGCCTTGAGAAAGCCCAAGGATAGTGCTCAGGCCCTCAGTTCAAGCCCCAGGACAGGCAAAAAAAAAAAAAGCTACTATAGACAGGTGAAGTCCCTACGTGTAGGATGGGCCTAGATCAAGCAATAAACAGTACTTGTCTTGCCTACCCAGAACTTCTAAGGATAAGGAGTTTCTGGACAGATCACTGACCAAGAGCATTTCCTGGGTGGGGAGCAGGGAGTGCTTCTCTTCTATTTCCCCTGTTTTAGCCGGTTAAACTGAAATTAGCCGTAAAATTTCCACTGCATGAGACTCTCCTTATTGCGAGACATCTTAAAAAGCTTTCAGAGGATACAAGGACCTTTGATTTTGCATGGAAAGTGGAAAACTAAGGAAAGTCTCCTCCATGATCTGGTCTTGGAGGCACCCAACCCTCACTGACTCTACCACCCCAAACCTTTGTTGAGTCCGCTCACACCACTTTGCCTGGGACTCTTAGGTAGGGAACAGCCTGGGTCTGGGGGCCAGCAACCCCTTACTGGCCACTCCCTTTCCCTTCCAGGTGGAAACACTCAGTGTCCTCTCACACTTTCCTTGGGCCTGCTCAAGACCTGACTCTGCACATCCTGAGACCAGACTCCTGGGCAGGTCGGTGGCCGGTCCTGGACCGGTGCTCTCCCAGAATATAACAACCCAAACAATGGGTCACAGCTGCTCCTGGCTCAGAACCCTTCAGGATCCTGGCAGAAAAACACCTCAGTGTTCCCCAAGGAAAAAAGAACGCGATGGCTGACTACGTGTGTGTAACATGCAGCACAACATCCAAAACATTTCAGTGTCAAAACACCAAGGTTTGCATGGTGATAAAGGGGTAGCAAAGGCTTCATCCATCTGCCTGAGCCCTTGGGAAGCCTCTCCCAAAGCCCTGTAAAAGAAGTATCCCCACTTCTCCACCTAGCTCATGAGCCTAGCAGTAGATTGAGGATGCCAGGCTCAGGCTATGTGAGGGAAAAGGTCAAGCCAGGGTCTTGCCTTGGGATTTGACTTGTTGGGAGAACTTATCCCTCTCTCAGGAACAATCTTGGTCCAGAGAAGCACACCCCTGTCCTTTCCCTACCAGCCACTGGAGCCCCACACCATGAGAGCCCTTCTGCTGCCTCCTGGCTGCCACATCTACCCCACTACCTCTGGATTTTTCCCAGCTTCCCTCTGGAAGTCCACCTTGCCCACGCCCAGCCCACGCAGCAGGGGGTGGAACACACCCTCCCCAGCACAGTTCTAAGACAGGCATGTGCCTCAGGCCAGGATGAGTCAGAATGAATCTGGTGGATGGACATAGGGACCGACCTGAGAGTACAAGGGAGGCCCTGGCAGCAGCCAGGCCGGCTCTGATCTCAACTCTGCCTCCCTCTGGCTGAATGACCTCAGGCAGGGCTGGTTAGGAAACAGGTCCAGGTTGGTGATCCAGACTGAATGAGTCAGCACACCAGGAACTCAGCCCGGTGTCTGGCCCAGAATGGGGGTCAGTGGTGAGCACTCACCTCACACATGCCTGAGAATGAACCAAGGGGAGAAACCAGGGAAGCAGGAAGACATTTGAGCCCCTGAATCTACATACCTCAGTAGAATCCTCTACCCACATGGAGGTAACCATGACGTCAAGGCATGCCCTGCTCCACAGGACTGGCTGGCACTGAGGTTTCTACCTCGACCATATGCCCAGTAACCTACAGGCACCAGCCACACATCAACTTGCTGCTCAGATGGTTAAGGTCATGGAGACAGCGCACCCCATCTGCTGGCCCACTGAGAGCAAGGTCAGAGAACACATCACTGGGATCACATCTTTAGCACATGCTCTGTCCCCCAGATCTCATTCTTTGGGCAGTCCCAGCCTGTTGCTGGTGCAGAAGCACCTACAGAACGGCACACATCCTAAATTCCAAGTGGCTGCCCAAGAGAGCATCCCAAATCCAAAGAATTCCAACAAGGAGATAAAGGAACGTCTGCTGGGATTGGGTTCCAACCGCCTGGCTCATTAGCAAAATAACATCCTGACTAGGAACAGAGCCTCTCAGGGAGAGCTGAGAACAGAACAAGCTCAGGCCTCACATTTTTCCAGTTCTCTGGGGACTAAGGAGACTCACTTGACCCCCAAGGTCAGGTCAAGCTGCCATGTACAGAGACCCACAAGGCCAGCCCTCTGAGCTCTAAATCCTCATCTGCAAGGACAGCTCTGGCTTGAAGGTTCTAAAAAAAATTGTTCCACCAAGCTCTCTACCTGCAGAGCTGGGTGACTCGGATGAGTGAGAGGGAGTCCTTCCCCCAGCCCTGTTCTTCCAGAGAAGACCTCTAACCTGCACGGGAAAGGAGAGAAGCGAGGACAAGCCTTACAGGCAATAAATGATAAGCAAGACAGAGGTGAAAACACCAAGAATATGCCACCCAGTGAAAAGGCAAAGTAGGGCTCAAAGCCTCCCACTGAGCGGGACCACAGGAATCCAGTGCCCTTCTGCCCATGTGCTTCTGAGATTGCCTTCCTCCCAGATTACAGGACATGCATGCCTAAGATTCTGGTAAACAACCATTCTACCTTCATGGGCTGATCAATTTCCAACATGAGAGGCTCCACCAGGGTGACTGAGGCACCTGGCTTGCCCAGTCAGCACAAGTGCCAGGGAGAAATCCCATTTTAGGTTCAGAAGCTATAGACTCGGACAGGTTGCATGGCCTAGAATGAAGCCTTGTAGTCTTTGTGTACCTACCTGTTCCTGCCCCCTACACTCTCTTTATTCTGATGACAAAGTCAGCCCCAACAAGAATACTCCCCAAGCTGAGTGCCAGTGGCTCACAACTGTAATTCTAGCTATTCAGAAGGCTATGATTTGAGGATCACGGTTCAAAACCAGCCCACGCACAAAAGTCTGTGAGACCCTTATCTCCAATTAACCACCAGAAGAAAAGCAGACGTAGTGCTGTGGCTCAAAGTAGTACAGCACTAGGCTTGGGTTGAAGAGCTCAGGGATGATGCCCAGGCGGAGAGTTAAAGCTCCACAACCTACCAAAAAAAGAATACGCCCCAGTGCCAAGTGGCTCACTCCTGTAATCCTTGTTATTGCAGTCTTTGGAGTGTTCATCTCTATCAGATTGTAGGAGGGGCGGGGTGAGAGCATGGAGAGATGTCAAGGCAAAGAGGAAGTTCCACGCAAAGGGAAACCAAAGGCCACAATGCTAATTCCTCATAAAGAAACCTTGAAACAGCATGGTGGTGCTTACTGATACTCCTAGACACTTAGCTGGTAAAGCTGGAGGCAGAAAGGATCACGCTGAGGCCAGGGGCCAGGAATGTGGCCTAGGGGTAGAGTGCTTGCCTAGCATGCACGAAGCCCTGGGTTCCATTACTTGGTGCCAGATATACAAGAAAAAGCCAGAAATGATTCTGTGGCTCAAGTGGTAGAATGCTACCCTTGAGAAAGCCCAAGGACAGTGCCCAGATCCTGAGTTCAAACCCTGGGACTGGCAAAAAAAAAGTTTAAGGCCAGTTCAAATAAAATTGGAGCAGCCCTGTGTGCAAATGATAATAATAATAATAGTAGTAGTAGCAGTAATAATAAGCTGGAAGCATGGTTCAGTGGTAGCATCCTTGCCTAATATGTGTGAAGTACTGGATTTGATTATCCATACAAGAGGAGAGAGTAGGGAGGGAACCATAAGTCCAGGGCCTTGAGAGGTACCAGCCCTGTCATTTGTAACTGAACAACAGCCCTAGAAGAACTGCAGTTGCCTGGCATATAGCAGGTTCTCATTGTATACCTGCCACATGGGCAAGTGAAGGAATGGAGTGCTTTATACAGAAAGATGCCAGACTCACCCCAGATTTATTCCAGGAAGAGGGAAGCCATGGGACTGCACTAGGACAAGTGCCCCAGGGTGGGACCGGATGTTTCCTCAGTCTGTGGCCAGCCCTGGCTGCTGGATGGAAAGACCGTGAGGCAGAAATGAAAGTGAAATTGCCACAGAGCCGCTCTCTGCACCCCCATATCCCCAGCCCTCCTGGGAAAGGATACTGCCCTTGAAGGGCAGTCCCCTTGAAAGACTGCAGGGGGACTACTGTCTGCCTTGGCTAGGGTCCCAGCAGAGATGACATGGGTTCCATGCCCGGCCCTGGGAGGACAGGAGAGCAAGAGAGCCTATCCTTTACCAAGCACCTGCAGTGCTCACTAGGCCCTGGGGTGCAGTACCCCTGGAAGAGAGGGAAGAGAGAAACGGTCATCTGTAGTCAGTTGGCCAATCCTTGAGTTCTGAGTTCACTGTCATCTAGCCACACACTGCCCATCTGGGGCTAACAACAGCAAGAGAAGAAACTCAGAAAAGAATCTGGAATTGTCCTCTGAAGCTGGGGGAGCCAGTTAAGTTTCAGGGGTCGATCAAGTCCCAGGTGAATCCTGCTCTGCGCTCAGTGCTGAGTGACCAGGCAGGTCACAGTGCCTCTCTAGAGTCAGTTCTCCCCTCACAAACTCAGAGGGTCTCCCAACTCAGAGGGTGGGTTTCCAGTCCACAGTCATGGCTGGCTGTACAGTGAGGAGGAAATCCACCAGAGAGAAACCAACAAGCCCTCATAAAGAGCCCCAGCAGCTTCTCGGTAGCCTGAGACCTGGTGTGAGCCTCTGGTGAGTAAGGACAAAGAGGAGGAATATGGCCCTTCAGAGTCCAGCAGCCACCTGAACAGGCCCAATGTCCAATTTCCCAGTGGGGACCCTGAGTGACCCCAGGCTACACAAAGACTGCTGCTGAGGAGTCCACAGAGGAAAACACCTCCAGCTGCCCTGGTCTGATAATCAGGATCACATTTGGCCAGGGGTCCCTGGAAATGTCTTCTGTACATTAGTGGCACCTTTCAACCACACCTGTCAGTCTACTCCAGGGTAAACCTGCAGCCAGAGGCAAAAAATGCTAAAAAGGTGGGAGAGGTAAGGGGAAGACAACCACCAGCCAGGCAGAACTGGGGCACCAGGCCCTTGTGGGCTCCAACAAGGCATGAGATGGCATAGCGTGTCACCTAGTAGGGGGAGACAGGAACAAAGACTCAGGAGTCAATCACCCTCAGCCAGGACCTGCCTCTGCCTCCAATTTGTCCTGGAGAGCCCCTGCCCCACAAAGGCTGCAGTGGGGACTGGTTCGGCATTGGTTCAGACTTGTGTGTGGCCCACATCTGACAGCTGGAGGTGAAAAGCAGGACACCCTTAGGAAATGACAGAGAAGAAAGAGATTGCCAGCCCCCAGTCCCCTCCCCAGGGAGCCCTCGTCTGCCAGGGAGATCAGGACATGCATGGGCCCCTCTCACCAGTGCCTCAGGTATCTTTGGTTGGGCAAGTCTGACGAGAAGCATAGGTCTATGGCAGACAAAAGACTGCCAATGAACACAAGTACCTGCCCCAGGGGGCTACCTGCCCAGGCTTACCCTGGGCTCTGGGCAAGTGAGCTGGCCTGGGAGCCCACCAATCCACAGCCACAGCCGCTGACTTCACCAATACAAAGGCTGGACTGAGGCCGACCAGGGGGAGTATGTGTCCCCTCCCAGAGCACAGCTGCAGCCCCTCCAGCTGGGAGGAGGGTCATGAAATCACCCAGTGACCTCGATCACATTGTGAAGGGAAAGGTCGTGGAGGGACACCTGTCTGAAATGGATATGGCCTGCAGTTGTACCCTAAGCTACCAGCCCTTCCCCAGATGACACTCCTTGGAGCAAGGAGAACGCAGGACTCTGACTACCCAGCCAGGTCTGCAGAGCCTGTAGGCAGGGACCACCACCCACTAAGACTCTTTCAGCTCCTGAAGAACTCTTGGCACCTCTCATTAAATGCCACCTTCTCAAAGGCCTTCTCTGATCAACATGCTAAGTGGTCACAAGCCCTGGGCCACAATTCTCTGTAGTCTGTAGGCGACCTGGCTCTGTTTGTACTTCTCAGCCTGTTACATGCATCTGGGTGCTGAATCTTCACCTGCCCAGGTACAGGAAAGCAAGAACAAGCACAGGATCACCAGGCAGACACTAGGGATTTGCTAAATGAATGAAAGAATGGAGCCAAAGTGCTCCTTCCTGACCAGGGCTCACTCCTTCTCATCTCCCACCCTGGGGCATCCTCCCGGCCCAGAGCATTCTAAAGGAAGTATCAGGGTTTTAGAAGTAAACAGAGTCTCTTCCTTCCTGGAACCCAGAGGGAAGAGGAGAGAGGAAGGGAGGGGAATAAGGAAAGAGGGAGGGAGGGATGGAGGGAGGGAGGGAGACAGAACGTGCGAGTGTGTGCATGAATATATGTACATGTGTGCGTGTGTAAGTTGGTCCTGAAACTTGAACTCAGGGCCTAGGCATTGTCCTGGAAATTTCTGGCTCAAGGCTAGCATTGTGCCACTTGAGCCACAGCTGTACTTCCAGACTTTTTCTTTTTTAATATTTTTGGGGGGCTGGTTGCGTCTCATGGACCTTCCTGCCCAGGCTGGCTTTAAACCACGATCTTCAGATCTCAACCTCCTAAGTAGTTAGCATTATAAGCGTGAGTTGTTGGTGCCTGGCTAGAACCCACTTTTTAAAGGAGAGACAGACAATAATCAAGGCAGTGTGCAAGCCAGAAAGAACTAGCCCAGTAGCTGGGCTTCACAAAGCATTACTGAAAACATAGTCACAGAGAGAAGAAAGGGGGCTGGGAGTTTTGCCTAGTGGTAGAGTCTAGCATGCACAAAGGCCCAGGGTTCAATTCCTTAGTATCACATACATAGAAAAAAAACCAGAAGTGGTGCTGTGGCTCCAGTGGTAGAGTGCTAGCCTTGAGAAAACCCAAAGACAGTGCTCTGGCCCTGAGCCCAAGCAAAAAGAGAGAGGGGAGGGGGGGAGAGGGAGAGGGAGAGGGAGGGAAGGAGAGAGGTGTCACCCAGGAGATGTGTTGAAGAAGGCCTTCAGACATCAGCCATGCCCTGGGGCACCCTGGACAGTTAAGGATGGGTGGCCAACATATGGCAGAGAGAAGGGAGGGCTTGAGGGAGGGCTGGAGGGAGGGCAGCGGGGGTGGGAGGGGAAGAGTTTGGGCCTGCCTTCCTAGAAGGATCCTCAAATCTCCCTATCTTATCCCCACTGAGCCTTAAAAGCAGGTAGGGGGAGGGGCATTCCCAAAGGCTGTCACAGTCCTCAGCCTGGCACGATGAGGGGTCCAAACACACCAGCCTGTGAGGCCCCGCTGGAGAGACAGAGGCCACAAAGGCTGCTTTCTGAGGAGACAAAGCATCAGACTGGATTCAAACAGCCCAATGAGAACGGCCAGGCTTGCTCAACAGGCACCTTCATTTACAAGCCCCAGGACAGGCCGGGATTGTTTACAAGGAGGCTTCAGCTCACAAGGAGGCTTCAGCTCGCAGTGGTGGGAGAGCTAGCTGGCCCTAGGGCAGGGCCAGCCCCCTTCCACATCTTCTCCCTGTGACCTCCTACTAGCAAGCAGCACCCTTCAGTCCTCTCAGGAATCAAGGCCCTCCTCAAACAAGGCCGCACCCCTGTGGACCCCAGTGGTCCCCGGGATCCTTGGGGGGGAAGGCTGGGGTCAAAGGATTCAGGAAGACAGGAGGAAGGAATTTAAAAGACAGCATATTTGCAGATGAAGGAATACAATGTGTAGTTCCTGAGGGGCAATTTGCTTTCTAAGCAAATACCATTGTTTAATGTATTCACATTTTATTGTTATAAAGTGATGTACAGGGGGATTAGTTACATAAGTCAAGTAATGAGTACGTTTCTTTTTGAACAATGTCACTTTTTAAAAGCAGCTGACATAGTGTTCCCTCAACATGTAGCTTACCAGCCAGGCAAATTATAGGTCGAATGGAGCCTTCTTACCTTCATTCAACTGTTCAGAAACTGCACTCCCGAGACACTGCACTAGGCTTTTGCCTACTGCTTGAAACCTGCTAAACCATGTAGGAGGAAAAGAAACTGGGGTCCAAAGCTTACCCGCCTGGCCTGGTGCCTGCCTAGAACCTAGTGGGCCCCAACAACACAGAGAATCCCTTGGCTTTGCTAGCATAAAAGAAATGCAGACTGAGTACTGTTTCTCACCCCTGCATCCATTCGTACCCTATGCTGGGGCACAGGTGGAAATGCAAGGTCCCTGGGACTGAAACAATAAACCTGGAACCATCTCTCTGTGAGTAGTTTCAAGACTTGAAAGCAAAAGTGAGATGCCTGCCCTCTAACCCAGCCTGCAATGCACACAAGACAGGGAACAGAAGAAAACCACTGCTGTTGTCTCTTGAGACAATGGTCCAGAACTCTCTCTGAAGGAAGCTTCTCCAAGAAACAGTCTCAGGCAATTAGCAAATGCAATGAACAGTGTGTGGATGGTACCCAGGGTCTGCCTCACATCCAGGTACCTGTGGTTCATGCCTGTATTCCAAACTACTTAGAGGCTGAGAACTGAAGATCACAGTTCAAAGCCAGCCCAGGCAGAAAAGTCCCAGCGAGACTTTCATTTTTGTGGGTCATTGGGCCCGAACTCTGCCTGGGCACCGTTCCTGAGCTCTTCAGCTCAAGGCTATCACCCTACCCCTGGGCCTGGGCACTGTCCCTGAACTCTTCAGCTCAAAGCTACCGCCCTTCTCTTGAACCAAGCCCCACTTCCCGTTTTCTAGTCTTAGGTCCTTTGGTGCCAGGGCTGGCTTTGAACCTTGATCTTCAGATCTCAGCCTCCTCATAAAACACAAAACAAACTTCTCAATGACCCAATAAAACACAAGAGTAGCACCTGGCATTCATATAATTTTCTTCCCCCCTCCCTCCATAGAATAGGTAAGGGTAACACTCACTTGGGGAACCATCAGATTCAGAGACCCTGTGTTAAGGATCAGTCCCTTCATAGTAAACTCACAGATCTCACTGAGGTTCGAATCTACAACTCTACACCCCAGCAAGGTGGTCAGGTAGTATCAATCACAGACGTCCCTTGCAGTTTACTGCCAGATCCAAAAACATTAAATCTACAAGAGTCATGTGAATGTCATATGGTGGCCAGTTGTAGAGCCAGGCCTGAAACTTCAGCAGTCTCATCAAATAACCCATGATCAGACAGAGCACTGCTCTCACTGGAGGTCCAGTCTGCAACATGGATCCATATGTGCAATGCAAGCCTAGGTCTAGACTCTTCTCTCCTGCACAGATCCAAAATAGGGGCAAATTCAGCCACGAAAATGAATGAACAAAGTGCCAACCCACAGGACACTACCATTCAATTCTACTTCCATCAGCAAAATCTCCTATAAAAACTTCAGGCCAGAATGTTAAGCCATCCTAGCAAAAAGCAACATTTGAGTGGCCCTATTTCAGACGTAGAAAAAGGACTGTACCCTAGAATGTACAGTACCTAGCATGTGCCGCATCTTGAGTCTATCCATAGCCCATCCAGAGAGAGACAGAGAGAGAGAGAGAAGTGCCAGGCATGGTAGTACTTACGTATAATCTCAGCAGACAGGAGACTGAGGCAGAACGAGCCAAGTCAGGGCTAGCTTAAGGATATATAGTCACAACTACGTCTCAAAAAAAAATAAAAGTAGAGTCCTAGGAGAAGGGGCATGCCCAGTGGCACCTTATTTCCCTAGCATGCCTCCAGGAACAGTTTATCATCCACACACAACTCCTAGCTCCATGGGGGCAGGGAATCCTGATTGTACCCCCAACCAAACAACAGCCTAAAACCAGGCCTGAACTCTGGAAGGTATTTGGTAAACATGAACGTAGACAATCTCCTGGTCTCTTCTGGGCACTATTGAATAGGCCCTAGTAGGCAGTAACATGATCTGAGATGGCCCAGCATGTTTCCCACAGGCTGAGATGGTCCGGCTGGCCTTCAGGTTTCTCAAGGCCAAGAACCTTCAGAAACCTCCAAGAATGTCTGGCTTAACTGAGCAAGGAAGACACTTAACAGGTGGAAAGACGTTGGGCCTGAACTCAGAAAAATACTCTAGCTCTGCCATCTGCTGCATTTCCTGAAGCTCGGTTTCCTCTGTCCTTGTCATAAGATGAGGTAAATACAAGCATCTCAATAGAAGCTGGGCACCATGGTTCAAGCCCTGTAACACTGGCTATGAGATCTTGAGACCTCATGAGATCTTGGTTCAAGGCCAGCCTGGGGTTTAAAAAGTTTGCAAGACTCAATCTCAACCAATGGCAGGCTGGGCACAGTGACATTGCCTGTCACCACAAGCTACAGGGGGAAGTACAAATAGGACTGTAGTCCAGGCCAGTCTGGGCATAAAGCATAATCCTGTCTCAAAAATAACTAATGAGGGGGTTGGGGATTTAGCTCAGTGGAAGAGCGCTTGTCTGACAAATGCAAGGCCCTAAAATGGGTCCACAGCTTTGTGCACACGCACTCAAAACCAATGCAAAAAGGGCTGATGAAGGGACTCCAGGGACCTAGTGGTAGAGCTCTTGCCTAGCATGCACAAAGCCCTCAAAACCAATGCAAAAAGAGCTGATGAAGGGACTCCAGGGACCTAGTGGTAGAGCTCTTGCCTAGCATGCACAAAGCCCTGAGTTGGATTCCTCACATACACAGAAAAAGCAAAGTGGTGCTGTGAATCAAGTGGTAGAGCACTAGCCTTGAGAAAGTCCAAGGACAGTGCCCAGGCAAAAAAGAAAAAAAGAAAGTGAGAAAGAGAAAGAAAGGAGGGGGGGCTCAAGATCACTTATGTATTGCTTAGTAAGCACAAGGCCTTGAGTTCAA
Source organism: Megascapheus bottae (assembly GCF_031878675.1). Classification (NCBI taxonomy): domain Eukaryota; kingdom Metazoa; phylum Chordata; class Mammalia; order Rodentia; family Geomyidae; genus Megascapheus; species Megascapheus bottae. The sequence continues at coordinate 24,979,477 of NC_143522.1, forward strand.
ACTTCAGTACTGCCAGAAGAAGAAAAAAAAAAAAAAAAAAGCTAGGCACTGGTGGCTCATGCACAGAACAACTCAAGATGCTGAGATCTGAAGAGCATGGTTTGAAGGTTTGGAGACAGCCTGGGCAGGAAAGTCAGTGATACTCTCATCTCCACTTAATCACAGGAAAAAGCTGAAAGTGGTACTGTGGCTCAAGTGGTACAGTGGTACCACTGAGCAAGAAGAGCTCAGGGACAGTGCCCAGGCCCAGAGTTCAAGCCCCAAGACTGGTTAAAAAAAAAAGGGGGGGGGGGAATTTGGCCTAGTGGTAAGAGTGTTTGTCTAGCATGCACGAAGACCCGGGTTCAATTCCTTGGTATCACATACATAGAAAAAAAGCTGGAAGGGCCGGGAGTTTGGCCTAGTGTAAGAGTGCTTGCCTAGCATGCATGAAGACCTGGGTTTGATTCCTCGGTACCACATACATAGAAAGAAGCCAGAAGTGGTGCTGAGGCTCAAGTGGTAGAGCTCTAGCCTTGAGAAAGTCCAAGGACAGTGCTAAGGCCCTGAGCTCAAGCCCAGGACTGGCAAAAAAAAAAAAAAAAAAAAAGAAAAGAAAAGGAAACAAAAGCTGGAAGTGGTGTGTGGCTCAAGTGGTAAGGCTCTAGCCTTGAGAAAGCCCAAGGACAGTGGTCAGGCCCTGAGTTTAGACCCCACGACTGGCCAAAAAATAAATAAATAACATATACTCACTCTTTTGGGTTTTTTTCTTTTCTTTTTTCTTTTTGTGGGTCATCGGGCTTGTACTTGGCGTGGGCACAGACGCTGAGCTCTTCAGCTCAAGGCTACTACCCTACCCTTGAGCCAAGCCCCACTTCCCATTTTCTAGGGGTTACTTGGAGATAAAGAGTCTCAGGTCCTTTTGTGCCCACACTGGCTTTGAACGTTGATCCTCAGATCTCAGCCTCCTGAGTAGCTAGGATTACAGGCATCTTTGACTCACATACCAAAGTGCCTCACAAAGCCACATGCCTCTCTTACATAGGTCTTTCTGCAGAAAAGAACAGGTAAGAGAAAATGAGCTAGAAGAAACACATAAAATACAAATGCAAATGCACAGGATTATTCAGCAGCAAAGAACTGAGTAAAATTAAACAAATACAAAAATCACATGAAATCCTCCAATATTTTCAACTCATGCTTAGCCTCTCCTACTCCATTCTGGGCACTGTGAAACAAGCAGCTGAGAGGAGAGGGGAGGCAACTACAAAGTTACTGCAAGGTGAGGGGCAGAGAAGAAGGTAGGAGGGGCAAGTAAATTCAACTAGAGCCACGTCCCTAGAAGAGGGGAAGACGCTGGAGGAACAGGAACAAACAGTTAACACAAGCTGATTCAAAGGCCCATCTGCTGCTAGCCAGAGGCCCCATGCTAACAGAACAAACATTTAAAAGGGCTGGCTCTCCTACCAGCCTAAGGTAGGTGGGGCACTTCCCAGGACATAGTTCCAACCACCCACTGATGTGACTGACAAGAACTGTTCCCTCAGAGAACATGGGCATCATTACACTGGCAGAGGGCACAGCTCAGCCTTGTAAGGAAAGTGCCTCTGGGGACAAAGTAGCAGCAGCTGGATTCCTGGGAAGATAAAGAGGGCAAGGCTGCCTTCTGTGGAGCACAGGTTTGCTCTCTGAGCAAGTCTCAAGGTCCCCAAAGTAGACTCACTGGAGAAGGAAAGGAGAAGTATGGTGCTCAGAGCTGCCCCAGACCAGGCTGGGTGAAATGGTCTCTTCCTGGTTGAGGGAATGTTTTTACAAGGTCTGACATTCAACTAAACATCTCATCCCATTCCAGTCAAGCAATTCTCCCTGGAACTGACACTACTTCAAACATTCGGAGCAGAGTTCATTTCCCAACATCCCTGGCTTTTTTCACTAGAGAATTCACAGACAATTTTCCATTTTTCAAATCAAAAGTGTTGCAGACCTAGATTCTGAACACTGAAAATGACAATGTCATTCTAAAATGTCTCTGAGGCCACTAAAATCACATGAGCACCCGACAAAACACAGCAATGGCTCAGGTCTCTTAACAGTTGCTGTGTTTGCAGCAAGTTCAGAAACGCAGCCACCAGGGGGCACTGCCCTGGAAGTAATAAGGAAACAACTGAAAAACTCTGGTGTTTTCTTTTCCTTCTTAAGCTTAAGCAACAAAACATCTAAAGCTTTGCCAATGAAAACACAAAGTGGGCACCCTGGGGTTCTAGAATGACCCTGAGACCTTCTGCCTCCTCTCTGAAACGACACTTGGGCAAAGGAAGGCAACTCGATCTTGAACTCAACAACTCTTCCTTTCAAAGAAAGGTTTCTGATTTCTCCCAGATCAACAGACACCAAGGGGTCCCCTGAGCCCCTAACCCCTTAAACGTAGAGAGATCCACAAGAAGGGCAAGCCAACATACAAGTCTGGGGTGAGGACACAGCTGTGAGTCTTGGCTAGGGCTGTTTCATAAAAGAAGTCTAGAATAAGGCATGCCAAGCTAAGGACAAGCCTCAAGCCTGGGCTACAGACACAGGGTGACATAGACAGCTATCAGTTAAAAGCATGCAAGGGATTAACTGGGCTTTCCCAAGTCTTATATACAGCAGGGGGAGCTCCAGTGCCTCGCATCAGAACTGGACTTCCAGAACATACCCAAGGGGCTTCTCCAAATTTCTTCACCCTTTCCACAAGTGTGTGCATATGCAGTATAATGTTCAATGTCCTTCTTTAATGTTCCAAAAGATCTGGTTGTAAATTCCTCCTCATTTCCTTGCGAATTCTGGGCCATAATGCACATAATGTGACTATGAAAAGCCTGCTTTCTCCTAAGAGGCCTGTCTGGGAGACAGCAGCCAAACCCACACAGAGACCAAGTGCAGAACCAGCAGCTCCTGTAGACAAACCTCTGCCCCTCTGCCTGTGAGAGTCAAGAGCCTGTGGAGCAGTGGTGTAGAAGGCCCGTAGAGAGCCATGAGGGGATCTGGGGAGTTTGCTGCCAGGCCTGCCAGTGTGCGTACCAGGGCTAAGAAAATCCAACTGATTCGGGGACACCAGGGACAAAAAAAGCAAGTGAGGCTCCTCTTCAAAAATCTACCAAGTGGAGACACTGCATAACAAAAGGTGTGCACCTGGAGTTCCCAAAAGGCTCCAGGGGCCAATTCTCAAGGCTTTCTTGGAGAGGGGGACATATTGGAGAGCTTTTCAGAAGCTAGTCAGTTGTGGAGCAAGACAAACACACCTGACCCAAGACTCGGGCACTTCTGTAATTAAGAATGAGATCTATGAAAGCCTCCAGCACAGTGAGAAAGGGCGCCCAGCCCCGGTGGAAGATCATTGTACCCCCCTATCCATTTACTGACCCAGTACTCTGCACCATTCCCAAGGGAGGTACCCCACCTCTCGGCTGATGAGTCCCCTTTCTCAGACACGTGGCCCCGAATCACCACCCTGGCCAGTTCGCAAGGCTACTGCGAGGCTCTAATGAGACAGCAAATCAACACACACAAGCCAAGTACTGCTACTCGCCTCGACTGGGCTTAACCGGGCGGCATGCAATGACAGCGTCGGGGGCTGAACACAGGCGGGGCACGTAGTAGGTGCTCCACCAACGCCGGCACCCTTCTCCACTAAAGGGAAGGAGGCAAAAGAAGAAAAAACGCCGGACCCTGGCAGAAAGCGTGGGCTCCCCACCTCCCAGGTCTCACCGCCCACCCCCAGCCGCGCTCCACCGTGCCCGGGCGGCTCGGGGAGGTCCTGGGCGGCCACGGTGCACCTGAGTGCCTCGGTCCCAGCCCGTCGCCCACACCGGCCACGGATTTCCTCGGACACTGCCCGTGGCCCCATGGTTACCTGGCTGCTCGGAAGCAGCCTCCCTGCGCCCCGCTCCTTCCCGTTTCGCTCTCCCCTCCGCGTCGCCGCAGGGGCTGCGCCGGGCGCGGGCCGGGGGTCCCCGGGTGCCGGCACCGCCGTCCTCCCCCCCTTACCTGCACAGCTCGGCGAAGGCCTGGAAATTGAGCTTCTTGATTTTCTTCTCGCTCAGCCAGTAGCCAACCCTCTTCCCTTTCAGAAAGGTCTGCATCTTCCTCCTCGGGCGGGGAGTCTGGGTCCGGAGGAAATCGCCCACAGGCCGAGAGCGGGGCCGGCGCGCGCCGCGAGCGTGCGGGAGCCTCCTCCGGTGGCGGGGACGCGGAGCGGGCTCCGGCGCGCGGTCCTGCCGGGAGGGGCGGCGAGGCGGGGCCAGGGGCGTGGTCAGGGCGGGGCGGGGCCTCGAGGGGCGGGGGCGGGCCGGGAGGAGGGCTCCGCGCCGCGCGCCACTGGCCGGGCCGCGCGAGCTGGGCCGCCCCCGCCGCCCGCAGGACCCGGCGCCCGCCTGTCCGCCGGCCGGGCCCGCGGGCTGCGCCGGGGCCTCGGGTAGGGGGCCGGGCCTCCGCGAGCACCGCCCCGCACGCCCTTCCGTCCCGCACGCCCTCCCGCGGCGGCGGCGGCGGCTGGGAAGGCGGAGACGGCAGCGCGCCGCCCGAACCCTCGTCACCTTCCCCGCCCGCCGGCACGGGGTCCCCACCCTCCAGCCACGTTCGGCCGTTCCGAGCCCGGCGCGAGTCTTCCGGGCGCGCTGGGACCCCGCGGGGCGCACGAGGCCGTCCCTTCCCCGCCCGCGGTCCTCACCCGCCTCCTCGGCGGCGTCTTCGCGCGCAGCCCCCCGCGCACACCCGGGCCCGGCGCACCCGGCCGCCGCGGGAGCCCGCCGGGCGGCCGCCAGGGGGCAGCGCTGCCGCCTCTTAAAGGCGACGCGCCGGCCCTGGTGGTTGGGCGCTCGTCTGTGGCGCGGGTGGAGCGTGTCGGGTGTCGTGTAGGTAGCCCTTCCCGTGTGGCTTGACTTGCCAGAAGGGCGGAGGGGAGCCGAGGGGAGCTCTGCCCTTGGGGGTGGAGGAGCGGCTGAGCCGCGTTCCCCGGAGCATCTCCGTAACCCCAGCGGGACTGAGTCCCCACCCACCCCCCAGGCAACCATCGCGGGCGACGGCGGTGGGTGACACCACCTCTCCTCGGTGGAGGAAGTTGAGCCAGCTCAGGCCTGAGGAGATAACCACCGACCCAGACTCGGGCCCCTTTGGCCCAGGGGGAGGAGATGGGGTTTGGAGCGGGACATCCTCCGCAAGATCCTTTCCTTTCTAAGCCAGGTGTCGCGCTGTGCGTGGCGCCAGACGCAGCATGCCTGTCTCCAGAGAGCTCCAGGCACGAGGAGACGCCCTTGTCCCTCCTCAGGCCCAAGGTTTCCGTGGCAGGGCTCAAGAAAGTTTTGCGGTGGTCTTAGGGGGATAGGGGAGATTTTGAAGGCTTGAGATACGGAGGAGGGAGAGGTCAGAAATGAAAGAACCAAGTGTTAGGAAATGACAAAGACAGTCCTTGATCAGGCTTGAGTCAAGCTCCTCGGAGTCTTTCTGCCTCGATCTTGACCTTGGGGCTCTGTCCTTGGCCCAACTCTTAGGCCAGTTTTCTAGAGAATCCTGCTGAGCCCGGAAAGTTCATCACCTAACCCATCACCTCGGATCGGATCACCCTGTAAGGCCTCCCCTCAATAAGAATCCTGTTAGTCAGCTGAGCCAGAAGCAGGAGTCCTGAGGTTTCCACTTGGTAATTTTCCATCCGCAGGCCCCCAACTCTGCTCCTTGGCTATAAATACCCACTTTCCTCTGTTTTTGTTTTTGTTTTTCCCCCCTCTAGTCAGAGGGGAGTTGAGTCTTTCTCCTACTACAGACTGCTCTTTTTCCATCTTTAACTTTCATCCTTATTTTTTTTCTTTAATGGAAAAAAATGAATAGAGCATAAAAAAGATGCCAATCCTCCTTAAAGACAAAGCTCTCCGGTGAGCCTGGGACTTTGCATTCTAGGCCACTGGAGTCTAAAAGGGAAAGGGTGACAGCATTAAAAATCAACCATAGAAACACTGTTTCTGGCGGAGATATGGCAACAACATCCCAGAGCTGATGAAGCAAATGGAGGCCAAGAAGAAAAAAGGCAGGAGGCAACACTTTCTGGTTGAAGTTAACAGAAAAACTTTTATACAAGCACTGTCTGTAAGTGCTCCAGTGTGCTTAGAGCAGGGAGCTGTGAAGCTGGGTGACTCGGGGGACTTCCAGGAGACTTCACTCTCTCAACAAAAAACAAGGAGCCTAGAGTAAGACAGAGATTCTGCTGAGCATTGGAAGCCAGAGGTAACTGAGGCTGAAGTCCCAGAAACAAGGATACAGCCATTAATTTGAAATGTGCAATGGGAATATGAAGAAAAGCGGGCAGTCTGATCTGCTGAGCTGAGGGACTTGAAACTATGGCATTGGATGTGGGAGGATGAATAGATGTCTATATTCTGGGTACTGATGGCTCATGCCTGTAATTCTAGCTACTCAGTTAAAAGCCAGCCTGAGAAGAAAAGCCCAGGCTGTGAGACTCTTCCTCTCCAGTGAAGCACCAAAAAAGCAGGAACTGTGGCTCAAGTGGTAGACTGCTAGCCCTGAGCAAAAGAGTTCAGGGACAGTGCCCAGGCTCTGAGTTCAAGCCCACCATCCACACAGGTCTAGCAGTTTTGTGAAAGCGACAGAAGCAGGGTCAGTGCACTGGTATCAGTGGAACAGGAAGAAGAGTGCAACTTCAGAAAGACTTAACTTGGGGATCTTATTGAGCTCTGGGCTCAGGCTAGCCACTGAAAAGTGATTCAGAAATCTGAATCACTGTAGAAGAAAGACATTTCGAAGGATTCATTTATTTGAGATTTCTTTTTTCTGTTACTGGGGCTTGCACTCTCATGGCTGCCACTCCACAACTTGAGCCATTCCTCCAGTCCTGTAGTGTAGTGAAGGGTTGAATGGAATCAGGGTAGACCACACAGAGGTGATATCTGGGCACAAGTGTGACCAAGGTACACAATCAACTAAGCAAACCTCTGGGGTACAGTGGAGGACCTCCTCAGACAGAGGGCTACATCAGTAAGCCATTAAGCCACTGCAGGTGGCAGCAAGTGAGTGGTGAGAGCTGTGGATGATGGGGAGAGCCGGAAAGAACAGCCTGTAAGAGGCACAGGAGAGCGCGAGCAAAATGTGTGCACATGAGGATCCGGGCCTGTACACCTGGAAGAAAATGGAGTTATCCGCAGCTGAAACAGGTAAGACTATCTTGGTACGCCCTTGGGGAGGCTCAGATTAGGAGTTCTGTCTTGGACAGGCTGGGTTTGAGACAGTTGCTAGATAACTAGTGCAAACATCAAGCATGCAGTCTGATAAAACAGGCTGTAGAGTTCAGAACTGACTCAGGCTGGAGATAAAATAGGGAGTAGTCCCAGGAAAGATGTTGCTGAGAGCCACAAGACTGGATGAGATCACAGGATGTGAGCAGAGGTAAAGGTCAAGGGTGGAGCCAAGGGGTTGCAGTAGTCAGATGTTGGGGAGGAGCAGAAGGGCCAGCAAGAGGTATGAAGAAGTGAGGCTGGGAGTTTGGCCCAGTAGAAGAGTGTTTGCCTAGCATGCACAAAGACCCAGGTTCAATTCCTCAGTACCACATATACATAGAAAAAGCTGGAAATGGTGCTGTGGCTCAAGTGGTAGAGCTCTGGCCTTGAGAAAGCCCAAGGACAGTGCTCAGGCCCTGAGTTCAAGCCCCAGGACTGGCAAAAATGAGGTATGAAGCAGTAGGAGGAAAACCAGGATACCATGTAGCCTTCAGAGTCAAGTAAGGAACTATTTGAAAAGATGGTGATCATATATACAGATAGATGCATAAGAACATGGTGTGTGTGTATGTGTGTGTGTGTAGTAGTAGTAGTAGTAGTGGTAGTAGCTAGGTGCCAATGGCACAGGCCTACAATCCTAGCTATTCAAGAAGCTAAGATCTGAGTATCTCCATTTGAAGATACATAGCAAGTTGTTTGTCTCTGGACTCTTGTACCTTGATACGCTTATGCAAGCAGAGATAGTCTGCTTATTAATAGCTGCTTTGGGGAGAGAAATTGGAAAAGAAGTTCCTTAGAATGATCATTATTCAATTTGTGTTTCTTAATCTAAAATAGTTTCACTTGTGTATGTATCTGTGGGGGGGGGGATAGAGAAAGAATGAGTCCTATGGCTTGAACTCAGGGACTGAGCACTGTACCTGAGCTTTTTTATTCAAGACTAGCATTCTACCACTTGTGCCACAGGTCTACTTCTGGCTTTTTTGGGGAGTGGGAGGGGTAGTTAATTAGACATACAAGTCTCATTGACTTTCCTTCCTAGGCCAACTTTGAAAAATGATCCTCAGATCCCAACCTACTGAGTAGCTAGGACTACAGACATAAATCACTAGTGCCTGGCAAACATTTTTTTTTTTTTTTTTGGAGGACATGGGGCTTGAACTCTGGGCCTGGGCTTTGTCCCTGAGCCCTTCAGCTAAAGGCTACTCCCCTACCTCTGGAGCCACAGCGCCACCTCTGGTTTTCTAGTGGTTAATTAGAGATAAGAGTCTCAAGGTTTTTAGTCCCTGGGCTGCTTTGAACTTCAGTCCTCAGATATCAGCCTCCTGAGTAGCTGATTACAGGCATGAGCCACCACGCCCAGCTGCATACATCATATTTTAGTAAAAATTATCTTTAATTGTACAAAGTGGTTTTAATTCTACATGTCAATTTGTTTTTGTCAGTTGTGGGACTTGAACTCTGGGCCCTAAGCTCTTCAGTTCAAGGCTAGTGCTCTACACTTGAGCCACTTCCAGTTTTCTGGTGAGTAATTGGAGATAAGAGTCTCATGGACTTTTGTACTCAGGCTGGCTTTGAACCATGATCTTTATATCTCAGCCTCCTGAGTATCTAGGATTACAGGCATGAGCCACCGCGCCTGGCTCTACGTATTTATAAGTACAATAGGTGATTTTGATCAATATCACTCTTTCCCATCATTCTCCCCCATATTACTTTTTCAATGAAAAATAGGTATAACAAGGAAAAAGACACAGCTATTAGGAAAATATGTGAAGTGTTGGCACAATTCTAAGAAACATCTACTTCCTGTTGAAAGGGCTACCTGCAGAAAGCAAACATCTGAGAGGGTTGTGTTATTTTTTCACCAAATCAGAAATGGATCCAAATAGCTTTTTTTTTTTTTTTTTTTTGCCAGTCCTGGGCGTAAGCTCAGGGCCTGAGCCCTGTCCTTGGATTTTTTTCTCTCAAGGATAGAACTCTACCACTTGAGCCTCAGCACCACTTCTGGCTTTTTCTAAGTATGTGGTACCAAGGAATCGAACCCGGGTCTTTGTGCATGCTAGGCAAGCACTCTACCACTAGGCCAAACTCCCGGCCCCCAAATACCTTTTTTTTTCATATGTATATTTTAAAAAAATAACACTTCCCTAGGCTCAGTGTATAATGCCTATAATCCCAGAGGCTCAAGCAGGAGAATCACAAGTCAGAGACCAGCCTGGGCAACACAGCAATATTCTATCTGGCTCACTTTCCCAATTAAAAATAACGTTTTCCCAATGTAATAATTGTATGCTAATCTTATGTATGTTCAACTGGATTATATAGATTATAGCTTCTTATCATTTGTTAAAATACGCATACCAAGCAGACCAATATTATATTGAAGTATGTATTATATATTTTTTAAAATAACATTTTCCTCTAGAAGCATTAGTGTTATTATACCTATAAACATCACAAGTAAGAGCATCATTTTAAACTTAATCCCTATTTGCTATTGTTTGGATGTAGTCAAAGAGTATATGCAGGACGTGGTCCACTCTGGAGGAATGTTGGGGAAGAAGAACCATTAAGAGATAGAGCCTAGTGAAAGATGATTATGTCCAGTTACTGAGAAGCTGAGATAGGATCACAATTTGGTGCAAATCTAAGCAAGAATGTTAATAAGACTTTTATCTCCAATAACCAGCAAAAAGCCAGAAGCAGAGCTATGGCTCAAGTGGTAGAGTGCCAGCTTTCCCTGCACTCAAGATCCGTGTACTTCTGTGATGAAGGAAGGCAGGAAGGTGTGCTGTCCCCATTTTACTGCACGGGAGCCCTGGTGGATGATTAGCTCAAGTCACACAGCACTGCAGTAACAGCTCAGTGTTGTGGCTGCCTGTCCTCTGGGCTTCCGGGGCATTCTAGGTTTCTTGGCAAAGGGCAGGGGTAGGTCAAGGACAGAAATCCTCTCCTCTAGATCCTCTAGTTGGCCAGAGGAAAGCAGGAATGAAGGGTTCAGACAGGCAAAGCTGTGCATGGAGTTTTGAAAGGGAGCTCAGCTGCAACTGCCCTTTGTACAGGCCAATAAACCGAGGTGGAAGGAGAAGTGTGCCAGGGCGCCCACTGCACCTGTACAGAGCCCAACGCCGCTGCAGCAGTGCCAGCTCTGCTCACGTCACTTCTGTGCCCAAAGCAAAGATGGAAACCCAGTAGACAGGCTGGATATAGGACCTGGTCTCTAGGACAGCCCCCGCTGTGCTGACCCCCTTCCCAGGCCTGAGAAAAGTCCATCTCAAAGCCATCACTTCCCTCTGTGCCTGACATTTAGTGACATTCTTTTAGTCCTCCATGGCACTTGGAAAACACAGCTAGTAACTAACTATATTAAGAAATGCCATCTACAGCCTACCCCAGCAGGCCCCATGGCCTCCCCGTGACGTCTATCCAGCCGGGTCATGGGGAAAGAGGCCCCAGGTGGCCTCCAGGATCCTCAGTTGCTTTTCCTGGCACAGTCCCACCCTCTGGGCTATGCCAGACAGGCAACTTTGGTAAGAGTTCACTTTATAAGAAATCTAGGTTTAAAAAAGAAAAGAGAGAAGCTGGGCACACAGCTGAACTCCTGAGCAGCTAGTGTTGCTGGTGTGAACTATTGGCACCCTGCTACGCTGTTGTTCTTTTGGGGTTCTTGAGACAAAGGAGATCCAACCCAAGACTCATGCGTGTCTGCTAGGCATGGGCTCTACCTCTGGAAGCATGGCTCTCGCCCTTTAGTTTGCTTGTTTTCAACATGGAGTCTCTCTAACTTTCAAGATCCTCTGCCTCCCAAGTAGTTGTCATTACAAGCATGTGCCACCATGTTCAGCTTTCTTACTTTGCTTTATATGATGAGTTGGTAATACATTTGTTAAAGGATTTGAGAGGAAATGAAACAATGAAAGAAAAATTATCCAGGGGCCTGAAGTTTGGCCTAGTGGGTGAGAGTGCTTGGTTAGCATGCACACAAAGACCGGGGTTCAATTCCTCTGCACCGTGTGTGTGTGTGTGTGTGTGTGTGTGTGTGTGTGTGTGTGTGTGTGTGTGTGTGTGTGTGTGTGTGTGTGTGTGTGTGTGTGTGTGTGTGTGTGTGTGTGTGTGTGTGTGTGTGTGTGTGTGTGTATGCCAGAAATGGTGGTAGAGCTCTAGCCTTGAGAAAGCCCAAGGACAGTGCGCAGGCCCTGAGTTCAAGGCCCAGGACTGACAGAAAAAAAAAAAGGAAAAGAAAAAGAAAAACTATCTAACTCACAGCATTTGTTTCCTTCTCCATTTTTCCCATTAAATGTGTAACAAGTTTCTAACTTTATATTGAAGCAGGATAGACAGATGAGATGGGGAAAATATATTACTTTCAAAAAATACAAAAGAGCCAGACTCAAGCTACCACCAGGAAATAGAATGAAAAAGCAGTGTCCCTCCCACTGTGGATCCTTTTTTTCCTTTTTTTCTTTTTTCTTTTTGCCAGTCCTGAGGCTTGAACTCAGGGCCTAAGCACTGTCTTTGGGCTTTCTCAAGGCTACAGCTCTATCACTTGAGCCACCGCACCACTTTTGGCTTTTTCTATGTATGTGGTACTGAGAAATCGAACCCGGGTCTTTGTGCACGCTAGGCAAGCACTCTACCACTAGACCAAACTCCCAGCCCCTATATCTCCTTTTTAATGTTAAGTAGGAGATCAGGAGATACAGGAAGCGCTATCTAAATCTTCCTTTAGTTTTGAAATTCCAGCTATATGGATGGATACAGACTAAAGAATGAGAAGACATCTGACAGCCAAGCACTGGTGGCTCATTCCTGTAATCCTAGCTACTCAGAAGGCTGAGATCTAGAATTGTGGTTCAAAGCCAGCCTAAACTGAAATGTCCGTGAGACACTTACCTCCAATTAATGACCAAAAAGAGCTCCAAATAGAGCTGTGGCTCCAGTGATAGAGCACTATCCTGGAGCAAAAAGCCTCCAGGGACAACACCCAGGCGAGTTCAAGCCATGGTTTTTACCCGGGAAGCTGAGGAAAGCCTTTATCCATCCCTTGGTGACATACCTACAATCTACATACCTATGTAGCCTCTGTGTTATAAGAGCTTTAAAACCCATTAGTTTTCATTACTAATATTCTGCCCATCAATTAGTTAGGTCATCATCTCACTTCATAAGTCTCCTGAGTTAGTATGGATTAAGCAATTTGATCATGTAAGTATTAGGGATTATTATGAATAGTGCTAGATATTTCTTTCATAAAACTTCCCTCTGACCACATCCTTAGAAATGACTCCTCCTGGGTGAATTACAGGCTCAAACTCCAACTTGCAAGTCCTTCTAGAAGATCAAAAGTGACCGTGACTTCCGGGGTGGTGGCGCTGACTCAGCGACACCTATTTCACATTCCAATTTTCTTAATGCAGAAGGAAGTACATTTTCAGTTGCAAATGACATCATGTTAAGAAGACTTAGCTGGGTACTGGTGGCTCATGCCTGTACTCCTAGCTACTCAGGAGTCCTAGATTACTTGCCCAATGTCCCTACTCACAGACTCTCTACCTTTTTTGTTTTTGTTGTTTTTGGTGGGTCGTGGGGCTTGAACTCTGGGCCTGGGCACTGTCCCTGAGCTCTTCAGCTCAAGGCCACCAAGCTACGCTTGAGCCAAGCCCTACTTCCCATTTTCTAGAGGTTAATTGGAGATAAGAGTCTCAGGTCCTTTTGTGCCAGGCTGGCTTTGAGCCTTGATCCTCAGATCTCAGCCTCCTGAGCAGCTAGGATTACAGGCATGAGCAACCATGCCCAGCTTCTCTTACCTTTTAAAGATACCTGGTTCTTTAGCCATACTCAGATACTGGCTAGAAGATTGCAGATGAACACAGAGAAGCCCTAATTTTTTTTTTTTTTTTTTTTTTTTGCCAGTCCAGGGGACTAAACTCAGAGCCTGAGTACTGTCCTTGGGCTATCCTCAAGGCTACCACTTGAACCACAGCACCATTTCCAGCTTATCTATGTATGTGGTACTAAGGAATTGAACCCCAGTCTTCATGCATGCTACGCAAGCACTCTACCACTAGGCCAAACTTCCAGCCCCAACCCCAGTTAAATTTGAATCTCAGGGCTGGGTGCATGGCCTAGTGGTAGAATGCCTGCCTAGCATACATGAAGCCCTGGGTTCAATTTCTTTGTACCATATACAAAGAAAAAGGCGGAAGCCAGTCCTGGGGCTTGAATTCAGGGCCTGGGTGCTGTCCTTGAGCTTCTTTTTTCTTAAGGCTAGTGTTCTATCACTTGAGCCAGAGCTCTACTTCCAGCTTTTTGGTGCTTGAGATCAGACTTTCCTGCCTGAGCTGGCTTTGATCCTCAGATCTAATCTCAGCCTCCCAAATAGCTAGGATTACAGGTGTGGGCCACCAGCACTGGGCTTTGTATCTTTTTGACATGACTGAAAACACAGAATCCTGGACTGTACTCCCTCATTGACAGCCCCACTCCATGCCAGGTGCAGATCTAGGCATTAGAGATACATCAGAGAAGAGAAAAGCTCTATCCTCCTAAAGATCACACAGTAGCTGCAGAAACAGGCAAACACAAAGAAATAGAAATAGGTAATGAGAGAGAAAAAAAAATCCCCCCAAATACCAAGGCCCCGTTGTATTTTTTTGTCCAATGCAACAGTGCCCCCTAGTGGACATAAATTTTCCTAGGCTCTTCACCTCATACCCACAGGCAGGAGGGAGTTGCTGCCAGGGTCATTAGACATCCTGTGTTGCACAAGACACTTGGAGGGATGGGGCCAAGGATGTTATTTTAGAATGTCCAAGTAGATCATTCATGTACGTGAAAATGCTGTTTGTAATTATTTAGGCCTGCTGGGCATTGTTGGTTCATGCCTATAATCCTAGCTATTCAGGAGGCTAAGATTTGAGGATCAAGCTTTGAAGGCATACAGATCTGAGAGGTTATAATTCCAGTTAACCATCAAAAAACTTAAAGTGGAAGTATCGCTCAATGCCAGCCTTAAACAGAAAAAGGTAAGGTAGAGCTCAAGGCCCTGAGTTCAAGCTCCAGTACATACAGACACACATGTACGTGCACACATACACACATATACAAATTATTGATACATAAGAGCTCAACTTGATTAATTTTGTAAATTGATATATCAATCACTGACTCTCTGGGAATTCAAGACGCAGGCACATTCACACAACTCTCTTAAGAGTTACTGGCTGTTGTAGAAAGTCTTGTCTCCTGTGGAATTTCAGTCAACATATTCCATCTCTATGGGTCTGCCCTGGTAACAAAACACCACTAGATATGGTGGTGCAGGCCTAGAGTCCTAGCACTTAGGAGGCTCAGTCTCCTCAGTGAGACCCTGTCATAAAGAAACTGAAGTAAATCAGAGTACTCAAGGACCCCTCTGAGAAAGGATGATGGACAGATAGATGTTTAGCCCACAGGGAACATTCAGGTTTCCACTTAGGGAATAAAAATGAGAGAGTTTTTGCAATTTGAAAACACAACAAATATCTAGAAATACAAGAAATTAAGCCTTTTTGAAAATTGTTCATGTATCTTTCAGCAATGGTGATGGAAGCCAAGGCCCTTTGTAGGACAGGCACGTGCTCCACCACTGAGCTTCACCTTTTGGTATGGTTTTCAGTGAGGACAATGGTTCGAGGCAGAAATGTTAGAATATTATATTTTATATGCGTTAAGAATCATGTAAGAGTGGCCAGGAGTTTGGCATAGTGGTAAAGTTCTTGCCTAGCATGCACGAAGAGCCAGGTTCGATTCCTTGGTACCACATACATAGAAAAAGCCAGAAATGGTGCTGTGATTCAAGTGGTAGAGCTCTAGCCTTGAGAAAGCCCAAGGACAGTGCTCAGGCCCAGAGTTCAAGCCCCAGGACTGGCAAAAAAAAAAAAAGAATCAGATGAGATTATATTTTCTAAAGCCAGCAGTGGTAGCTCATGCCTGTAATCCTAGCTATTCAGGAGGCCGTGATCTGAGGGTGGCAGTTCAAAGCCAGCCTGAGAAAGAAAGTGTGAGACTCTAATCTCCAATTAATCATTAAAAAAAAAAGTGTAGCTATAGCTCAAACAGTAGATACTAGCCTTGGCAAAAAAGCTTGTGGACACTGCCCAGGCCTTGAGTTCAAGCCTAGTATCAGCACCATTCATGCAGCAATCCTCGGATATCCCGGATAATTTAGGATTACCAGCATAAGCCACTGGCACTCAGCTTAAGAGTACTTCTTTTTTTAATCTTGCCCTGGCATTTTTTTTTTGCCAGTCTTGGGGCTTGAACTCAGGGCCGACGCACTGTCTCTGAGCTTCTTTTGCTCAAGGCTAGCACTCTACCACTTGAGCCACAGCATCACAGCTGGCTTTTTCTGTTTATGTGGTACTGAGGAATTGAAAGTAGGACTTCATTCACGCTAGACAAGCACTCTACCACTAAGCCACACTCCCACCTCAAGCCCTGGAATTCTTTATGAATTAACTAGAGCACAGGAAGCCTCATACTGGGGTAGAAGACAAAAGAAGATGAGAGTTCAAGATAATGATTTGGAACAGCAAAGCGCTCTGTGATGCCAACTTCTGACTTCGATGCTTGTGGTGTGGACAGGTCTTTCTCTAAATCTGGAATACCCCCCACACACACCTTGTACAGTGGGTCAGTGATCGTGCCTCCTTTTGATACTGTTGTGGAGACTAAAAGATCATGCTTTTGTCCCTCCATCTCCAAGGACTTCACTTTAACCAATCACAGACAGAAAATATTAAAAAACAACAGTATGACAATAAAAATTACACAGATACAAAACATGATATAACAACGGCCTAATATTGGCATCATATTAGTAACCCAGCCATGATTTAAAGTTTGGGGAGACCCCATAGCTTATAGGCAAATATTACATCAGCAGAGACTGGAGCAGGTGAGGACTTTGCTATTCTCAGGGCTTCTGAAAACAACCCTTGGGGATACATCCTGAGGTGTGCGGGGCTTGCAGAGACTCTATCCCAAAGCCTGGCCTGTGATGTCATATGAGTACACAGAGTGAATATCAGTAGTGTTACAGTTGTAGCTGAAGATGACGTGAGAAGGAGTCAGTGCTCTCTGAGAACAGACCAGGCTCTGTGGCTCAGGCCTGTAACCCTAGCTAGCTATTTGGGAGGTGAAAATTGGGGAACTATGGTTCAAGGCCTACCTGGCCACTGCCACTCCTTCCCTCTCACCAAAGAAAAGACATTTTTGAGGCTGCATTCCAACCAATGGCTAAGTGCAGTTGGATATGTCATTCAAGTGACAAAGAGCAGAATGAAGAAGAGGATCATAGTTCCAGGTAGCCTGGATCTTATTTGGAAATAAGCAACATAAAACAAGGCTGTAAGGGTGGCTTATATGGTAGTGTACCTGCCTAGCAAATGTGAAACCCTGAATTCAATCCCCAGTACTGAAAATAAAAAAGCAAGCTGGGCATGGTGGCTCATGCCTGTAATCCAACCTATTCAAGAGGCAGAGGTCTAAGCCAGGGCCTAGTGGCTCATGCCTGTAATCCTGGCTACTTAGGAGGCTGAGATCTGAGGACTGTGGTTCAAAGCCCCCTTGGGCACTAAAGCACCACTAAAGCTGCAAGCTCAAGCTGCAAGACTCTAATCTCCAGTTAACTACTAGAAAAAAGGAAGTGAGGCTGTAGCTCCAGGGGTAGGGCGGTAGCTTTGAGCTAAGGAGTTCAGAGACAAAGCCCAGGCCCAGAGGCAGAGTGTTAGCCTTGGGCTGAAGAGCTCTGAGGCAGCCCCCAGGCCTAGAGTTCAAGCCCCAGAACCAACTTGGGGAGAAAAAAGAGGCTGAGATCTGAAAATCACATTTTGAAGCTGGCCCAAGTGGATAAGTCTGAGAGACTCTTGCCTCCAATAAACTACTCAAAAAAGCCAGAAGTAGCGCTGTGGCTCAAGTGGTAGAGTACTAGCTTTGAGCAAAAGGGACTCAGGGACAGTGCCCACGCCCAGAGTTCATGCCTCAGGACTGGAAAGAAACGAAACACAAAAGCATCTGTAATTCTCAAAAGGCTGAAGTCTGAGAGTCACAGACCGCAGTCAACCCTGGCAGAAAGGTCTTTAAAAACTCTTAACTCCAGTTAATCAGCAAAACCCCCAAACAGAAGGTGTCACTCAAATGGTAGAATACTAGCCTTGAGTGAAAAGTCCCTGAGTTCAAGCCCCAGTGCTGATATTAAGCTACCTCTTGTCAGGTCCTCTAGGAGGAGCAGGAGTACTGAGTTAGTAGGCTCTTCTTTTTTCAATAGCTTTCAGTCCTAGCTAGGGCTTAGGAAAGGCCATTTCCTCCAGGAAGTCAGGGTACCCTGCACCTACAAGGAAACTACAGGGAAGTCAGGCTGTAGTTAAATTGCTGGTGGTGGGTAGGGGAAAGGCCAAGGCTCTGGTCTCTTCCTCTTAGCTGGGGCCATGGAAAAGGGCACAGCTGGCACCTAGGAAGGGGACATGCCAGAGAATCTGGTGAAACTTGTGAGTCAAAGCCTTGGTGAGACTTCTATGGGATTGGGGATGGGGGGGGGGGGGCGGGTAGAGATTGAGCATACAGGCCTAGCTGGAGAGAGTAGGAACACATTTCTCCCTGTGAGGGAAGAGTCAGACTTCCTGGGGGGACAGAGTAAAGACTGGAAAAAAATCCTGTGTAGAATGTGTACTGGAAACACTGGGATTCATAGTTTGAAAAGATATACAAATAGAGTAGTGGATGTAGGTATACATGCATGCATGAGTATAAATGTGTGCGCATGCACACGCACACACACACACACACACATACACACACACACACACACACACACCATTCCTAGCTCTGGCTGTTGGTAGCCTACAAGCAACCACAACCATAGTAATATGCATGCCTGGTGCTCATATCTTCATTTCTAATCACCATCCTTCACTTATGAAATGAATTCATTTTCAAAATAGCTGCTCCCAAACATAGGGCAGGAAAGTTACAAGTTGAATCTACAACCTCTTATGCAAACACAAGGGAGTGCTTAGAACCCAAAATGATCTGGAGATGCCAAATTGACATGGAAGTCAGATAGGTCAACTCCCAATAGTCAAAGCCCAGGCCACACAGGTATTGTCCATAGCACGGATCTGGGAGCTGTCCTAACATTCTCTACCTCTCCATCTCCCACTCTCTGGGGCTTGAACTCTGGGCCTGGGCATTGTCCCTGAGCTCTTCAGCTCAAGGCTACCGTCCTACCTCTTGACCCCCAGTCCCACTTTCAGTTTTCTGGTGGTTAATTGGAGATAAAGAGTCTCACGGGGCAAGGTAAGGGCGGCTGCCGCCTCTGCAAGACTCGATTTCAGGACCCCTCAATCCTTCCCCATCCGAGACCGGAGGATACTAATTTGACACCTACAACGGTCGAACATGCCCAGACTCGACTTAGAGGCCTCCCCAGATGTTTTATTTCTTTCTCTTGGGTTGGCGGGCAGCGGAGGAGGATTGGGGTAGGGGGAAAGGCTAAGAAGCCGAACACTAAGGTGAAGAAACCCATAGCCAAAAAAGCTGGTGCCGATGGCAAGGTGAAGAAGAAGGCTACCGCCAAAGCTAAAGAAAGCGGTCCCCCACTGCAGCCGAAACCCGGTACCGGTCCAAGGAATTGGCAGATACTCCCGGTCTGCTATGTATTCCAGAAAAGCCATGTACAAGAGGAAATATTCAGCTGCAAAGTCCAAGGTTGAAAAGAAAAAGAGGGAAAACGGTTCTTGTGACTGTCACAAAACCAGTTGGTGGTGACAAGAACGGTGGTACCCGGGTGGTTAAGCTCTGGAAAATGCCTAGATCCTACCCCACTGAAGAGGTGCCTCGGAAGCTGCTGAGCCATGGCAAGAAGCCCTTCAGCCAGCATGTGTGGAGGCTCCGGGCCAGCATCACTCCAGGGACCGTCCTCTCATCCTCACTGGGCGCCACAGAGGCAAGAGAGTGGTTTTCTTGAGGCAGCTGGGCAGTGGCTTACTACTTGTGACTGGACCTCTGCCCCTCCATCGTGTTCCTCTACGTAGAACACATCAGAAATTTGTTATTGCCACCTCCACAAAAATTGATATCAGCGGGGTGAAAATCCCCAAACACCTCACTGACCAGTACTGTAAGAAGAAGCAGCTGCAGAAGCCCAGACACCAGGAGGGCGAGATCTTTGATACAGAGCAGTGCAAGGTCGATCAGAAAGCTGTGCACTCACAAATTCTACCCAAAACCAAAGCTATTCCTCAGCTCCAAGGCTACGTGAGATCTCTTTTTGCTCTCACAAACGGAATTTATCCTCACAAAATAGTGTTCTAAACCAACAAAAGCCTAATTAAATCATTTATACATTTAAAAAAAAAAGAGTCTCACGGACTTTAGTGCCCGGGCTGGCTTTGAACTGTGATCCTCAGATCTCAACCTTCTGAGTAGCTAGGTATGAGCCATTGCACCTGCTTTCTCTTTTCCAAGTGGCTTACTGAGTTTTAGACACAATATAGATTTGGCTGCTATGATAAAAACCCACACATTGGAAATCTTTAAACAAATACAAGTGTAATTCTCTTGCACTTTAAGTCTGAGCTGGCATATCAACTTAACTCATGAGAAATCCAGCCTCCTCTGCTTTTGTATCTCAACACTCATTTTCGATTTCACAGGCCAATATGGCTACTCTCTCCTTACTAGCACATCCTGTTCCAGCCAGAAGGGCAGAACAAAGAAAAGATGAGACTATGTGCCTTCTCTTTAAGTAGGGGCCACATCTGCCAGGGAGGCTGGGGGCCAGGGGAATAGACATGGGAGAATGTAATATTTGACAAAGCACTGGCTGGGCATGGTAGGTCAGGCCTGTAATCCCAGCATTCCAGCTACTCAGAAGGCTGAGTTCTTTTTTTTTTTTTTTTTTTTTTGCCAGTCCTACGGACTGAACTCAGGGCCTGATCACTTTCCTTAGGCTTTCCTCAAGGCTAATGCTCTACCACTTAAGCCACAGCACTTCTTCCAGAGTGTTATGTATGCGATACTGAGGAATACAAACCTGGTCTTCATGCATGCAATCGAGCACTCTTATCAGTAGGCCAAACTACCAGTCCTTCAGAAGGTTGAGTTCTGATGATCACTATTCAAAGCCAACTGAGTCAGAAAGAGTCTGAGACTCTTATCTCTAATTAACCACCAGAAAATCTGAAGTGGAGCTGTGATTTCAAGTGGTAGAATGCTAGCCTTGAGCAAAAGAGCTCAGGGACAGCACCCAGGCCCTGAGTTCAAGTCCCAGGAGAAACCAAAAAAAAACAAAAAAACAAAACGAAAACAAACAACAACAAAAAAAACTCAGGCCAGAAATTTAGCCTACTGGTAGAGTGCTTGCCTAGCATACATGAAGACCCAGGTTTGATTCCTCAGTACCACATACATAGAAAAACCAGAAGTGGTGCTGTGGCTCAAGTGTACTGCTCTAGCCTTGAGAAAGCCCAAGGGCAATGCTCAGGCCCTGAGCTAAAAGCCCAGGACTGGCAAAAAAAAAAAAAACAAAAAACAAAACTATATACCTAGCTAAAAATCATTTTATCATATGCCAAAGGGGTAACATGAATCTATTTGAAACTAGCCTTTCATTGGTGCAATGGGTGACGTGGCTTTGCTTTTATTGAAGAGAGTTGGTGCTTTCAGGGGCAGGGTAGTCCACATCTGTAATCCTAGCTACTCAGGAGGCTGAGACCTGGAGAATCACAGTTTGAGGTCAGCCCAGCGAGGAAAGTCCATAAAGCTCTTATCTCCAATTAACCAGCAAAAAGCTGGACTGGAAGTATAACTTAACTGGTAGAGCACTAGCCTTGAGCAAGAAAGCAGAGCAAGAGAGTGATATCCTAAGTTTAACCCACAGTTCCAGCACATGCATACATGTGTGCAAGCATGCACGCGTGCACACACACACACACACACACACACACACACACTCAGATTGATTCTTTTGCATATGACTATCAATACAGACATGGGCAAAGAGGACACTAACAGACCTGGCATTTTGCACAGATGTGGCTTTTAGTCTTAACAATGACTCAAAAAAGGAGTTGAGAGAAAAAAAATGAGGCTTAGAGAGCTGGTGACTTGTTCCTCATGAGCCATAAGCCATGGAGCTAGAATGGGAAGCTAGAGCCCTCAGACCCCCAAGTTCAGGTTCATTTCCTAGCCCTACAGTTGAGCTTGCTCCTCCTCTACTGAAAGAGACAGTCACACCCCACCCTCCCTCTCTGGGAACACACTGTCATAACTCTAGCTCCCCACTTTCTTCTCCCTGAGTCAGGTCTATCTTTGGGTGACATCTTCCTTTAGCAATGTCAATGCCATCCTCAGGGACACGCCTTGATGCTCAGACATGCACACAGTCACTACATCTCCACCCTGATCTCAGGATTAGAATGCACTTCATGGTCCCTCAGTCACCCTGAGGCTCATAAATGAGACACTATGGGTGTTTCCCTTGGGAAACTCCCAGTGCCATAAAGATTTGAGAATGATAACTCAGATGTACCAAAATCCCCAAGACAGAGGTATGCTTGGGTCCCACTGGGACACCCAAGATGTAGAGGCAGGATAGGCTTCAGAGAAAAAGAGACCCTTGGTCTAGGACTCTCCTGTAACTATAGTGTGCGCGTGCGTGTGTGTGTGTGTGTGTGTGTTTGTGTACAGGGAGAATGTCCATGATCTTTATCAGTTCTCCAGCCAATGAACAACTATTGGGGTAGTAACTCTGGTTGAGGCATTGCCAAGGCTGCGGAGGCCAGCGTGTGGGGATACGGTGGGAATAAGGTAGATAGGAAGAGCTGGCAGGACAGCCTGGAGATGCCAGGAGGACAAGGGCCTTTGCTCAGAGCCAGCCCTGCTGAGGAGTGTGGACTTCAGTCCTGAGAGTCATAGGCAGTTATTACATAGGTGGGCCTGCTTCACACATGACCTCTATCATGTAAGCTCAGGACTCTGGACTGCTTCGCAACACCCTTCATCACCTGAGAAACACAGTGAGCTTCCTTTGAATATCATGGACAGCTTCACCAGATCTATTTGGGTTTCAAAGCACCAGTAGGAGTTTGCCCAGCATGTGTTTCAATCAGGTATTACAGAAGTCATTTTAAACCCAAGGCATGCTGGGAAATGTCCAACGTCAGCTCTTACGGAAGAATCTCTGGGAAAAGAATCCCTGGTCAGTAGTAGTTGCCAGTTTCTGTGGTGCAAACACAACCCCCGTGGCCTTTCTCCAGGGTGAAGCCCTAGAGATAGATACACAGGGGTGCCTCTCCAGCATGACACATCTCCCACCACAGTCTCCAGAGGATGGATGAGGGCTCCCCTCAGTTTCCCAGCTCCTTGAAAATGTATGGGGTGGACCTTCCCCCAAGCCCTGGAAGCCTTCTGGACGTCACTTGTCAGATATGCCTCGCTTTCTGTCTCTATGCATTCATGAAGAATTCACAGATTTTTTTTTTTTTGGTCACTCCTAGGAAAAAGGAAGATTTCTCTCTCCCCCTCCTTCTCCCTTTCCCTCCCCCTTCTGTCTTTTTGTCAGTCCTGGGGCTGAAACTCAGAGCCTGGGCACTGTCCTTGGGTTTTCTCAAGGCTAGTGCTATACCACTTGAGCCGCAGCACCACTCTGGCTTTTTCTGTGTATGTGGTACCAAGGAAGTAAACCCAGGGCTTTATGCATGCAAGGCAATGCATTAGGCCACACTCCTGCCCCCTCTCTCTTTTCTGTTTGTGCTAGTACTAGGGCTTGACCTCAGGGCTGTGCTCATGCTCATTTTTTGCACAGGCTGGAGCTCTACCATTTGAGCGACACATCCACTTCTGTTTGAGTGACTTAGACCTGGGATCCTTGGATCTCAGCTTCCTGAGTAGCTAGGATTACCGGTGTGAGTTAAAAGCACTGGCAAGAAGGCAATGTATGTCTCCTAACTTGAATGGTGGGTAGGGAGCTTATTTGCTTTTTCAGTATACTTTTTAACTGTTACTGAATCCGGCACTCCGTGTGCGTGCGTGTGTGTGTGTGTGTGCGTGTGTGTGTGTACATGTACACATGTATGCATGTGCATAGGTCGTGGGGCTTGAACTCAGGGTCTGGGTGCTACCTCTGAGCTTTTGTACTCAAAGCTAGTACTCTACCATTTGAACCACAGCTCCGATTTTGGCTTTTTTGGTAGTTAGTTAGAGACAAGGTCTCACAGGCTTTTCTGCCCAAGCTTGCTTCAAACCAAGATCCTCAGATCTCAGCCTCCTACATAGCTAGGATTATAGGCATAAGCCACCAGGGCCCTGCAAGAGTCTAGAACGTGTGACGATTTTGTCATTGTTCCAGTACCGGGACCATGAGCTCTCACCGGAGAGCATCTTTAGACTTCTTGTTCTTCACCAACACGCTATTATTTAAGCCACTCCTTCAATTTTTTGCTGGTCGATTGGATATAGGGTCTCAAAGACATCTGTGCCTAGGCTGGCTTCTGAAATCCTTCAGATCTCAGCCTCTTGAGTAGCAAGGATGACAGGTCTGAGCCACCAGTGTCCAGTTCCTCTTGATACTTGTTAAAAATGATATACTTTCCCTCTCATTATTTATCCTGCTTCAACACAATGACTTAAGCCTCACTTATTTTTACTTTTGTTCATATTGTGTGTGTGTGTGTGTGTGTGTGTGTGTGTGTGTGTGTACTGGTACTGGGGTTTGAACCCACAGCCTGAGCAAATGTCTCTGAGCGTTTCTGTTTGTTCAGGGTTGACACTGTACCACTTTTTTTTTTTTTTTTTTTTTTTTTGTGGGTCATGGGACTTGAATTCTGCCTTGGGCACTGTCCTTGAGCTCTTTAACTCAAGGCTACTACCCTACCCCTGGGCCTGGGCGTTGTCCCTGTGCACTTCAGCCCAAAGCTACGACCCTACCCTTGAGCCCAGCCCCACTTCTTTGTTTTCTAAGAGTTAATTGGAGATAAGAGTCTCAAGTCCTTTGTGTCTGGGCTGACTTTGAACCTTGATTGTCAGATCTCAGCCTCCAGAGTAGCTAGGATTACGAGGTGAGCCACCACACCTGGCCCATTGTTCCACTTCAGTCTTTTTGGTGATTAAATGGAGATAAAGTCTCGTTGACTTTCCTACCCAGGCTGGCTTCAATCTATAATATTCAAATTTCAGCCTCTGGAGTAGCTAGGGTTACAGGCGTGAGCCACTTGAGCTTAGTTTGTTGTTTTGAAAGGATCTTGCCAGTGCCTTGGGAAGGCCTTCCAACATGTAATCCTGAGTGCTGGGATCACAGGCGTGTGGCCTCACCAAAGAAACTACCCAAAAAGATCTCAGGAAAGGCCTTTTAAAGAGTGGCAGATCTAAATGCCGCCCAGTGTTAGAGTGTGAGTTAGGCCACCGGGTGTGGTTAAGGAAAAGCCATAGGGAATTGAAAACAACACGGGAAGGCTAAAGGCCAGAAGAACCAGGTATTTGGAGACCTACTGCATTTACAGCAGATCACTAAGCATTTATAGAGCACCAAGTATTTACAGGAATGTAACCCCTAATTGCTAAGGCTGCACGGCTTTTTCTCTTTTTCTGGGAACTGAGCCTTCTTCCTTCCTGCGCCTCCCCCACATGGTTGCCATAGGAACAACCTTGTTCCTATCACTGGACCACACCCTGGCCATAGTTGATTGGCTTAGAGGTAAACACCTCACTGAGACTGGACCAATCAGAGTGTCTTCCCCTGGAGATTGAGATTGAGGCTCTCAGTACAGGGCTGGACAAGTTACTTGTCCTCTGGGCAGATGCTAGCAGCCAGAATTTCAGCCTATGGAATGGGAAGCAGTGAAAGACACTTACAGAGTTGTTAACAAGTCAGACACAGGATAAGAGAAAGCATGTGAGAGCCTGGTTATTGGGCGTCCTAGATGTGGCTGCACCTCTGCCCAAGGGCTCTTCCAAACAAAGCCCTCTTTTTACTTAAACTCCATTCAGTGGGGTTTTCAACAAGTTCTAATTAATACTTTGCTAAGGCTCAGGCTTTGCAGATGCATGGTCTCTGCCCCTGAAGGTCATAAACCAGTGTGAGACACAGGCATACACACTAAACATTAACTACAGAGAGATGAGTGCTACAATAAAAGTTAGTTCAAAGGAAGGAGATTATGAAGCAATAAATGAAGATTAACAGATGGAAAGGGATTTTGAAAGAAAATTATACTGTGTGGCTGTCTTGTACTTATACTCATGAAGTCAACTGCATTTCTACTTTTGTTTAATCAGGAACACGCTTACCTTACATTCACAATGATGCTGTTTTATAAGGCAGTGCTGGCCTGGTATCTGGTGATGGGTAAGTTATCCAAGGTTTCCATGCTTGAATTTACTAAGTCGTGTTTGGTGAGCGAAAAGACAAATGGCCTTCCAATTTCTCACTCAGGTAGCCTTTACTGCCCCATGACCACCTTTTCCCTTTTTGGCCCTGTCAATCTCTTATTGACTCCATGAAATGAAAAAAAAAAAAACAAACCCAGCTGACTTGTTAAGATAAAATATTGCTGGTGAACCATTGCAGGAGAAGTTTGCTAATTGACAACTCATTCCTGTGTTAGTCACATGATAGTAACAATAAAACTACTGCTTAAACAATCTTCACAATCATCCTGTCCAAGGATGCTTCAAAGTGTTCAAATGTCTTATGAAAGTGTATGCCATCGTTCAGGGGCCCTTGACTTAGGGAGCGAACAGTGCTTCATGTCAAGCTGATCTACATTCAAACCCCACTACTGATTGTTTCTGGAGATAGGTGTTGTTTAAAACTCTGTAACACAGAAGTTATTTCCTCATAAAGAACAGCTGTGGCCCATGTGCGCTGATAAAGAGGCTCATGCCTAATATAACCCTAGATACCAGGAGGCTGAGATCTTAGTGAGGATCACAGCTCAAAGCCAGCTGGACCGGAAAGTATGTGAGACTCATCTCCAATGAATGACCAGAAAGCCAGAAGTGTAGGTACATACAGCTCAAGTGGTAGAGCACTAGCTTTGACCAAAAAAGCTAAGGGACAGCACCTAGGCCCTGAGTTCAAGCTCCAGTGTAGGCACACAAAAAAGGAAGGGGCCCGGACTTTGGTCTAGTGGTAGAGTGCTTGCCTAACGTGCACAAACACCTGGGTCCAATTCCTGGGTACCAAATACATAGAAAAGGCTAGAAGTGGTGCTATGGCTCAAGTGGTAGAGTGCTAGCCTCGAGAAAGCCCAAGGACAGTGCTTAGGCCCGGAAGTCAAGCCCCAGGACTAGCAAAAACAGAAAAAGAAAAGAACAGCACCAAATTTGGAGGCATAACCCTAAGTGCATGCAATCCACAGCCATTAGAGTCTTGTGCTTTCTGGAGCCTTTGCTCCCTGCACTGTGCTAACACATGAATTCGTAGCAAATGCTGCTGCAATGATTGGCCTTCCTGTCCAACTTTATCTCCACAAACTGACTGCAACTTCATGTGTTCTCCAGCAATACCACTCCCATATGATGAATCTTAGAAATCCCAGCATACCTATAAAACATGTTTTCTTGACTGCTGTTTATCTGCTACAATGGCGCTACCCTGTGGCAACATCATGAATAGCATATAATCCAGAGTCCAGTTAGTTTGTTTGAAGCGTTTTTTTCTTTTTTTCCATATTGGGAATCCAAGCCAGGGCCCTATGTTTGATATGCAAACACTCTACTATTGAACTACACTTTGGGCTTCACTAGTTTCAAAATTAAGGGTTTCTGAATTGATTTTGGGGTATATGTGCTGGTATGGGGGTTTGAACTCCTGACTGCAAGCTCTTGTTTAACTTTTTCTTTTTTTTCTTTTGCCAGTCCTGGGGTTTGAACTCGGCCTGGGCACTGTCCTTGGACACATTTTGCTCAAGGCTAACACTCTGCAACTTGAGCCACAGAGTCACTTCCAGCTTTTTCTATGCTTATGGGTACCAAGGAATCAAACCCAGGGCTTTTGTGCATGCAAGGCAAGTATTCTACCACTAGGCTACACTCCCAGCCCTTGTTTAATTTTTACCATAATTCAACTGTCAGGAGATATTTTAGAGACAAGTGAATTAAAATATAAATTGAATTTTAGTCATGGGGCTTGTACTCTAGGCCTGGGCACTGTCCCTGAGCTCTGCAGCTCAAGGCTACTGCCCTACGACTTGAGCCACAGCCCCATTTCCCACTTTCTAGAGATTAATTGGAGACAAGAGTGTCATGTTCTTTAGTGCCTGGGCTGGCTTTGAACAGCCTCCCAAGTGGCTAGGATTACAGGCATGAGTCCCTGCACCTGGTCTATTGACAATTTTGTTAGGTGTTGATACTAACATTGTAAGGAAGTGTTTCTGGGTACTGGTGGCTCACACCTATAATCCTAGCTACTCAGGAGACTGAGCTCTAAGGATCACAGTTCAAAGCCAGCCTGGGGAGAAAAGTCTCCATGAGACTTTTATCTCCAATTAACCTCTCAAAAACCCCATCATATTATTGGTAGACTCCATTTTCAATCTTTGCTTTGGGGTAAGTGGTGTGATTTCTAGTGACCTGTCTGCTTGGCCTTAGTGTGTCAGTACTTTCAAAACATACAGCATTTGAACATATGAGATACACAAATACAGCTATTCCTAAAAGCTTAAATCCTGAGGCCAGGAGTGTGGCCTAGCGGTAGAGTTCTTGCCTAGTGTGCACGAAGCCCTGGGTTCAATTCCTTGGTACCAGATACACAGAAAAAGCCAGAAGTGGTGCTGTGACTTAAGTAGTAAAGCACTATCCTGGAAAAAGCCTAAGGACAGCAGTGCTCAGGCCCTGAGTTCAAGCCCCAGGTCTGGCAATAAGTAAATAAACAAAGTGTTTGGGGGCAAGGAAGAGGAGGAGGTTGTGTACATGGTCTAGATGATGGATGACGGTTGAGGAAGCAGTCCCTGCCCAGAGGCAGACCATGCTTCATGGAACCTGGTGCAGGAGATGGCTGTACCACATGACTGAAAACAGACCATGGCCCCAAAGTAATCAGCTCTACCTTTTAGACCCTCTACTTGTGATCTGACTTTGCAGATGTGGTAAAGCTAAGGACTTGGAGTGGAAGCAATGGTGCTGGGTCATCCAGGTAGGCCTGGTTATCCAGGCCTATTTAAATCACCAGGAAGTCCTCACAGTGAGGCTGAAGGGTTTTTGGCACTGAGCTTTAGCTAAAGCCAGGTGAAAATGGAGCAGAGAGAACTGAAGGTGGAGAGCTCAAGGATTAGGTTGATGTAACCACAAAAAAAAAAAGCAAGAGGCAGATTCTACCTTGGAAACTCCAGAGGGAACACACCCCTATGGTACTTTGATTTTGGAGCAATGAAACTGATTTTGGACTTCTGGCCTCAGAACTATGAGAGCATACATTTCTGCTGGGATGAGCCTGTGTTTGTGTTTCCTTGTTTACAATGGCTATAGGGAACTAACAGGATGAGGCTGAAGTTAGGGGTAAGGTATCCTGAAGCGCCCAGAGTCCCACTTGGTCATGTGTGGCCCCACTCCACTGGGAAAATTGCCTACTCTCTGGGAAAATTAGAATTTGAACCTGAGGGACTGACTCAGGTTCTGACTCAGGTATACCCAGATGGGGAGGAGCAGATAAGGCTCCTACTGGAGGGTCTGTATCCCATTCCAGGGAACCTATTACTTCTGCTTCTGTCTTTAGACTATAAAGCTCATTCCTGGCAGAGACTGTACAGCCTTGGGGAAAAAAGACCCCCAGCTACTGAAATTTGAAGTTCCAGCAACTAAAAAGTTGGCCTACCATCTTATCATTTTATGGTAAAGCCCGTTCTAGTTTTCCAGCTCCACTCATAAAGATACTGTAATCACTTAGCGCCCTGCTGTCAGGTGATGATAGACACCCACTGCACTTCACAGACTCACTTGAAAAGAGCTTCCAACATGGAAGAGAGAACAAAACAACAATAACAAGCCACTTTGATACAGAGCTACCCAGCAATGGGGCAGAACAGGGCCCATGGACTTCTGCTGCTCTGTGACCTTACCTTTGGGACAGATGGATGTGTTCTGAGAAAGTAGGATGATGTAGGAAATGGAAGAAAACTGAAATAGAAACAAAAGAATTAAACAAAAATACTGGAATACAGATACTAAGAGAGATAATAAAAGATAATCGACCATCGGGACTGCTGGCATTCCCAGTTATATGTTTAGTCCATTTCATACGATTTTCTCACAGTGTGACCCAAGTGAGAACTATGGTTCTGCTCTTAAATCTCGAGAGGAGAGGCGCCTGTGGCTGCCCAGCCAGTTATCAGCAGGAGAGCAGAACCTTTCGGAGCCTGGTCATTAAAAGCACACAGCTTGGTGTGGGTGGCTCCCACCTACAATCCTAACTACTCAGGAGGCTGAGATCTGAGAATCGTGATTTGAAGCAGCCTAGGCAGAAAAATGAGACTCTCACTATTAAAAAACAGGAAGTGTGGAGGTAGGGTGGGAAATGGGGACCAAGACATGAGAAAGGGTATCAATGTATGTGAAGTAATGCACCTTCTGTCTGGTGAATATAAATGTAACCCTGCTATTAATTACAATAAAAATATATGAAAAAACCCCAGGAAGTGAGCTGGTGGCTCATGCTTATAATCTTAACTACTTAGGAGGCTAAAACCTGAGAATTATAGTTCAAAACAAGCCAGGGGAGAAAAGTCCATGAGACTATTCTCTCTCACCACCAGAAAGACCAGAAGTGGAGCTGTGGCTCACTTAGTAGAATGCTAATCTTGAGCAAAAGAGCTCAGGGACAGCACCCAGGCCCTGAATTCAAGCCCCAATACTGGCACAATAACACACACACAAAAAAGCATGTAGCTTCTGCCTGGCTCTTCTCCTCCATATCCCGCTATGATGTGATGAAGCCCAGACTCCATGAAGTCTTGAAAGACAAAATTCTGTGTGCTATCAGACACTTTCCAAGCTGTCCTAGCCAGCAGTAGCAATGACTGTCACAGGATTCCAGAATCTTCTAGCTGAGCCCTTAGACATCAAGCTACAGATAAGCCCCATCTCAAATCCTGACCCAAAGAAACCATGAAAGATCATGAATGATTATTAATATTTTTGGGTTAGCCAGGTAGTGAGACAAACTACAATTATGGCTACAAGTGTAACTGAAGTAGTACAGCGAGGAGGTCCTGAATTTAAATTCCAGTTCCAAAAAGAAAAAAGAAAAACAATATAACTACAAAATAAGAATGGCAAAGTGATTCAGGTACTAGTGGTTCATGACTGTAATCCTAGCTACCCAGAAGGCTGAGATCTAAGGATGGCAATTTGAAGCAATCCTGAGTAGAAAAGTCTGTGAGAATCTTCAATAAACTACTCAGAAAAAGCTGGAAGTGGTACTGTGGCTCAAGTGGCAGAGCCTTAGTCTTGAGAAAGGCCAAGAAGAGTGATTAGGCTCTTAAGTTCAAGCCCCAGAACCAGAAAAAAAAAAACTGGCAATGTAACAACTATAATAAAAATATAATAATCAGACAAAAATGAAAAACAGGCAAAGTAGCTACCAGTGGCTAACACTTGTAATCCTAGCTACTCAGAAGGCTGAGATCGGAGAATCCTGGTTCAAAGCCAGGACCAGTACAAAAACAAACAAAACAACACACACACACACACACACACACACACACACACACACACACACACACACTGCAGGAAAATATTCAATAGGAAGAAGGAGCTGAATAGATCTGGACTGGTCTAGATGATGAGGTCACATCACTGTAGCCAGGATGAATCTGGCTCATTGGTTAGGCCCAAATGGCATTCTATCCCCAAACTATGGCACAGCCTTTACAGAGATGTTGTTCCTGGAAGAGTCTGGGAAAGAAGGTAGGTGACTTCCTGGAGGGTGTGTACTTCCCTTCTGTTGCACTGGTCTCCACTGAGCTAATGGGGTCAGTCACTTAGGATCCTAGTCTAGGCCATTCTGCTCTAGGGTGAATGAATAACTGCCGGGGGGTAAGACTGACCCAGTCACTCTAAGGAGAAACTGCTTAACTCAGCTTTGCTTAACACGATGAAACCGCAATAAAAATGAAAGATCAGAGTTGCTATGTTTTATTTATTGAAGAATTTATAAACATTATACAAGTAGGCAGTATTCATTGGAGAAAAGCAGTAATAGCCATTTGTTGTTGTTGTTGCCAGTCCTGGGCTTGAACTCAGGGCCCGAGCACTGTCCTTGTGCTTTCTCAAGGCTAGAGCTCTGCCACTTGAGCCACAGCACCACTTCTGGTTTTTTCTATGTATGTGGTAGCAAGGAATCAAACCCAGGTCTTCATGCATGCTAGGCAAGCACTCTACTACTAGGCAACACTCCCCACCAGTAATAGCCATTTTTTAAAAGGACAGAATTGCCCATAATTATGCTATAGAATCTATTTTGGCATCTTTCTTCTAGACTTCTCCCTTTAAAAATACATGTCTATCTTGTTTGCCAACACAAAAAGGAGGTTCTGAAGTTGGGCATGGAGGCGCCCATCTATAACCCCAGCACTCTAGAGGCAGAAGCAGGAGGATTTTGAGTTTAAGGCTAACTTACATTACATAGCAAGATCCTACCAATCTAAAAAAAAAAAAGATTTTTTTGTCATAAATACTACTGCACTGTTTTATTAATCCAATAGTACATTTTTTTCTTTTTTCTTTTCTTTTTTTCTTTTTTTGCTCAAGGCTAGCACTCTGCCATTTGAGCCACAGTGCCAGCAGGGCTTTTTCTGTGGATGTGGTACCAAGGAATCAAACCCACTGCTTTGTGCATGCTAGGTAAGCACTTTACCATTAGGCTATGCTCCTGGACCCTTTTTCTTTTCTTTTCTGTCAGTCATGAGATTTGGACCCAGGGCTTGGGCACTGTCCCTGAGCTCTTTCACTCAAGGCTAATGCTCTATCACTCTGAGCCACAGTTCCCCTCCCAGTTTTCAGGTAGTTAACTGGAGATAAGAATCTGGCAGGTTTTCTTACACCAGGGTTGGCTTCAAACTGTAATCCCTAAGTCTCAGCCTCCAGTGTAGCTAGAATTACAAGGCATGAGCCACTGACACATGGCCTATTGCGCGCGCGCGCGCGTGTGTGTGTGTGTGTGTGTGCGCGTGCGCGCGTGTCTATGGCTAATACTGGGGTTTGAATTTAGAGCACAGAGCTCTTGCTTAGTTTTTTCCCTTTAAGACTGGCCCTTTACCACTTGGTCCACACCTCTACTTCCAACTTTTTGCTGGTTAGCTTGAGATAAATGCTCCTTTACATAAAACTTGACTAGCTTTGAACCTTGATCCTCAGATGTCACCTTCCTCAATAGCTAAGATTATAGGCTCCCCTATATGTATACCAAAAAAATCTATTAGGTTACACCACATGCAATTACAAAATTCAACTTGTTTTGACTTTTCAAAATAGAAATCATATATGCTTCAAACTAATACAATGTTTTTGTGCCTATTAGAGAACTTGAACTCAGGGATTGGGCGCTATCTCTGAGCTTTGTTGCTTAAGGCTACCATTCTACTACTTGAGCTGTAGCTCCATATCTGACTTTTCTTATAGGCTCACATTTTTCTGTCTGGGGCTAGCTTCAAATGATGATCCTCTATTTACACATATACTTACAAATGAGTATGTTTGCATATGTAATTTAATAAAACAATTTACTTTAGAATAGCTTTAGTCAATGATCTAATACTTTTTTGCAGTGTCCTGTACAAGAAACAAATATCAACACACTACTATTAAATCCATGGCTTCTTAGCCTTTTCTGGTCTGGGAGTTTCTGGTTTTTGTTGTTGTTGTTGTTTGGTTTGTTTTTTATTTCATTTATTTTTATTTTTGCCAGTCCTGGGGCTTTCTCAAGGCTACAGCTCTACCACTTGAGCCACAGCACCACTTCCAGCTTTTTTTTTTTTTTAATCTAGGTGATAGTAAGGAATCAATCAAACCCAGGTTTTTGTGTATGCTAGGCAAGCACTCTTCCCACTAGGCTAAACCCCTGGCACTTAGTATCTGTTATATATCTATAAAATCTTGACAGTTTTGAGAAGTACTGGTTAATCACTTTGTTGAGTGCCCAAGACTGGGTTGTTTGGTGTCTTTTTTTGGGGGGAGAGGGGTCATGGGGTTTGAACTCCCCCTGGTCGCTGTCCCTGAGGTCTTCAGCTCAAGGCTACCACCCTACCCCTGGGCCTGGGTGCTGTCCCTGGACTCTTCAGCGCAAGGCTACTACCCTACCTTTAAGCCACAGCCCCACTTCCCATTTTCTAGAGATTAATTAGAGATCAGAGTCTCATGGCTTTATATTGCCTGGGCTGGCTTTGAACTATGATCCTCAGATCTCAGCCTCCTGAGTAGCTAGGCTTACAGGCGTGAGCCACAGCGCCTGGCTTTGGGCTGCATTTCTATAAGTAGAAAGCCCCATAATCAACCAAAAAAAAAAAAGTTGCTCTTGGGGCTGGGAATTTGGCCTAGTGGTAGAGTGCTTGCCTAGCATGCACAAAGACCTGGGTTCGATTCCTTGGTACCACATACATAGCAAAAAGCCAGAAGTGGTGCTGTGGCTCAAGTGGTAGAGCCCTAGCCTTGAGAAAAATCCAGGGACAGTGCTCAAGCCCTGAGCCCAAGCCCAGGACTGGCAAAAAAAAAATGTTGCTCTTATTTCACTGACTAGAATAGTATTATTTCCCTATGCTTAAAATAAGTAGTTTGGCAGACTATTGAATCATCTCAAAGGAATCAAGATATACCACCCTTTCCCATTAACAGGCCACGTAGAGGCTGAATGTCCTCTTAAAGTTTTCTGATCTGTAAGTGGTGGAACTGATCGTACTCATAAAGGAGGACGAAGGCTAGTGGATCTGGGTAGTAGTCAAGAGTGATGACCTTTCCAACCTAAGCTAGGCTGTATCGTTATTTGGAAGGAGAAAGCAAGGAATGGGGATGGATATGCATTTAGCTTGTACAATCCTGAACTGGCTCATCAGTGATTCTCTTCGTTTACTCCTTTCTCTTGAAATGCGCTGGTTTGGCTCAGACCTAAAATGCCTTTAGAGGCTATTTAACACAATATTCTGGCTCTAGCTTTCTGACTCCGAAACAAAACAAAACATTTCACCTATTCAAATGTCTGATTTCTTATTTGAAATTTAGGGTAGTAATACGTCCACAGAGGTTGCTATCAGGATTATAGTAGCCTAGCACTGTGCCTGACACACAGGAAAAGCTTAGCAAATGCCAGCGATGATCACTACTGTAAATTCAGTGTTCACCAGGCACACTGGAGGGTCACTAATTACTTAAACATTTGATTACAGACTGAAGAAAATTAACAGTTACAAAAGTAGAATTAGGCTGGCTGGCAGCAGAAGCAGTACAGGAATGTCTAGCTAAATGCTTCTTTGAATCTAAATTTCATTCTTTTAAAAATGAGTCTTTCAAGCTAGCCACAAGATTAACACTTGTAATCCTAGCTAATCAGGGAGCTGAGATTTGAGGATCATGGTTTGAAGCTAGTCCAGGCAGGAATAAGTCCATAAGTCTCTTATTTCCAATAAGCCACCAAAAAGCTGGAAGTAGGCTGACTCAAGTGGTAGAACACCACCTTTGAGTGAAATAAACTGAAGGCTAGAGCCCAGGCTTTGAGTTCAAGCCCAGTACCTCAGTACGCTAGTACCTCTTCCTCCCCTCCATAAACAAGAAGTCTCTTTCAGTAGATTTGACTCCCAAGAAGCTCCAGCTGAGAATAAAATAGAATTAGCAAGGGTGTTCTCACCTGTGTAGACTGACAGACGGTTCACTTGCCAGGAGTAGGCCTCTCTGACAAGCTAACTAGAAGATTCTAGAAGTCTTGAACCTAGAAGAGAAGTCATTGTGACAAACAAGTATTTTTCGCTCATACAGGCTTCAGAAATCTCTCTTTGGCCAGCACCACCTAGTGTCAAATAGATGCACAGTGATTATAAAGGAGGTGCACTTATCATGCTATTTGCACACATATGCTCACAAATGAGTGTCGGCATATGTATTTTAGTTTGAATTTGTATTTTAATAAAACAATTTACTTTAGAATGGCTTTAGACAGTGTTCTGAATACTTTTTGCACTGTCATGTCCAAGAAACAAATATCAACACACTACTTTTTTTTTTTTTTTTGCCAGTCCTGGGCTTGAGCTCAGGGCCTGAGCACTGTCCTTGGACTTTCTCAAGGCTGGAGCTCTACCACTGGAGCCTCAGCACCACTACCAGCTTTTTTTTTCTATGTATGTGGTACCGAGGAATCGATCCCAAGTCTTCATGCATGCTAGGCAAGCACTCTACCTCTAGGCCAAACTCCCGGCCCAACACACTACTCTTAAAATCTTAAATCTTCTTAACCTTCTCTGGTCTGGGACAGTTTTTTGTTTGTTTTTTATTTTATTTATTTTATTTTTATTTTTGCCAGTCCTGGGGCTTTCTCAAGGCTACAGCTCTACCACCTGAGCTAGAGCTCTACCCCTTGAACCACAGCACCACTTCCAGCTTTTTTTTTTAATCTAGGTGATAGTAAGGAATCAATCAAACCCAGGTTTTCGTGTATGCTAGGCAAGCACTCTTCCCACTAGGCTAAACCCCCGGCACTTAGTATCTGTTATATATCTATAAAATCTTGACATTTTTGAGAAGTACTGGTTAATCACTTTGTTGAATGCCAAGACTGGATTGTTTAGTCCCTTTTTTCTTTCGGGGTGGGGGGACGGTTATGGGGCTTGAACTCCCCTGCGTGTTGTCCCAGAGCTCTTCAGTTCAAGGCTACCACCCTACCCTCAAGCCAAGCCCCACTTTGTTTTCTAGAAGTTAATTGGAGATAAGAGTCTCAGATCCTTTTGTGCCCGGGCTGGCTTTGAACCTTGATCCTTAGATCTCAGCCTCCTGAGTAGCTAGGATTACAGGCATGAGCCACTGCACCAGGATATTTGCTGTATTTTTCATGATCAGTCTGTCCTTATGGGTTTTGAGGAAGAACACTGTAGTTGTCAAATGCCCTTCACATCACAACCTTCTAAACCAACATGAGTTATTTGGAATTCTATACGGAATTCTTTTCCCGGCCTCTATATGGAATTCTTCAATTTCTTTTCCATCTTTATTTCCATCAGCATACATTCTTGGATATTTTATAGTTTGTTACAATTCAGTATTATGTATTTACTCTGTAGCTCAAACTGTAGCTGTCACTGTCACCACTGGGGACTCATTCAGATTGGCTTTTGTGACCTGCCAACAGACCACCTTCCTTTTTTTTTTTTTTTTGCCAGTCCTGGGCTTGAGCTCAGGGCCTGAGCACTGTCCTTAGACTTTCTCAAGGCTTGAGCTCTACCCCTTGAGCCTCAGCACCACTTCCAGCTTTTTTCTATGTATGTGGTACCAAGGAATTGAACCCGGGTCTTCATGCATGCTAGGCAAGCACTTTAACCACTAGGCCAAACTCCCGGCCCACACCTTCCTTTTTTCTTTGTAGTTGTTCTCTTTTTTTTTCCCACTTGGAGGGCTTGAACTCTGGGCCTGGACATTGTCCCCAAACTCTTCAGCTCAAGGCTACTACCCTACCCCTTGAGCCACAGCACCACTTGTAGTTTTCTGGTGGTTGGAGATAAGAGCCTCATGGCCTTTAGTGCTTGGGCTGGCTTTGAACCGAGCTCCTCAGATCTCAGCCTCCGGAGTACTAGGATTACAGGTGTGAGCCACTGAGCCCGGCTGTAATTTATTTTTCACTAAAAACTTTAAATGATGTGGTGGTGCATGCCTGCTGGTAATCTCAGCTACTTGCAAGGCAGAGGGAGGTGTGAGCTCTGAGGGTAGAGAGTAAAATCGAAGATTCTAACTGAAAAGCAAACTAAAAGCAAAAGGACTGAGGTGCCGCTTGAACAGCAGTGTGCTTGCCTATGAAATGGAAGAGCCCAAGTTCAATTCTCAATATAGCAAAAAAAAAAAAATGAAAAGAAAGAAAAAGACAGCACAGATTAGAACCAAGGACTCTGGAAATGGGCCAAGCCTGGTGGTACAAGCCTGCATTCCAGTTACTTGGGAGGCAGTGGCAGAAGGATATTGAGTTTGAGGCTAGCCCAGGCAAAGCTAATGAGACTGTATCTCAAAAACAAAATACAGACAAAAGGGCTGGGAACTTTGATCAAGTGCTGACATGGGCTCAAACTCCAGTACTGCAGAACACACCAAAAAAATGTCAGTGGGAATGGACAGTGTGAATCACTTAAAAATTATTTATATCCTATGAGATGAACATAAATGACAGCACTAAAATGCCATTGACATAAGGAAATAATATATCCAGACGTATTATTTGGCCTAATTTACACAGGGTCTTGTTTCATTCCTTTGTTGAGAAAACGACTTCCTACCTGCTTGGCACCAAGAAAAGAGTCCAAAAAATTATGTCTGTGTAACTTCAGTGATTTTCAGATTTACATTTTGGAAATCTTTGTTTAAATGAACCTTTTGGAACCCTTATGTAAAGAAACCAGGTTAAAGAAGGTATTTTTTATCGGTATTTCTTTATTTTTACATGTTCTAAACTACAATATCATAACACCATGAAAATGTTCATATGTTTTAAAACACACCAGAATTAAGCAATGCTGAAATAAACACATATGCTGCAGATTTGTCAGCCTCAATACTCAACTATATGTATCTATTTATTTACTTATTTGCTAGTCCTGGCTTGGACTCAGGGTCTGAACACTGTCCTTGGACTTTTCTCAAGGCTAGAACTCTACTACTTGAGCCACAGCACCACTTGCAGCTTTTTCTACGCATTTGGTATCGAGGAATTGAACTTGGGTCTTCATGTATGCTAGGCAAGCACTCTACCATTAGGCCAAACTCCTGGCCCTCAACTATTTTTATTTGGAACTACAGGCCTTTTGACAACTTTATAGAATAAAAAATCCACAGGATAGCCGGGCATGGTGGCTCACGCCTGTAATCCTAGCTACTCAGGAGGTTGAGATCCAAGGACCGTGGTTCAAAGCCAGCCTGGGCACTAAGGTCCGTGGAGACTCTTATCTCCAATTAACCAACAGAAAACTGAACTGGTGCTGTGGCTTAAGGGGTAGGGCAGTAGCCTTGAGCTGAAGAGCTCAGGACCAATGCCCAGGCCCAGAGTTCAAGTCCAACAACCAATAATAACAACAAAAAATCCACAGAGTAGAATTTCGGTATCAGTGGAACAACACATGTAGGAGAAATTGAGAAAGATTTAAGCTGCTCTGTCAGTTACTTGGTAGCATAAGGGAGGGAAAGGTTGATGAATATCACTGGAGCTTACAAGCTGGACTTCACGCTCTGTTCTTGGCCAGTTCTTTTTTGTTTCCTGAGGTTCAGGTGAAGTGCTGCTTTAGTCCTGCCTGGAAAATGGCCTGCTCCTCCTCTTCAGCTGCCTCCCTATGCTTTATCACTGCTAGTAACTATAATAGGTCTGGGGCTTCACCACCCTCTGGCATACTAAGTAGTTTACCAACTGTACTGTGGATTGCCCCAGCAACCAACCAGCCATTTGGCATAGTGAGCCTGATTCACATCATCTTTCTTAATTGCCCCTCTCTGTACCAGTTTCTTCTTTTCCTTTTTTTTTGGTCTGTTGGTTGTGGGCTTGAACTCAGGGGCTGGGTGCTGTCCCTGAGCCATTTTGTGCTCCAGGCTAGCACTCTGCTACCTGAGCCACAGCACCACTTCCAGAGTCTCACAGGGACTTTTCTGCCCAGGCTGGCTTCCAACAGTGAACCTGAAGTAAGATATAGATTTCTGCTTCCTGAGTAGCTAGGATTACAGGATTAATAACGGCTCCAGCCTTAGTACATAAGCAGACAACTTTTCTTCACTCTTTCCATTAGTATTTAGATGTCTAACTTGCAACTCTTTAGGCTTACTGACAACACCAAATACTGTCTCAAGAGCCTGCAAGCATTCAGAGACTGTAATTGAACGATTACTTATCTGGAGGGTACGAATAAGACCAAAAGTGGGGCAAGACTGGATTGTCTTTTCTCTGCATCTGACTGATACCTGCCACGTCCTCATCATGAGTAGAATGATACAGCCAGAGTCCAAATCCTCTTCACCTGGTTGTGGAGGGTTCCTGCCAGAGAATACTCTCAGCTTTTGATACTTAAAAAGCCTGGAGCATGGCCTAGTGGTAGAGTGCTTGCCTAGTGTACACAAAACCCAGGGTTTGATTCCTTGGTATCATATACAAAGAAAAAGCGGGAGGTGGTGCTGTGGCTCAAATGGTAGGGCACCAGCCTTGAAAAAGCCCAAGGACAGTGCCCGGGCCCTGAGTTCAAGCCCCAGGACTGGCCAAAACAAAGCAATAAGAAGCAAGAAACCTCGCTTAGACTTAAGAACTCATTATCAGGGTCAGGTGGGTTACAGGTAGCTCTCATTTTGCAGATCTCCTCTTAAGGAGCAGCGCGAGACTAATCTCCCGAGTAAACTCAATTAGGGCTACGTTCCTGTGCTCGCCCCTCCCGAACGTCTTCCCCGGGCAGTCTGCTCTCGTCCAAGGGAGCTACCGTAGCTCCATCTCTGCCACTACGCAGGTCTCAGGGATGCCGGCAATCGGCAGCTCTCCGAGGGCTCCCATCCGCGCCCCTGTACCAGTCTTCTACCAGCCCCAGCGTCGCGGTGTCCGGAACAGTAGACTTAACTTCTAATTCCACCTGGGTGCAGACGCCGACCGCCATTCACCAGCAATCCCACTCGGTCGCCCACGCCGCTCTCCGAACACGCCGGGGCGGACGGAGCGTCAGGGAAGCTGTCCACGCGGGCCCCCCGGGGGGGGGGTCCTCCGGCGTGGCACTGCCGCCGCCACCCACTAGAAGGAAGCCCAGGTTCCAGGTGTTTCCGACGCGCCCACACCGGCGGCGTGGCGAGCCGCGGCGCCCGGACGTCACGAGGGGCGTGCCCCTGCTTCCGGCCCGAGCCGGAAGTCCTGACTGCAGCGGCATCCGGAACGGCGAGCGGGCGGGCCACTCGGGACAGGAAGGTGAGACCCGGGACCTGCTGGTCTTAGCAGGCGGTCTTGGCCCGGAGCCCTCGTGGGCGCTGCGTTCGCGACGCTGCAGGGTGGCGAGGTTCCGCGCCGGCACTGCCGGCGAAGCTCTTGTCGCGAACAGGGGGCGGGGCCGGCGAGGCCCCAGTGACCCCGGCGCCTCCCGCCGCGCCCAGGGACCCAGCCTGGGGCTGCGGAGCAGGGCCGGGCCGCCTCGTGACTGCCGTAGTCACGCCGTACTTAATCACCGCTAGCTCGTGCACCAGGCTGGCCACGCCCGCCCGCCCCCGGGCCAGGCGACCCGGGGGATCTTTGTGGTGGCTTGCCCTGAAATGCCAAAGCCACCCGATTATTCCGAGCTGAGTGACTCTTTAACGCTTGCCGTGGGAACAGGAAGATTTTCAGGACCACTGTAAGTGCTCAGAGCTGCTGTCTTAACGTGGGGCTCCGGAATTGGATTAACGTGTAGAATCCGCTGTTCGTGTCCGAAGCAGTGCTGCTAAGCTAGATGGCACTGAACTGTGGAAGTGGAACGCCCCACAGGGAACTAGTTTAATTCCAACTTCCGAGGGGACCGTTTACTGTATGCTTTAATCTGAGTCGCATAAAAAGCAGAACTCAGTATATACTGAAACCAGTGTTGTTTTTTTGATTTTCGCTAGTCCTGGGGCTTGAACTCGGGGCCTGGGCCCTGTCATTTGGACACTTTCTGCTCAAGGCTAGCGCTCTGCCACTTGAGCCACAGCACTACTTCCTGCTCTTTCTGAGTATGTGGTACGGGGGAATCGAATCCAGGGCTTCGTGCATACTAGGCGAGCACTCTACCACTAGGCCAAACTCTAGGCCAGAAACCAGAAACTCGCTCATAACTATTACATAAAACCATTTATAAGCTGTTCACACGTAATATAAATCTAAATTTTAAATGTGATAGTGAGGTCTTTCAAGACTACTGGCTTTAGCAAGTACATTTCAATAGTTGCCGTGGCAGCATTACTTGACCCTAATTGAATTTTCTGTTCTTTGAAGACACAGAGCATGGAGAATGATGAACTTCCGTCAGCGGATGGGATGGATTGGAGTGGGACTCTATCTGCTAGCAAGTGCAGCAGCATTTTACTATGTTTT
Source organism: Megascapheus bottae (assembly GCF_031878675.1). Taxonomy (NCBI): domain Eukaryota; kingdom Metazoa; phylum Chordata; class Mammalia; order Rodentia; family Geomyidae; genus Megascapheus; species Megascapheus bottae. The sequence continues at coordinate 25,020,991 of NC_143522.1, forward strand.
TGAAATCAACGAGACTTACAACAGACTGGCTTTGGAACACATTCAACAGCACCCAGAAGAGCCCCGGGAAGGAACTACATGGACACACTCCTTGAAAGCTCGGTTACTTTCCCTGCCTTTTTGGTTGTGGACAGTTATTTTTCTCATACCTTACTTACAAATGTTTCTGTTTCTTTATTCTTGTACAAGAGCGGATCCTAAAACTGTGGGCTACTGTATCATTCCCATATGCTTGGCAGTTATTTGCAATCGCCACCAGGCATTTGTCAAGGCTTCTAATCAGATCAGCAGACTTCACCTGATTGACACATGAACCCTGTGTCCGTTTTTCCTTGTGATTACAAAACTGCCGGTCCTTTATGGAGTCTGTTCACAAGACTGCAGTTTCTCCACAGATCTCAGGAAGTTGTGGTAGGGTAGAGGCTTTTTAAATGTGACATGGGAACTATATCCAAATAATAATGACTGTTTAGATAAAACCTGACATAACATACAAAATCATGTCAGTGACTTCAGATTTTGCAAGTAAAATTGTATCTTTGTTATTTGCAGTCTTTAGAAACTTGAATAAGTATCTGAACTCATGTTCTACTCTACTGTGCAACACAGTGGTTATTGAGAAGTTTTTCCTTTGGGGGAAAAACGAATATAAACATTCCCATTGTGCTGTGTTAAAAGGTCCAACCATGGTCATAAAATTTATACAATTACTTGGTTTGCTTTAAAATTCTTCATATTGTACTAAAACATCCATTTATCTTGTTGTAGCTAAGCCAAATGTCTATGCGTGCTTGCTTTTAGCCTGTGGGGAGCTAGTATAAATTACTGAAGTGTTTTTTTTCTTTTGATACTAGGGATTAACTCAAGGCCTTGCACAGGCCAAACACACTGTCCAGCAGAGTTACACCCCAGTCATGGTAGTTGTCCTGATAAGTAGACAATAATCTGCTCTAGGTAATGCTACTAAGTCCTTATTAATGCTACCTTATTAATACCTTATTAAATAATTATTTGGGAAGAGGCTAAATTATTTAAAAATCTAGAAGTAACATACATAAAAGACTGGAAACAATATAGTCAAAGGACAATATCTCAGGTAATTTAAAGCGACCATTTCATCATCCTTCTGAGTTTTCTTTCTGGCCCAGGGTCAGGAACTTCCATGAAGATGTGATCCTTGTACCTCCTTTACATCTGGTACCAGTACCAGTAGGAAAATACTAAATTCTTTCTGGATGAGATAAACAAGCTTTTGTTTTAACTGGTACTGAAGGCTTGAGCCAGGCTTTTTAAGTTTTTGCTTAGATTTTACTACATCTGGCACCTTACCACTTAAGCCATACCTCCATTTCCAACTTTTGGGTGGTTAATTGGAGATGTTTCTTGTCTTAGTCTGCCCAGAATTCTTGATTTATCAGATCTCAGCATCCTGAGTAGCTAGAATTACAGGTATGAGCCACCAGTGGCTGGCTATTCAGTTATGTTAATACTCAAAAACATTTTTTGTTTTACTAATAACGACACTGTTCTATCATGACAGCATTATGTTGATCGCAATTTGATAGGCCTTAAGAGAGCTAGTAGGTAAATATAGGCGATTGTTTTATAAAATCTGCAGCATTTACAGTCCTACATATTTTTGGACCATGATTGGGAGTCAGCATACATTAGTATTTTTGTTTTGGTCTATGGCAATATGAATAGATAGGTATTAAATTGGCTGTACATTAGAACTACCAAGGAAATAAAATCAGTTGTCCATGTCCACCCACCAAAACCTGCTTGACTCTTATAAATCCAATGGCACAGGTATCCTTTAAAAAAATGTTCTCAAAATCCTCTTAAACTTTCCTTCTCCTTCTCAGAATATAAGGTGTTTTTTTTTTGTTTTTTTTTTGCCAGTCCTGGGGCTTGAACTCAGGGCCTGAGGACTGTCCTTGGACTTTTTTCAAGGCTAGCACTTTGCCACTTGAGCCACAGCACCACTTCTGGCTTTTTCTATGTATGTGGTACTGAGGAATGGAACCCAGGTCTAGGTGCATGCTAGGCAAGCACTCTGCCACTAGGCCAAATTCCTGGCCAATAAGTGAAAATTTTAACGTGACATACCTTTAATTGTAGGCTACTTCAGCTGAACTGGTCATTTAATGATTTCTTTTTTTTTCCTTTTGGTTCCGGTCCTGGAGCTTAAAGTCAGAACCTGAGCACTGTTCTTGAGCTTTTTTGCTCAAGACTAGCACTCTTATCACTAGCCATGCCTACTTCTAGATTTTTTGGTAGTTAATTGGAGATAAGAGTCTCATGGACTTTTTTGGGATCCACAATCCTCAGATCTTGGCTTCCTAAGTAGCTTGGATTACACACGTGTGAGCGGCTAATGTCCTGATGATTCTTGAACTTGCCAGAATACCCTGACTCAGAGCCTCTGAGTCTGAGTCAGACTGTGTACGCCTAGCCTGATTGATGCTAGGACCTGTTTTGTTGCACTACCTTCTTCAATCCTTTGTTCAGACCACTATTTAAAAGAAAGGATCCTCCTTCCCAATATAACTTTTCTCTGTAGGACTTGATGTCATATGTTGTATCTTTTGTTAGATCTTAAATGCACAAAGGCTTGGATTTTGTTGTTTACTGATGAAAATCCTATATCTAAAACTGTCTGGCACACAGTAGCTACCCAGTATGTAATTACTGATGCATACTTCTCATATTTATATTTTGCTTTGTATACTTTTCTTGCTAGACTGCAAAACAATCTAGTTCTTCAGTTAATATTTAATATTAAATGTTCACATGTTTAGTTGTTAGCTATTAGACTAGTTATTAGTTCCAGATTCCTGGATGTAGTGATATGTTTTCTTCAAGACCAAGATTTAAAATGTTTTTTTTTTTAATAGTCTTTAGGACATTGGTCACAATGTGACAAACAGGATTTCCTATTGATGCTGAGGGAAAAAAACAAACATACATGCTGTATAACAAGATTTTAAAACATACCTAAGGTCCTATAGAAATTTAAATGCCAAGGATAAGCCACTCTCCAAACCGTAGCATACATTTTCAGTCCTCAGCATTGAAAGCAATACTGTGGTCCCACAAAACACTCAAACTACTATCCCCACCAGAATTTTAAAGTAAACTACTTAAAACTACATCCTTGAGCCAGGAGTTTGGCCTAGTGGTAGAGTGCCTGCCTAGCATGCACAAAGACCCAGGTTCAATTCTTCGGCACCACATACATAGAAAAAAGCCGGAAGTGGTGCTGAGGCTCAAGTGGTAGAGCTCTAGCCTTGAGAAAGTCCAAGGACAGTGCTCAGGCCCTGAGCTCAAGCCCAGGACTGGCAAAAAAAAAAAAAAAAAAGCTGAAAGTGGTGCTGAGGCTCAAGTGGTAGAGCTCTAGCCTTGAGAAAGTCCAAGGACAGTGCTCAGGCCCTGAGCTCAAGCCCAGGACTGGCAAAAAAAAAAAAAAGCTGAAAGTGGTGCTGAGGCTCAAGTGGTAGAGCTCTAGCCTTGAGAAAGTCCAAGGACAGTGCTCAGGCCCAGGACTGGCACAAAAAAACAAAAAACAAAAACTACATCCTCACAGCCTACTGATGTCCCAACATGGGCTGCTACTTTTTGTTTTGTTTTGTTTTGTTTGCCAGTCCTGGGCTTGAGCTCAGGGCCTGAGCACTGTCCTTGGATTTTCTCAAAGCTAGAGCTCTACCACTTGAGCCTCAGCACCACTTCCGGCTTTTTTCTACGTATGTGGTACCAAGGAATTGAACCCGGGTCTTCATGCATGCTAGGCAAGCACTTTAACCACTAGGCCAAACTCTTGGCCAGGCTGCTACTTTTTAAAGGATTTAAACAGAAGCTTATTTCTAACATATACTGTTGCCTGGGTCATGTCTTTAAATAGAGCAATGTGGATCCTAAAGGCCAATTACAAGCAACAATGTGAAATTCATTTTATAATTTAAGAGTAATGCATTGTTTTTTGTTTTGCCAGTTCTGGGGCTTAAACTCAGGGCCTGAGCACTGTTTAATTTTGCCAGTTCCGGGGCTTTCTCAGGGCTAGAGTTCTACCTCTTGAGCCACAGAACCACTTCTGGCCTTTTTTATGTATGTGGTACCAAGGAATCATACCCAGGTCTCTGTGCATACCACGCTAAACTTCCAGCCCCTAGAGCATGTTTTTCAAGGATAAGACTAAGTATGTCAATTTATTTTGTATATTATTATTATTATCTTTGCGGGTCATGAGACTTGAAATCTGGGCCTGGGTGTTATACCTGAGCTCATCAGCTCAAGGCTACCACCCTACCCCTGGCCTGGGTGTTGCCGTGAACTCTTCTGCTCAAGGCTACCACCCTACCCTTCAGCCTTGGCCCCACTTTTTCTAGAGGTTAATTGGTGATAAGAGTCTTAGGTTCTTTTGTGCCTGGGCATGGCTTTTAACCTGGATTCTCAGATTTCAGCCTCCAGAGTAGCTAAGATTACAGGCAAGAGCTAGTGCGCCCCTCTTAAGTATGTCGATCTTATGAACACCAACACCTACCTCTCTTTTAATTAATTTAACACAGCTCAAATGTCTATGGAAGTTGCATTCTACTTCCTTCTGACAAAGTAGTTGGATTTGAAATACGGAGCAAGAGAGAAAGAGAGATAAATTGAGTGTGAAGACACTAGGGTTTGAACTCAGAGCCTGAATGCTGTTTTATCTTTTTTTGGTCAAGGTTGGTGCTCTTCTACTTGAGCCACAGCTCCATTTCCAGCATTTTGGTAGAGACCTCTTGTCCAAGCTAGCTTCAAACAGTGAGTCTCAAATCTCAGCCTCCTGAGTAGCTAGTTACAGGTATGAGCCACCAAAAGAGCCTGGTATAGTTACTATACTTTTTTTTTTTCTTGAATTATCTGACCGTGTATAAGTGTTTGAATTGCCCTTATTAAATTTAAAGCATGACATTTTTAAAATTAAAAGTTGCTCAGGCTGTGTTAGAGGAAGGTAGACTTTTTATTATTTAATTTATTTATTTATTTTTGCCAGTACTGGGGCTTGAACTCAGGCCCGGGCACTGTCCTTGGGACTTTTTTGAGGCTTGCACTCTACTACTTGAGCCACTCCATCACTTCCAGCTTTTTCTGTGTATGTAGTACTGAGGAATCAAGCCCAGGGCTTCATGCATGCTAGGCAAGCACTCTACCATTAGGCCATGCTCCTGTCCAAAGGAGGACAGCCTTGGAAGCCAGCAAGGAATTCAAAGCAAGGGCTGTCTTAAAAATTGCTTGATGGGGGCCAGGAGGCTGGCCTAATGGTAGAGTGCCTGCCCAGCATGCACAAAGACCCGGGTTCAATTCCTTGGTACCACGTACATAGAAAAAAGGCAGAAGTGGTGCTGTGGCTCAAGTGGTAGAGCTCTAGCCTTGAGAAAGTCCAAGGACAGTGCTCAGGCCCTGAGCTCAAGCCCAGGACTGGCAAAAAAAAAAATGCTTGAAAGTTTCAAAATAAATTTTTATCTATTTGTGAAGAAACAAAAAGGGTTTTTTGTTTTTTAAAAGCAAGTAGAATGAAAGGACAAAAAAAGCTCTATCAATACGACACAGTGGCTGACATCTGTAATTCTAGCTACTCAGAATGCTGAGATGTGAGGATCCCAGTTCATAGCCAGCCAGGCCACTAAAGACTGTGAGACTGTGGCTCTAGGGGTTAGCCTTAAGCTGAAGAGCTGAGACAGCTCCCAGACCAAGAGTTCAAGCCCTATGACCAACCCCCCCCCCCAAAAAAAAGGAAATTGCTCCCCCCACTCCTGATCCTACCTCATTTGTCCTAGGACAGTGACTGTCCTTTTGGAAACGATACAGTATTTAGCCTGCACTTTCCAGTCATATCATTCCAGTTTTTTGTTGGTGGTTTTTTTGTTTTTTTTTTTGGTGGTTCATGGGTCTTGAATGCTGGGCCTAGGTGCTGTCCCTGAGCTCAAGGCTACAACCCTACCCCTTGAGCCACAGTGCCACTTCTGGTTTTCTGGTGGTTAATTGGAGATAAGAGTCTCATGTTCTTTAGTGCCTGGGCTGGTTTTAAACCATGATCCTCAGATCTCAGCCTCCTAAGTAGCTAGGATTACAGGCGTAAACCACTGTGCCTGTCTATACACAGTTCTTCATCACTCTAATTTTTTTTTTTTTGCCAGTCTTAGGCCTTGAGCTCAGGGCCTGAGCACTGTCCTTGGACTTTCTCAAGAATAGACCTCTACCACTTGAGCCTCAGCACCACTTCTTGGCTTTTTTCTATGTATGTGGTACCAAGGAATCGAACCCGGGTCTTCATGCCTCCTAGGCAAGCACTCTACCACAAGGCTAAATTCCTGCCCATAATTTTCATTATAGTTTAGTGACCCTTATATAGCACATTGGGCTACATATAATTTTTCTTAATAGCTATACAATATCATTCCTTTATGTTTATTTACTAGTCTTCTGCTAATGGATATTTTCTAAGAACAACACTGCAATGACTAATTTTATAAACAGATCTTTGGGCATGTGTTATCTGTAGGAGAAATTCCATTAAGTAAAACTATTGACTCAAAAACAATGTACATTAGCTAATTGTGGGTGGCTCATGCATATGACAGTTGTCAATTTTAGTGCTCAATTACCAAGGACAGAAAGTCCAATTAGGAATTGCATCTAAACATTTTCTCACAAAATAGCAGTAAAAAAAATTAAAGAACTGGCTGGGTGCAGTGGCTCATGTCTGTAATCCTAGCTACTCAAGAAGCTGAGATCTGAGGATTGCGGTTCAAAGCCAACCAGGGCACTAAACTCCATGAGACTTTTATCTCCAATTAACAACCAGAAAACCAGAAGCAGTGCTGTGGCTCCAGGTGTAGGATGGTAGCCTTGAGCTGAAGAGCTTAAGGACAATGCCCAGGCCCAGAGCTCAAGTCCCATGACCTATACACATACAAAAATTAAAGAACCAAGTGCTACTGGCTCAGGCTTACAGTTCTAGCTACTCAGGAGGCTGAGATCTGAGGATCACAGTCAAAGCCAGCCTGTACAGGAAAAGTCCTGTCTTTGAGACTCATCTCCAATTAACCAGCCCAAAGCCAGAAGTGGAGCCATGGCTCAAGTGGTAGAGTTGCCAGCCTTGAGTAATAAAACACAGGGATAGCACCCATGCCTTGTGTTCACACCCCCAAAAAGTTGAAACTGGAGGTATGGTTCAAGCGGTAGAGCCCAGCATCAAGTAGGAACGGAAGGCCTGGAGTTCAAGCCCCAGTACTAGTATAAGCTTGTACTTGTCTGTGTACATGTGCACACACACAGTAAATTTAAAATGTGCCTTCATATAAAAGGCAAGCAGAAAAGAAACAAGTTTCAGGAAAATGTGTTTGGAAAGGATTCAACAGTTCCTTGTTTTTACTTATTATTTTGAGGTAGGGTCTCCTAATATAGACAGGTTAAACTCCCTCTCCTTCAGCCTACCAACTGCTGAGATTACAGGAGTGCACCATCACCAGTATTCATCCCTCCCTCCCTGCCTGCCTTTCTTTTTTGGCTCATGTTTAGTATTCTACCACTACTTACTTGATCCACACCTCTAGTTCTAGTATTTGTTTTTGTTCTGGTACTGGCTTGAACTCAAGGCCTCAAACTCTTTTCATTCAAGCTAGTGTTCTGCAACTTGAGCCACAATTCCACTAAAGGCTTTTTTTATTGGTTAACTGGAGATCAGTCTTAGACTTGTCTGCCCAAAAACCTAGTCTGTCTTTCTTTCCTTTTGCCAGTCCTAGGGCCTGAACTCAGACTTAGACTTTTTCAAGGCTAGCACTCTACTACTTGAGCCACTCCATCACTTCTAGCTTTTTCTGTGTACCTAGTACTGAGGAATCAAGCCCAGGGCTTCATGCATGCTAGACAAGCACTCTACCACTACTAGTCCACGCTCCCAGCCCAGTCCTAATATTCCTATTCATTTATTTTCCTTCTACTTACAAAGAATTGACATTTTTAAAATATTTCTGTTCGTGAACCATGATATTTACTTTGGTACTAGGGCTGGAAATCAGGGCCTCTCATGGCTAGCACTCTACTATTTGTGCCAAGCCCCTACTTCAGCCTTTTACTGGGTAACTGAGAAGTTTCTTAGATTTGTCTATCCTGAATCACTTCAAAACACCGTCCCTCTCAGCCTCCTGAGTAGCTAGGATTACCACTAGTGTGCCTGGCCTGCATTACCATTATTGTTGTTGTCATTTATGGGCTTGAACTCAGGACCTGAGCGCTGTTATCCTTGAGACTAGTTAGTGCTCTACCACCTTGAGCCACAACTCCCCTTCCAGTTTTCTGGTGTTTAATTGGAGATAAGAGGACTTCCCTGCCCAGGCTGGCTTTGAATCATGATCCTCAGTTCTCTAGACCTTCTGAGTAGTTAGGATTACAGGTATGAACTGCCAGAGCCTAGCATTTTTTTTTTTTTTTTTTGGTCGGCCATGGGGTTTGAACTCAGGGCTTTTGTGCTCAAGGCTAGTTCTCTACCATGTTGAGCCACAGCTCCACTTCTAATTTTGGGGTGGTTAATTGGAGACAAGAGTTTCACAGTGACTTTTCTACCTGGGCTGGCTGAGAACTACAATCCTCAGATCTAGCTAGGATTATGGGAGTGAGCTTGGCTGAGAACTACAATCCTCAGATCTAGCTAGGATTATGGGAGTGAGCTATCAGTGCGTGGATGACCTATTGTTTTTTAAATAAAAAGTTTTAGTAAAGACTTACTTTGGTAAAACAGGGAAATGAAGAGAAACCTCTCCTGATCACCATGCAGGAAATAGAAGTTAAAGAGTTAAAATGCTAGTTCCTAAGTATGGCTTTTATACTTTTGAGGTGGGTAAACAGAAGTAACCAACTATATATACTTTTTATAAAAGAAGTTAAAAGAATATAGATACCACACACAAATAACAGCAATTATTTTACTTTATTTATTTATTTATTTATTTATTTATTGCCAGCCCTGGGCTTGGGCTCAGGGTATGAGCACTGTACTTGGGTTTTCTCAAGGCTAGAGCTCTACCACTTGAGCCAGAGCACTGTTTCTGGCTTTTTTTCTATGTATGTGGTACCGAGGAATTGAACCCAGGTCTTTGTGCATGCCAGGCAAGCACTCTACCACTAGGCCAAACTCCCAGCCCAGTAGTTAGTATTTTTTTTTTTTAAGGAGCACAATGATAAAAATTCAGTAGCCACTTAAAGGACTTCATCATGAAGTATTCAGTTAATTCTATAGCTTGAAATTTGGCACTCAAGACAACAGACCACAGCCCTAAACATTTATTTTATCTTTCTCTAGTAAAGAACAATATTGTGTCCCTGATAAACATGTTTTGGGGGAACAAATGCTTTTCCAAATTGCAGTGCAAATCTGCCTTAAATATCGGCATGAACAGGGTGTGAGATGTAGTAGTCCTTTTTTTTTGAGGCAGTGTCTTGCTACATAGCTTAGGCTGGCCTTGAATTTTCAGTCTTTCTGCCTTGGCCTCCTAAATAGCTGAGAATACAGGCATTGCACTCTATCTGGCCCAACACAATACAAGTCTTTTGAATTTCACAAACACTATAGTTAAGATGGTGGTTTGAGTCGTTTTGCAGATGGTCCGTCTGAGTTACTTCTTTTATCAATGTTATTTTCATCTTCTGCATCATCTTCATTATCACCTTTTAAAATAAATATTTGTTGCATAACATGTTCAGTTGAGAAAAATACTGATAGCTAAAATGGTTGAGATGAAACCATTTAACGTTCAGGATTCATAAAACGATTTTTACTTTAAAAGATTCTCTTATTTAAAATATTTAATCCTAGCTACTCAGGAATCTGAGAGCTGAAGATCAGTTTGAAGCCAGCCTGGGCAGAAAAATCCTTGACTCTTTTCTCTTAGTAACCACAAAAAGCCAGAAGTGAAGCAGTGGCTCAAGTGGTAGAGCACTAGTATTGAGCACAACAGCTCAGGGACAGTGCTCAGACCCAGAGTTTAAGCCCCAGGACAGACACACAGACACACACACCGTTCCTATTTCTGTACTTAAGACAGAATTAAATAAAATTAAGTTCTACCACTCCAGTAATGGTTCCACTTATAAAACTGTGACATGATATTATCAAAGTACATTTGATGTGCATTATTAAAATGAAGTACAAACCTAAAGGTATGGATGGGATTGGGAAAGACAGGGGAGGGGGAGAACAATGGAAAGGGGTGAAATTAATCAAGATGTATTGTACTCATAATCTGAAAGAATGAATTGGAACTTCTTTGTATAACAAGTAAAAACAAAAATAAGTAAAAGAAAGCACAGAGGGAGCCTCTGGGTTAAGACTGAAGTCTGTCCCAATCTGCAGAAGCTGTCCCTACCAGGCTGTACTCTTCAAACACCTCTGTCATCTCACATCTGGCAAAGCTCTTTTCCCTCTTCCAACACCCAGCTACACAGCCATGCCCTCTCCAGACTGGCCTTCCTCACCCATCCCTGCCACAGTGACAGAACGCCATAGACTCACAGATGGGATTTCCCTCTTTAGCGACCGGGCCTGCCCATCACGCCCCGTGGTGCTTCTCAAGGCACAAACTGAGTACAATTCACCTCATTTTTTCTTTTCCCCCGCCCAATGCTTAGCCCAAATTAGTAGGCGTTCGGTACATTTTGTTTCGCGTTGCTCTCTTGCCCCCAGTCTAAATGCTTGGTGAAGACAGCTAGCTCAGATGGAAGAGCGCGGCGTGGCCTATCAATTCCGGGTGAAATTCCTCCCCAGGCTCACTTTCAGTCAACCGGTCCGTTACATCACGGGCTCAATTCTTACCCCAGGCTCTCTTTCTGTCAGTTAGTCCATCACCTCACGGGGTTCCCGGCCGAAGGCCCCAGGGCGCAGCGCCCCGCCCCGCCGCACCCTCCGGGAGCTCCAGCAGCCTCACCGTCCAACGCGTCCAACGCGTCGTCGTCCGGGGTCGACGCCACCCGGGTCTGCGCTTCCCGCTGTACCAGGGAACCGAAGAATTCCACGACCAGCTCCTTCATCTGGACTACGCCCGACGACAGGCTCTGGAGACGGTCGGCGTCACCGGACGCTTCGCAGGACACTCGTAGTCGCCGAGGCTCCCCGTCAGGCCCTACGTACTCCCCTACCAGCTCCATGGCGACCGCTTCGCTTTAAGAGCGCGCCACAGGGAAGCGCCACCGGAAGCGGAAGCCAGCCGCGGCCGGCGCAGGCGGGAGAAAGCTGTGGGCTGACTTCCGTTCGTCGGTTGTCGCTCCTCCTTCTTCCTTTGCGTTCCTTCTTTACGATTGGTTCCTGGCTCGGAGGCCCCGCCTTCTCCGCCACGCCCCTCGCGGCCGCTTTTCCCGCCTCCGCTGGAGTGGTGGTAGGTTGCGGCGGGTGACAGTTGAGCATGGCCGGAGCGGAGGACCTCGCTGGGCGTCCGTCAGAGCTGGAGCCCGTGGTATCGTTAGTGGACGTACTGGAGGAGGACGAGGAGCTGGAGAACGAGGCGTGCGCTGTCCTGGGCGGAAGCGACTCGGAGAGGTGCTCCTACTCGCAGGTGGGCGCGCGGCCCGGGCCTCCCTCGTCCGTCCGGGTCCCCACCTGCTGTGGGCGTCCCACCTGGGCCGCCCCCGGGCTACCCCTCGTCGTAGACTTCCCGCGCCCCCTCCCTCCGCCTGTGTCCCGCAGGGGCTTCCCTCCTCCGTCCTGTAATAACTTAAGTTTGCCTGCTAGCTAGTGCTCCCCCGCCCCCCAAGCCATCCCGCACTGTGTCCCGCTGCCCCGTGACCCTCCCCTCCCCGGAAATGGAGTGGAACCAGAACCCGGGTGGAAGGGGAGGCGAGGACCCGTTCGGCCTTTGGGAGATGCTGTGTGCAAATGTTTGGGGTGGGAGGGGATGATGGAGTCGTAGTGACTCGTCTTACTGTAATTGAGAAGGGCGGACAGGGTGAAACTAACAGGGAATACAAATTGGGAGGAGAAAGCCAGTTACTTAGGCCCCTGCGTAAAGTGGAACAAGGCGGAGCGTGGGGTGAAACTTGAAGCTATTGTGTGGTAGCGACGGAAGTAGTAATAATAATGATTAAACAGACCAGAAAAGAGTAAAATTAAGACAGTGGCAATTTATTCACAAGTGACACACGAATTAAAACTTAGTGTGGTGTGAGTGTGTGAGTGATACTGGGACTTGAAATCAGGGTTTCACACCCTGGCTTGACTTTCTTACTCAAGGCTGGAGCTCTGCCATTTGAGCTCAGCTCCATTTTCAGTTTTTTGCTGGTTAATTGGAGATGAGTCTGCTAGAGCTGGCTTCAAGCAGCTGTTCTCAGGTCTCCAGTAAACAGGTTTACAGACTTGAACCACCAGGGCCTGGCAAACTTACTATCACTTTAAAAAAAAAAAAATGAAAACAAGTATTAAGGCCAGGAGTGATGTCTAGTGGTATAGTGCTTGCCTAGCATGCATATACCCCTGGGTTCAATTCCTTGATATCACATACACAGAAAAGGCTGGTGGTGCTCTGGCTCTAAGAGAAAAATCAAGGACAATGCCCTGGTACTAAGTTCAAGCCCCAGGACTGGCCAAAAAAAAAAGAAAAGGAAAAAAAAACAAGCATTAGTATTGATAGATACTAAACATGCAGTAGTAAACATACAATTGTGAATTGTGTTATATATGGGTTTTGTTTTTTTTTTTTTGCCTGCCCTGGGACTTGAACTCAGGGTCTGGACACTGTCTTTGAGCTTCTTTTGCTTGTGGCTGGAATTCTACCACTTGAGTCACCGTGCCACTCTTGGCCTATTCTGTTTGACATTGAGGAATTGAACCTAGGGCCTCATGCATGCTAGGCAAGCACTCTGTACCACTAAGCCACATTCCCAGTCCCTGTATAAACTTTTTTTGTGCACATCCTTGGGGTTGAACTCAGGACATGAGCACTGTCCTTGGGCCTTTTCAAGGCTCCGAGCTCTACCACTTGAGCTATAGCACCAATTCCAGCTTTTTTCTATGTATGTAGTACTGAGAAATCGAACCCAGGTCTTTGTGCATGCTAGGCAAGCACTCTACCACTAGGCCAAACTCCCAGTCCTTCGGTTTGAACATTTAAAGTAGTCTTAAAGTTTATTACAGGAAGTTCTTGATCAGAAAATTTGATTTTAATTATTTTGGGGATCTTAGTATTGATACTAAATGACTTTTTCATTAATTTGTTTCCTTCTGCTGTGGGGCTTTCAGGGCTCAGTAAAGAGACAAGCTTTATATGCCTGTAGTACCTGCACCCCAGAGGGAGAAGAACCAGCAGGAATTTGTCTGGCTTGTAGTTATGAATGCCATGGAAGTCATAAACTGTTTGAACTATACACAAAAAGGTAAATAGGTTGTTGCTGGTGTTTACTAAATGTTTAGATTCTTTCCCAATTTAATCTTGTGGGGTTTTTTGTTTCTTTGTTTTTACTGGTCCTGGTGTTTGACCTCAGGGCCTGTGCTTTGTCCCTGGGCTCTGTCCCTGAATTTCTCTGTGCTCAAGGCTGCACTCTTACCTCTTGACCCACAGGGCCTCTTTTACCTTTTTCTGTTTATATGGTACTCAGGAATTGAACCCAGGGCTTCCGCATTCTAAGCAAGCACTCTACCACTAGACCATACTTAATTTTGCTTTTTAAAAGCAAATATTATTAGTTGTATGCTAATAATATTTAATATAATTGTATAATATAAATAAAAGGATTTTTTTCTCCGTAGAACCTTTTTAAATTAATTATGTAAAAACTCAACTTATTCTTTCTCTACATTATTTTAATTGTGTGAGTAGTACAAACACTTGTCTTTATATTAATTTTCCAAATTGTAACATCTCTCATTGTTATAGGCTTGGGGAAATCACAAATCAGATACATAAATGGCAATAAAATCCACTCTAAATCCTAGAAATGAGTCAAAGGGAAGAGGCATGTTTCAAGTTTAAAGACATACCTCAACACACTGGTGGTGGCTCATGATTATAATCCTAGCTACTTGGGCAGCTAAGATCTCAGGATCACAGTTCAAAACCAGCCTGAGCAGGAAAGTCCAAGAGATCCTTATCTTCAATTAATTACCAGAAAGTGGGAAGCAGAACTATGGCTCAATGTGGTAGCATAGTAGCCTTAAGCAAAAGAACTCAGGGACAGCTTCCAGACCCTGCCTGAGTTCTAACTCCACAACTGGCAAAAAAAAAAAAAAACAAAACAAAGCAAAAAACCAAATAATAAGAAAATAAATCTAGCCTGGAAACAGTATTCAAGTGGGAGAGTGCCAGCCTAGCCTAGCAAGTGAGAGGTCCTGAGTTCAAACTTAAGAACTGCAAGAAAGAGAAAAAGTACCTCATTAAAAGAAAATTGACACTCTTTTATTTCTTGTTTTAGAAATTTTCGTTGTGATTGTGGAAACAACAAGTTTAAAAATCTGGAATGCAAATTATTTCCTGTAAGTAGTCATTGTAGCTACAAATACATTGAAAGGAGCTGAGATTGGTATTTATTGAAGTAGGTAAAACCAAATGTTTTTCAAAAAGGAAATTCTTTTTCTTACTCTTTGCAGATGGGTATTTCATTTTTTACTCTTAGAAAAACTAGATAACCCAACTTGAACAGAGGATATAACATACGTTGTTAATAAGAAAGTTGTTAGGGAAATACTCTTTTTTTTTTTTGCCAATCCTGGAGCTTCAACTCAGAGCCTGGGCATTGTACTTAGACTTTCTTAAGGCTAGTGCTCTTCCATTTGAGCCACCGCACCATTTCTGGCTTTTTCTGTATATGTGGTATCAGGGAATCGAACCTAAGGCCTATGTATGCTAGACAAGCACTCTACTACTAGGCCACACTCCTGGCCCAATGAAAATCTCTTTAAAGGGACGCAGGGTTTTTGTTTGTTTGTTTGGTTGGTTTTGTTTTATTTTTTCTTGTGCCAGTCCTGGGCACTGTACTCAGGTCCTAGGCACTGACCCTGAGCTTTTGTGCTCAGGGCTAAACACTTTACCACTTATAGCTTTTTTAAACATATTTTTAGTTGGAAGTAAGAGTGTCATAGATTTCCTGCCTGGGCTTCTTTAAACTGCAATCCTCAGATCTCAGCCTCCTTAGTAACTAGATGTGAGCCTGTGCTTATGCTGTGAAATTTTTAGAACAAACAATATGGCTTTTGTTGTTGGTGGTGGTGGTTGTTGGGCTGCAACTCGGGGCCTCAGTGCTGTCCCTGAGTGCTTCTTTATGCTCAAGGCTACCACTTGATCCACAGTGCCACTTCTAGATTTTGAGTGGTCAATTGGAGATAAGAGTTTCATGCCGCAGGCTGGCTTTGAACAGAGATCCTCAATTCTTAGCCTCCTGAGTAGATAGGATTACAGGCATGAGCCACCAGCACCCAGCACGACTTTTTTTTTTTTTTAATATTTTTATTGTAATTAATAGAAGGGTTACATTATATTCGCCAGATAGAAGGTGCATTACTTCACAAACATTGATACCCCTTCTCATGTTTTTTGTCCCCTTTCCCTCTCCACCCCTTCCCTCATCTTTTTTCCCCTTCCCTATCCTATTTCAAATAAACATATACCAGATAACAAGGTAATATTACTGTAACAATATGAGATAACCAAGGGACAACAAAAGAGATGAGAAATAACATAGTACGTTAAGAACAACAATCACACATTATATGGCTCTTGTTTCTAAATCCTGGAGGTCCTTTCATTTAGCCTCATCCTATATGGCCTTATGTATCTAGGTTTTGCCCTCTTGTAAACCTCTGCTAGGAGAGACCAAGGTTTCTACTAATTATTACAAATGAGGGAAACCATTGAGCCTATGTTCCTTTGGTTCTGGCTTACTTTCACTTAATATGATTTTTTTCCCAAGTCTTTCCATTTACTTCTCAATGAGGCAATGTCGTTCTTTCTGATGGCAGCATAGAATTCCATTGTGTATAAATACCACATCTTGTTGATCCAATCTTCAACTGAGGGACATCTGGCTTGGTTCCATATCTTTGCTATGGTAAATAGCCAGCACAACTTTTAAAATAAGATAAATAAAATGATAAATAAAATCATTGTTGGCTAGATAAACAGAAGTTGTTCTCTGCATTGTGGCTAATAATAGCTATGCTTGTATGATTTTAGTGAAATAATAGTAAGGAATGTCACAGTGTTTGATCATGATTGCTAAAGTTGTCATGGTTCCCCCTCATTTGACAATTAGTTTTAGATGATTTCTTTCACTCCCCCACCCCAACTTGAGAGTCTTTACCAAGAGCCAGGCATAAATAAAGCCTTAACATTGCAACCAATGTAAGTTCTCATGGGTTGTATGTGTATACATATTTGTGTGCATACATACATGTATGTATACATATATGCGTGTATATATTGTATATGTTTAACGTCCCCTAATTGCTATAAAGAAAATGAAGAAAATAAATACTATTTTCCCCTGATTCTTGGAAAAATTATGTCTCTACTAGGAATGAATTTTATTTCTTCAGACTCAAAAATTAAAGACTAAGTGTAGGAAATATTTAGTACAAAGATTTATTACATGCATTTATTTATTAAATGATTTATGAAATTATACTGAGAACTAGACCATGGTATATGCTAAATTTATTATCTTTCAGGACAAAGCAAAGGTAAATTCTGGTAATAAGTACAATGACAACTTTTTTGGACTGTACTGCATTTGCAAGAGACCTTACCCAGATCCTGAAGATGAGGTAAGAGATTTAGAGGTTAAAATCTATGACTACATCATCTCTTGCCTCTTCAGCCTCTTGTCATATCTGGTAGAAATAACTCAGGATATTGGAGGATCTCATAGGAACAAAGATACCAACTCTAAAGGAACTTAGCAAGACAAACTTTTCCTCTGCAGACAGGTACACTATTGGCCCAGTATCTGGCAAGCAAACATAAATAGCTGGTAGGCTGCACCCTGTTTTATCACCTAACCCAGCAGGCCCTGCCTCTCTACTCACACTGGCTGAGCTCAAGTTCACAGTCTGCAAAAGGATGTGGCTTAACAAGATGTAACTAAAATTCAAGGAGCTTCTAAAAGAATATCTTAATTAAAGTGGTAGTAGGCCAGCACTCTACCACTTTGGACCACACCGCCACTTCTGACTTTTTGGTGGTTAATTGGAGATAAGAGTCTCATAGACTTTCTTGCCCAAGCTGGCTTTAAACCTTGATCCTCAGATCTCAGCCTCCTGAGTAACTAGGATTACAAGTGCAAGACATCAGTGCTGGGTTAAAATAAGTCCTCTTAGGGAAAGATGAACAAAAAACAAAAGGTGAATGAGGATGGGTATGGTAAAAATTTATTTGCATATGTGAAAACAGTGTCTGTAAATTGTTTTAGAAGTGCAGGGAAGTCGGGCACAGGTGGCTCGCGCCTGTAATTCTAGCTAGTCAGGAGGCTGAGAACTGAGGATCAAGGTTTCAAAGCCAGCCTAGTCACTAAAGGACCTGAGACTCCAATTAACTTGTAGAAAACCGGAAGTGGGACTTGGCTCAAGGGTAGGGCAGTAGCCTTGAGCTGAAAAGCTCAGGGATAGTGCCCAGGCCAAGCTGAGGCCCCATGACCCACAAAAAAAATACAGGGACTAGTGGAGAATGAAATAAAGGGTCAATTTCAAAAAACAAAACAAAAGCAAAACTTCTATGGAGTTGGTGCCTCAGGTCTGTCTGTAATCCTAGCAGCTCAGGAGATTGAAATCCAAGGATCATGGTTTGTATCCCATTAAGAGACTGTTTATAACATTTGCTTTTCACCTTGCTTGGTAGCGTGCTATGATTCAAAGTCCCAAATGCCTTAAAGTTTTAGGTCAATCAGATACTAATTAATAGATATGAAAGATATGCTTGTACACCTGTTCATGTAAACTTCTTTGTCCTTTTGACTGTTACATGGTTACATTAGGGGTCTCAAGGTTGATAGGTAATTATTTTGTATCAAATTTATTTCTATGTCCCCAAATTCAAAATAGTCATTAACATACCACATTTTTTCTGTGTTAGGTTCCTGATGAGATGATTCAATGTATAGTCTGTGAAGACTGGTTCCATGGAAGGGTAAGGAAAATGTTTTCCACTAAAGCTTTTTCTACACAGAAAGACAAAGGTTCCTTTCCTTTTGATACAATTACTCTTATAAAAATAAACTATGCTCGGGGATAGTGAGAAAAGGGAAGACACCATAAGAAAGAAATAAACTATGCTGGGAGAGAGTGAGAAAAGGGAAGACGCCATAAGAAAGGAATTGTATGCATTACCTGACTCATGTAATGTAATCCCTCAGTATATCACCTTTATAATAACAGTAAAGTAAATGATTTGAAGAAGCCTGAGCCGGGCACAGTGGCTCACACCTGTAATCCTAGCTACTCAGGAGGCTGAGATCTGAGGATCTTGGTTCATCGCCATCTGGGGCTCTACAGAACGTGAGACTCTTACCCCCAATTAATCAGTGGAAAACTGGAAGTAGGGCTGTAGCTCCAGGGGTAGGGCGGTAGTCTTGAGCTGAAGAGCTCAGGAACAGTGTCCAAGCCCAGAGTTTAAGCTCCATGACCCACCCCCTCCCCCCCCAAAAAAAGTCTGTAATCCTAGCTACTCAGGAGTCTGAGATCTGAGGATCATAGTTCCAAGCCAGCCCAGCCACTAAAGTCCATGAGATTCTTATCTCCAATTAACTTCCAGAAAACCACAGTGGCACTGTGACTCAAGGGGTAGGGCAGTAGCCTTGAGCTGATGTGCTCAGGGACAGTGCCCAGGCCTAGAGTTCATGTTCTTCAACTGACCAAAAAAAACCCCAAACAGTGTAAATAGTGTACTTTTAAAAATAGTGTACTTAAATAAACTAAGTAGTGTACTTTTACAGTGTTTAAAAAACAATGGGCATGGGCAAGGAGCGTGGCCTAGGTAGAATGTTTGCCTAACATGCATGAAACCCTGGATTCAGTTCCTAGGTATCCCATACAGAAAAAGCTAGAATTGGTGCTGTGGCTCAAGTGGTAGAGCCCTACCCTGAGGAATGCCCAAGGACAGTGCCTAAACCTTGAGTTCAAGCCCTAGGAGTTGCACAAAAAGAAAAAAAAAGGACATTTTAACCCTCTTAAAGATTACAGAAAGATTTTTTGTTGTTTTCTTTTGTCAGTCATGGGATTTAAACTCTGGGCCTGGGTGCTGTCCCTGAGCTCTTCAGCTCAAGGTTACCACCCTACCCCTTAAACTACAGTGCCACTTCCAGCTTTCTAATGGTTAATTGGAGATAAGAGTCTCATGGTCTTTAGTGCCAGGACTGGATTTGAACCACGATCCTCAGGTCTCAGCCTCCTTTGCATCGAGGAATACAGGCTCGAGCTGCCACACCCAGCTAGCTTATAAAGCTTTTTTCTATATTTGCAGCATCTTGGTGCCGTTCCCCCTGAGAGTGGGGATTTCCAGGAGATGGTGTGCCAGGGCTGTATGAAACGATGTTCTTTCTTGTGGGCCTACGCAGCACAGTTGGCAGGTAGGTACTTCTGTGAAATTGGCATGACATAAACTTGTGCTTAGGAAATGTGTATGTTCAATCTAGAGTGTTTAATAACATTTCTCTTTGGCAGTACTGAGGTTTTGAACTTAGGGATTCATACTTGCTAGACAGACCACCTGAAGCCAAGTTCCCAACCCACCTTGAAATATATGTCCATGTCCTGCTTTTTGTTAGCTAATTGAAGATGAGTCTCTGCTTGGGCCAGGTGCAGTGGCTCACGCTTGTCATCCTAGCTACTCAGGAGGCTGAGATCTGAGGATCAAGGCTCAAAGCCAACCCTGGCACAAAAGAACCTGAGACTCTTATCTCCAAATAACGTGTAGAAAAGGAGAAGTGGGACTTGTCTGAAAGGTATGTTGGTAGCCTTGGGCTGAAGACTTCAGGGACAGCACCCAGGCCGAGTTTAAGCCCTGTGACCCACAAATAAATAAATAAATAAATAAATGAATGAATGAATAAATGAATAAATAAATAAATATAAGAGTCTGCTTAGAATAGGCATAGCCATAGATACCAAGCGGAAACAAAGGTTCTGGGGCTTGAACTCAGAGCCTGGGCACTGTTGCCTTTTCTTTCTTTCCCCCTCGAGGTTAGTGCTCTACCACTTGAACTACAGCTCCACTTTTGGTGTTTTTTTTGGTGATTAATTGAAGACTGCCGGGGCCAGCCGGCAGCAAACCAGGGTTCGCAGATTGGGGTTCCTGAAATAGGGGCAAGGACTAGGAAGAAATAGAAGAGAGACAGACACACCGGGTCCGGGATGTCTGCAGTCCAGGTAAAGACTGCTGCATTTATTTTCCACTCCAGCTTCTTCCCTTCTTGAGACCCAGGGAACTTCCAGGTGTTACATTCATATGGTAAATCTCAGGTCATTTAAACAGAATGAGGCCAGAAAACAATAAGACAATAAAGCCATTGTCTGATGCAAATCAAGGTACAGTTTGATTCCACTCTGGCTCCCAACAGAAGACAAGAGTCCTAGGCTGACTTTCAACTATGATTCTCAGATCTCAGCCTCCAGAATAGCTAGGCGATAGTTAAGTTACATTAGTCTGGTAGAGAGTTCATTTTCTTTCCCTCCTTCCCTCCTTCCCTCCTTCCCTCCCTCCCTCCCTCCCTCCCTCCCTCCCTCCCTCCCTCCCTCCCTCCCTCCCTCCCTCTCTTCCTTCCTTCCTTCCTTCCTTCCTTCCTTCCTTCCTTCCTTCCTTCCTTCCTTCCTTCCTTCCTCCTTCCTTCTTTTCTTCTCTTTTTCTCCCTTTCCCTCTTTCTTGCAGTTCCTGGGGCTTGAATTCAGGGCCTGACACTTCTTTGTGCTCAAGGTTAGCGCTCACCCCTTGAGCCACATTGCTACTTCCACCTTTTTCTGAGTAATTTCTTAGAGATAAGAATTTCATGGCCTTTCCTGCCCTGGCTGGTTTCCAGATTCAGTTTTCAGATCTCAGCCTCCTGAGTATCTATGATTATAGGGGCAAGACACTGGCACCTAACCCTGTAGAGTTTTCTTTTTTCTTTTCCCTCTCCCTCCCTCCCTCCCTCCACCCCCACCTCTCTCTCTCTCTCTCTCTCTTTTGGGTCATGGGGTTTGAACTCGGCTTGGGTGCTGTCCTTGAGCTCTTCAGCTCAAGGCTGCCGCCCTGCCCCTTGATCCTCAGCCTCACTTTCTATTTTCTAGTAGTTACTTGGAGATAAGAAGTTCACGGACTTTAGTGCCCAGGCTGGCTTTGAGCCTTGATCTTCAGATCTCAGCCTCCTGAGTACCTAGGATTACATACAGGCCCGAGCTACCACCCGTGTCCCTGTTGGGTTTTCCTAATGGTTTTCCCCTTTTCTCTTCATTTCCTTCCTCACCAGCAGATGGCTTCATTTGTTACTAATTTTGAAATGCCATTACCCGATACCTTACCATTTCCCTCTCTTTCATCTTTCACATTATTTTCCATCCTTCCTTTCCTTGTTGATTATCCTCTCTGTCTGTCTGTCTGTCTGTCTCTCTCTCTCTCTCTCTCTCTCTCTCTCTCTCTCTCTGTGAGGTGCCAGTGCTGGCTTGATTATCTTATCTGTTTTTCACATTTTGAGTCTTATCTGCCTCTTCTTTACATGCCTAAGTGGTAATGAATATAAATGAACAGTTTAATTTTTTAGACTAGGCAGACAATACCCTAAAGAACTATGGAGGACAGGGAGTTTGGGCTAGTGGTAGAGTGCTTGCCTAGCCTGTACAAAGACCGGGTTCGATTCTCAGGTATCATACACATAGGAAAAGCTGGAATAGGTGCTGTGGCTCAAGTGGTCGAGTTCTAGTCTTGAGAAGCCCAAGGACAGTGCTCAGGTCCTGAGTTCAAGCCAGGACTGGGGGAAAAAAAGAAGTATTGATATTTCCTAGCTCCTTATTCCAGTGAATAAGGTGACTTCTCCTTTTCTAGATTCAGAAATTCTTTTAAAATCAGAATAAATGATTTCTTTGTCTGATAGTCTGTGAGTATTTATATATTTGTGTTTGTGTTCATTGAATTCACAGTAATGAAAATATCTCCTGAGGATGATGGGTTGGTGCTGAATGTTGATGGAGCAGGTGATCAGGAAGTTGTCAAGCATGATAATGGTGATCATCCAGATATTATCCTCAAAGGTGATGTTCCAGAACATGGAAAGGATGCTGTCAAGGAAGTTAAAACAGAGCACAATAATGAACCCTGTACAAGCTCTTGTTCTGAATCTGGTCTCCAGGTAATATATGAAACACATGTCAAAAAAAAAAAAAATAAGCCAGCACAGTGGCTCCCCCTGTAATCCTAGCTACTCAGGAGGCTGAGATCTATGAATCAAAGTTCAAAGCCAGCCCAGGCACAAAAGGACCTGAGATTCTTATCTCCAATTAACCTCTAGAAAATAGGAGGTGAGGATTGGCTCAAGGTAGGGCTGTAGCCTTGTACTAAAGAACTCTTGGACAATGCCCAGGCCCAGGGGTAGAGCTATAACCTTACAGCACCCAGGTCGAGTTCAAGCCCATGACCCCCCCCAAAAAATATTTGGATAATATTAATCCCATAAGTTCTATATTTTTGGATTTCACTATTGTCTTTGCCTAAAGAAGTCCCCAAGGGCTGAGACTGGACTAGTATACATGGCTTGCCTGGCATGTCTGAAGCCCTGAATTAGATTCCTCAGTACCACATACACAGAAAAAGCCAGACGTGGTGTGGTGGCTCTAGTGGTGGTAGAACACTAGCCTGAGAAAGCTCAAGGACAATACCCAGACCCTCAGAACCAGCAAAAAAACCCCCAAAAACAACAGCAAAAAAAAAAAAACTAGTCCCTTCAAAGCTGGGCACTGGGAAATGGCGCTGTGGCTTAAGGAGTAGGGTGGTAGCCTTGAACTGAGATCTCAGCGACAATGCCCAAGCCCAGAGTTCAAGTCCCACAACAAAAAGCTGGGCATTGGGCCGGGAGTTTGGCCTAGTGGTAGAGTGCTTGCCTAGCATGCACAAACACCCAGGTTCGATTCCTCGGTACCATATACACAGAAAAAAGCTGGAAGTGGTGCTGAGGCTCAAGGGGTAGAGCTCTAGCCTTGAGAAAGTCCAAGGACAGTGCTCAGGCCCTGAGCCCAAGCCCAAGACTGGCAAAAAAAAAAGCTGGGCATTGGCTCACTTACACCTGTAATTCTAGCTACGCAGGAGGCTGAGATCTGAGGATCACAGTTCAATGCCAGCCCAGGTAGGAAAGTCTGAGACTCTTATTTCCAGTTAATCCCCAGAAAACGAAGTGGAAGTGATGTCCTGGCTCCAAGTGATAGAATGCTAGCCTTGAGGGAAAGAGCTCAGAGATGGGCCTGACTATAAGCCCCAGGACTGACAATAAAAACTTCTAAGCTGGGCACTGTGGTTCATGCCTGTAATCCTATCTGTTTTGGAGGCTGAGATCTGAGGATTGCAGTTCAAAGCCAGCCCGGGCACTAAAGACCATAAGACTCTTATCTCTAATTAACCACTAGAAAACTGGAAGTGGTGCCATGACTCAAGGAGTAGCATGGTAACCTTAAGCTGAATAGCTCTGAGACAGCGCCTAGGCCCAGAGTTCAAGCCCCATAACCCACCAAAAAAAAGCCCTTCATAGCTTAATTTTATTGCAGACTGTGTTTAAGAATCAGAGCCTCAAGACAGAATCACCATCTGGCTGCAGATTTCAGGAGCTCAAAGCTAAGCAGTTTGTAAAGAAAGACACTGCCACCTATTGGCCCCTAAACTGGCGCAGCAAGTTGTGCACCTGCCAAGGCTGTATGGTAAGTATCATATTTAAGTTTCATGTTTGTATATATACATTAAAAAAGGTCTATGTGGAATTGATAGAAAAGTGCAGGGACTTTCCAGTTTTTTCTACTAAGCAGATTTATGAATTCCTTCTTTTTTTTTTTTTTTTTTTTTTTTTTTGAGCCTCCTGAGTAGCTAGGATTATAGGTGTGAGTCACCGTGCTAAGCTTGTATTTATTTGTTTGTTGGTTTATTTGCTAGTCCTGGGGCTTGAACTCAGGGCCTGAGCACTGTTTTTCTCAAGGCTAGCACTCTGCCACTTGAGCCACAGTGTCACTTCTGGCCTTTTCTTTCTTTTTTTGGTCTGTCATCGGACTTGAACTCTGAGCCTGGGTGCTGTCCCTGAGCTCTTCAGCTCAAGGCTACGGTCCTACCCCTTGAGCCACAGTGCCATTTCTGGTTTTCTAGTGGTTAATTAGAGATAAGAGTCTCACAGACTCTAGTGCCTGGGCTGGCTTTGAACTGCAATCCTCAGATCTCAGCCTCCTGAATAACTAGGATTATAGGCATGAGTCACCATGCCCGGCCACTTCTGGTCTTTACCAGTGGATGTGGTAAGGAGGATTTGAACCCAGGGCTTTGTGCATTCTAGGCAAGTACTCTCTTACCACTAGGCCATGCTCTTGGTCCCTGTTGTCAGGTTTTGTTTTTTTTTTATTGTAATTAATAAAAGGGTTACATGATATTTGCCAGATAGAAGGTGCATTAATTCACATACATTGATACCCTTTCACATGTCTTGGTAACCATTACCCTCCCCCCCCATCACCCACCCCCCTGTTGTCAGGTTTTTTATTTTGTTTTATTTTGTGGGTCATGAGGCTTGAACTCTGGGCCTGCGCACTGTCCCTGAGCTCTTCAGCTCAGGGCTACTGCTCTACTACTTGAGTCACAGCGCCATTTCTTGTTTTCTGGGGGCTAATTGGAGGTAAGAGTCTCACAGACTTTCTTGTCTGGGCAGCCTCCTGTGTAGCTAGGATTACAGGTATGAGCCATTGGCACCTGGTTTCAAACAGTAGTTATTAAAGATCTTATAAAGCTTGTAGACATCCACTAGGAAGCTGGGAGATGGTTAAAAAAGAATTGAGCAAAAAAACAAATTGTGGGCCAGGAGTTTGGCCTAGTGATAAGAGTGCTTGCCTCTCATACACAAAGACCCAGGTTCAATTCTTAGGTACCACATACATAGAAAAAAGCCAGAAGTGGTGCTGTGGCTCAAGTGGTAGATGCTAGCCTTAAAAAAACCCCAAGAACAGTGTTCAGGCCCTGAGCCCAAGCCCAGGACTGGCAAAAAATTAAAAATAAAAAAATAAATCCTTCAAGCAAATTTGTGTTTATAGGCTCAAATTTTTCTAAGTGTTAATTTAGAAAAAATAATTATCTTAGTTGATTTTCTGAAAATAATATACAGTTCTAATGGGGAACTAAATTTTTTTTTTAAAGAAAATGTATGGAGACCTAGATGTCCTCTTCCTGACAGATGAGTATGACACAGTTTTGGCTTATGAAAACAAAGGCAAGAGTGACCAGGCCACTGAGAGAAGAGACCCATTAATGGACACTCTTAATAGCATGAACAGAGTACAGCAAGTGGAACTCATTTGTGGTAATTACTTTTTGTGTGTGAAAATTGACAAACTTTTCAAAGTCTCCTTTACTTGTCAAAAATTGTATAAAGAAGTCAGTAAACTCTTTCTAATTCTATGTGAAGTAAAATTTGAATTGTTCAGTAAGCCTTACCTAATGTTGGTTGATTTAAGTATGGTTGAATATTCAGCTTCTGTGGACTGGGAGTTTCATTCATTTAAGAAACCACAACATGTACTATTTTGATTAAGGTACATGTTTGAATGAAGATTTTTTTTTCCATCCCTCCATGGATTTTTCATTGAGCTTTCTATGCCATCTTTTCTGAGAAAAATGGCAATCTTTTTTTTTTTTTTTTTGCCAGTCCTGGGCTTGAGCTCAGGGCCTGAGCACTGTCCTTGGAGTTTCTCAAGAATAGAGCTCTACCACTTGAGCCTCAGCACCACTTCTGGCTTTTTTCTACATAAGTGGTACCAAGGAATTGAACCCGGGTCTTCGTGCCTGCTAGGCAAGCACTCAACCACTAGGCCAAACTCCCGGCCTCCAAAATGGCAATCTTTTAACAACAGTTCGTGAGGTGGTTCTTCAGTGGTTCACTAGAAAGGAAGCTTTCTCCAAACTGCAAGATGCTCAAGTTACATCAGCATTCTATAGTTGCCATTTTCTACTTGGATGCCATCTTTATGTCCCTTTTATGGAATTGATGGAATTGTTTCTACTCTTTTATTTAACTCTGATTCCTTTCATCTTTATTAGAGAAAAGATTTTTATATTGGCAGGTATATGGGAGATTTTTTTTTTTTCAGTCCTGGGGCTTGAACTCAGGGCCTGGGCATTATCCTTGGGCATTCTTAAGGCTAGCACTGTACCAGTTGAGCCATAGCACCACTTCCAGCTTTTTCTGTATATGTGGTATAGAGGAATCAAACCTGGGTCTTTGTATATGCAAGGCAAGCAATCTACCACTAGGTCCCACTCCCGGTCTATATGGGAGATTTCTGGAGACCTCAAGATGCCTTGTTATTTACTATAGTTTGCTAATGAGGACATGAGTTCTACACTTAATTTGTGATGATTACTACAAGTACTTGAAATCCAGAAAAATGGTAAACTTATAAAAAATCCTTGCTTATCTTTAAGGGTATTTCTGTATTTTGTGGGTTTATTTTTTGTTTCATTTTGTTATTCTTGTTGTTAAGATAAGTCTCAGCAAAATGAAGGAAGCCCAGAGGTTGGAAGATGTTGGGATCAAATACAGATTTTACTTTATTAAGTACTCAGCTGTCAACATCAGATAAATGGTTTTTGAAAGCACATGGTTTAACTAACACTTCAAATGTTTTGGTGGTTTTGATTTAGAATATAATGACTTGAAGACTGAACTGAAAGACTATCTGAAGAGATTTGCTGATGAAGGCACGGTATGTTGAGTTAAAGAATTTTAATCATAGCCTTATATGTTTTTAATTTTTACTTTTAAAAAAGATTAATTAGCATATATATTTTACAAGTATATCTCATTTTGATATTTACATACATAACATGTATCCCAATCAAAATAGCCTTCAGTCACTCTCCTCTGTTTTGAATACTATTTCCTTTGGTGATAAAAAAAAAAAGATTGCAACTTAAAATGGAGTACTTGAAACTTTTATATTGATTTGAGGAGTTAGAGACACATTTTGCTGTGTTGCTTTTGCTGTCCTTGAACTCTTAATCTTCCTGTCTCAGCTCAAATCCTAGGATTACAAGTGAGCATTACCAAGCAGAGCTGAGTACTTGAAAGTTTAATGCAGAAACTATTTATAGGGCTATTGGCAGGCTAAGAGAGATCAGAAAGGGGCAGATAAACACCAAGGGACATATTGGAGGTTCTTATCAATCCCTGAAGGCTGGAAAGAATGAGGGGCAAGAGCAAGGCTCAGGTCTGGAGTAGCTGTAGCTGAGAAGGCCATTGTAAGGGATTAGGAACACCAACTCTGCTGATTTGGACTTACCAAAAGCAAAAGATGGAGTGGGAGTGACTAAGCAAGAAAAAAATCAAATCAAATCAAATCCAAGTCATGCATACCAACCATAAATTTCTGTGTGTGTGTGCGCGCGCGCGCATGTGCATACATATACACAGATGCCACTACTATATGTCAGAATTGAATTCATGGCCTAGGCAGTTCAAGGCACATGCTATACTACTTAAGCCACAGCTCTATTGTCTTTTTGGTGGTTAATTGAAGATAACGAACTATTTGCAAATATCAGCCTCCTAAGTAGCTCTGATTACAGGTGTGAGCCACTAGTGCCTGGCTTAACCTAAATACTAATATAAATATGGCTCAATTAGTAGAGTGCCAATCTTGAGGGAAAAAAAGCTAAGGGATAGTATATAGGCCCTGAGTTCAAGCCCCAGTACTGGCACAATAAAAAAAATAATAAATACCTTTGTATGAAGATCTAAATCCTTCAGTCCATAAAACAGAAGATAAATTGATCTTGTAGCACATAATAAAACAGTGCTATCAGGAAGCTGAGATGTGACTTGCAGTTTGAAGCCAGCCCAGGCAGGAAAGTTTTTACTTTTTTTGGTCAGTCTAGGGACTTGAACTCTGTGCCTGAGCACTTTACCTCTTGAGCCACACCCATTGTGAGACTCTTATCTCCAATTAACAAAAAAGCCAAAAGCTTAAGTTATAAGAGTGCTAGCCTTGAGCAAAAAAGCTCAGACATAGTATGCAGGCCCTGAGCTCAAGCAGTGCTAGCTGGGCATGGTGGCTCACGCCTGTAATCCAAGCTGCTCAGGAGGCTGAGATCTGGATGATCAAGGTTCAAAGCCAGCCTGGGCACTAAAGACCTGAGACTCTTATCTCCAATTAATCTCTACAAAACGGGAAGTGGCTCAAGGGTATGTTGGTAGCCTTGAGCTGAAGAGCTCAGGGACAGCGCCTGGGCCAAGTTCAAGCCCCATGACCCCCACGGTCCTGACTTAGGATGATTGGGCTTAGGATTTTCCCAGCACTATCCTGGTGTGAAGGCAGTATATACGCTCAGTAGAAATAAACTTCTGATTGTGAGTTTGTCTCCCAGTCAGAGGTCCCGTTCTCCTTCATGGTGTTGAGCAGCAGAGCCATGGAGGTCATGTCCTCCTGAGGCCTTCATCTTCCACGTGATGCTGTGCCGCACTCGTGTTCTTCAGCTAGGGGTGGCCAGTGGATTTCCACTCTGGCCACTCAGTGTCCACTTACATCGAGCTTCTCCGGAGCTCACCTCTAGGGATGGGGAGCATCTGTCATTCTTAGCATCTTGTGGGGTGCTGGCCTATACTGTTGTTGTGTAAAGTAGTTCTTTCCTAATTTTGCTTTTCGTCAGCAGGTTGTTAAGAGAGAGGACATTCAACAGTTCTTTGAAGAATTTCAGTCAAAAAAGAGAAGACGAGTGGATGGGATGCAGTATTATTGTAGCTAGAATGGAATGTGATGCTCTCACTCAGGCCAATGCAAACGCCGCTTACTGTTCCAGGAATACACGAGGCCTGTTTCATACGCGGTCCCCTTCCCGTCCTCTGGCCATGAGCTCCCTTCCTTGTCCGTAACTACAGTAGCCACCAGTTGATGCTGATCTCACAGCCAGCATTCCACTTACAACTCAACTAAACACAACTCATTCCACAGACTTCATTCAGCTTTCCTGTCCAGGATACCCAGGGTTTTCGGATTATAAGTTTTAAGAAGTTTGATTTGGTTCTGAGAAAGCCAGTTGGTTCTTTTCTAGTGATTGTTTTTTAACTCCCGGATATGTGTACTTTGTCACAGAGCTGTACCGTCCCGAACCTCTGTAGCATCTTCGCAGAAGCCAGAACCTCTAGAGGTCCCCTTCACCCCATGATTGTGGTGCCTTGGGTTAATGCTTCCTCAGGCCTGCTCTGCCTGCCTCCCTCCCCTGCTTTCTGGGATTTGGTCATGGCTTAGATCTTGAAACATGCTTTCTCCGGGCCAGCCTCGAGAATAGCCAGGACTGACATGTCCTAAATGTCTGTCACAGGCAAGGAGACTGACCTGTGACGGGGTGGAGGAAGCAAACCCTTGTTCTGAATTTTACTGATAAATTTAAGGTGAACTATTCATTCATGATTCTCTTGGCACTCAAATATTTGCATTTCAGTACTGTATGCTCCCAGGGCTTCCAGGAGAGGGAGTTATGCCAGTACACCAGTCCCTTTTCTGCTGCCTAGAAAATGACCGGGCATTACCCCTGTGAAATCTTGGTGGTTTACTAAGTCCTCTGGATTTCCTTATGTTATCAGGGATATTCATAACTTTATATTTGGACCTATTTTGATATTGCTTTGTTATGAAAATGTTAGTAGAACCCCCCAGTAAGTTATTCTTTTCCCCTTGAGTGTGTACTAAAGACAAAATATACTGCTTTGGCTTTCTTGCAGTAAGGGCAGTGACTTGACTGGTTTGGAAGAGACAGGTTAAGGGAGAGATTCCAGGTGAGGCCTTTGGCTGCATGAATGATGAGTGTGTGTATTTATGCCATGTCCACAACCACTTCTCTAATGACAGAGCTTTCGAAGGTCCTTCTGGGACACACAGAACCCTGATTTGAGAGGAAAGCCTTTCAGTTGGCCCTTCAGTCTGTAGAAAAGATTTTTTTGATACATAAAGAGCCCTAAGTTGCTCTGTATGGAGGAACAGGGTCTTTTCTGACATTACGTGACATACTTTGAGGAAATTAAAAGTAAGCTCTGTGTGTGAACATTCCTTTTTGTCTAGCAGTCAAGATAAACAAGATGTACCATGAAGGCTCCAGGATACGGTACCAGCTGTGCTTTTGGCATTCAGCTTCCTTGCAGATCCTTGTGAGGATGGATGTGTGTGGAGTGCAAAGGTCTTTGTCTGCAGGATTGACTGGATGCCTGAACTGGCCTTGTGGAGAGGGTAGCTTGAAAACTCAGCATCGGCAGCTTGGGAGCTTTTCCAAGTCTGAGGATTTGAGCTGTACTGTTCCTAGTTTATCATTGTGTCCTACAAGCGCATATCTCCCAAATATCTGATTTAACTTGCAGTAAGTTCCTTTCTTCTGTGACAGGTCAGGAGCACGTCTCAGAGGCACTGTGTTACTGTGTGCACAGCTGTGTGCATCACCCAGTGCCAGGGGCTTGTTTCAGGAAAGGTACTGCTCTTCACATTAACCGGAAAAACCTTTTTTTTTTTTTTTTTCCTAAATTCTATTCACAACTAGTTTTCTTACTGTATTGGACTGTCTCTTCTTATAGAGAAGCTCTCTTCGGCCAACATATGGCAGTTGATACTAATGCATGTTTTATGCAAAACAAAGATGTGATCCTAGTTGCTTTTAAGAAATTCTGGCATTCTGTGTACTTTTTTTTTTTTTTTTTGTAGCATCTGTTACTGGACTTAAATTACATACTTAACTCCAATCAGGTTTCTGTAAAAATCTAAATAAAAACAATTCAGAATCGTTGGTTTTGTGGTTGTTGGTCACGTTGGCTCTGCATGGCCTCCTGTTGCAGGCAGAAGGCTGAAGATGGGGTTTTCCAGGAGCCAGTCCCAAAGCCACTGCCCTGATAATCACTCTCGTTTGGAAGAACACGTAGTCCGGTTGGTAATGATACTTGTGAGTGTATTTCCTTAATGTTTGTGTCTTCCCAGTAAGCCATCAATTCAGAGAGGTCAGGTATTGGCTTCTCTGGGTCAGTATTGCAGTGCTTGGTGCCAGATGCCTGATGGGTGTACACTGGTTATTACATAAAGAGGAGAGCACAAACCAGGTGCTGGTGGTTCATTCCTGTAATCCTAGCTACTCGGAGGCTGAGAATCGTGGTTCAAAGTCAGCCCAGGCACACAAGTCCATGAGACTTTTTATCTCTTAACTACTGACCAGAAAACTAGAAGTGGTACTGTGGCTCAAGTGGTAGAGTGCCAGCCTTGAGCTCAAGAGCTCAGGGACTGTGCCAGGCCAGAGTTCAAGCCCCACAATCCACAGGGGGGGGGGGAAGCACATTGACCCACCAGCAACCAGCTGAGTACTGTACAGTCTCAAGTATCCTCCACTGGGGTATTTTATAGCTGTGAACACCAGGACCCAGGATATCTCAGCGGTAGGCAGGGGCAGGCAGCAGAGTCGGGTATGAGGCCCCAGGATGTTCCATTGGCAGTGGGCAGGGCAGGCAGCATAGTGGGGGGGGGGGGAAGGACCCAAGCTGGAAAGCTTCTCCACTGAGAGAGTGTCTATGGGAATCTTCTAGACCCTCTGGCTTCACAGTTCTGTGACAGGGTGGTAAAAAATGACTTACAGGGCTGGACACACCTGCTCACCGTGTCTTACCATGTTAGTCTCTGTTTCAGTTCTTCATCTGCCAAATCAGAATGACATTCATGCCTGCCTGGGCTGTGAGTACTAAAGCCACATTCTCTGATCTAGCCCACCCTGCACACTTTCACCCCACTCCCACGTGCATACTCGCCTTGCAGCATAGGCCCAACCACAGCTCAGGCTGGAGGGCCTGTCAATGAGTGGAAGATTTGACTGAAACCGAAAGGATGCCTGTAGAGGGTAGCTGACTTCCTAGAGCTGTGGTTGGTACCACATGGGATTAGATACCCTATCAAAACCCAAGGAAGCCAGGTAGTGACCTGGAAGTCCTGGCAGGACACGGGGCATCAGTGGCAGCCAAGGCCATGCCTGGGAAAGAGTCTGAAGAGGAAAGCCAGCTTTCTATGGTGCTGGACAGTGGAAGTTGAGGGAGGACAAGGAGAGGGGCACTGGGCTGGCTGGAGGTATTTGGCAGGCACTTGACAGAAGTTGCAGAGGTATCTGAGGTTCTGAGTGCAGGCTGGGGACAGGCCTGGGGGTTGTCTGTCTCCAGTCACCGAAGCCATGAAAATGAACAGAACAGGAAGATGCTGGAGAGGGGAAGAGCAAAGAACTGGGACAGATGCTAGGGACTCCCAAGGTTTGCATTGTCCTTGGCCTCATGGTCACCCCAGTATCCGTAACAGACCAGATGGAATATCTGCTGAACAAGTGCACATATTTATGTCCTTTTCACGCCTTCACTCCTGTGCCTCCTTACCCTGGCTGGCCACCAGCCTGTGGGGCACAGCAGGTCACAGGGGCTGAGAGTTTGGGTTTCAGTCCAAGCTCTGCCAATTTATAGTGATATGACCTAAGAAAAGCATTCCCAGGCCCTCAGCTTAAGCTTTTCTTTAGTAAAATGGCACAAATGAGAATACTTAATTCAGAAGATTAAAGAAAATCGTACTTATTTCACTGAAGGATTAAAGATAAAAATATGAAGTACAAATGGCACTGTGGCTCAAGGGGTAGGGTGGTATCCTTGAGCTGAAGAGCTCATGGACAGTACCCAGGTCCAGAGTTCCAGCCCCATGACTGACAAAATAAAATTCAGCAAAAATGTGAAGTGCTCAGCCAGAATCCATTATTTCTCCTTTTACTTCCTAGACATTTCAAACCAGTCTCCCCTTCACTTTGGATTGCCTTCATGTACAGCTTGTGGAAATGGTATCCTATTTTGTTAACTGTTCCAGCCTCTGAGAAGTATGAACTCAAGAAAGAGCTCCTGTCTTTCCTTTTGTTAGTCACTGGGCTTGAATCAGGGCCTGGGGATTGTCAATGAGCTCTTGGTCAAGGCTAGTGCCCTAGTGACACTTCTGGTTTTCTGGTGGTTAATTGGAAATAACAGTATCACAGATTTTCCTGTGTAGGCTGGCTTCAACCCGCAATCCTTACATCTCAGCCTCCTGAGTAGCTAGAATTTCAGGCGTGAGCCACTGGCATCTGGCAAGCCCTCCGTCTGTGTGTGTGCGCGCCCACACTGGGGCTTGAACTCAGAGCTTTGCACTCTTGCTTCATTTTTTTTTTTCTGGTTAAAGTTGGTGCTCTATCACTTAATCTATAGCTCCATTTCCAGCTTTTTGGAAATAAGTTCCACAGCATTAGTGCATAGGCTAGCTTCGAGCTGATTCAGCTTGAGCTGTGCTCCGCCTGTTGAGCAGGTGTGAGCCACAGATGCCCTGCTCAGGAAAGCTCTCCTTAGCTACCAGAGTGGAAGGAGCAAAGTGGCTAGGGAAGCTCACCAGCTTACCTCAGAGCATGATTCAGGAGAATCCACAAATACAGAAATGCAAACTCACGTGCAATTTCAGTTTTAGATGTATGCATGCTTGTCAGTGCTGTGTCTTGATCTCAGTACCTAGGCACTATACCTTAGCCTTTTTTTAAAAAAAATTATATATTTTCTTTTATTAGCATGTATGGATAACACATATTTATTACATATTTATACATGACTACAATATAGTATACTTTATCTCTTCCCAAAAAGACTCCCTTCCATTTTTTCTTTTCTTTGAATTTTCTGCATTATATAAAGAAAACATATTTGTCTTTCTGAGTGATTTATTTACTTAATGGTTGACCTCCAGTTCCAAATACAAGCGTATACCTTAGCTTTTTTCATTCAAGGCTAGCCCTCTACTTAAAGCCACACTTGTACTTGCAGCCCTCTGGTGGCTAAATGGAAATAAAAGTCTCAAGAACTTTACTGCCCTGGCTGGCTTTGAATTGTGACCCTCTGATCTCTCCTAGCTAGGAATACAGGCCTGAGCTACTAGTGTGCAGCTTTTTTCAACTTTCAAGAGACTCACCCACAAAACCAAGTGTCTTCTGGGTAAGAGATTCAGAGTTCAATCCCTTCCTCCAGAGAAGGGGGAGATTATTTTACAGCAACATTTCAAAGATGGAAATCAGAAATATTTTCTTCAGAATCCTAGACTCCAGATGCCTGGAGACCAATTTGTCATTAAAATTTCCCAAAAATATTCCAGAGAAATAAGAGAAAATAGGGCTGGGAGCATAGCCTAGTGGTAGAGTGCTCACTTAGCACGCACGAAGCCTTGGGTTCGATTCCTCTGTACCACATACACAGAAAAACACAGAAGTGTTGCTGTGGTTCAAGTGGCAGAACGCTAGCCTTGAGCAATAAGTGTCCAAGGACAGTACTGAGTTCAAGCCCCAGGACTGGCAAAAAAAAAAAAAAAAAGAGAGAGAAAGGGAGAGAAAAAATAAGCTTGGTGAGTCAGAATACTTCTAAGAAAACTATATATTATTTATTATTATAATTATTATAAAATGCCTGGAAAGCTTAAACCTCAAGACAGAGAGGAAGTTAAGGAATGTAAATACATCTGTAGGATGAAGATTGCACATGCACCGCTAAAACAGACTACTCCCAACTCAGCAGGTTCTATACAAGCCGTTTATTTGAAATGCCAACTCTATGTAGGATAAAGTCAGTGTTACATGCTTATCAGTAACGGTAGAAAAATAGAACCAGTGAAAACCTCTGTACAACTGTAATGGTACTCAAAAGAGAAATGTATTGTTTTACAATGCTTCACACAGACGAATTCAAGTTTGGAGGTACCTAAATAAAAATACTATATATTTCTTTAAAAAACACTATGTACAATTGAAGCGTAAACAAGTTTTACAAAGTACTGGTTATGCAGGTTGTAGAAAACACTTGCATAGGACATGAAATCAGTTTAAGAAAAATTTCTGAGCCTTTAGCATTGAAGGCACTTGACTTTAGACCAGTAACAGCACAACCACAAGAAACGCACTGGTGTAAGAGGTCCCGCTTCTCCCAAGCACAGACACGGTACAGACATAGCAAGTGGAGCTCAGCCACCTGGCCTAAGAGCAGGATTTCCCACGGCCTGCCCATGTCACCCAGACACAGTGTCACATGCAAGTACACTTGAGGAAGCTTCCAGAGCTTCTCTGATCTCAGACAAAACCTACATAAACACAAACACAAGAAGAGATTGGTTTCAAGACACACCCGCAAGTAATCTTTCTACAGAAATGGCCACAGCATTGTAATATTCAGAACATGGAAGATTGCTACACAGTCTGAAGGTTTTCTAGAAGATACAAAATCAAAAGACTTGCTCAGATAGTAACTACATAACGGCTATTGCAATTGATGGGACGGAAGGATAACTTAACATTTTATGGAAAACAGTAAGAAACCTTCCAGCAGTGTGCAGGGCAGCTCTTAGCAAGATTATCGGTAGTGAGGTTTGAAAGTAAACCACGTGGTAGACAGTGTACAGTGGACCGCTGTAGACCGGGAATAGCACCCATCCCTGCGGCTCCAATTCCACCACAGAGCCACAAGTCATCTGAACACTTACACATTTCCCTTTGAGTTCAGTCCTAAAAACACCAATGCTTTTAGAATTGCTAAACAACTATCTTACAAGTGTTTCACAAAACACATTTGTCTTTAAAAGGCAAAATTCAGTATTATGAGCATTTGTTGTCTTGCAGGGTAGTAATGGTGTTGATCCTTCTACTCCACAGAAAGTGCCTGAGGTCAGCTTTGAGCCCAGCCATGCTGCATTCACATCCCTGTTACATTCTGCCACCACAGCTTATCGCTAACACCCAAAGACTGCGCCCAAAGCTCGAACTTGAGCAACTCGAGAAAGAGGATCCACTGCAGGATGACAAGTATAATAAGTGTTCGAGGAAACAAGAATGAGCTCACGTTTCAGACAGGGGACAAAACACAAGTATCATGAACTCACTGAAATCCTAAACACTTAGTGGGTTTTTGAAATGCCAGGCTAGCTCAGATGGAGGGACATGTGCCTAGAAAACAAGCCAAAGGGATGTGACGATGGGAATTCAAGCACCCATGATTTGAATGATGCTTCTGCCTTCCATGATGCTGCTTTTCCTTTATGACCCATCAGTGATTCTGAAGTCATTTTTCAAAATCATATAGTGGAAACACTAGTTTAAGGAAAGGTGCAGAAATCTGACAGCTCTTTTGTATCAGAACCTAAGTGATGGTTCTCTAACTTCAGTACACTGTGGGCACTGGAAGTGGTGATTGTCCTAACGGCCTGATTGTCCACGGCCTCAAAAGGAGATATGGTATTTTGGTGATTTGGTTCTTATTAAACTTCTAAATGCCAGTTCTCGTGGCCCTAACATTATACATGAAGACTTTTTTTCTGAGAGCAATCTTACTCAGACTTCACATTTATCTCAGTACAGCATTAAAAACGACAGAACAGATGGATTCAAAAGCCAGAGGCACATAGCTATTCAACCCACCCCCATTAACCACACTTTACAAGATACATGAAAAGTCCACAAACACCTATATCCTACCACACACAAAAGCCACGCTTATCTAAGTCACATCAGTCCACAATCCCACACATTAAGAGTCCCCTCTGTACACATAGTCTAGTCAGGTAAATCATCAAAAATTCATAAATAATGCTATGAATGGTGGCCATGAATTCGTAGTTATTGGGATATGAAGAAATAATGAATTGTCAGAAAAAAATCAAGGAGTGGGATCAATGGCACTGGTCCATTAAGGGAGAAATAATTGTTAAGCGATGAGAAAGCTTCTTATCCTCACCCAGATCAGGTCTATTTGTTCTCGTCTGCAGTACCTGCATAGTTACAGCTAATTCAGGATCGGAATCAAAATCTGTGGCAGAATAATTCATGCCAACTCATGTAGAGAAACGCACATTAAAAAGCATGAAGGAATCATCTCTGGTTTCTGAAAACAACTGAGAATGGGCTTCAAAAGACACCATAATCTATTATAAAACTGAGGACGGGTCCTATGATTTTCTATCTCTACAAAAGGCGCCTTAAAGGCAATGTAAGCTGGCTCATGGCAGAGGGAGAGACCTCTGCTGGGCCAGGAGCCTAGGATGCAGCATGGTCTTGGTCAGCAATGAGCTAACAGCAGCTAACTAGTCAAGCAGCAGAGACTGATGTGATCCCATCTGTGAGATTATCTACTGTTAGGATTGTTCTAAGTGTCAGATTATTCCTGAGTGTATATCCACAGGGTAAAAGTAGGAAAGGACCGTAAGAGAAACTACAGTTTCAGAAGAAATTATAGAGTTGTCAACACCCAACAGAAACCTATTTTCTTCAAAGTGCATGTAATTCATTTATATGGTAGCTTGTAAAGGCTCCCTAGCCCTGCATAGTTTTAGAATGAGTGTGAGTGATTCATAGTTATATATACACATACATAGAAGAGAACCTCCCAACACTCTTCCATGAAGGAATGTCCTGGAAGTTCTCTTTTCTTCTAAGTGCTACTTGTGTATGTGTTTGTAAATACAAAGTGAATGCTCAAATAACATTGAAGTGATTTAAAAACTCAAATACTAATCTATTTACACTGGATAGTAAGAAAAAACAGTCCTTAGCTCATACAGTGCCCTTCCAAGGGAGAGGGTCTTGAGAGACCCCATGTGCTCAGTGGTTCAGGAAATGCCAAACCAGCGTCCCTGGAGTTCAAGTAGGACATGTAGTGTTTTGCTGAAAAGAACTACCTTGTATGTGTTTTTCTTTTTCTTTTTGGTGATAAAGCCTTATGCATTATACAAGAACTTTATATAGGACACAAAAATCCAGACGTACTTGGATAAACACTGAAAAGAAAACATATGCTTACAAACACCAAATAACATCTCTAAGACTGAAGCCCTTTTGTTTTTGGTTTTTCCATAGAAAGCAGGACAAGCGAAGGCAGCAGGCGGTGACTCTCCCCAGTTCGGGGAGGGCTGCCTGCAGAGAGAGCCACAGACCTGGGAGAGCGCCCGGCGGGATTTTGCTATTTTCACTGCTTCCTTATCCCAAAGGATCCAATCTCCTTAGAACCTCTTCAAGCAAGTGAGACTAATTCACACCACCAGAGTCTGCACAGGTCCCAAACAACATTCACACACACCATGTTTATAAAATAACACCCCAGCGATAGGCTGGGCACCACAGGCTGTTCTTTCCTGAACCTGAAGACTTCAGGACCCTGATTGTACTCCTGCTGGGGGATTGAAGACCAGCTCCCAAGACTTATCAGGAAAAAAAAAATAACATCAGATTCATGGAGACAGAGCAGGAAGTTTTCAGAACTAAATCGCTAAAAAGAAGAACATTTTGATGTGCTGTTCTTTGGAATTTCTATAATTAAAAAATAAACACAGAACTATTTTATAAGAAAATACATCTTAGTGTGCAATCAAATGCACCTGGAAACTGGTAGGTGAAAAGTAAAATGCAAAAAAAAAGTATGAAAATACAGTCCTTTAAATGTGACAATAAAGTTTAACATACTGATATAAAATTAATACAGCTAAAATAAATGTACAAGTGCAAAAAAATTTTCCATCATTTATAAAGAGGAAAAAAAGTGCCAGCTTGCTAGCTATTTAAGATGCTTCCCCGCAACTGTTCAAATACAAAATAGACAGACGTGGCATCCAAAATAGCTATTAGCATGCCATGTGGAATAAAACATACGCACACAAAAACTACAAGACATTGATGTGAAACTGAGCTGGCATCAATGACCCCGGTAAGTGTTGGGTTACATTGTAAATGGGGTGTTTCACATCTCAGGCACAAGGACTTCCAAGTTGCTCTCAGAGGGCAGACTTTTTGTAGAGGAAGTCTGGCTTGCTTGGTGACCTCCTTCCTCGGCTTATGGAATCTTCCCTTTCCAGATCTGTGTTTCTCTGAACTCCATGGCCCAGAGACTCACTGTCTGCCAGTCTTCTACCAGGTCGTTCTTCTGGAGCTTCCGAGCTACATGCAGGATGTGAAGGTCTGTTAGAAGTCAGCCCAAAGGTCAAGTCCGTTTCTACAGTGGTTCGTCCCCTGACATGGGCTGGGCCATTACCGGCATTTTCTGGAGCTATGGATGCCAAGTCTGACCGTGCGGGAGGCTGCTCGACGACATCCAAGCGTATCGGCTCACTCTTCTGTCTGTGCTGAGGCCCATCTGGGGACAGTGGATAGTCTCTCCTAGCATCTTCCTGTTGTTTAGGAGAGGTCTGACCAGGAAGGTAGGCTGACTTTAAGCCACTTGGTGATGCCTTATTGTGGCTATACAAATCAGGACCAAAATATCCACCTTGTGAAGGGGAGGGAGTGCGTCTTCCAGGAGCAGGTGTGGAAGGTCTGCAAGCAGCATTTGAGAAGTCATAGAAATCCGGGTATTCCTGCTGATTTTCTCTAGCATCTCCTTTCTGTTCTAGTGTGTGTTTTTTTCGAGAAGTGTGTGTGTGCCTCTGTGGAACACATGAGAGATGCTGGGGAGGCCCGGGTCCTAATTCAGAAACTGGCTGGCTTAGTTGTGTTTCTATAGCAAGTTCTGGAAGCCTCCTGTCCTTGAGAGACAGTGTGGACACCCCCATGGCGATGTCTGGCATCAGGTCATTCAGCAAAGGTTGTGTACACTGAGACAGGGACAGAGAGGGGGGGCACAGTTAAGAAGGTCCGACAATTCCTTTAGAAACATGGTTCACTGATTCTCTGTCCTGATTATAAGACACATGCTTATATTTAAGAATGACAAAAATATGGACAATTATACTAATGTTGAAACCCAAACTCTTAAAATTCAATAGAGATAAACACTGTTAGCACTATGAAGCATATAATCTTTATATCTTTGAATATTTACCTATTTTGTTACTTTTTTTTTTTTTTTGGTGAGTTGTGGGGCTTGAACTCTGGGCCTGGGCACTGTCTCTGAGCTCTTCAGCTCAAGGCTACTGCTCTACCACGTTGAGCCACAGCACCACTTCTGGTTTTCTGGTGGTTCACTGGAGATAAGAGTCTCACGGACTTTCCTTCCTGGGCTGGCTTTGAACCACGATCCTCAGATCTCAGCCTCCTGAGTAGCTAGGAGTACAGGCGTGAGCCACGGCATCTGCCTGTCACTATCTCTTCTTTGAGAACACCATCTGAATTTACTACCTAACAGTCCATTGTATGTATATATGTCATGACTTAAGATTCTGTTATTTAGATTTCTTTTTCTTTTCTTTTTTACTATAACCAAGACTACCATAAGTATAAATAAATTACCTTAAAGGAAGTTTACTTAATATAAAGTAGGAGAACTTTTGTGCTGGAGAAACGAGGACTAGGCCGAAAGAATAGGATTTAGCATTAAATACTATCAACCTTTAGATAATTTGGGAAATAAGGAGGAGTTTGAAAAGCAGGACAAGGAACAGTGATTTCACCAGGTTGTATATTAGTCTACTGCTTCCAATAAGTCACATTTAAATAAAGTTCGCCTCAACAAACAGATATATGGTTTTTCTTTTAAGACAGCATGACAGGGTAGGGAAGACTTCAAAAATCAAACAGAAGGGACCAGGAGTTTGACCTAATGGTAGAGTGCTTGCCTAGCATGCACAAAGACCCAGGTTTGATTTCTTGGTACCACATACATAGAAAAAGTCAGAAGTGGTACGGTGACTCAAGTGGTAGGGCTCTAGCCTTGAGAAAAAGCTCAAGGACAGTGCTCAGGCCCTGAGTTCAAGCCCTGGGAATGGTAAAAAAAAAAAAATCAAAAGAAGCTCAACCTCTACAGCATATAAATCATGAAACAAATCCTCTCTTACTTGTCCCAGGGACTGAGGCTCTGGGTCTGATGAGGATTTGATGACCTGACGACAGAAGACATGTGTGGGGACTAAATTCCTGACTGTTTTTTTCTTAGTGCAGACTGTCACATGGGTCCTGAGGGTATATTTGGCTATAAGTAAGTTTCTTTCTTGTTCTATACCAAAGCCATTTGATAGAGTAACAGGTTCCATGGACATGAGCGATAGGTTGTACATATGTGCTAGAACAGAAGGGTTCTAGCATGTCCATCTGGCATGTCCATCTGTCCTATCAGATAAACTTAGCTTATATGAGCCCAACAAATGAACTGAAGAGTTCAGGAAGGAGCTTTGTGCCCTATGCTTACTTCCTGGCCCTCAAGGGTATGTTTTCAGCTTGTCAGTAACACTGGCTGCTACTAAATCCCAGTAAGGCTCTTGAGGCTAAGTGACTAGCTCCTAACATCCCATAAACTTTTTGGTCTGAGGCAAGTTACTCAAGTGCTAACTTACCACTTGTTTCTCAGATGCCATTGCTGCTGAGGCAGCAATGGCTGCAGCAGCAGCAGCGACTGTCTGTCTCCCCAGTCCTGTTGTGTTGGTACAATCAGGAGGTGCTGCTTTAATACCTGGCAAATAAACTGGGGGAGGGCCAGCTTTAGGAGCTGTTCTGGAGTGAAACAGCGAATGGTTACAGGGATAAGAAAAGGAACGTGAAGGGTGCTGACTGGGGAGTCTTTGTTTCCAGCCGGCTTTGAGCTGGTTATGAATTGGGGTGACTGGAGGGTGATATGGAGGAGGTGGAGGGGGCAAAGGGGGATGGAAGGCCACAAAAGAGTCCAGGTCTGTAAACATGGTTTCTGCAGTAGGGGTACTATTAACGCGACATCTCCCAGGCTGCCTCAAGGTCAACAGTGGACTTTCATCTCCAAAACGTTCATCAGGAAAGAACTTATGAGGATTCTAAGAAATATTAAAAAAAAAAAGAATACTGATTAGATTTCATAGATTTATAGGTTAAATGAGGTACCTAAGAAAACTACATTCAACAAGAGTAAAAGGGTTTAATAATACAGCTTTCTAGATCAGAAGCCCAAGAAATAAATTACCTTAATAATAGCACAGAAGGACAGAGTGAAACTTATATAGCCCTAAGACACAACTATTGAGAACTGTTCTACTGAATATTTCAGCAAGTCATGTCTTGCAAATTACGTGACAAAACAAAAAGCAATAATAAAATCTAATTCAAATAGATCACAGCTAAGAAAGGTGAACTTTATGAAATCAAAGCTCCTCAGCTGAGGATCTGTTTAGTGACTTCTTGACACAGCATCTTTATGTTCTCCATCAAAAACAACTACAAAATACCATTTCTGACACATGACTATGCAGGTTAAGATTTTGATAAACAGTCTATGAAAATATTTCTATATAATTATGACATCAAGTGAAGGTACAATTTAGAATGACAAAGAAAACAAAAGCTAGAAGAAAACCAGCCTAGAAATATAATCAAGAACCTAAAAACAGCCTGCTGCCTTACCAAGGGACATTGTGTCACATTTATCCTTAGATAAGTGTAAGGACTAATGGAGTCTGGAGTTAGTGGCAAAAAAGTATATGAATCACCTGACCAGGAAAAATTAAAGTTTTATTTAAGGTTCTGATTTAATGGCTATGATTATCCTATTTTACAAATCCTATCTTAACTGTAAAGCCAATGTTACTGCTTTTGTACCTAACAATTGCCACAGAGGAATTATTTTCTTGTGGTAGATGAAAAAAAGCACTGCTTTTGTGATTCTCATGTTTGCAAAAAGTTATAAGGTATAGGACAGAGGAACAGAGGGGAGGGAAGAGGGTAACAAGAATCAAGAAGCTGGAATGGGAATGTTGCTTAGTGGTAGAATGCTTGCCTAGAATGTATGAAGCCCTGAGTTCAATTCCTCAAAACCACATATACAGAAAAGCAGGAAGTGGCACTGTGGCTCAAGTGGTAGAGTGCTAGCCTTGAACAAAATAAGCTCAGGGACAGTGCCCAAGCCCTGAGTTCAAGCTCCAGGACTAGGGGGAGGGGAGGGATCAGGAAGACTTCTAAGTATGGTGGAAGGCCAAACTCTAAATCTAGAGACCAAGCCAGGGAGTGAGCAGTGAGGTTTGGAATGTTCTTCCTCAGCCATTTCTGTGGGGCTAGAACTCAGTGGCAGTCATACTGTATACTTGTCATGTTCCAGGGATATAGCCACTTTACATAAGAACCCATTCTATAAAGAGGGAAAGGTTTGCTCAGAGTGGTTAAGTAACTGGATTCCAGCAAGCTGGTAGGCAGAAAAGCCAGTTCTGGGCTGGTCTACTCAGACACTTGTCTTCATTAGCCAGTGACAGGGCACACAGAGAGGAAAGCAGCAGCTCAAGTGTCCTTAGGATATCTCCCGAACAGCCTGACTGATGATCAAAGGCCAACACCTCACAAGAGCTCTGTGTGTGTCCTACCTGTAACAGCTCTGCAGCAGCATCTGCAAGCCCAAACTCTCTCAGTACTCGAATCTGGATTTCATAGCTGACAGTGGCACCCTCCCCACAGTTGAGTGC
Source organism: Megascapheus bottae (assembly GCF_031878675.1). Taxonomy (NCBI): domain Eukaryota; kingdom Metazoa; phylum Chordata; class Mammalia; order Rodentia; family Geomyidae; genus Megascapheus; species Megascapheus bottae. Next base: position 25,064,576 of record NC_143522.1, read on the forward strand.
ATAGGCTCTCTGCACCTGCTCAGTGTGCCGTAGTTCCTGTAGGCGTCTCACCATGTCTTTCATAATTAGGAGACGAGGAACTAGGAGGAGAAAAATACCATTAGACCAAATACCTGAGCTACAAAAGACTAATCTATGAGCATAAGGAAAAATGCATGAGCTTTGTATCAGAATCTTCTCATACTTTTTTTTTTTTTTTGGCATGTCCTGGGGCTTGAAGTCATGGTTAGGGCATTGTTTCTGAGCTTCTTTTGCTCAAGGCTAGCTGCCAGCTCTCTGCCCCTTGAGCCAAAGCACCACTTCTGACCTTTTCTATTTATGTGGTAACGAGGAATCAAATCCAGGGCATCATGTGTTTTAGGCAAGCACTCTACTACTACTAAGCCATATTTCCACCCCTTCCCGTACTTTTTTTTTTTTTGGCAGTTGTGGGGCTTGAACTCAGGGCCTAGGCACTGTCCATGAGCTTTGTGTTCAAGGTCAGCAGTCTACTACTTGAGCCACAGCTCCATTTCCGGTTTCTGAGTGGTTAACTGGACATAAGAATCTCACAGGCTGGCTTCAAACTGTGATTCTCAGATCTCAGCCTCCTGAGTAGGCAGGATTACAGGTGTAACCCACCAGCACCCAGCTATCTTTATTTTATTATTATTTTAAGGTGCTGTTATCTGAGCTTATATTCATGGACCAGATGCTGTCCTGTAGCTTTTTTCTCAAGGCTGGTACTCTGCCACTTGAACCATGCTTGCACTTACTGCTTTCTGCTGGTTAGAGATAAGAATCCTATGGACTTCCCTGCTTCAGCTGGCTTCACACTATAATCCTCATATCTCAGACTCTTGAGTATAGCTAGCATAAGCTATGGGAACTTGGTAAATTTTTAGGTAGCATTTTTTTTTTTTTTTTGCCAGTCCTGGGCTTGAGCTCAGGGCCTGAGCACTGTCCTTGGACTTTCTCAAGGCTAGAACTCTACTACTTGAGCCTCAGCACCACTCCCAGCTTTTTCTATATATGTGGTACCAAGGAATCGAACCCAGTTCTTCGTGCATGCTAGGCAAGCACTTTAACCACTAGGCCAAGTTCCTGGCCCTTAGGTAGCATTTTAATTTCTTAGCAACAGCATCAATTTATGTGCCTCTATTTTCCAAGGTTTTAAAATTGCATTATACCCAAGAAAAAGTTCCCAAATTGCATTATTTTAGACCACAACTCAGGTAAAACTTGATTTGTATATATACTTGCCATGTAGTGTACTGATACAGAGCTCACCTAGAATATGCAAGGCCCTAGGTCCAACTTTTACCACTACAAATAAACACACATAAAGGTTTTTTTTTTTTTTTGAGGGGGGGGTCGGTTGTGGGGCTTGACTCTGGGCCTGGGCATTGTCTCTGAGCTCTTCAGCTCAAGGCTACCACCCTACCCTGGGAGCCACAGCACCACTTATGTTTTTTTGGTGGTTAATTTTTTAAGAGTCTCACAGGCTTTAGTGCCCGGGCTGGCTTTGAACCATGATCCTCAGATCTCAGCTTCCTGAGTAGCTGAGATTACAGGCATGAGCCACTGCACCTGGCACATAAAGTTCTTTTACTCAAATCACTGTTTGACACTTGACTATGCAACAGGGACTGGACTTGGGTATTTAGACGCACAGAATGAAAGACACAATTCCTATCCTCAAAAGGCTCTGGTTTTAGTGATTATGAACTGAATAGGTACAGTGTAGTATCTCTTTATGAGCAGAGACATAAGCATAGGATCTGGAAAACATGGCATAAGCAGCTAGCTCCCTAGTAGAAGAAGTATAAGTGTGCAGTGTTAAGAGGAGGCTGGAATAGGTAGAACATGGAGAAGCCACTTACATGGCATTCTGTGTACACCAGTAGTCATGCATATGGGGATGACAGGATCAGAGTTTTGGTTGTGGCCTGAGGACTGCCTCAAATTGACAACCTACTTTTGTAAATGAAGTTTTACTGGAACACATCTATCTATTCTTTTAGGTATCATCTATGTCTGTGAGAGAAAGGAGTAGCTGGATAGTGCCTGTAAGTCCCACAAAGACTAAGATACTTAGTGTCTCTTTACTGATAAAAGCAAAGGGAGATATGATAATCTTATATTGTGAGATTTAAGGATTATGATTCCAAGCCAGCTTTGAGAAAGAGGCCAAGATCTGAGGATCACGGTTCAAAGCCAGTTCCAAAGCCAGCTCGTTACGAAAGTCCATGAGATCTCTGTCTCTAATTAACCATCAGAAAACCAGAAGGGGCACTGTGGCTCAAGTGGTAGAGCACTAGCTAGATCTGAAGAGGGGACAGTACCAAGGCCGAGAGGTAGTGGTTGCCTAACATACACGAAGACCTGGGTTCAATTCCTTGGTAACACATACATAGGAAAAAGCTGGAAGTGGTGCTGTGGCTTAAGTGGTAGAGCTCAAGGACAGTGCTCAGGTCCTGAGCTCAAGCCCAGGACTGGCAGAGAAAACAAAAAACAACATGAAAAGCTGGGCACAGTGGCTCACGCCTGTCATCCGAGCTACTCAGGAGGCTGAGATCTGAGGATCAAGGTTCAAAGCCAGCCTGGCACAAAAGGTACAAAAGACTGTGAGACTCTTATCTCCAGTTAACCACTAGTAAACCAAAAGTGGTGCTGTGGCTCAAGAGGTAGGGCAGTAGCCTTGAGCTGAAAAACTCAGGAGCAATGTCCAGGCCCAGAGGTCAAGCCCCACAACCGACAAAAAAAAAGAAAAGCAAAACCGGGCCAGGAGTTTGGCCCAGTGGTAGAGTGCTTGCCTAGCATGCATGAAGACCTGGGTTCAATTCCTTGGTACCACATACTTAGGAAAAGCCAGAAGTGGTGCTGAGGCTCACACCACAGCTGAGGCCACAAAACAGCAATAACAACAACAAAAAAAACCCCCAAAAACCCAAAACACCAAAAAAGTTCCTATCTCTGGAAAGGATAGGCTGGTAGGAGGAAGAGAGAGGCAGAATGTTAGCAACCTGAGCTTAGGTTGTGGCATAAGGCTGGAATTGGGTAATGAAACATACAATTACTCAAAATTATGCAGCCCAGGCTGAAATACAACTTCTGATCTTCCTGCTTTTGCTTCCTGAGTGCTTGGATTAAGAAACATGTCCTACCATGCAGAAAATTTTTCTTTGGGGTAAGTGGGAGACACTACATATTCTGATCTTACAACTTTATGCTTGGTAGGCAGGTGCTCAACTTCTTGAGCCATAACTGGTAATGAACTGACTCTAAATTTTAGACTAGGATAATTTTTTTCCCCCCAGTCGTGGGGCTTGAACTCTGGGCCTGGGCACTGCCCCTGAGTTCTTCAGCTCAAGGCTACCACCCTACCCCTTGAGCCACAGGGCCACTTCCCGTTTTCTAATGATTAATTGAAGGTAAGAATCTCAAGGTCTTTAATGCCTAGGCTGGCTTTGAACCATGATCCTCAGATCTCAGCCTCCTGGGTAGCTAGGATGACAGGCGTGAGCCACTGTGCCTGGCTGGGATAATGTTAGACGCAAGCCTAGGCAACAGTAATTTTTAGACGAGTCTGGCCTACAACGAAGTGAGATTCTGTCACAAAAAAAAAAAAAAAGGAAAGAAAAGAAAAAGGTTCACAGGGCACTGGTGGCTTGTGCCTGCAATCCTAGCTACCTGGATCACAGTTTGAAGCCCAGCCTGGGCAGGTAACTCTGTGAGACTCTGTTTTGTTTTTTGCTTTTTTTTTTTGGCCAGTCATGGGGCTTGAACTCGGCCTGAGCACTGCTCTTGGGCTTTCTTAAGGCTAGAACTCTACCACTTGAGCCACAGCACTTTTGGCTTTTTCTATGTATGTGGTACCTGAGGAATTGAACCAAGGGCTTCATGCATACTAGGCAAGCACTCTACCACTAGGCTAAACTGTGAGAATCCTTTTTTTTTTTTTTTTTGGCCCCCTTCTCTCTTTCTTGCCCCGCTCGCTCCGGCCCCGCTCGCTCCGGTCAGGCTCGCTCCCTCAAGCTCCTGGCCCCGCTTGCTCCGGCCCCGCTCGCTCCGGCCCCGCTCCGGCCCCGCTCGCTCCGGCCCCGCTCGCTCCGGCCACCACTTGGTTGGGCTCCGCTTGCTTGCTTTCGCTCTCTGTCGCTTGTTGCAGTCTCGTCTCTGGCACTTCCGGCTTGGTTGTGTCTCGTCTCTGCCACTTCCGGCTTGGTTGTGTATGTGGGATACCGAGGAATCGAACCCGGGTCCTTGTGCATGCTAGGCAAGCACTTTAACCGCTAGGCCAAACTCCCGGGCCCCCCTGTGAGAATCTTATCTCCAATTAACCACCAGAAAATCAGATGTGGGGCTGAGGCTCTAAGTGTACCATCCTTGAGTGAAAGTGCTCAGGATCAGTGGCCAAGCCTTGAGTTCAAGCCTCATGACAAAAAGGAAAAAAATATTTTGGAATTTCTAGTTTTCAAAAGTGATTTTGCTCTACAGGGAACTTTTGGCAATGTCTAGAAATATAAAAAAAGTTTTTAAGAGACTGTCAGAAGAATAAGGGTATATGTGTGTAACATATTCATGTATGCTACTGGCATAGAGCATGTATAGGTTAGAGACACTGTTGAATACCTAGTCACACCGCCCCTAATATTCAGTATTATCCAGTCCTAGGGTTGAGAAATTTAGGCTAAGCTGAAAAGCTTACCATTACTAATTATTAGTCAGGTGGGCACAATGGTACCTATCTGTAGTCCAAAGCTACTTGGCAGCCAGAATCAGAATTACATGACCCCATGAGTTTGACACCAGTCTGGATGGATAAAGTAATACTACACACACACACACACACACACACACACTCTCTCTCTCTCTCTCTCTCTAAAAAGCCATCAATATAAATACAAATCTTGGGGCTGGGACTTTGGCCTAGTGGTAGAGTGCTTGCCTACCATGCATGAAGACCCAGGTTCAATTCCTTGGTACCACATACATAGAAAAAGCCAGAAGTGGTGTTTGTGGCACAAGTGGTAAAGCTCTACCCTTGAGAAAGCCCAAGGACAGTGCTCAGGCCCTGAGTTAATGGCCCAGGACTGGCAATCAATCAATCAATCAATCAATCAATAAAATCTTAGCTCAGAAGTATTCTTTTTTTTTTTTTTTTGCGCCAGTCCTGGGCTTGAGCTCAGGGCTTGAGCACTGTCCTTGGACTTTCTCAAGGCTAGAGCTCTACCACTTGAGCCTCAGCACCACTTCCGGCTTTTTTTCCATGTATGTGGTGCCAAGGAATTGAATCCGGGTCTTCGTGCATGCTAGGCAGGCACTCTACCACTAGGCCAAACTCCCAGCCCCTCAGAAGTATTCTTTAAGGAGAATAAGGCATTGTATAAAAAGAGCTGCTATAAAGGCCAGCAATTGCTCACATCTGTAATCTTAGCTATTCAGGAGGCTGAGAACTGAGGATTAAAGTTCAAACCAGCCCGGGCACAAAAGGACCTGAGACTCTTATCTCCAATTAAGTGGGGCTTGGCTCAAGGTAGGGTGGTAGTCTTTAGTTGAAGAGCTCAGGGACACCATCCAGGCCCAGGGGTAGGACGCTACTGGCCTTGAGCTTGAAGAGCTCAGGGACAGTGCCCAGGCTGAGTTCAGGCCCCATGACCCACAAAAAAAAAAAAAGGCCAGCCATTACAAAAATCCGTAGTATCAATTGTTTATCGGTAATGTCTGACCAAAGCACTGCCTTACCTGGAATTTCATTGGCTACAACCGAAGGGGGGCTTGACTGGTTACTGCTGATCTGCTGGTGGCTGATCATGTGGCAGCACTGTGGCACAGCATTACTGACCATGTAGAGAGTGTCTGGAACATTGGACATTCTAACCATTCGCAGTCGCACAAGGTCTGTCTGCTCCACCATCATCTCATCCAGGACTGACTAAAATAATAATTCAGCATAAACAGAATTAGTCAACTTTGTGTTAAACCATACTAGCAACAAAATCACTACATTTAATAAAAGGGGAATTCATTCTTATTTCTCATTTATGAAGTTTAAAATAGTGATGAGGAAGTGGCACTATATCTCCAAGTGGTAGAACACGAGCCTTAAGTGCAGAAGCTCAGGGAGAGCGCCTAGGCCCTGAGTTGAAGCCCCAGGACCAAAAAAATAATGAAAGAAGTCAAGAACAGTGGTGCATGTCTATATCCAAGTATTGAAAAAGGTCTACCTAGGACAGTCTAGTTGAAAACAGTGAGACCCAACTTAAAAAAAAACAAAAACAAATAGCCAGGTGTGGTGGCTCACACCCATAATCTTAGCTATTCAGGAGACGGAGACCCGATCTCAGTTTGAAGCCAGCCCAGCACTAAAGTCCTGTGAGACTCTTACCTCCAATTAATCTCTAGAAAATGGGAAGTGGGGCTGTGGTTCAAAGGGTAGAGTAGTAGCCTTGAACTGAAGAGCTCTGGGACAGCACCCAGGCCCATGACAATAAGTAAGTAAATAAATAAATAAAATAAAAGCCAACCAGACAAAAAAACCTCCCAGCTATTATGGAGGTGGGCATCAGAAAGACTATGGTTTGTGGCTGGCCTAGGCAAAAAAGTTATCGAGACAGTATTTCAACCAACAAGCTGGGCATGGTGGTGTGTGCCTATAATTTTACCTACTCAGGAGAAACAGGAAGATCAGGATTTAGGTTGGCTACAGGGGGGAAAAGCATGAGACACTATTGGAAAAATAACTAAAGCAACAACACTTTTTATTTTGGTGGGTCATGGGGCTTAAACTCTGGGCTTGGGCAACTGTCCCTGTGCTCTTTAGATCCAGGCTACTGCCCTATTCCAGGGCCTGAGTGTTGTCCTTGAGCTCTTCGGCTCAAGGCTACCACCCTACCCCTTGAGTCACTTCCCTACTTCCCTTCTTGTAGTAATTAAGTGGAGACAAGACCATCACATTCTTTAGTGCTCTGGCTGGCTTTGAACTGTGATCATCAGCTCTCAGCCTCCAGAGTATAGCTAGGATTATAGGTGTGGGTCACCGTGTCCTGCCCTTGAGACTCTTATCTCCAATTAATCTCTACAAAATGGGAAGTGGGGCAGTGGCTCAAGAGCTCAGGGACAACACCTAGGCCCAGGGGTGGTAGGGTGGTAGGTTTGAGCTGAAAAGCTCAGACACAGTGCCCAGGCACAGAGTTCAAGCCCCATGACCCGCCACCCCCCCCCAAAGTATCTATGTGCTCAAAATATAAACTATTAAAGACTGAGATTAAATTTAATGAACCTAGAAAGAAGTCCTTATTAAATCAGTTTTATATTCATCTATGTCACCAAATTATACAATGGCCCAAATGAAGCAATATACGAACACTTTCCACTTTCCATTAGGGGGGAGATTATCAAATTTGGTATATACCTAGCCTTCTGCAGCATAGAGGAAAGAGCTATAAAGACTTCTGATGAAGTTTCCTCTGGAGGTTTTTGTTGTTTTTTCTTTTTTTTGGTACTGGTACTGGGAACTTGAATCAAGGCTTTTGGGCGCTCAAGGAATTTTTCACTCAACCCTGGTGTTCTACCACCATTACCTCCATTTCTGACTTTCTGCTGTTTATTTGGAGACAAGAATCTCACAGATTTGTCTGCTCTTAATCACAATCCTCAGATCTCAGACTTCTTAGTAGTTAGGAATAAAGGTATGAGTAACAGTTGTTGGGGCCTCTGATGGGGTTTATCAAAAGTTGGCCTTTTAAGGGGTCAGATATGTAAGCACTTATCAGAAAAACCAAGCCCAGTCTTTTCCCACTCAAGACCTAATTAAAATGTCAACCATTCAATACCCAGAATACATATATTATAAACTTGTCAATTAAACAGACTTCTTACAAATCCTTTAATTCATCCTAAACTAAAATTTGAATACATATGAGAAAGCTTTTATGGCAATTAAATTCTATGTCCAAATATATTTTATCTATTAATTTATTTAAAAAGCTTAATGGTGATTAAGGATTTAGCTCCAAAGGCCACCTTAAAGTTCCTTTGCGTGAATACATCAAATAAACTACAGTGTTTCATTTTCACATTGCCATATTTTCCTGCGAAGTTCTTCATATTACAGTATCCACAAGGCAGCTATTTATTTAGAGGCTTGCAATTTTTCTTAGGTTGTATGCTTTAAAACTCAACCACATTCTATACCTTTTGCCTTGTATGGAAGTTTATTGGTTTTGGTGAGGGTAAGGAGGAAAACAGAAATGGGGGAACAAAGTGTGAACAAATGTAGCTGGCAGTAGCATTCGCTAGACACTGTTGAAAATGAACCATACAACTGGCAGGGGAAGAGCATTGGGAGGGAAAAAACCAGGAGAAAATGAGGGAAAAAAAGAAATGTACTCAATACCTGACTTTTGTAACCCATGTATATATCACTTTTACAAGAAAATTTTAAAACAACCACCACCACCAAAAAGCCTCAACAACAGCCAGGCAGGTGAATGCTGGTAGCTTATGTTTGTAATGCAAGCTACTCAAGAAGCTGAGATTGGAAGATCACAGTTCAAAGCCAGTCAGGAGAGGAAAGTCCATGAGACTGTTACCTTCAATTAACTACTCAGAAACAGGAAGTAGAACTGTGTTTCAAGAGGTAGAGTGCTAGTGCTTTGAGTTTAAGCCCTAGGACTAGCATAAAAACAAATCAAACAAAAAAACCCTCAATACAATTCTGTTCCAAGAAATCATGTGTGTCTTTGCTCTAGAAGTAGTATAAAATAAATGCAGTTTGATTTCAGAATGTTTTCCTACTCTCAAGATTATAAAATATAATGATTTTAATATGGTAACAACTTGCAAGATAACTGGCAAAGAACCTAAGACGAGAAAAGTTCAGAATGAATTTTTTTAACAGCACGTTCTTTTTATTTTTATTTTATTTCTTTTTAACAGTCTTGGGCTTGAGCTCAGGGCCTGGGCCCTGTCCTTGGGCTTTCTCAAGGCTAGAACCCTACTAAGCCACAACACTACTTACAGCTTTTTCTATGTATGTGGTACCAATGAATCGAACCTGGGTCTTCCTGCACCCTGGGCAAACACTCTACCACTAGGCCAAACTCCCAGCCCCCAGAATGAATTTTTATGTAACCTCAGCCTTTAAATATATAATATAGTCAGACATTTCAGAAAAATATTCTGATGAGTAGTTCAACTAGAATTCCATTTCATTTTTTCCTATTACTGGATGTTTTGGTTATTTCCAAATACTTAATGCCAAAATAAACACCTTATGCATATAGTTTGCAATAACTTCCTCTTTAGATATTTTTGTTACCTTTGCTTCTTCTACATAAGGAGAAAAGAGACGAGGACGGACATATATGCCAGCATTTTTCTGACGTAACCAGGCATTTGACTTTCCACCTTCTGTTGTTGGGAGCATGTCAGATGGAGGAGTACTAATCAGACCTCTTTTCATCTTGAAAAAAAAATTTTTAGATGATCAAGAGATATATCCAACATTATAATACCAAAATCAAAATATTTATACCTATAAATGTATAAAATTTACCAAATAAAATTAGAAATATTATACGAAATCTAGTGTTATTTTAAATGCTTTCTAATATCCAAAGTAATCAGAAGAAAGTACTATAACTTCCTATCTTTCTCTCTCTCTCTCTCTGGTCTCCTTCTGGTCTTTCTGGGGCTTGAACTCAGGACCTGAACACTGCCCTTGGGCTTTCTCAAGGTTAGAGCTCTACCCACACCCACAGCACCACTTCCAGCTTTTTTTCTATATATGTGGTATGTGGAATCAAACCCAGGTCTTCATGCATGCTACGCAGTCTTCCTGAATGCTAGGCAGGCACTCTACCAGTAGGACAAACTCCCAGAATGGCACCAATTAAAATGCAGTTAAGTTGGACTAACAACATTTAATGAAAACTTAACGTTTTCCCCCTTTGCTCATCCTTCACCCATCTCCAACCAAGACAAAACATGGACTTGGCCTAACCTATAGCATTGGAACACTACACAGTGGTTTAGTTCAAACCCAACCTCCTTATTTAACAGAGATCATCAATGACTTATTCTACTTTAGGCGATCATATATGACTTTTCTGGAAAGTAGAGTGCTGTCCACCTAACTGTTTGTGGTGGCTCAGTTGTTTCTTTGTTGGTGTTGATAGAATAAGAACAATTAGCTCTTAAAACCTTCACTTAGTACTTAATTATTCAATAAACTAGGAGTTTGTGTGCAAACAAATACAGATTTAAATTTACCTCTCCCTACTACCGAATTAATCCTGATTTGTGCTTATTAGGCTTCTTATTTTAATAAGACTTCTTTTTCTTGGACTATTTTGCCTTATCTGTTATGCTATAATCACAGATTAGACATCAGTATTTAAAATACAGTTATGTTCTAGAAGTTTCTCACTAGCTGATGGTAGTTTATGCCCATAATCCTAGCATACTAAGAAGGCTGAGATCAAAGGATCTAGGTTCCGCGCCAGCCCATGAAAATAAGCCTGTGAGATTCTTTTTTTTTTTTGCCAGTCCTGGGCTTGAGCTCAGGGCCTGAGCACTGTCCTTGGACTTTCTCAAGGCTAGAGCTCTACCACTTGAGCCTCAGCACCACTTCTGGCTTTTTTGTATGTATGTGGTACCAAGGAATCGAACACGGGTCTTCGTGCATGCTAGGCAAGCACTTTAACCACTAGGCCAAACTCCTGGCCTAGTCTGTGAGATTCTTATCTCCAATTAACCAGTAAAACCTAGAAGTACACACATGATTCAACTGGTAGAGTACTAGCTGTGAGTAAAAAAGCTGACTGAGATCTTAGGACTCTAAGTTCAAACTCCTGTACTGGCATACACATTCTAACTTTCCCTTTTTCATTATGTCTTTTTGGAGACCTTTAAAAGATGACAGCAGGGGCTGGGAGTTTGACCTAGTGGTAGAGTACTTGCCTACTATCATACAGACCTGGGTTTGATTCCTCAGTACCACATACATAGAAAAAGGTCAAAAGTGGTGCTGAGGCTCAAGTGGTAGAGCTGTAGCCTTGAGAAAGCCCAAGGACAGAGTTCAGGCCCTGAGCTCAAGTCCAGGACTGGTTAAAAAAAAAAAAAAGATGACAGCATGGCACCGGGGTGTGGCCTAGTGGTAGAGTGCTGGCCTACCATGCATGAAACCCTGGGCAAAAAAAAAAAAAAAGTATCCAAGCTTAAAAGAAAGAAGTGTCTCTGCTTTGAGCCAAGTGCCAGGGGCTCACGCCTGTAATCCTAGCTACTCAGAAGGCTGAGATCTGAGGACTGTGGTTCAAAGCTAGCCCAGGTACAAAAGTATGTGAGACTCTTATCTCCAATTAACTATCAAAAAACTGATAGTGGTGAGTGGTAGCCTTGAGCTGAAGAGTTTAGGAACACTACTCAGTCCCAGAGTTCAAGTGCCACGACAAAAAAAAAAGTTTCTGCTAATATGTACAGCATATATATATATATATGTGTATATATATATATATATATATAAAATCTGAAGGACACCATGAAAAAATTATTAGATCTAATAATTCAGCAGGATACAAAAATCAATAACAGCATTTCTAAATACTAATAGTGAGCTACATGATAAAATAAAGCCAAGAGAATAACCACATTTACACAACTGTCTGTAAAAATATAAATTTAATCAATGAAGCTAAAAATCTCTATAAAGACACGAAACACCTCTGGAAAAAAAAATGGAAAAGTATACAAAGAAGTGGAAAGATAAGAGTTGATCTAATCAACTGAGTACTGGTAGCTTAAGTCTGTAATTATAGCTACTCAGAAGTCTGAGAGCAGAAGAATCTGTTTGAGGCCAGCCAGGAAAGAAGTTTATGAAACCCTATCTAGAAAATTACCAGGAAAAAGAAAAGGAAAAAATAAATAAATAAAAAAGAGCTGGAGCTGTGGCTCAAGTGAGTGAGCAACATCCTGACAAGTACAAAGCCCTGAGTTCAAACTCTAGTACTGTCCCGAAAAAGTGGAGAGTAGCATAGCTGGTACAGAAGACACAGGTACAGAGGCCATATGGGCTTGAATTAGACAAATTAGTAGAAGTAAGTTCTAAAAAATTCTTTCCACAATAATGTGGCTACAGATAACAGTGCACAGTTCAAAGAAGAGGATTTTGAAAATTCTCAACACAAAGAAATGATCAATAAAGTGATTGATAAGCTAATTTCAAGGTTTGATGAAGTGTCCATGTACTGAAACACCAAATTGTATCCCATAATTACCTACCACTCCTATGTTAAAAAAATCTGTTTACAAGGATTACAGTAAGTTCATAAACTGACTTATGAGGGACTAATATTTTCCCATCCATTAATCTACTTGTTAAAAAACAAAACATTGAATGTATATACCAGTGGCTCATGGCTATGATCCTAGTTACTCAGGAGGTTGAGATTTGAGGACTGGTTTGAAGCCAGCCCAGGCAAGAAAGGTCTATGAGAGATTGTCTCTGTCTTTGTCTGTCTCTCTCCTGATGAATACCAAGCATCTGAATAGGTGATCAATTAACTGAGTCCCTGCCTTTTTTTTTTTGGCCAGTCCTGGGGCTTGAACTTAGGGCTGGAGCACCATCCTTGAGCTTTCTCAAGGCTAGCGCTCTACCTCCTGAGCCACAGCACCACTTCTGGCCTTTTCTGTGTATGTGGTACTGAAGGAATTGAACCCAGGGCTTTGTGCATGCTACACAGGAACTCTACCACTAGGCCAAACTCTCAGCCCAGGTCTGTGAGACTCCAATTAACCCCCAATAAACTGGAAGTAGGGCTGTAGTTCAAGTGGCAAAACACTAGTTTTAAGCACAAAAGCTTAGGGAGAGTGCCCAAGCCTGAGTTCAAGCCTAGAATCAGAAAACACACAGACATACACACAGTCAAAAACTTTAAAAAAATTATTTAAAATCAGTGCCATTAACTTTGAAATAGGCCTGAAATATAGACAGAAGGCCGATCTCTCTCATTCCCTCCCTCCCCTTACCCCCCTTCAGTCACGGAGCTTTTTCTCAGGCCTGAGCACTGTCCTGAGCTCTTCAACTCAAGGCTACCACTCAACCACTTTGAGCCACTCCTCAGATCTCAGACTCCAAGTAGCTAGGATGATAAGGGCAGGAGCTACCTGTATCTCCCCCTCCCCCCCACTTCTTTCTTTCTTTCCTTTCTTTCCTTTTCTTTTTTTGTTGGTCAGGTCATGGGGCTTGAACTCTTGAACTCGGTCTGGGTGCTGTCTCTGAGCAATTTAGCTCAAGGCTATCACTTGAGCCACAGCACTATTTGTGGTTTTCTAGTGGTTAATGGGAGATAAGATTCTCACAAGACTTATGTGTCCAGGCTGGCTTTGAACCGTGATCTTCAAATCTTAGCCTCCTGGTGTAAGCCATCAGTGCCTGCCTAGAACTATACTCTTGTAAGACCTATTTACCAAATCAACTCACCTATCAAATATTTACTTGTACTATGTGAAGACACTGAGGCCACAACACTGTACAAAACAGACACTCATTTCTGTCTTCATGAAATTTGCAGTTTCACAATACTTTCTTAGAAGGAGAAATTCTTTGCAATGACTGAAAGAAGAAAGGCCCGGCGTTCTGCTTTCTCATGGAAGGGGTAAATGAAAGAAGCCACTTACTGCATCACTTAATACTTCGCTGTTTATAGGTAAGATGTGTTCAATCCGTACAAAAGGTAAGAGAGAAGAAAGAATCTCCCGAAGTTCTTCCATGTCCAGGTCTCGTCTTTTCACACCTCTTTTGTTCACACTATGTGCAGTGCCACTCAGTAAGTTTGGTTCTATGAGACAGAAAATTAAAGGTATCCAACCAAATCTGAATTTCAAGAGACAGACTTTGTTCTCTCTTTATATACTGTCAGTACTACTCTATGTATGCCAGTATATCTACTTTCACAGGGTTTTTGGTCAGTCATGGCACTTTAACTCTGGGCCTGGGCGTTGTCCCTGAGCTCCCCTATCCCTTGAGCCACAGGGCTACTTTGTTTTCTAGAAGTTAATTTCCTTTCTTTCTTTCTTTCTTTCTTTCTTTCTTTCTTTCTTTCTTTCTTTCTTTCTTTCTTTCCCTCCTTCCTTCCTTCTTTCCTTCTTTCTTTTTTTGTGGGTCATGGGCTTGAACTTAGCCTGGGTGCTGTCCCTGAGCTCTATAGCTCAAAGCTATCACCCTACCCCTGGGCCTGGGCATCGTCCCTGAGCTCTTCGGCTCAAGGTTACCACCCTACCCTTGAGCCAAGCCCCACTTCCCCTTTTTCTAGAGGTTAATTGGAGATAAGAGTCTCAGGTCCTGGCTTTGAACCTTGGTCCTTAGATCTCAGCCTCTACAGTAGTAAGAATTACAGGCATGAGCCACCTACCTGGCACTTGCCTCACCCCCACCCCTTTTGTCATTGTGGGGCTTGAACTCTGGGCCTGGGCTTTGTCTCTGAGCTCTTACCTTAAGGATCTCGCCCTTACCCCCTGAGCCGCAGAGCCATTTTCAGTTTTCTTTCCTTTTTGTTTTTTGGTAGGTTATGGGGCTTGAACTCTGGGCCTACCGCTGTTCCTGCGCTCTTTAGCTCAAGGCTACTGCCCCACCCCTTGAACCACAGCCCCACTTCCTGTTTTAAGAGGTTATTTGGAAGATAAGAGTCTCACAGACTTTAGTGCCCTGTCTGGCTTTGAACTGTGATCCTCAGATTTCAGCCTGGGGAGTAGGCTGGATTACAGGCGTGAACCACCGTGCTGGGCAGCATTCACTTTTTCTTGGGTGAGCAGGCAGTTTTATTTGGGATGCAGGAGGGCAGGGGTTGGGGCGCTAGAACAGGAAGGGGATGATGGACACCTGCAGGGGCGGGTAGTCTTGGAACTCTATGTGGTACCGAGGAGTCATACCTGGATCTTTGTGCATGCTAAACAAGCACTCTGCCAATAGGCCAAACTTCTGGCCCAGCATTAGCTTTTTAAAAAAATTTTGTTTTGTTGAGCTAGGAATTGAACTAATAATCTCAAATTCTAGGTAAATGTTCTACCAATGACCTACATCCTCAACCCTCATAACATTTAAAAATAAGCCACAACCACCAAGTTTTATGCCTAGCCCCTCATTTTCTAACTGATGTAAAATTTACATAGTATAAAATTCATCATCTTGTCATTTTGACCTTAATGTTTAAGTCAGTACTGGGGCCTGAACTCAGTTTCCACTCATGAAAAGTGTCTTACCATGCTAACTGGAGGTAAGAGAGTGTCTTGGGTATGTCTGCCTGGGTTGGCTCTGAATCATAGTTCTCAGATCTCAGCCTTCTGAGTAGCCAGGATGATAGGATGTGTACCACTGGCAACCAGTCATTCTTATATATGTTTTTTGTCAGTTGTAGGGCTTGAACACTGGGCCTGGGCAATGTTCCTGAACTCTTCAGCTTAAGGCTAGTACTCTATCACTTTTTTTTTTTTGCCAGTCCTGGGCTTGAGCTCAGGGCCTGACCACTGTCCTTGGACTTTCTCAAGGTTAGAGCTCTACCACTTGAGCCTCAGTACCACTTCCGGCTTTTTTTTTCCATGTATGTGGTACCAAGGAATCGAACCCAGGTCTTTGTGCATGGTAGGCAAGCACTTTAACCACTAGGCCAAACTCCCGGCATAGTACTCTATCACTTTGAGCCATAGCACCACTTCTGGTTTTCTGGTGGTTAATTGAAGTTAAGTGTCTCATAAACTTTCATGCCCGGGTTGGCTTTGAACCATGATCCTCAGAGCTCTGCCTTAGAAGCTAGGTTTACAGGTGCAAGCTGCTGGAGCCTGGCTCTGACAATTTTAAAATATGAAAATCTAGGGTTTTTTCATACATTCATATTGTTGTGCAATCATCAATACTAACCCTGGAAACCTTTTATTAACAATATGTTTTTTAGATTACCTTAATCATTACAACTTTTTAAAACTGTGAAATAGGGTCAGGAATTTGGCCTAGTTGTAGAGTGCTTGCCTAGCATGCATAAAGACCAGGGTTCAATTCCTTGGTATTACATACATAGAAAAAAGCCAGAAGTGGTGCTGTGGCTCAAGTGGCAGAGCTCTAGCCTTGAGAAAGCCCAAGGACAGTGCTCAGGCCCTGAGTACAAACCACGGGACTGGCCAAAAAAAAGTGAAATAAAGGACAGGGGGCGTAGCCTAGTGGCAGAGTGCTCACCTAGCACGCACAAAGCCTTGGGCTCCATTACTTGGTACCACATACACAAAAAAAGTCAGAAGTGGAACTGTGGCTCATGCCTGTAATCCTAGCTATTCAGGAAGTTGAGATCTGAAGATCACAGTTCAAAGCCAACCCAAGCAGAACAATAAAGTCCAGAGCACTAATGTCCATGATTCTTATCTCCAATTAACCACAAGAAAACTGGAAGAGGCATGGTGACTCCAGGGGTAGCGTGAGCTGAAGAGCTCATAGACAATCCCCAGGCCCAGGGGTAGGGCACTAGCCTTGACCTGAAGAGCTCAGAGACAGCGCCCAGGCCCAGAGTTCAAGCCACACAACAGACAAAAAAAGAAAAGAAAGTGTTTTAAGGACAGTGTCCAGACCCTGAGTTCAAGCCCAAGGAGTGGAAAAAAAAATTGTGAAATAAAGTTTTCTGATATATTTATTATCTGTCCACTTTATTGACTATAAAAACTTGTATTTTCACCAATTAATAGTGTTCAATACTGTTTGTATATATAAATATGAAATATGTAAAAATATAAGATATAGTATAAAATATAAATACTTTTAGGTATGGGTACAGGGACTTCAACATAGGGCTTTGTACTTCCTGTTTGACTCTTTTGCTCATGACTGAGACATGCCTCCAGTGCGGTTTTATAACTGGTTCATTAGAGAGTCTGTTGGAGTTTTCTACCCTAACTGGCTTTAAATACTGATTCTCAGATCACAGCATCTGGAACAGCAATGAATACAGGTATGAGCTACCAGTGACAGGCTAATACCAATGGCCAGGTTGGTATTGTGTATTTGTAAGACTGGCATACAGTATGCTTTAAGGTACGCTTTGGGATATAAAACCTCTAGAAACACATGCAAGCTGACTGGCAAAATCTAGTGTCTTAACTTACCTCTGTCCGCTATTCTTTTCATCAACTGATGCTCTCCCCATTTAATCAGGTATTTAAGGATATCTTGCTCACTTGCCTATAATAAAAGATGGTTTATGTTTATTATAGTGAAACTAGATAAATGACTAATATTGTTAATGACTTTTTTCTAGCTTAAATATAAATACACATGATAACTTACCATGTCTTCCTCTTTACACTGGCTATCTGAAATTGTATAATTCTATTTCTGGTTCATTAATAACAAATGTACAGAAGTTAATTCTGTGGTCTCCTATTCTTAAATATATTTTATCTTAGTAAATGGATTTTCTATAGTCACCTTAACATCTTTCCTGGGGACAAGATGTAGACAAAAAACACAATGCTAGGGGCCGGGAGTTTGGCCTAGTGGTTAAAGTGCTTGCCTAGCATGCATGAAGACCCAGGTTCGATTCCTTGGTACCACATATAGAAAAAAGCCGGAAGTGGTGCTGAAGCTCAAGTGGTAGAGCTCTAGCCTTGAGAAAGTCCAAGGACAGTGCTCAGGCCCTGAGCTCAAGCCCAGGACTGGCAAAAAACAAACAAACAAACAAACAAACAAAAAAAAACCCACAATGCTACAAGTGACTATCTAGCAAAATGGGAAAAGCAAACATGGTAATTTATAGCAAAAGAGAATGAAATCTCCACTAGGCATTTTGCAGGTTGGAACGGACCCTTCAAGTATAATCTGTGAAATGGCAATGGGCTCCTTATTTCTGTGTTTATTATTCCAAAGGTAATTAACTAACTCCCACAAACAACTAGTCTTGACAGGACAGCAAAACAAGATTAATGAGCAAAATTTCCCCACAAATCAAGCCCAAGTGTGACATTTGTATGTCAATCAAAGCAATGTCGAAGAAAAAAACACAGATCTGAGTTTAATTTTTCATTTCATTTTTCAATTATTATTATTATTTAGTTTTTTTATCAGTCCTGGGGTTTGGAATCAGGGCCTGGGTACTGTTCTTGAACAATTTTTTTGTACTCTGCCACTTCAGCCACAGTGCCACTTCCAGCTTTTTCTGTGTATGTTGTTCTGAGGAATCAAACCAAGGGCTTTGTGCATGCAAATGGAGCACACTACCATTAGGCCATGCTCCTGGCCCTAATTTTTCATTTCATTTTCTGATAGAGATGTTTACATTTTTATAATTTATCTAGCAAACAAAGACATAGGATGTAGCTCAACAGATTGTGGTTCCATTGCATTAAAACTACTATACATTCATACAGCTACTAAAATTCAGACAGCTACTACAAAAACAAAAATTTAACTTGATCTCAGCCTCCTGAGTAGCTAGGATTACAGGCGTGAACCACCTGTGCCAGCTCTGAAAATATTTTTTTTCCAAATATCTAAAATCTATTATTAGGGCCAAGAGTTTGGCCTAAGTGGTAGTGTGCTTGCCTAGCATGCACAAAGACTCAGGTTCAATTCCTTGGTACCACATACATAGTAAAAGCTAGAAGTGGTACTATGGCTCAAGTGGTAGAGCTCTAGCCTTGAGAAAGCCCAAGGACAATGCCCAGGCCCTGAGTTCAAGACCCAGGACTGGCAAAAAAAAAAAAATCTATTATTAGTTTAAAATTACCAAATTAGATTTGCATATAAATCAAGTACACAGCATTTATTAAATCTGAAGCAGTGGGCTGGTGGCTCACACCTATAATTCTAGCTATTTGGGATGCTGAATCTGGGAGGTCTGTGTTTCAAATGAGGCTGGGCTGAGCAGTTCAAGTCTAAGGCTAGACTGAACTACATAAGGAATTCCTGCTTCAAAGAAAAATAAAATCCTCTCCTATAAAGATCCTTGAAAATGTCACTGTACTCTGACAGAACAGAAACAAAACATGATTTTCTTAAATAATAGGTTAAGCAGGTCAGAAATAGAATATTTTTACTTTGTGCTGTTTTAAGCTACTATCTACAGTCTATATAACTGATATTCAACTAAAAGAAACTACTAAAGTGAGTGCACATGAACAGAAGCCAAGAATATCACTGTTTCTGATCTTGTCTAGCCTCAACCTCTCCTTGGTGTATTGGTTAGGTCCTGGGCTTGTTCACAACAGTGAGTCATGAAAGCAGTGTGCACAATGGGTCAATGAGTCAGAAGGCTTTTGTACAAATATGAAGAGAATGTGCCTGGGTGGTTATCAAAGCCTATTTTCTTTTCCTTATCCTACTCTAGACAGAAAAGTCATGGAGAACAGATTTTTTTTTTTGGTACAAATATCAATGACAATGAATTTTAAGAGGTGTATAAATGATTACCTGTAGGTAGTCAGACTGGATAGCAGTAAGCAGATGGTCTTTGCTGAGTTCATAAAAAATATCCGAAGTCATGACCTGGGACAATTCCTCACAGAGGAAATGCAAAGCTTGCCGGTGCACCCACTTGGAGCCATATGGATGCGAGCTCCACTTGAGGATGGCAATTAAGGTATCTAATGAGATGCTCTCAGCAATGATATCCTCACAGCCTAAAAGAGAGGGCAAATACTTCTTGAGATTAATCATAAATATTATGTATTGAACATCACTGTGCTGGCATTATGTGTAAAAGCTGTAATCGTAAAGAAGAAGTCATGGAAGTCACCAAGATGTGGTAGGATAGGATAGCGCTAGATTATGACATCCACAGGAAACTGGATCTCTTGCAGAGATGGATCTACAGAATAATACAGAGAATCTTTCCCATTCCTTAAGAAAATAAATATTTATGTTTAAATAAATATTCAATACTCTGAGTAAGGCAGTATAGTAGAAAACACTGAACCAAAGGGAGGAAGAGAAGTAAACACGATAGGCTGTGGAAGCTGACCAGCAGAAGGCCACAGATGATACCTGACTTACAGAGTAACCATCTGAGAAAAAGACAATTTGGCTGCTGTTTATGAAGGTTCATCTATCATTCTAAAAAAACAAAAACAACAACAACAACAAAACACATAACAACTTGCATTAATAGTTTAATCTTTCCAAAAACTGGAAAATAAAATTTTCATGTTTGACATCTGGACTTAATTCTGGCCAACTGAAAAAGAAATAAGTGGTTTAAATGAAAAAGATCCTAGAGAGGACACCTATGGCATTTCAAGAACTTAAAGAAAATCTGTGGACAGCTCTTCTCTTTAAGACAGATCATTTCAAATATAAAGATAAAAAAAAAAGTAAAATCCAAATGATAAAGACTATAGAAAGAAAATTGGGTAAAGTTGGGCAGAAATTCTTCACTAAGACTATTATAAATTAAAAATATTCCTGGTAATATTTTAAAAAGGAAACATTTAAATGTCATCATGACAAATTAAAATATGGCTACTTCACAGATTGCTTTCTGATCAATTTGGAACTTTATAGCCTAACAAAAGGATATCAATAAAATCAAGAGACTTCCAAAGTTCAAAATTTGTGAAGCCATGGAAGGTTAGGAGAAAAGAGTGCGTCCATGAAGAGGTGACAGGAGATGGTTAGTAGCCAATATGACACCTACATGAAGCAATGCTTCCTTCTGTTGATGAGGAGAAATACAGATTATTTTTGTGGGTCATGGTGCTTGCACTCTGGACCTGGCACTATCCCTGAGCTCTTCAGCTCAAAGGTACCGTCCTACCTCTTGAGCTAAGTGCCACTTTTGATTTTCTGGTGGTTAATTGGAGACAAGAGTCTCATGGTCTTTTGTGCCCAGGCTAACTTTGAACCACCATCCTCAGATCTCAGCCTTCTGAGTAGCTAAGATTACAGGCGTGAGTCACTGTGCCCTGCAATACAGATATTTGTGTATCTTCATTTCTGCAGTTTTTTTTTTAAACCAATACTCAGGATGCTGCTGTTAGTCTGTTATCATAAGACAGGAACTGCTGTCTTTGGCATGTCATTAACACCTTGTACATGAAAGGCACTAAATAAAAAATGTGTTGAATATACAAATGAGATCCTTGCAGATATGAGGTGAATGACAGAATTGTGGTTAGCAGAACCATTTGTAAGCAGCGCTGATGAACTTGGAAGTAGAGGGAAGGGCATATCTTTGCCATATAGGACAAGAACTTGGTTATAGATGTGGAACACAGGCTTCAAATCTCCAGATGACCCAAACGAGGGAAGCATGGTTAACAATGCACTGTAAAGCAGAATCACAACTGGCTACAGAGTCAAGATGAATACGAAATAGAACTATACTTAATACTAATAAAAACAAACTTCACAGTAGATGCTAGAGGTGAGCTTAGCTTAATTACTACCTATATAAAGTACTATCTGGGTATTTTAGTTCCATAAATGTAAACAATAACCTGGACACCATAAAGATGAGGTAATTTCAGACTTTTAAACAAGCATGTGGTTCTCATGAGAGGCTAATGCTGCACAGCACTACTCTCCTTGTTCAGAGCCCCATGTGTTAGATGGGCACTTATCAAACCACAGGATGCCCAGAGGAGAAGAGCAGTTTAAGACTTGTCGCAGAAAAGCTCCAAACTAGCTCACTGCATTTATGTAAGAGGAAACCGAGAAGTCTCAAGAGCTCCCTACATGCCTGGTGGCTCAGGGTACCCGCCTCCCAGCCAAGGAAACAACCATGGAGTTGCAAAGAACCCAGACATCATGACTTCAGTGTCAGTGAGCCTGGGCAGCAGAAAAACCTGAGCAGTTCTGTAAGGGGAGGGAGCCCATGGTGTCCTGCAGGAACTTGGTGTCTGGGTGAATGTTATGCTGAGGATGGAAGGTCATGTGGCTTGAACTCGGTCTGAGTGCTGTCCTGAGCTCTTCAGCTCAAGGCTACCACCCTACCTTGGAGTCACAGCCCCATTTTCTAGAGGTTAATTGCATATAAGAGTCTCATGTGTTTTAGTGCTTAGGCTGGCTTTGAACAGTGATCCTCAGATCTCAGCCTCCTGGGTAGGTAGGATTATAGTTGTGAGGCACTACACCCATCTGGTATTCATTTTTGTGAAGAGGCAAATCATTGCTTTGTAATGAAATCTAGAAGGGGATCTCATGTCCCTGTGGGACACAAAGCCCCAATGATCCGAAGAAAAGAGATCATCTCCTAATAGGATTCAGGATAGCAAGTATGACCTCAAACACTGCAGATAATGATGTAAGAGTGATATAGCTGGAAACACAGGGAAATAAAAGTTGTTACATCCATCTAGCCATCTGCCTACCTACCTACCTATACAGGATGAAAGTACAGAATGTAACCTGTGCCTCTGATACCCGATTTTATGCTGAAGGCCAATATCTTCATTCTTTTAATGGGCAAGAATTTGAGTTCCTACTTGCTAGACTGCAAAATACTTCTACTCCTTTCAAAATCATGTAAAAGGGCCTCATTGATACCCTGATAGATGGCTATGTATAGCCCACTATGGGGCAGGGGGTTTTGGCCAGAGTAGATACCTGTGCTATCAGGAGGCTCTGAGTGAGCTGGCCACTGTTGTGAAAGCAACCTAATTCAAGTCCTCTGAAGTCTCCCCAACAATCCAGGTCACATATCTCCCCTTCAGTCAGAGTAAACATTCCAAGCACTTCCTTGCATAGAAGAGCTTTAAGGGCAACTATAATAAATTAGAGAGTATACTGTGATAAAGCTGAAGGACTAAGGCACACATAAAGGCAGACAGCCGCTTGCTGGGAAGACCTCAGGACATCTGGCTCAGCAGGCTGAGATTGTAATCAGCTAAAGTCTCCATTATGTCTAGAGTTCAGAGAGCTTGTGTCTGAAAGGTCATTATTCCTCAACTCTTTCATATAGGCATTTTTAAGACTTTTTTTTTTCCTAGCAGCACTTCACTGAGTTTGACTTCAGATGTCATTATTATTTATTTCTATCAAAGTTTCCTTAAAAATCTTCCCTTATTTTTGGCCAGTTTACCTTTACTGTTGTGATCTATTTAATCCCAAAGCTATACACAAAAGAATGGCTTTGTTTCGGTTAGGATACTTTAGAGTTAATTGGCAAAAAGGCAGAAAAGAACTGGGGGAAATGAATAGAGTAGGACAAGTAAGAAAGTTGTGGTGGTAAACTAGAATGTGTTGAAACATTAGTACAACTTTTCTCACAGGCAAGGATCTGCCCTTCCATCTTTATTCAGTTCTCTTGTGAATAAACAGAACGAAGAAGGTCCTCACACCTGGCATAACCTATGTTAACATACTGGACAATGTGAAGCCATACCCAGGTGACTCACACCTGGAATCCTAGCTATTCAGGAGGCTGACATCTAAGGATCATGGTTCAATGCCAGCTTGGGCAGGAAAGGCCCATGAGAATCCAAAGCAAAGCAAAACAAAAGCATACCAGAAAACCAGAAGAGGAGCTAGGGCTCAAACTGATAGAGTGCTAGCCTAGAGAAAAAAGAGCTCAAGGACAGCCCCCAGGCTCCCAATTCAAGTCCCACAAGGGACCAAAAAAAAAAAAAAAAAAAAAAAAGGAAAAGAAAAAGAGAAAAAAGATAATGCGAAGTAGTTTTTTCTAATACACCAATAAATTGGTCTGAGTTCATTTATTATTATTATTATTTATTATTCCAGTCCTGGGATTGAACTCAGGGCTTGAGCACTGTCCTTGGACTTTCTCAAGGCTAGAGCTCTACCACTTGAGCCTCAGCATCACTTCTGGCTTTTTTCTAAGTATGTGGTACCAAGGAGTTGAACCCTGGTCTTTGTGCATGCTAGGTAAGCACTCTACCACTAGGCCAAACTCCCGGCCCCCATTAATTATTTAATAAAATGAACACTTAAAAAACAAACCCTATAGGAAAGTTGGGACAAAATATGGTTCAGCAAATTAGGAAGAGTACACAGAGCCCTTATAACACATAGGAACCAAAGTCAGAGGATATGCAAGCTCACAAATACAAAGCAACTTTAATTAATTAATTTTAATGTTTATCTACCATGGGGATTGAACTCAGGGCCTGGGTGCTATCCTCCAGCTTTTTCCACCTAAAGCTAGTGCTGTACCACTTTAAACCACAGTGCTATTTCCAGTTTTTTGGTGGTGAACAAGAGATATGAGTCTCAGCCAGGCATTGTGGCTCACACCTATAATCCTATCTACTCAGGAGGCTGAGATCTGAGGATAGCGGTCCAAAGCCAATCTGGGCACAAAGTTCATGAGATTAACCTCCAGAAAACTAGAAGTGGCACTATGGCTCAAGGGGTTGGGTGGCCTTGAGCTGAAGAGCTCAAGGACAGTGCCCAGACCCAGAGTTCAAGTCTCACGACAGACCAAAAAACAAAAAAACAAAAAAACCCTCGACTGGGAGTTTGGCCTAGTGGTAGAGTGCTTGCCTAGCATGCACGAGGACCCAGGTTCAGTTCCTTGGTACCACATGCATAGGAAAAAAAAAAAGCTGGAAGTGGTGCTGAGGCTCAGGTGGTAGAGCTCTAGCCTTGAGAAAGTCCAAGGACAGGGCTCAGGCCCTGAACTCAAGCCCAGGACTGGCCAAAAAAAAAAAGTCTCATGGATTTTCCTGCCTGGGCTGGCTTCGAACCCCAATCCTCAGATCTCAGTCTCCTAAGTAGGTAGGACTACAGGCATGAGCCACTGGGCCTGTCAAAGTAACTTTAATTCATCGAAAACTGAGATGACTGTGTCACATAAATGACACCTTAAGACATGAAAATGTGGTGAAGAGAAGTGGGAAATACGGAAAAGTTCAGATGGTATACATGATTTTACAGAAATTTTTGAATATTAAGTGGAGGTAAATAGAAGTCATTCAGCAGTCAGTAGAGAACTTCAGCCTTGTCAAAACTGGGAATGGAAGTTAGCAGGGTGAGTTTGACAGGAAAGGCAATCTTACAGAAGACTGACGCTGGGGGAAATCAGAAGTAAGAATGTGGGGGCTGGGAATTTGGCCTAGTGGTAGAGTGCTTGCCTAGCATGCATGAAGACCTGGGTTTGATTCCTCGGTACCCCACATACATAGCAAAAAGCCGGAAGTGGCGCTGAGGCTCAAGTGGTAGAGTGCTAGCCTTGAGAAAGTCCAAGGACATTGCTCAAGCCCTGAGCCCAAGCCCAGGACTGGCAAAAAACACACACACACACACACACACACACACACACACACACACACACACACACGCACACACACACACACGCACACACGCACAAAAGAAGTAAGAATGTGTTACAATTCTATTAAACCAGGATACTGACAGAGGCTAAAAAACCCGAAAATTAAAGATAATATGATCATAAATTTAAGCTTCTATGGCTAAACAAAAGCAGGATAGGGGAGGAAAAGTGCACTTTGAAATTAGACAGACTAGACTTGGAAATTCTAGCTTTGCCACTTAATAGCAAAGTAATACTAACACAATCCCTTGGGACCAAGATATAGGAGAAAATGCCCATGTATGTACAGTACAGGTACTCATTTATAATGACAGAATGCTCATTATTCTATCTTGGCAGTTATTAAGTCATCTTGAGTCAAGGAACAGTTTTTAAAAAATTAGTATTTAGCTGGGTGCGGTGGCTCATGCCTATAATTCTTGCTACTCAGGAGACTGGGATCTGAAGATCGTGTTTCAAAGCCAGCCCAGGCACTAAAGAACCTGAGACTCCAATTAACCAATAGAAAACTGGAAGTAGTGCTATGGTTCAAGGGGGTAGGGTAGTAACCTTGAGCTGAAGAGCTCAGGGACAGAACCCAGGCCCAGAGTCCAAGCCCCAAGACTACCCTCTCCCAGCAAAACTAGTATTTATTGTTATTATAAAGATGATGTAGAGAAAGGGCCAGGAGTTTGGCCTAGTGGTAGAGTGCTTGCCTAGCATGCACAAAGAATTGGGTTCGATTCCTCGGTACCACATACATAGAAAAAAAGCCAGAAGTGGTGCTGAGGCTCAAGTAGTAGAGCTCTAGAAAGCCCAAGGATAGTGCTCAGGCCCTGAGTTCAAGCCCAGGACTGGCCAAAAAAAAAAAAAAAAAAAAGATGTAGAGAAAGATTACAATTACATGATTCAGTAATGAGTACATTTCCTTTTATACAGTAAGTTTACTCTCTCTTCATTCTCTCCTCCCTTCATTTCCTACCTCTCGTCTCTACCCATGAGTTGTATAGTTCATTTAAAGAATAATTTGTTTATAAACTTCTGTTATAGATCAAAATTTTAGTAAAATTCAGCAAAATGCTACTTGAATATCATGACAACAAACTGCACAAAAAATTTCTATATACTCCTAATTTCTGTATCTCATTGTGGACACACTTTGTACAGGACTGCCTTTTATCTGGGTTTATCTTACTTTCAGCTATGGGAAAAGCACAGCACGGCTGGTTTTTTGGCCCCAGGAGAAGAATGAGCACCCATGAGAACAAGTCATCTTTGTTAATCCACAGGGGCCCAGAACCCTGGAAATTAGGGAGTAAATGTTTTTTGTCTTATGAAACTGAGGCTGTCATGGTATTTCTCACACAGCAATGATTGAATAATAAACCATGTAGCTTTCTAGATGAACTCAAAAGCTTTTATTAACAATTTTCCTGTAAAATACTTGACTGAGGATGGTGATATAAATCTGCAGTCTAGCATCTGGGAGGCTAAGGAAAGAAAATGACTTGAGGCCAACCTGAGTAACATAGTGAGACCTGTCTCAGTAAAACAGGGGCTAGGAGTATAGCCACTGGTAGGGTGCTTGCCTAGCATACACGAAGTCCTGGGTTTGATTCCTCAGTACCACATACACAGAAAAAGCTTGAAGTGGTGCCGTGGCTCCAGTGGCACAGTGCTAGTCTTGAGAAAGCACAAGGACAGTGTTCAGGCCCCGAGTTCAAGCCCCAGGACTGGAAAAACAAACAAAGAAAAACATTCAAACCAAATCAAACCACAGCCAAAACCAAACCAAACCAGACAATCCTCTACCTGTAGTCTAGTCATTGAATAGGTAAAAGGCGCAAATGGACTCTGCTGAAGTAGCATTTTCAGTCACACTGCTGTCAGACTGGTAGACACTAGAAAGTCTAATACTAGTCTATTCTCTTTCACAAGTCTTTCCTTTCCTCTTTTTAGTGGCAAAACATCTTTTTGCCAAAATTTGAGCTACAAAATCAATATGGCTGGGATATAAAGAAGTAGAACTAATTTAATATTTAGAAGCACAAGTGACAGTTACTGTTGTATGTTAAATAGGTTCATTTTCTTTTTCTTTTTCTTTTTTTTGAACTCATATCCTGAGCACTGTCCTTAGGTTTTCTCAAGGCTAAAACTCTACCATTTGAGCCACAGCACCACTTCTGGCTTTTTTCTATGTATGTGGTACCAAGGAATTGAACCTGGGTCTTCGTGTATGCTAGACAAACACTCTACCATTAGGCCAAACTCCCAGCCCCACTTTCTATTTTTATTATAATTCCTCTCCCCTTCCCGCCTCCCTCCCCCCCACCCCGGGTCATGGGGCTTGAACTCTGGGCCTGGGCACTGTCCCTGGGCTCTTCAGCTCAAGGCTATAGTCCTACCCTTGAGCCACTAGTGGTTAATTAGAGATGAGTCTTTTGTCTTTTGTGCCCAGGCTGGCTTAGACTCTGGATCCTCAGATCTCATCCTCCTGAGTAGCTAGAATTACAGCCATGAATCACCAGCCTACCTTTTTTTTTTCTCTATGCTAGATTTTTTGGCCAGTCCTGGGGCTTGAATTCACAGAGAACCACTTAGGGTTTTTTCTATATATGTAGTACCAAGGAACTACACCCAGGGCTTCACGGTAGAGGGCAAGCACTCTACCACTAGGCTATGCTTCTGGCCCCTGAAATCTTAACTTTCAACTATGCCTACTTGCATATACCTTTCTTTAACCTTTACGTGTCCCAATGACTCCTTCAAAATGCCTTTTCATTATTCTATTTTCCGTTTTCTCTTACACTATCTTTGCTCAAATTCTTAGCACCTCACACACCAACTCCCTCAAAGCTTCCTTCCTACTGTCTCCCTCCCTCCTCTACTGCAATTCACACTGAACACTGGTTGAAAGGTTTCCATTTCCTTAGACATCATTATCAACACATCATTCCTGTTTATTTATTTAAAAAAAGAAACTAAGACTGCCAGATCCAAGGCAGAAAATGAGAATGGGATATATGAGCTAGAGGCCAAGCCAAGCTGTGCCTCAATATTTGGTCACTGTGACTTCTGAGAGTGGGTGGACAAATGTTTTTCTATTTTCATCAGAAGGATAATTCTGAAGTTTGAACCTGGTCCAGGAAACCAGATCAGTAACCCTCTCCCATCCTGCCTCTCACCTTCCAGCTTTACCTGCTGTTCTTGGCAGTATTTACAAACAAACATCCACCATGCAAGACTGGTTTAGGCTGTGCTTTTGGCAGACTATAAGGAGTAGGAGGAGATACTCTGACATTGGTAACCAGTTACAGAAAATAAGATTCTTGAGTGAAATTCTACAACTAGATAACACCCTGGAGGAGAGGAAAAAGCCAGTGCTCTACTTGTAGGTTTGTATAGGAGTGGGACAACCCTTACACGCAGCAACATGCCAATAGGGAGTTTTCACCAGAGTACATTAACACAAACTTGAAATAAAGGTGAAGAACGTTAGTATAAAACCTTGATACTATCTAGCTTTAATTAACAGTCTTAGAAGCCAGGGAAACTCAAAACTGTGAGTTCAACTTGGCAAATTCTCAAATTCAGGCATCATTTAAGATCAGGTTACTTTTTTTTTTGGCCAGTCCTGGGACTTGACCTCAGGGCCTGAGCACTATCCGTGGGCTTTCTCAAGGATAGAGGTCTACCACTTGAGACTCAGCACCACTTCCAGCCCTTTACTATATATGTGGTACCAAGGAATCGAACCTGGGTCTTTGTGCGTGCTAAGCAAGCACTCTTACTACTAAGCCAAATTCCTGGCCCAAGTTACATATTTTATTTAAAAAAATTTTTTTTTGCCAGTCCTGGGCTTGAACTCAGGGCCTGAGCACTGTCCTTGGACTTTCTGAAGGCTACAGGTCTACCACTTGAACCTCAGCACCACTTCCAGTTTTTGTTTTCCTAGGTATGTGGTACTAAGGAATAGAACCCAGGTCTTCATGCATGCTAGGCAAGCACTCTACCACTAGGCCAAACTCCCGGCCCCCAAGTTACATTTTTTTTTTTTTTTTGGCCAGTCCTGGGCTTGAACTCAGGGCCTGAGCACTGTCCTTGGACTTTCTCAAGGCTAGAGCTCTACCACTTGAGCCTCAGCACCACTTCTGGCTTTTTTCTATGTATGTGGTACCGAGGAATCGAACCCGGGTCTTCATGCATGGTAGGCAAGCACTTTAACCACTAGGCCAAACTCCCGGCCCAAGTTACATATTTTTAAAAACTGTATTTCCTTAAATTTTAGGAAGATTATCAACTTTGGCTAAATTTTTAATCAGAAGTGTATCAGAGCTTAAAAAAAGCTGAAAACCAGCTAATTGTAATCCCAGATATGTGGGAGGCAAAAAGCAAGAGGATTAGTTTAAAGCTGGGATAAGCTAGCAAGACAGCTCTCTTCTGCCACCTCAACCAAATAAAGAGCTGGATGTGGAAGTATATGCCTGTTGCTGCAGGTATAAGGGAGACCAAAAACAGGTATGGAGATCCAGAACCCTGATCCAGGTTAGCCCTGGGCAAAATGACAAACTCTAAGAAATAATCTAAAGCAAAAAATGGCTGGCTGGAGGCCTGGCTCAAAGGGAAAAGTACTTGCTGCAAGGATGAACTTAAACAGTACATATATAGTCAACATTGTTTATTTGTGTGAGAGTTCCATAGCTCTTCTATGATAAAAATCTGGGCCCATTCTTTTTTTGTTGGTTGTGGGGCTTGAACTCAGGTCTTGGGAGCTGTCCTTGAGATCCTTGAGAGTCTAGCACTCTACCATTTTTGGCCAGCTCCACTTCTGGTTTTTGAGTGGTTAAATGGAGACAAGAATCTCATGGGGACTTGTCTGCCCAGGAAGCCTTCTAAGTAGGTAGGATTACAGGCATAAGCCACCAGCTCCTGGCAAAAACCTGGGCCCTGAAAGGTACATTTGGACACAGAAACCTGGAATGGGGAGAAGGTGAGAATGTTAAACTTCAAGACTCATGTGCCCCACAGATGCTAGTTCTATTTAAGATTGGCCCAGACTCCTCTATATGAATGGGAAAACACAGCTTCTATTTGTGAGAAAGGAATACAGATACACAAAGAATGGTAAGACCTTGTTGTGCTCACTAGTAGGTCCACTTATGGGTATGAACCCTAAATGTATTGGACAAGAAGGAGCTCATTTAGAACACCAAATGGTCAGGTGCGGTGGCTCATGCCTGTAAGTCTAAGCTACTCAGGAGGCTGAGATCTGAGGATCAAGGTTCAAAGCCAACCAGGAACAAAAGGACTAGAAAACAGGAAGTGGGGCTTGGCTCAATGGTAGGGAGTTAGCTGAGCTGAAGAGCTCAGGGACAACACCCAGGCCCAGGGGTAGAACGGTAGCCTAGAGCTGAAGAGCTCAAGGACAGCGCCCAGGCCAAGTATAAGCCCCATGAACCATAAAAAAAATTATTTATTTAAATATGTGCCAGGCTCTATATTAGATATAATGAAGTAAACAATACAGCTCTCGATCTCCAAAAGCTAACAATCTTCTAGGAGAGGTAGAAAAAGAAGTAGATGGCTCTCAATTCTATGTAGTAATGCTGTAGCAGGAGGGTACAAAAGGCTATGGCACAAAAGGTGAGATAATCAAGCGATGTGAGAACAGCAAAGGAATGGCTTTCCAGTTGAGGGGGAAAAACATTTTTAAGAAAGTAGGAAGCCAGGTGCTGGTGGCTCAAGCATGTAATCCTAGCTACTTAGGAGGCTGAGATCTGAGGATTAGAGTTTAAAGCCAGCCCAGGCACCAAAGTCCATGACACTTTTATGTCCAATTAACCACCAGAAAACTAGTAATGGTGTTGTGGCTCAAAGTGGTAGTGAGTCTTGAACTGAAAAGCTCAGGGACAACATCCAGACCAGAGTCCAAGCCCCATGACAGATTCATCCTACCCCTGACCCCCCCCCCACTCAAAAAAGGCAATGGGAAAAACATACAAGTCTGACAGTTGAAGGTAAAAGTGACCACAGAATGTACAGTTTCAATGGCTTCTCAGAGAAAAAGAATACTCAGAATATAACTTGTCTCTTTATAAATTCTAGCCATCTGTATAATTCATAATATTTTAAATCTGTTACTCAAGATTTTTGAACAGTTTGAAGCTATTCTGCTAGAAAGAGATCAATTTTACTTTATGAAATCCAAGTACTTGTCTTAATGTTTTGCCAAATTTCAGTTTCCTCTTAATTATAAAGTGCAAGAAAGTGTTGATATTGAAATTTTATGGGGGTGTTGCTAGTACTGCAGTTTGAACTCAGGGTCTCAGCTCTTGGCTTTAGCCTTTCTGCTTGAGGTTGGTGTTCTATCATCAACACTTCTGATTTTTTCTTTTTGGGTGGGGGGTCAGTCACGAGGCTTGAATCCTGCGCCTGGGCACTAGCTCTGAGCTCTTTAGCTCAAGGCTGGCGCTTTACCACTTGAGCCACAGAGCCACTTCTGGTTTTCTGGTGGTTAATTGGAGATGAGTTTCACTGACTTCCATGTTATCCTGGCTGGCTTTGACCCCCAATCCTCAGATCTCAGCCTCCTGAGCAGCTGGGATTACAAGTGTGAGCCACTGGCACCCAGCTCCATTTCTAACTTTTTGCTGGTTTATTGTAAGACAAGAGTATCTTGGATTTGTCTGCTTGGGCTGGGTTCAAATATCACTTCTCAAATTTTAGCCTTCTACGTAGCTAGGATTACAGGCAAAATTTTGCCAGTGGCTTCCAGTATCACTAAATTGCTTTGATCCAAGAGATACCATAATGTATTAAACAATGTATTCCTTTTCTATTGTTATATAACAAATTACTACAACTTTATGTATCATCTCATACGTTTTCTTTTCTGCCAGTCCTGGAGCTTCAACTCAGGGCCTAGGCACTGTCCTTGGGCTTTCTTAAGGCTAGTGCTCTACTTACTTGAGGCAGAGCACATTTCTAGCCTTTTCTGTTTGTGTGGCTGTGAGGCATACACTGTACCATTAGCCACATTCTTGGCCTCTCATCTCATACTTTGTTCATCAAGTTCAGGTATGGTGAGCTAGGTATTTAGTCAGGGTTTTGAAAACACACAAAGAAAGTATCAACTAGGCTTATATTTTCATCTGAAGACTCAAAAGTAGAAGAATTTGCTTCTATGCTCATTCAGCCCGTCAGAAGAATTTACTGCCTGTGGCTATATGACTAAGGGCCCAGCTTTTTTCGGGGTGTGGCTGTGGTTTAAAGCTTAGTTCTTGCCATGTAATTCTGTCAGGACATCTTACCACACTACAACTTACGTTAACAAAGGCACAAGGAAAAAATTAGTGAAATCTGCTATTAAAATAAACTCCTTTAAGACAACATAGTCACAGAAGTACCAACTTATCATCTTTGACTCTAGTCAAAAGTTGTATTCACACTTAAGGAAGAAAAGGTGCTGGGGACTAAAAGGATCACTTAGTATCTGCTTGTCCCAGTAAGCTCCTGGCCACCTTAGTAACACATTGTTAGGCAAACTGAGCCTTGCTACTTATTCTCCATTTAGCACCCCTGTTTCTTTTGATCTATTTCAACCATTTCATTTTTTTTTTTTTTTTTGCCAGTCCTGGGCTTGAGCTCAGGGCCTGAGCACTGTCCTTGGACTTTCTCAAGACTAGTACTCTACCACTTGAGCCTCAGCACCACTTTTTCTATGTATGCGGTACTGAGGAATTGAACCCAGGTCTTCGTGCATGCTAGGCAAGCACTCTACCACTTAGGCCAAATTCCTGGCCCCAACCATTTCATTTTTATCCCCTTCGGAACTTATCTTTGATGTTTTTTTTTTTTTTTCCTTTAGTTGTGGGGCTTGAACGGTTCTACCACTTGAACCACAGGGCTACTTCCAGTTTTCTGGTAATTAATTGGAGATAAGGGTCTCATAGACTTTTGTGTCCTGGCTTGCTTTGAACTGCAATCCTCAGCTCTCAGCCTCCTGAGTAGCTAGGATTACAGGCATGAGCCACAAGTGTCAATGTTCTTTTTGTTTCTTCTTCCTACACCCAACACATTTAACATTACCACAAACAACAGTTTTGATGAGTCCGGTTTGTTAACTCACATTTGCAATCTTAATTACCAGGGAGGCAGAGCCAAAGCAAAAAATCTAATGAAACCCCATCTTAACCAAAGAGACTAGCAAGTGGCATGTGTTTGTGACTCTAGCTATGTGGGAAGCCAAAATTCTGAAACCTTAGCTGGCACAGTGCTCATGCCTTTAATCCTAGCTACTCAGGAGGCTGAGATATGAGGACTGTGGTTCAAGGCCAGCCTGGGCACAAAAGTCCATGAGACTCTTTTCTCCAATTAACTACTAGAAAACTGGAAGTGGTGCTGTGGTTCAAGGGGTAAGGCGGTAGCTTTGAGCTGAAGAGCTCAGGGACAGTGCCCAGGCCAAGTTCAAGCTCTATGATTGACAAAAACAAACCAAAACAATGGGGGGCGGGGGGAGGGAATCAACCCTGAAACCTTATCCAAAAAAAATTTAGGTGAAGCAAACAAAGCAGCTAGGATAATCTGAAGTGGTAGAGAACCAGCCTAACAAGCAAGTTTGAATAAATAAAATCAAATAAAGCCCCCAACTTTTAAGGTAAAGGAGTAGGGACAGTTTGAAAAAGAGAAGAATGTGGTGTGTCCAGGTTTTATTTCTCACATTCCTGTAGCTAATGTTTGGAATTTGGTTCTCTGTTGGTAGGGAGTCATAGAGGCATATACAGTCTTAAAAATAAAAACCTTAGCAACAGAGAAGTATATCTCCAAAGGTTCTGTTCCTTTTCATCATCTTACAAGAATTTCTCGCAATAGCCAAATGTCAGA
Organism: Megascapheus bottae; assembly: GCF_031878675.1. NCBI lineage: Eukaryota > Metazoa > Chordata > Mammalia > Rodentia > Geomyidae > Megascapheus > Megascapheus bottae. The sequence continues at coordinate 25,098,685 of NC_143522.1, forward strand.
AGCAACTACTAATACTGTACATAAAATCTAAATAGCTATTTATTTTCCCTTTTAATGTATTTTAATAAAACTGTCTGAGCACTGATGGCTCATGTCTGTAATCCTAACTACTCAAGAGGCTGAAATCTAAGGATTGTGGTTCTAAGATAGCCCAGGTAGGAAAGTCCATGAGATTCTTGTCTTCAATTAATAACCAAAAAGCTGGAAGTAGAGCTGAGGCTCAAGTGGTAGAACACTATGTTTGAGGGAAAAAAACAAAAACAAAAAAAACCCAACAACGGTAACAAACAAAAAACACCTAGGGATATCACCTAGACCCTGGTTCAGGCCCCAGAACCAGCACCAAAAGGAAAACAAACTTACCTATATCTCAAAATATTCCTGATTATCCATTTGGAATATGAGAACCTAATCATATTGACTGGATCTACAGAGAAAAGTGAATAGGTGAAGGAAAAAGCTAGAAAGAGTCCTTAACTATTCAAGGTAAAGAAATTCTGCCTATTGAGTATAAGGGAAGTTGCTAGCTTGTTTCTTCAGTGCTTAGTAAAACCAATCACTGACCAAAAACTCCAGCAAATACTGGAAAGGACACGACAAGGTTCTCTCCCTTGATATTATCCTCTTTTGATAGGAAGGTAAAAAACTCTGGGATTTATTCTACATGTGAGAAAATGCACATGGACTGCCTCTACTATTTAACTTTTGTCAAGCTGAGGGGGGTGGGGGAGACAAAGATGGAAAAGAAGATAAAAGCTTCTAAGAAAAACCTTTAGTAACTTAGTAAAAGTTGAAGTTAAAGTACAGATAAGAGATGAAAGATTTTAGATTTATTTTCAAGCCGTAAATCACATATACAGGATCAAGTTTTAGTACCCTTGCTCAGAACTTCATGTTCTTCACTCAAGGCTAAACCTCTACACTAGAGTAAGGCATCTCTACTTCCAGCCTGTTTTGGTTAATTGGGAACAAGTGTCCCTTAGATTTGTCTGCAGGGGCTTACTTTAACTGAGATCTGTGGATCTCAAAACTCTTGAATGGCTAGGATTGTAAGCATGGGATAACTGGTACCCTGCTCAATAAACTAAAGTTCTTGAACTTGGTATTTTTAATGTTTATTTACATGTAAGTGGTCTAAGAACAGAATAATGGCTACTTCAGAGGCTAAGATCTGAGGAATGCACTTGAAGCCAGCTTTAGCAGGAAAAGTCCTTGAGACTCTTATCTACAATTAATAAGTCAAAAAGCTAAAAGACAAAGATCTATAAACAAATAGGAAGAGTGACAACTTAAATGTTGTCACAGATTTATCAAAATGTTAATAAAAAGAATCTCGGGGGCCGGGAGTTTGGCCTAATGGTAGAGTGCTTGCCTAGCATGCTGAAAGACCCAGGTTTGATTCCTCAGTACCACATACATAGAAAAGCCGGAAGTGGTGCTGTGGCTCAAGTGGTGGAGTGCTAGCCTTGAGAAAGTCCAAGGTCAGTGCTCATCCTCTTAGTTCAAGGCTCAGGACTAGCAAAAAAAAAAAAAAAAAGAATCTTAGTACTCAGTATGTGAGAAACACACAGGTATATACCTTTTCCTTTCTTCTTTTTTTTTTTTTTTTTTTTTTTGCCAGTCCTGGGCTTGAGCTCAGGGCCTCCTTTCTTCTTTTTAGTTGGCAGCGGGGCTTGAACTCTGGGCCTGAGTGTTGTCCCTGAATTCTTAAGCTCAAGGCTGGTGTTCTACCACTTGAGTCACAGTGCCACTTCTAGTTTTCTGGTGGAGATAAGAGTCTCATGGACTTCCTGCCCTGGCTTGCTTTGAGCCTCTATCCTCAGATCTTAGCTCCTGAGTAGGATTACAGGCGTGAGCCACCAGCTTACACCTCTTTTTCTAAAAACAGAAACTCCAATTTACCTTGGATATCAAAGTAAATGTCTTGCTCATACCTTTAAACTATTATCCCACTAGCAACAGAGTAAATTAATACCCTTATTTCCACTGCAACAACAACAAAAAGGGGAAATATCCTACAAATTTTGAGGTAGAAACATGAATTAAGTTTTGTTTTTGTTTTTTTTTCCCCAGAAAACTTCCTTCCTTCCTTCCTCCCTCCCTCCCTCTTTTTCTATCCTTTTGCCAGTCCTAGGCACTGTCCCTGGGCAATCTCAAGGTTAGCGCTCTAACACCTGAGCCACAGCATCACTTCTGGCTTTTTCTGTGGTACTGAGGAATGGAACCCAGATCTTCATGCATTCTAGGCAAGCACTCTACCACTATGCCACACTCCTGGCCCCATTACTTTTTGTGGTTGTTGTTTATTTATGATTTTTGTGTAGGTTGGTAACTGGAACTTGAACTCAAGTGCTTCATGATCTTGCTTGGCTTATTTGCTCAAGGCTGGCATTCTACAATTTGAGTCAGATCCCCACTTCCCATTTTTTGCTTGTTAATTAAAGATGAGTCTTAACAGCTGGGAGAGGTGGCTCATGCCTGTAATCCTAGCTACTCAGGAGGCTGAGATCTGAGGATCAAGGTTCAAAGCTAGCTCAGGCACAAAAAGATCTGAGACTCTTATTTCCAATTAACTGATAGAAAACAAGGGTTGGCTCAAGGGTAGAGCAGTAGCCTTGAGCTGAGGAGCTCAGGGACAATGCCCAGGCCTAGTTCAAGCCCAATGACCAAAAAAAAAAAAAAGCCTTAGCATACTTTTCTGCCCAGGCAAGTTTTGTTTTTGTCAGTTGTGGGAGTTGAACTCTGGGCCTGGGCATTGTCCCTTCCTTTTCAGCTCAAGGCTACCATCCTACTCCTTGAGCCACAGTGCAAATTCCATTTTTTTTAATTAAAGAATTTATTAACATGTATTTTTACATCATATTTCAAATGATGTATTTAATAAACAAGTATTCAAGAAGGGAATCTATATATACAATCACTGGCACTTAGATTTTAGAACATAATCAAAATTAGGCTGAGTGTTTGTATGTCATAAGTACATATTAATCTATGTAATAAAACATGTCTATAGAGTCATAAATTTTTATGTCTGTGTAGTTGTATTTATATTTCCAATACCATGTCCACAGCATTGGGTATGCAAATATTGAGTCCTCACTCTTGTACTGTTTGGATCTAATAGCCACTTATTAAGGATATCATGCGCCTTTTGTTCCTTTGGTCTTGACTTGTCTTACTCAACATGATTCGCTCTAGATTCATCCACTTCTCTGCGAATGCTATTATTTTATCTTGCCTGTTGGCTCTGTAGAATTCCATTGTATATATATATATATATATACATTTTTTGTATCCATTCATCTGCAGTAGGGCATCTGGATTTGTTTCTATCGCCTGGCTATTGTGAATAGTGCAGAGATGAACACAGCTGAGCATATGTGCTTATCATATCCTGGGTTATTATATTCAGGATGGATGCCCAGGAGTGGTATGGCAGGATGGTAGGGAAGGTCTATTTTCAGTTTTGTTTTGTTTTTTTTAAACAGTCCTGGGCTTGAGCTCAGGGCCTGAGCATTGTCTTTGGATTTTCTCAAGGCTAGAGCTCTATCACTTGAGCCTCAGCACCACTTCCAGCTTTTTCTTTCTTTCTTTTTTTTTTTTGCCAGTCCTGGGCTTGAGCATGAGCCCTGTCCTTGGACTTTCTCAAGGTTAGAGCTCTATCACTTGAGCCTCAGCACCACTTCCGGCTTTTTTCTATGTATGTGGTACCGAGGAATCGAACCCGGGTCTTCGTGCATGCTAGGCAAGCACTCTACCACTAGGCCAAACTCCCAGTCCTCCAGCTTTTTTCTATGTATGTGGTACCAAGGAATCGAATCCGGGTCTTCGTGCATGCTCGGCAAGCACTCTATCACTAGGCCAAACTCCCGGCTACCTTCAGTTCTTTAAGAAAACTCCACACTGCTTTCCAGAGTGGCTGAACTTTCTTACAATCCCACCAGCAGTGCAGTAAGGTTCCTTTTTCTCCACAACCCTGCCAGCATCTATCATTAAGTTCAAAATCTTGGCCATTCTTATTGGGGTAAGGTGGTATGTTAGGGTTGTTTTTATTTGCAGTTCCTTCATGACCATGGATGATGAGCATTTTCTTGCACGCTTTTCTGCCATTTTAACTTCTTTTGATAAGTTTCTCTTATCCTCGCCCATTTAGTGATTGGTTTGTTGGGTTTGGGGGGGAATTAGTTTCTTGAGTTCCCTGTAGATACTGGATATTAAGCATTTGTCTGATGTATTATTGGTAAATATCTTTTCCCAGTTGTTTGGCTGTTTTTCTACTTTAGTAGCTATGCTTTTATCTGTGCAAAAACTTTTTATTTTTAGGTAGTCCCATTTATCAAGTCTCTCTTCAATCTGTTGTGATCCTGGGATTCTGTACAGGAGTCTTTGCCTGTGCCTATGAGTTCCAGTGTCTCTCCAACTCTATTGTGTAGCATTTTCAAGGTTTCCAGTGTGACATTGAGGTCTTTGATCCATTTTGAGTTAATGCTTGTGCATAGCGAAAAGCTAGGGTCAATTTTTAGTTTTCTTCATGTGGCTGCCCAGTTTTGCCAGCACCAGTAATTGAATAGGCTGTGTTTGTTCCACTGTGTATCTTTGGTCCCTTTGTCAAATACAAGTTTACTATAGGTATGTGGTTTTATTTCTGGATCTTTTATTCTGTTCCATTGATCTCCTGGTCTATTTTTTTTTTTTCTCTGTATGTGGTACGGAGGAATTGAACCTGGGTCTTCGTGCATGCTAGGCAAGCACTCTACCACTAGGCCAAACTCTCAGCCCAGCCCAGAACTGAGACAAGGTCTCCCTATATAATCCAGGATGACTTTGAGCTTTTTTTTTTTTTTTGCCAGTCCTGGGCTTGAGCTCAGGGCCTGAGCACTGTACTTGGACTTTCTCAAGGCTAGAGCTCTACCACTGGAGCCTCAGCACCACTTTCAGCTTTTTTCTATGCATGTGGTACCGAGGAATCGAACCTGGTGTTCATGCATGCTAGGCAAGCACTCTACCACTAGGCCAAACTCCCTTCTGGTCTATTTTTGTGTCAATACCATGCTGTTTTTGTTACTATGGCTCCATAGTAGAGTTTGAAGTCTGGTATCGTTATACCACCTGCATTGCTTTTTTTGCCTAGAATTGTTTTGGCTATTCTAGGTCTTTTCTTGTTCCATATGAACCTTTGGATTATATCTTCTATTTCAGTAAAGAATGCCTTTGGGATTTTGATAGGGATTGCATTGAATTTGTATATTAATTTTGGCTGTATGGTCATTTTCACTATATTGGTTCTCCCTACCCATGAACATGGGATATCTTTCCATTTCCTGGTGTCACCAATTCCGGTTTTATGGTGGTTAATTGGAGATAAGAGTCCCATGAACTTTAGTGCCCGGACTGGCTTTAATCTGTGATCCTCAGATCTCAGGCTCCTGAGTAGCTAGGATTACAGGCACGAGCCATCTTGCTTGGCCCAAGGATAATTTTGAACAACAATCCTCAGCCTTCTGAGTAACTAGGATTGCAGCCTTGAGCTACCAGTTTCCCACTCTGGTACTTTTAGACAAATACTATGAGATGTAAAATATTTACATGAGTTTAATAAGCATGTAAAAATGCTTTAACACCTCAAAGTTTTCCCCTCCATGGATACATATGAATATTAAAGTAAGGCTTATTTCTTTTCACTGAAGTACATTTAAAAATGTATAAAGCCATGCAGTTCAGGCCAGTTACAGTCACTGAATGTTTTAGCAGTTCTATAAATATACTCTAAGATTCAATACTTTGGAGACATTTATAAAAAGATACTTTATGATACCAGTATGATACTGGGGAGTAAGAAAAAGAGTACAGGACTTTTTTTTTTCGCTGGTCCTAGGGCTTGAATTCTGGTTGAGTGCTGTTCCTCAGCTCCTTTTGCTCACTATTACTTGAGCCACAGTATCCTCTGCATTGTCCTGCTGTTGAACTCTGGCAGTTCGTTCTGCTTGCTTCCTTTTTAGCAGATGAGTCTGGATGTACTTCTTAGAGAATAATGTAAGCTAAAGACTTATCAACAGATCAGAATAGTAAATATAGTAGATTTAACTCAATGGTGCTTAGCCACTTGAGTCACCCCCATCTCTGTTGTATGACTTTTTAAATGTAAATATATTTCTGGCACTTTGTAGTCACAGCAAGGATTTCTAAAATATTATGTACCATTCATAGTCTGTCAAATGGTATCATTTTTTTTTTTTTCTGTTGGTCATGGCACTTGAACTCTGGGCCTGGTTGCTGCCGTGAGCTCTTCAGCTCAAGACTACTCCTTGAGCCACAGAGCCACCTTGGGTTTTCTGGTGGTTAACTGGAGATAATATCACAGATTGCTGTGGTCAGGATGGCTTTGAACTTTGATCCTCAGATCTCAGCCTCCTGGTTAGCTAGGATTACAGGCGTGAGCCACCCAGCTGTGCTACTTCTTTTTATTAACATCCATCTTTCTAGCTACTTAGGTTCAAAAGTTTTAAATTATTTTAATTTTAAATTATATCCTGTTCCATTTACAACAACTCTTTAGTCTTCTGCGTCTAATACTGAACCATCCTGTGTATTAATTCCTTCTTAATATTTAATAGCTTTTAATCACTATTACAAATGTACTTGCTTTTATTTGTTCTAATATTTTCTTCACCTAAATTGATTTTCTGAGAAAATACAACTGTGACCAAATCATTGATTGCCTTGTTCTACTATGACAATGCTTTCCCATGGCATACCATGGCTTTCCCCAAAGCTAGTGCTCTACCACTTGAGCCACAGTACCAGTTCTGGATTTTCTATGTATCTGGTACTGAGGAATTAAACCTGGGTCTTTGTGCATGTTAGGTAAGCACTCTACCACTAGGCCAAACTCCTGGCCCCACTCCTGGTTTTTGAGTCAAGCGTCTCATGACACTGTCTGTTGAGCCATGACCCTCAGATCTCAGTTTCCTGAGTAGCTAGGATTACAGATCTGAGCTATCAATGACTGGCACTAACATGATTTATTGTAGATGCATTCATTTTCCTGCAAATGACATGATCTTATTCTAATTGATGGGTAAAATTAATATATATATATATTTTTTTAACTACTTATCTATTGTAGGGCATCTAGACCATTTCTATAACTTGGCTATTGTGAACAGTACAGCAATGAAAATGGATGTGCAAGTATCTTTATCAGGTTATCCTGATTTGTAATGTTCTGGATAGATACCAAAGAGTGGTATGGCTGAGTACACAGGAAAATTCTAGGGAGGTTAATTTTTTATATTAGCCTTCTGTAAGATGTATTGCTGAAAAAGATTTTCTCCCAGTCTGTTGGAGTACTGTCCCTGAGCCTCTTGAGCCACAGCACCACTCCAGTTTTTGAGTGGTTAACTGGAGAGAAGACTCATAAGCCAGGGGTAGTGGCTCATGCCTATAATCCAGCTACTCAGGAGGCTGAGATCTGAGGACTGAGGTTCAAAGCCAGCCAGGGGACTAAAGTCTGTGAGACTCATCTCCAATTAACCACCAGAAAATCATAAGTGGCACTTAGCTGAAGGGGTAGGGTGGTAGTCTTGAGCTGAAGAGCCCAGGGATAGTGCCCAGGCCAAGAGTTCAAGTCCCACAACTCACTCAAACACACACATATACACATCTCAGAGACTTTTCTGCCAGGCTTCTTAGAACTGTGATTCTCAGATCTCAACCTCTTTAGCTGTGAATACAACTGTGAGCCTCTGGTGCCTGGTTTGTTGGCTCTCTTTGTAGTTTAGAAACTTTGTCCTTTGCTAAGCACAAAGTTTTTATTCTGAGGTAATCCCATTTATCAAGTCTCTCTCCTATTTGCTGTGTCCCTGGGACTCTACAAAAAAATTCCTGCCTTAGCCTATATGTTGTAATGTTTCTCCTACTTCATCTTGCAATAGTTTCAAAGTTTCAAGTTTGGTGTTGGGTTCTTCAATCCACTTTCAGTTGATATGGCTATACAGTGACATGAAGGGGTCCAACACCAACAATTGAAGAGGCTACCCCCCCCCATTCATTTTGGTTCCCTTGTCCAATATCAGATAATTAAGTATATGATTTCATTTCTGGGTCATCTAGTCTGTTCCATTGATCTGTTAGACTTTTTGTGCCAGTACCAAACTGCTTTTGTTATAGCTCTGTAGTAGAGACTGAGTTCTGGGATTGCAATACCATCAGCATTGCCTTTTTGCTTAAAATTTCTAGTCCTGGGGCTGTGAATGTGACCTACTGATAGAATGTTTGCCTAGCATACAATGAAGCCTAGGGTTCAATTCCTTGGTATACATACACGGAAAAAGCTGGAAATGGTACTGTGGCTCAAGTGGTAGAGTACTGGCCTCGAGAACGCTCCCAGGACAGTGACCAGGCACTGAGTTCAAGCCCTAGGACTGACAAAAAAAGAAAATCTAGTCCTGCTTTTTGCTGGTTATTTTGGAACTAGAATCTCCATGGTTTTGAACTGTGTAGCATCTGGTTACACCTGTCCGTGTGTTTTATTTTTATTTTGCGTAGGTCCTAGGATATTTTTTGCTCAAAGCTAGTGCTCTACCACACCAAGGAACCAGCTGTGCTCCTTCTTAGTACTTAATTGGAAACAAGGAGTCTCAAGGTTTTTTCTGTCATGAACAACTTCAAACAGTGATCCTTTGATCTCCAGCATCCTGAGTAACTAGGATTCCAAGCATGAGCCACCAGTGCCCACTTCCACTTGTCTTTTGAATATAGGTACTACAATCAGCTAAGCTCCCTTCCTTCCAGCTACTCCAGTTAGCTTAAAGAAAAAGGGTCTATCTAAAAGGGCACTGTTATTCTGTATCATTTAAAGCAGGAGGACTGCTAAGTGAAGGTTCTACCATGTGAGAACCCAGTGAGGACACTGAATTGCCATTTCAGCTCTTATTTTGTACCTTGAGAGTAAATGTCATCATTGGCTGTGGAGATAACCTTCCCCACACGAGATGTTGCTGCCACACCCTGTTCCCAGAAGGAATGCTCAACAGTCACTGACTTTCTGTGCCAGGAGTTTATAATTCAAAAGGCCTATGTTACATGCTTAAGGCTGAACCACAGAGATAAGGAAACAAGTCTTTTAAGACTTTCTTAAAAGAAAGATGGGAGATGGGCTCTGACTTCTATTCAGGCCAGCTAGGTGCCAATGGCTCATGCCCATAACCCTAACTACTCAGGAGCCCAAGATCTGAGATTTGAGATTTCTAGCCAGTCTGGGCAGACAAATATAAGAAATTCCTATCTTCAATGAACCAGCAGAAATGGAGTGTAACTCTGTGAAAAAGCCAAATCAGGGTGCAAGACAGTGAAAATTCTCCTAAAATAAAAATTAAATTAAAAGATTAAGAATTCAGAGCCCATTAGATCCAGAGAAACCAGAGAAGGTCACAGTCCTAAAGACCTGAGGAAGTTATCTATGCTGATTATTAACAATTTTAGTTTACAAAGCACTTTCACTTTGCTTCAAGTGATTCTGAAACAAACCACTCCTATTCTTAAGTAGTATTTAGCTGGAAGCCTCCAATCTGTCCAGAATAAGGAAGCATTTCTGTACTGGTCATTTAGTCTTTTAGCTGCCCAGCACTAAAAACTGATAAGTAATCCTAGCTACTCAGGAGGCTGAGATCTGAGTATTACAGTTTGAAGACAGCAAGAGCAGAAAAGTCCATTAGATTCTTATCTATAATTAACCACTAAAAAAATCACAAACAGAGCAGTGGTTCAAGTGGTAAAGTACTAGTCTTGATCAAAAAAAAGGTCAGATGCTGATTTAAAACAAAAAAAGTTTGATTTGATAATTTTACAATCCAAGTATAATGTTTTTTTAAAAGCTACTAGTAGTAAAATGCTTACCCTAAAAACAAAACCTGTCTAATAATTGTCATGCTCCCCAAGGAAAATTACTCTCAATTTTTTTTTTTCCTGCCAGTCCTGGAGCTTGAGCTCAGGGCCTGGGCAATGTGCTTGGGCTTTCTCAAGGTTAGCACTCTACCTCTTGAGACACAGCACCACTTCTGGCTTTTTGTATGTATGTGGTTTCAAGGAATCAAACTCAGGGCTTCATGCATGCTAGGCAAGCACTCTATCACTAGGCCATACCCCTGGTCCTATTATTCTCAATTTTTTAGTTCCTTCTGGATTTCTATATTTAAAATTTTTTATCAACACTTAATGCTCACATTATGACTTTAGCTGAGCCAAGCTGTGTGCTAGATAGTCCCCTGTCCATCACCTTGGTTCCCCTCCCTTTCATTTTGTGGGTCATAGGGCTTGAACATAGGGTGCTGTCCCTGAGCTCTTTAGCTCAAGGCTACCGCCCTACCCTTGAGACAAGCCCCACTTCCCCATGTTCTAGAGGTTAATTGGAGATAAGAGTCTCAGGTCCTTTTGTGCCCTGGCTGGCTTTGAACCTTGATCCTCAGATTCCAGCCTCCTGAGTAGCTAGGATTACAGGCATGGGCCACTGCCCCTGGTTCCATCTCTCCCTTTTGTGCCAATACTGGGGGCTGGAACTCAGGGGCTGGGTGATGTCCCCTAGATTTTTTGCACAAAGATGATTCTCTGCCACTTGAGCCACACTTCCACTCCCGGCTTTTTGGTAGATAACTAGAGCAAGGAGTCTTTCTGATTTGACTGCCTGGGCTGGCTGGCCTCAAACCTCATCCTCAGGTCTCAGCCTTCTAAGTAGCTAGGATTATAAACATGAGCCACTTAAACCAGGCTTCTATTTTCCTACACATTTAGTAAAAGTTTTCAGGTATACAGTGCTAGCCTTGAACACAAAGAGGTTCAGGTATGGCATCCAGCCCCTAGGACCGGGAAAAAAAAATCCATAAAATCTCTTCCAGGGGGCTGGGAGTTTGGCCTAGTGGCAGAGTGCTTGCCTAGCATGCACTAAGACCGGGGTTCAATTCCTTGGTACCACATACATAGAAAAAAAGTGAAAGTGGTGCTGTGGCTCAAGTAATAGAGCTCTAACCTTGAGACAGCAGCCCACATTTAATTTAGTCCACATTTCCAATATAATTCCTTATGATATTATCCAGTTTTATTTATCTCCTGTTATTTCTGTTATTTTCAAGAACTCTTCAACTTTACTTTTTAATTCTATAGTCCTATTACATTTAAAAGTTTCTACCATACTATTTCTTTTTTTCCCCTTGTACTGGTATTGGGGATAGAATGAAAGGCCTCATGAACTCACCTGGCTTTTTTTTTTCACTTTTTTTGTTCAAGGACAGCTTTCTACCACTTGAGCCACACTTCTTAGAGATAAGAGATTTATAGATTTGTCTGCCTGGAATGACTTTGAACCTCGATCCTAAGTTCTTAGCCTTTTGAATACTTAGAATTAGAGATGAACCACTGGTGCCCTGTTGCTATCTTATTTCTAAAGCACTCTAGCTTTTACCCCCCGCCCCCCCAAATCTGGTGCTGATATTGGGGCTTAACCTTGTCCTGGGCCATATTCCTGAACTTTTTTGTTCAAGGATAGTACTCTACCTCTTGAAGCATAGCTATAGCTCCACTTCTGATTTTTTATTCTTTTTTATGGTTTATTGAAGATGAGAGTCTCACAGACTTTCCTATCTAGGCTGGCATTGAACCACAATTCCCAGATCTTAGTCTCCTAAATAGCTAGCATTATAAAAATGAGTTACTGGTGCCCAGTCCTTTTTTTTTTTTTTGACAGTCCTGGGTCTTGAACTCAGGGCCTGACTACTGTCCTTGGGCTTTCTCAAGGCTAGAGCTCTACCACTTGAGCCACAACACCATTTCCAGGTTTTTCTATGTATGTGGTACCAAGGAATTGAACCCTGGTCTTAGTGCATGCTAGGCACTCTACCACAAGGCTATGCTCCCAGCCCCTTTTTTTTAATTAAACATTATTTATTTACTCTGCATTGCTGGGAATTGAACACAAAGCCTTGTGTATGCTAGATACTCTACCACTGAGCTATATCTTTAGCCTTATTTTTACTTTTTTAATATTCTACTTATGAATTCTACTGGTTCCAAAAAAAGTTGGAGTTTTTTCTTTGGATTTTTTGGCAGTATAAGGGTTTGAATTTAGTCGGTTCTTGCAAAGCAGTCACCTATCACTGATTCCCACCTCCAGTCCTAATTTTTTCTGTTATTTTTGAGATGATCTTGCATCCTATCAAGATGCAATCTGCCTATATTAGCTAGGATAAAAAAGGTCTTATGGCCAGGGCGCCAGTAGTTCAGGCCTGTAATCCTAGCTACTCAGGAGGCTGAAATCTGAGGATCAGATGGTTCAAAGCCAGCCCAGGGACAAAAGTCTGGAGACTTTTTTCTCCAACTAACCACCAGAAAACCAGCAGTGGCACTGTGTGGCGCTGTGACTCATGTGGTACAGCACTAGGCTTGAGCTGAAGAGCTCAGGGACAGCACCTAGGCCAAGAGTTCAAGTCCCATGACTGACAAAAAGAAAAAAGACAGAGAACATTTAGAAATGTAAATCGGAGGCCTTGTCCAATTTTCTAATCCAATAAATTTTATATTCAGACACAGCTATCTTCACTTTTATAATGAATTTATTCTAATTGCAAATTTAAGAATCAATAAGGTATTGAATGTAAATATGAGATTCTTACCTCAAAATCAGGAAAACTGATAATTTAAGTATGCGTGCATATAGAATACAAATGAGTAATTAGATAGTCCCACATTTATCATCTTAGTTAAGAAGAAGCCTCAAGGCTCATATCAATAAATCTTAGTCCCTAGTACTGAATGTTTAATTTTAGTGTGAAATGGAAGGCCCCATTATCCCTGACCCTTATGCTATTTCAGACGTCCTAATTATAGGCTCATAAACCTG